>NC_088384.1:66207500-66812812 GCF_037993035.2 Macaca fascicularis
ATCGTTTGCCACTTGGATGCACTTCTCTTCAGGGTTCAACAAGTACTCCTAACTACAAGGGTTGGAAACAAAGGGATGCTCTAGGCCTGTTCTTACAATTCACAGGCAGGTTAAAACAAAGGGTTTGCATAATAAATACCACTTATTTGATGGCTATATGTTTATGTCTACAAGGTGACAGGGCACCGCATGTAGAATGTTCTGCTTCTCGTTGTCTGCAGTTATTCACAGTCTTTGTAGAAATGTTGGCTTCATTCATTCCTGGGGCACACCTCAATGGTGACTGCTACACAAAACACCCTCCCTACACTTAATCATCAAACATTTGCCATTGTGTCCTCGAGAAGCAGTCAAATGCAAGGGTTGGGAATTTGGGCTCAGGTGCCTCCTCTGCATGGTTTACTACCACTTCTCTTACAACCTGTGTGACCCTGGGCAGATTACTTACCCTTGCTGTGCCTCCAATTCCTCATCTGTGGAATGGTGATCATAAGAGTGCTTTCCTCTCAGGATCATTGGCAGCCTTAAATGTGGTGATCTGTGTGATGCACTTGGAATCATGCCTGGTAGAATTATCCCTCAACCAACACAAGCTAGCATTGCTTCTTAGGGAGACAAGAAAAATATCCCTTTGGGAGGTAAAGCAAGTCATCAGAGGTAATGGCCCAAATTCTGCGTTTTATGACTTATCTTTGTCTTTCAGAGGCATTTCCTGAGCTTCATCTTTGTCCTTTTCATCAATTCTACTGGTTCTGCAGTCACCTGCCCACGCAGGGTCAGGTTCTGGTCACCTGAATTCATCACTGATGACTCAGTAGGTGACATTCGGTTGGGAACCTCAACCTGGGATTCAGTTTTACTCCTTTTGTGTTAACCCTGGCAGTTGAGATCTCAGCCCATCAGCCTCAGGGGCAGAAATCAATGACACGCAGGCAGCACCATGTTGTCTAATGATCATGTGCTTCAGCATCAGTATACTTGACTTCCAGTCCCAACTCTGCCTCTTAATGACTGTGTGGCTCTGAGCACATCTCAACATTTTGAATATCTCATTTTGCTCATTTCTAAAATGAGGACAATAACATTTTTATTTATGAAGTAATTGCAAGGAGTAAATGAAATAAATATTTAAGACATTCTTAGCACAGGCCTGGCCCGTAGAAAACACTCAATAAACAAATGGTTCCAACCTCTCCCTGAGGACAAGGAAGCATTCTGAATTTCCTAGAACTTCTAAAGGTAACCAAAGAGGAATGGTGATGGGTTCATTTTGGTAGAGGTTGTGTGTATGTGGTCACATGCGTGTGTGTCGGTAAATACCATCCAATAGCTAGTATGATGGAGCCTCACTTTGTGCCTGGTTCTTTACATGTATTGGCCCCATTTTCCAGATGAGGAATTTGGAGCATGTCAAGGTTAAGCCACTCCACCAAAGCCACATGACTCGTCAAAGGAGGGGTGGAGTTACAACCCATACTATGTAGCACCAGAGCCGTAATTCTCAACTACTATATTCTACTCCTTCTCACAATGGCAGGTGTTTGTTGGAGCAGTGAAACTGAGGCAGGAGAGGCTGTGTCATATCCAAGGTGGGCCATTCTGCAGGAGTGGAAGCTGGGGTGGACCTGTGGAGGTGTTATGGGGGCCTTGCTTCTTCCCAGTGGTGGACTTTTTGGGGATGAATTTAAACTGGAATCTTTTTGCAAGTATTTTAACACCATGTTTTATGACAGCAACTTGATTATAGACCATCTTCAGGAATAAAGGCTGCCATATATTTCTTCGGCATTCCTCAGCTGAGTTCTGGGACCAGAACCCAGGCCAGAAGACCACCCCAAAGATACTGGCTGATGGTCAGGTGTAGCAACATGAAATCAACAAGATGTTTTTTAAAATTGAGACATAGTTCACATTTGATGAAATTCATCCTTTGAAAAAGTAAAATTTAGTGATTTTTGGCATATTCACAAAGTTGAACAACCATCACCACTATTAATTCTAGAACATTTCACCGCCCCAAAAAGAAACCCTATACCTCCTAGCAGTCATTCCCCATTCCTCTCTACCCCCAGTCCCTGGCTACCACTAACCTACTTTTTATCTTTATGGGTTTATCTATCCAGGAAATTTCATACAAATAGAATTGTACCATAAGTGGCTTTGTATCTGAAGAAGCCATTATTTTTAATGCAATAAGGTGGTCAATATAGAAGCCAGCTTCCATCATGGCCCCTGTATTAGTTTGTAGGGCTACCATAACAAAGTACCACAAATTATAAGGCTTAAACCACATAAATAAATTTTCTCACAGTTCTGGAAGCTAGAAGTCTGCAATCAAGGCGTCAGCAGAGTTGACTTCTTCTGAGGCCTCTCTCTTTGGCTTATAGATGGCCATCTTCTCCCTGTGTCTACATGATGTCCCTCTGTGTCTGTGTCCCAATCTCCTCCTATAAGAACATAGGTCATATTGGGTTAGGGCTCACCCTGATGACCTCATTTAGCCTTTGCCATGATTTGGTTCTATGCTCTCACCCCCCAGATCTCATGTTGAGATGTAATCCCCAATATTGGAGGTGGAGTCTGGCGGGAGATGATTGGATCATGGGGGCAGATCCCTTATGACTTGGGGCTGGGTGCTGTCTTCACAACAGTGAATGAGTTCTCACAAGATGTGGCACCTCCCTACCCTCTCTCTTGTTCCCATTCTGGTCAAATGACATCTTTGCTTCCAATGTGATTGTAAGTTTCCTGAGGCCTCCCGAGAAATTGAGCAGATGCCAGCATCATTCTTCCTGTAAAGCCTACAGAACCATAAGTCAGTTAAACCTCTTTTCCTTATAAATTACCCAACCATAGGAATTTCTTTGTAGCAATGTAAGAATGGCTAATAGAATCTTAATTACCACTGTAGAGAACCTATCTCCAAATATAGTCACATTCCGAGGTACTGGGAGTTAGGACTTCAACGTGAATTTTGAGGGGATACAACTCAGCCCGTAATAGTCCTCCAATATTCCTTCCCTTGGAATTCATGCCCTTGTGTAGTCCCCTCCTGCACTGTATCAGGGCCAACCTGTGTGATTTTACATGACTTTCAAAGATGGCTCACTTGGAGGTAAACAAGCTACCTACTGTAAGGACACCTGAGCAGTCCTGTTGGAAGTACCACTGGGAGAGCAACTGAGGCTTCCTGTTAACTGCAGTACCAACTTACTAGCCATGTAAGTGCTGATAAGTCAGCAATTAGACTTAGCTGGAGTTAGACCCTCCAGCTCTAATTTTCAGATGACTACAGCTCTAGGCAAAATCTGACTGCATCGTCACAAGGGATCTCAAGAGAGAACTAAACATCCAAGCTGCTTTTGAATTCTGACCCCCAGAAACCATAAGATAATAAATTATCATATTCTTTTAAGTCATTAAGCTTGGGGATGATTTGGTAGGCAGCATTAGATAACTGATACAGTTGGGGTGGGATGGTAGGGGTTCAAAAAGTCAATGATTATTATATACCCACTCTCTTTCAACCATAGAATCGTGTGTGGGATTCTACTTCTTCAAGGCTCACAAGAGCTCTGCAAAATGTGTGTTATTGTCCCTGTTTCACTGAGGCTTGGGAGGTTAAGGAACTTGCTAACTATTTAAATGTAGTCCAGCCTTTCTCCAAGATCTGTATGTTTTCTACTGTATCATTGGGACCCTATCATAGGAGATCACCACTCAGGGATGGTGTTATGTACGCAGTTAACTACTTGCTACCACTTAGCAGCAACAAGAGTCACCCAAAATGTGTCTCATACTTAACGTTTGTATTCTACTTTGGAAAAGTCACCATTTTGCATTCAACTCTTTTTGCATTCTTCTCTTTTTCTCTATTTTTCTTTCCTTTCTTTCTTCATGTGTGTGCATGTAGGTTTTAGTGTCTTTAAACCAAAATGACTTATTATATCACATGAATCTGTGGGTCGAATGAGCCCATCTGGATGGCCTGGTTCACTTTTTTTTTTTTTTAATCCAATCTTTATTTAAAAATCGACTCTGCCAGCTTAGCGTTTTCCACCAACTTGGGGAGCTAAAACTTTCACAGGCTTCACAACTTTTTGCTTAGGTGCTGCCTTTGTAGGTGTTAGCAGCAGCCATTGCAGTCTTTTTAGATGCTTGCTTAGCCTTTTTTTGCTTCCTTAGTGGCCCTGATAGCTTATTCTCGTTGATCCTTTCTAACTTCAGGTTTCTGATTCCTCTTGGCCATTATATCAGCAACAGATGCATCAGTAATGGCCCTCTGGAATTTGACCGCTTGACGGGTTCTTTTCTTTTGAATTTCTTCTGACTGTCCCTTTTTGTGCTTCATTCTGTAGAGAACAATGCAGTTTATCTGTCAAGGATTCCTCTTGGAAAGGAACATCTACTCACATTTTGAATTAAGAAACTGGAAAACCTTCCCATCGGTTCTGGCATAGCACCTCCCGTGTCCGGAGTAGAACTTGTACCTGCTGAAACTGCACAGCTCAACCTTCATGGCGGCAGCTCCACGGGAGGAGGAAAAAGATGGTAAAGAGAACAGTTCACATATTAAGCACATTCAACCAGGAGCTTTGCTGAGGCTGCAATGTCCAAGATAGCTTCACTCTTGTACTGCGGCCTTGGTATAGATGTTGGCTGGCCTTTCTTTCCACATTATCCCATGTCAGTCAGTGGTCTAGTTCCTTTCTCTGGTGGCTGGACTCCAGGACAGCTTTCATATATTTTTTCATTATTATAATATTTTTGAAACAATACATCATAGGAAATTCAATTGTGAAAAAGACAGCAAAAAATGTCCCTCTCATTCCTGCCACAGGCCTTCCAGTTTCCTTTTCCGGAGGTAATGAATTACCAGTATCTTACTTGGCCTTCCTGAGTTATTCTAAGCACACCTTTGTCTATCTGTGTACCTCTACATTTCCAAACCCAGCTACTATAGCATTTAAAATATGTAAATAGCAGCACTCTTTACACACTGTTCTGCATCTTGTGTTTTTGCTTGAAATATCTTGGAGATCCTTCTGTATCAGGATATGAAAAGCTATAGATCTACCTCATCCTTTTAAACAGTCATGTAGAGTTTTGTTTTGTGGATCTTACATGAGGCAATTTATCTAGTTGGTTCTCTTTTAATGAGCATCTTTTCATTTCATATACCATGATATTGACAGTGATGGCATTTAAGATAGTAACTTCTATTTAACTTTTAAAATTGACTTAAAATATCATGGAGTAGGCATCTTTCTAGTATATCACAGCACCGCCACCCTATAGCATTACTAATAAGTCATTTGTCAAATATATACATGTGCCTTGCTTATGGAAACATGTGGTCTAGTAAATGCTGCTGACCGGTACCTCTGGGCTTTTTAAAACTTGCATCATTGGATCATACTTACAGCTGTGCACCACTACTGAAGGCTCCCTTCCCCCATAAGATTTTAAAATATCCCATATCACTACTATTTCATTATCTTTAAAAAATTATCCCTTCTTGGCTTCAGTGACCCGCACCTCAGTCACCCCTTCAATCATTTGCTGATTATGTTGCTACTTGAATCCACTCAGAAGAGTAATTCCTAATACCAGCCTTAGGATACAAGCATGGCACGCAGAGGCAGTGCTGGACTATTAATGTCCAATTATATACTGCTGGATGCTGTGTTATCATTGCTTCAAGTGCATTACTCCCACATCTGGTAAGACTGAAGAACATAGTCTAGAACCAGAAGAACTGGGTTCTAGTTCTAGTTCTGCTACTAACCACCTTGATCATTTGTCAAATGACCTATCTTGTTTTTGATTTCCCAAAGCAGATCCTAAGACAAGGTTTAGGGGCATAACTAGTTTATTTTGGAGGTTATCCCAGGAAATGGTTGAGAGACAGGGACCATGAGACAGAGAAGGGAAGGAAGCAGATTTAAGAGACCTTAATGGGCAGGTTACCACCAAGGACAGCTGTGACTCAATTCAGCTGGGGACCTCTAAGGGACTATGTAAGGATGGAACAGAATCATCTTGACTGAGGGATGAGAAAGTAGGCTTTTGAATCTATCCACTCCCACCGCTCACTGATGGAGGGTTGCTCCTTAGGTTAACTCCTGCTGTGGTCTGAATGTTTGCATTACTCCAAAATTCATATGCTGAAATTCAATCCCCAGGGTTGTTTTTTTTTTTTTTTGAGATGGAGTCTTGCTCTGTTGCCCAGGTTGGAGTGCAGCGATGCGATCTCGGCTCACTGCAATCTCTGCCTCCTGGGTTTAAGTGATTCTCCTGCCTCAGCCTCTCGAATAGCTGGGATTACAGGCATGCACCACCACACCCAGCTAATTTTTATATTTTTAGTAGAGACGGAGTTTCACCATGTTGGCCAGGCTAGTCTTGAACTCCTGACCTTGAGTCATCCGCCCACCTCCGCCTCCCGAAGTGCTGGGATTACAGGCGTGAGCCACCACGCCCGGCCCCCAGTGTTTTGATATTAAGAAGTGGTGCTTTTGGGAGGCAGAGCCCTCATGAATGGGATTAGTGCTCTTCTAAAAGAGGCCTGAGGGAGCCTGTTTGCCCCTTTTGCCCTTCCACCACGTGAAGATGCAGCAAGAAGACGCCCTCGGTGAAGTAGTGAGTCCTTGCCAGACACCCAGTCTGCTGGTGCCTCAATCTTGAACTTCCCAGCCTCCAAAACTGTGAGCACTCTGCTTTCCTGTTGTTTATAAGTTACCCAGTCTAACATATTTTGTTACAGCAACTTGAACTCTCTAGTATTTCCAGTCTTGCTTGCAATCTCCCAAGTAGTCCCAGCACCAGAGAACACCCTCAAACAGAGAGGTGGAGGATGTCCTGGACTGTACAGACACTATGAAGGTAACCTGCAGGGTAAGAAAGGAGAAATGAACTCTGACAGCATCTGCTATTTAGAATCAGCATGTGCCTTAACTAAAAACATAGTTTTTAGTTCCTTAATGGAGCACGTCATGACAGACCAACAAGTGAGGATGTTTTGAACACTTGGACAAGGGTATTTAGCACTTGGGAGCACAAAAGAAGTTTCCATGGAGAACTTAGAATATTAATCAAAGGACACTGACATATACTGAGTGCTATGATTCAGGCCTTGGCTGGGCTTTCAACATATAGGATCTTATTACTCCTAACTGTAGCATGGCAAGGTGAGCATTATTATCCTGAGGCTTGGAGAGGTTGCTTCTCTTGTTCGAAGTCCTGCAGAAGACAGAGAAGTAGAGGGCAACCCATGGTCATCTGCATGACAAGTGTCCTCTTAGAGGATAATGGGGAGGAGGGACACCAGGCTGTGTCATTCTGGTTTCTACTGCCTTGCAGAGAACTAATAAGTGGGTTTAGCAAGGTTGTAGGATAAAAGATCAATACATAAAACTCAACTGTATTTCTACATACCAGCAACAAACAATAGGAAATTGAAAAATTTAAAATACCATTTACAATGGCATCAAAAACCACGAAATATTTAGGGGCAAATCTGACAAAAGATGTGAAAGAACTGCAAACTGAAAACTGCAAATATTGCTAAGAGAGATGAAAGAAGATCTAAATCAATGGAGAGAAATATGAGTCAGGATACTTAATATTGTTATGATGTCAATTCTCTCCAAATTGATTGATAAATTCTACAAACTCCCTATCAAAATCCCAGCAGGTTTTTTTTTGTTTGTTTTTGTTTTTAAGAAATCGACAAGCTGTTTCTAACAGCCAAAACAACTCTATAAAGAAGAATTGTGGAAAGAATGTTGGAGGACTAAGATTGATTTTAAGACCTGTTATAGGACTACTAGAATATACTACCCTGCTTAAAGGGAAACTGTTCAATTTCCTCTCCATGCTCCAGATTTCACTGAATAACCTGGTGTATACACTCAGAAGCTGTCAGATGGAGGGCTTTGGGCACGCACAGGAGGTCTCACCCTGAACCTAAATCTTGGGCCGGTTGGTTGCCTTGTGATATTTGTACTCTGGTGCCTTCAACAACAGACATACTTACTGGCTTTCTGGCCTTTGTTGTTGTAAGATGAGAGCAATGCTCTTTCCAGCTCTCTTTTATCCCCAAGCAGAACCTGAAGTCAATGGGATGAATTTTAAATAGAAGGTAGAGGGGCCAGGCGCAGTGGCCTGAGCCTATAGTCTCAGTTACTTGGGAGAATTGCTGAGCCCAGGAGTTCAATGCTGCAGTGAGCTATGATCGTGCCTGTGAACAGCCCCTGCACTTCAGCCTGGCCAACATAGCGAGACCCTATCTCTTAAAAACATAACAAACAAACAAATAGAGGGAATGAAATTGTGGTCTAGGCCGGGCGCGGTGGCTCAAGCCTGTAATCCCAGCACTTTGGGAGGCCAAGACGGGCGGATCACGACGTCAGGAGTTCGAGACCATCCTGGCTAACACGGTGAAACCCCGTCTCTACTAAAAAATACAAAAAACTAGCCGGGCGAGGTGGTGGGCGCCTGTAGTCCCAGCTACTCGGGAGGCTGAGGCAGGAGAATGGCGTAAAAACCCGGGAGGCGGAGCTTGCAATGAGCTGAGATCCGGCCACTGCACTCCAGCCTGGACGACACAGCAAGACTCCGTCTCAAAAAAAAAAAAAAAGAAATTGTGGTCTAGAAGTGACATTATGAAATTAAGTGAGAGCCTCAGGTCAACTGGATATTGCAAAGTGTGTAGAGCAATGAAGATAGCAGTAAGTTGAAATTTTCTACCACTTTGCACTCTAACACTCCATGGGATTCCTTCTCCAACATTCTTTTTTATTATTATTTATTTATTTATTTGAGACAGAGTCTCGCTCAGTTGCCCAGGCTGGAGTGCAGTGGCTCGATCTCTGCTCACTGCAAGCTCTGCATCCCGGGTTCATGCCATTCTCCTGCCTCAGCCTCCCGAGTAGCTGGGACTACAGGCGCCCGCCACCATGCCCGGCTAATTTTTTTGTGCTTTTTTAATAGAGAAGGGGTTTCACCGTATTAGCCAGGATGGTCTCGATCTCCTGACCTCGTGATCCGCCCACCTCGGCCTCCCAAAGTGCTGGGATTACAGGCATGAGCCACCGCGCCCGGCCCCTTCTCCAACATTCTTTAATTGCTTCCCTTTCTTAAGCTTCCTTGAATATTTCAGAGAGGAATTTCTCTATAGGAATAAATTTCTAATAAGCATGTTGAAATTGTGACATCATTATCTTTGGGCAATAATAAAAAAAAAACAGAAAAGAAAGTTATCTGCTATGGGGAAGGAAAAGAAATACAAAGATTCCCATGACCCCTCAAATCTCAGAAAATGCACCTGGGTATTCGAACAATAGGAAAATAATTGGACCTCATGTTTTTTTCTCTATTACAATATTCAACCTGATTTCTAGAATATTTTGGCAACATTATTTGTGAAAATGCTTACCTCTTTCTGTAGAAAGCCCATAGACAAGGTAATTGCCATTATTTCACAAAAGCCAATAAAAACTCTCTCATCATAAAACCACAGAAATATTTCAGGTTTATTTAAGCAACTTAATAAAGAAGAATAAAACCACTTTTACCTTAACCTACTAACTATTTAATCATAACCTCTTCAGGTGCCACAATTTTTATAATTTAGTAATCTGTCCGTCTTATCTTATTTAATTCTTTATTCATTATTTCTTTTTTTCAGCTTGATGTTAACAAAATATGTATTATCAATGTAATGACAGCAGAATAGTCCATCTCATTGATGAGTCTTGGGAATTTGAGAGCAAGAAAGTTTGAAAGAGCTAAAATGTCAATCTAGGACAAGATATTCACTACAGAGATGACGAAACTGAGGTACAGAGAAGCAGAGTGGACAATGTCACTTCCTGTTCTGATTATTCTCATCATGATTGCTGTGTGATAAACAATGGCTTTTTATTACTTTACCATTCTGTGGATTTACTGGGCTCACCTGGGTGGTTCTTGGCTTGGATCCTTTTCAGCCAGAGTTCTCCAGAGAAAAAGAACCAATTATAGACATAGGTATATATAGATATGTACATATGTGTATACGTGTATATATGTGTGTATATATGTGTATATATGTATATATGTGTGTATGTATATATGTATGTGTATATACATATACCCTGTATATGTATACCATATATATATATTTAAAGGAATTGGATCATGTAATTGCAGGGGTTGGCAAATCTGAAATCTGTAGCACAGGTTGGCAGGCTGGGGATGCAGGCAGGAATTTTGCAGCAATCTTGAGGCATAATTTCTTCTCCAGGAAACTTCAGTTTTTGCTCTTAAGGCCTTCAACTATTCAGATGAGGCCCATTCACATTACTGAGGATAATCTCTAATACTTAAAGCAAACAGATTTTAGATGTTAACTACATATGTAAAATACCTTCACAGCAAGTTACTGGGTACCATAGCCTAGCCAAGTTGATACATAAACTAACCATCACAGGATTTCTAACGTGTTTAAGTCAGATGTGAAAGCCGCAGTCTTCTGAAGGCTCTGCTGGGCTGGACATCCAAGATGACTCATTCCCATGGTGACTGCTCACTCCACATTGGTGGCTAATGCTGGCAGTCAGCTGGGAGTTCAGCTAGGGGTGTTGAACTGCACGCTCACCTGATCTGTCTCCAGCATGGTGGCTGGGTTCTAAGAGGGAGTGCCCCAAGAGCCAGCATTCCAAGAAACAAGCAATGGAAGCTGTTGGCCAGTTAACACCCACACTGGAGTTAGTACAAGGTCAATTTCACTGTGTTCTACTGGTCCAAACAGTCACAGGGCCCATCCAGATTCAAAGGGTAGAAAACTAAGTCCCACTTCTTGATGGGAGAGTGGCAAAGTCAATTGCAAAAGAACACGTGGGCTGGGAGATACAAATGCAGCTGTTTTTGGAAAACACAATGGGACTTACCATTTCCATCCACATTGGCCCACCATCTGACTCCCAGCATCTAGGACTCTTTACCTAAGGTCTTTCTTTGGCCAATGTCTTCTTCGCCTCCTGTAAGGCAACCCTACAGTGTGGGCAAATAATGCCCACCCCAGAAGTCCTCAACCAATAACTGGATACTACAATTCCCTTGTCCCTCATGCAGGTGTCTACACTGCCTCCCAAGGTTTCTCTAGTAGTATTAATTTCCAGTTGCATAAAATGGTAACTTACTAGGTAATTCACTCGGTATTGCTCCCTCCCCTTCTCTGTTTCTTTTCCCTACTCTCCCTACTGTGTTGCTTCCTGAGATCATCTCCTGAAAAATCTATTTGCACTCATCTTTGGCTCAGGGCTGACTTCTAGGGGAACCCAACTAAAGTAAGATAGTGACTTGTTCAAGGTCACAGAGTTATAACTAACGGCTGAACTGACACCTAGACAAGAGTGCTTTCCAAACTTGCTACATTCTGACAGAGCTTCAGAGAATTAAAGAGTTCAATCTTATTTAGTGATAGGGAGGGCCTATGAAAAAGAAAAAATTAGATGTTTATGTTAGCTATTTGGAGAGAGCACTGGACTAGGAGTCAGGAAATGTGGGTTCTTGCTTTTGTTCTAGTGATGAACAAGTTCCATAACTTGAGCCTCAGGAGTGGAAATAAATTCTCATCTCGAATTCACACTTTTAGCATTCCAGTGAGCATCAGATGAGTGATTGTGCAAAAACAGTACAATGAAGAAAATAGGCAAATGAATAGAAGGAATTTTTTTTCCCATTTTTGGCGACTCTATTCAACAAAAGCTTATGTTTTAATTTTTTTCAAAAGCTTCTCATGTGGTCTTGAAGTACATGATTGTCAAGTTCACCAAACCATGTTGTCTAGATAATTCAGGTTATGTTCAAAATCTCCAGTTTTAAAACAAAGTCTTCAGATACAATTTTTTAGCCAATGGCCCACTTTTACCAGAAAAAGATCCTGGCATTGAAAGCCATCTCTCAGTCCCTGACAACAAATGTCCCTGTCATTGCAGAGCATATGTAGACATGAACTGCCTGGATAAAGATAGTCAATATATTTTTCTCCATTGGCTTATGAAAAAATATCACATCCATAGTATGGCTTTCCCCCCTCTGCACTAGCTTCTTTAGGATGTGTGAATTTCACCTAGCAGTATGTGTGTGTGTTGAGTTTTGATACCCATCTCTTTGTGTGTTAGTGGAGAGGGTAGAAAAATGCAGGCAACAGATTAATAGAAGAGAAAATAACTCATGAGTGGTCTTGGACACATTTAATATTATCAATGATATTCTGCGATAAAACATAAGCAGGGAGTAGTATTTATGTATTTATTGGCTTACTACATTGATCACATTTTCTGGTAGAAAAGTTAAATGCAATTTAGCTGCTGAGGATTTGGAACATGCCCCAGTTTGGTATTTGTTTATACTTTATATTTTAAAAAGGGAAAACAACTTGATTTGATCTCTGATTTGTGTAGAAAACTTGACTTACCAACTTAGTGAAATTCACAGCCCTTGCCCAGAGGAACTGGTCTTCTGCTGAAAACTAGCCTTGGCTTATGCCAAGGTGGGAAGAGACTTAATTTGGGAATTACATTTCTTCCAAAGACTAATTTCAAACTAGGTATATATTTTTTTAAGTTGGTTTGCAGATTCACATCTACACTACCTCCTCCAGAGGTGGGGGATGTTTTCCCTCTTGTTTATCGTTTGCTGGTGTGAATGCTGAGAATTAATTACTCTTCTTTGCGCCACTAAGAAAACTTTTAATGAGCGTTTGTTTCTTCTATTGTATGGAATGAAATCATAAGAAGTTTCATTTAATTGGTTTATTCATTTAAAGAGATTCCTTTAATTGAAATAGAGAAAAGGAAAAATAAAACCCTAGAAAATAAAACCAGGTTCTAACCACTTTAGGGCGAAACGCGTATATCAGTTTAAAAATGAATACCTCAAATTAAGAATTTAATTTTTAAAATTCTTTATGTCTCTCTCACCACATTTGTAGTATGTGAAAGGCAAGAGAGGCCCTTTGAACTAGGGAAAAGTTATTCTTTGAAATGACTTCAGTGATCTGACTCCGTCTGTATTTCAACCGAATTAACTTCACACCGTCCACACTGGACAACGAAGATGCACAGAGTCAGGTCAAATTCACCCTCCTGAAAAACTGCAAATTAAGATGTTGTTGATCACACGCCACCGGCTGTCTTCATCATCGTGATCAAAATCCAAATATTAAGGAAAGTGGCCTGGAAGGGTTACATTTGGGCCTTTGACAGACCCTCAACCAAACTCTGACGCCCAGCCTGCGCGTTTCCACATCTTTTTCCAGGCAAGAGGCTCCATCAGCCCGCGTGGGGCTCTCAGTGTTTCTCAAGAGTGACTAGACATCCCCCACTCCCCAAACCCAGACACACCCCGACCCCCGCGAATGGTTCTGGGCTATCAAAACACGCAGCGGCGTGTTCAGTCCCAATAACTCGCGTGATGATTAATGAGCAGCTTGATAATTTAATATCGCGTGTGATTAAATTATAAGGCGTGGGGGAGGGGAGCTCTGCGCCGCCTCGGCAGCCCAGCCGACGCCGACCAGCTAACCGGTCTGGGCTGCGCTCGGAACCCGCTCTTCCCGTGCACAGTGCGGGGCGAGGCTTGGCGAGCGGTGGGTCTCGGCCTTCCTAAGGTCAGTGGGTCTGGAGAGGGGAGGACGGCGGGACTGGGGGTGGCGGAAGGGGTGTCTTGCAGAGCGGAGGAGAGGTGTGGGCTCAGGGTAGCTCTGGTCTGAGCCGATGAGCAGGGCGAGCCATCGACTCTTTCCCCGGCAAAGGCGCGTAGAAGGCTGGAAAACGGCTTCAGGCAAGGGAAGATTTGTTTTTAAAAATTCCTCTTTTCTCTGCCACTGGGGCTTAGAGAGTCCCTAGGATCCGGAGACCCCTGGGGGGAAGGGGCGTCCCTCTGGGTCTCTCTCTGGATCCCGCCCCCGGCCCCCACCCCGTGCCTTGACTTTGTGGGGTTTCCCCGCAGGCCGGGCCGAGGTGGCTGTCGGGTTGGGCCACCCGAAGTCCGTTCTTTTCCCCAGCCCGCAGACCCCGGCCCTGCCTAGTGCTCGGCGGGGTTCAGGCAAGTCCGGGGGAAGAGGGGGTGGATGAAGCCTGCTAGAGCACGAAGCTGCTGGGAGGCGGAGAGACGCCCACAAAACTGTAGCCGCAGAGTTTCCGGGGTTTCCAGCCGGATTCCTAGGGGAGGCGCGAAACCCCGGTCTAAACTGAGGTTACTGGAGGGACTCCTAGCCGTCACTCTTTTCTCCTGAAGGGGTCGGGTAGGGGGGCTCGGGCGTGGCCACTCCTTATCCTGGAAGAAGTGTGAGCGCAGGGCCCGCGCCGGGTGAGGGGGCCAGCGGCGCTCGCACTGTCCCCGCCGCCGCTGAGCAGTCCTGCCCCGGGCCAGGTAGGAGGTTGCTTTTGCTGCTGTGCAGAGCCAGGTCTGCTCGCGGGGCGGCAGCCTCAGAGGGGTACCTCGAGAAACCACTTGCGGGACACAGGGAGAGTCGCCTCTTAGTCTACGACCGCATCGAAGGGCTGAACTTTTAGCCCGAGGAGGGCAGGCCCTGGAGAGGTAGGGCTGTCCCCAGAAGACCCTAGGAAACAACACCCTGGAGGGTTGTTCAGACCCAGAGCGGGAGGGTGAAAATTAAAGCGTCCTGACCAGGGCTCCAGAGGGCTCGGTGTCCAGGTTGTGCTGGCTGGATTTTCAGCTGGGAAATGGCATTCGAAAGGGGACGCCGCGGACTGAACCTAGGCTGCCTGCTTTCCTTCAGCCAGAGAGGCCCTAGAGAGCACCAGAACGGCGCGCCTGGTGTCCGGTGCCTCGGACTCCAGGTGCAGTGGCAGAACCTTCCTCCTAGACAGAGATAGAAGCTTCCTAGGCTGGGCTCCTTGGATATGCAGGCATGACCATTTCTCTCCCAGCTCATCCAGATATTTGGAGGTAACACCAATTAAGGGGAAAATCATGAACAACGAAACGGGCTTGTAAACAGAAGGTCACAGTATGGAAAAAAATATATGCGTGTGGGTGTATGCGCCTGTGTCTGTGTGTGTCCTCTCAAAACACCCAGAGAGAATATGTAAACAAAACCTGCCTAGCTAGAGCAGAAACAAGCCACAAATTGGTTCTAGGAGGCTCAGCCTGAAATACCCCAAATTAGCAGAGGATGTAGGTTGTGACTGCAATTCCTGGATATTTGGAACACACAAAACCCTCCTTAGGAAAAAAACAGAGGTAAAGTCAGGGGTTGGAGCATGAGGGGCAGAGGAGAAGTGCTCGGAAGCTGCCTGGCGTCCTGGACCCCCAGCGGCTGCAGACCTGGTTGCATCTTTCTCCAGGGGCCCGCACCTCTCTGTCCTGGCCCTCAGGCCCTAAAGAGGAGGCTACTCCCCTCAAGGTGCGTTAGTGGTAACTAAAGAGGGTTTTATGGACAAGGTTTTGCTTGCGGCTGCCTCTGCAGCCGGGAGTCATTTTAAGGAGAAGCAGCCTCTGATATTACCACTGACGCTCTACCTCGGGGTACTGACGTGACCAAAGGCCAACGCGCTGGTTCCGGCATACAGCTTTTGTCCTTGTTATGAAAATCATTCCTTAAATTTGCTCCTCATCTGTGCTTTTCTCAGACACAAACTGACCCCCTTATATCTGGTTCCACCAAAAATAGTGGCTGGGCCCACGGAGAACAATTTAAAAGCCAAGGACCAACCTGTTTCTCCCAAAGGTGGCACACATTATAGCATTAATAATGTGCGCCTGGTGGACGCATTATATTTCCCAGGAATTACATTTGTTTTCCAGAAGCTGAACTGGGAAGGTCCTAGACAGAAGTGAGTCCTTGGAAGAAAGGACTGAGCGTCTCAGTAATGACATGGAGTCGGGGAGGGTGTGGGATAAGGGACGCCAAACTGGATTTTATTCCCCAGATTATCATCAGTCTGCTGCGTGACTGATGCCAGGAGACTAACAATTCCCAAAGTTGCGAAAGGAGTAAGAGTTAGTTTTATACTCCCGTCCGAAAGATCACTCACGTCTAATAATGATTTCGGACACCTGCAAGATGAGTCGATTAGTGACGCGTGGGGTGGCATTGTTCACTCGACGTGCCAGGACGCCAGCGGTGCTACCTTTTCCTGTCTCCTGAGCGCGAGTTGGCGCACATTGATTTCACCCCTCGCTCTCCGCCCCGCTGCCGAACACCATTTAGGCCAAGATCGGGTATAATGGGAAAGAGCATCAGCAGACAATTACCCTTTCAGAGGATTCACTTCTCCTCACAGACACTGTTATTTGAGAAATAGGATCATTTGATTTCATATTGCACTAAATAACACCCAGCCGGTTCAAATTGCCAGCTTCTTAAAAACCGCCCATTGGAATAAATTGCAGCAGCCTCTTTTGCTTTTCAGGGCAATATGATGGGCACCGGGCAGAACTTGGAAAAATATCTACAAAGCCAGCCCCGAGCCGTGGCTATTGGTAGGAACAGCCCTGCCACCCCGCAAGCAAAGGCATCCAGCCACCTAGTTCCCTGCCACCGCCCCCTCCACCCGCCAACTTTGAGGTGGTTCAACCTCTTGACTTTGGAATTCAAATGCACAGCCCCAGCCACCCCAAGGAAGCGCTTCGAGCCACAAGGCGCTTTCGTGTTGAGCAGAGAAAGATGGGCGGGTGTGCGAGACACGCATTTCGGTGTGTCCGGCCACATTGCTTGCAGCGTTGGAACGTTTGGACAGCGCAGCGGGTTTGGGGCTCGGCGGCGGGGGAGTGCGCCCTCCAGCTTCGCGGGTCTGGGGTTCCCAGGGCCAGATCAGCCGCTACATTCTGCACACCAATGCGCCCTCCAGGCCTGCCGGCCGCGACGTCCTTCTCCGCTCTCAGCACAGGCGCCAAGCCGAGAGTCAGGGCTTCCGGGTACAGCTGCGGACAGAAGAGGAGGGAGGCGCACTGGGGCTTCAGCACCGAGTCCAGAGGGAGAGGCGAGCGGGGTGAGCGGCAACCGGCGAGCTGGGGTTCGCTGCACACTCATCACCACAGACATTTCAAAAAGAATTAAGCCTTTTGAAGTCAGCCAGAGCTGCGGTTTGTTAATTGACACTGTTCAACTGAGTGACAATTGTTACGCTCAGTGGGGGCTACCCACTCCCTTCCTCCCTCCCCCCGCTTTTTCTCTTATAAAATAGGAGTTGGCTCCTTGGTTCTCCGTTCTTCTGTGCCAAGGGGCAGGATTTATTTAAGACGGCAAGGGCTTTGGCGATTCTGTGCGTTGAAGTCTTTCTTATATTTGTGTGAATGTACTTCAGGAAGGCCGCGTTAAATTCTTTCTCTCCAGATCCCGAAGGGTCGCCGCTGCCCCCCTCTTCGGAACATGAGCTGGAAAGGCCCTCTTAGTGGGTCCCGTGACCTGGAGCGAGTTAGTCTGAGACTTTGGGGACAGGGTGGGAGTCTTTCCCCTTCCTTGACACTGGGAGGAGCCAGGGAGCAGGGGGTTCTGGGTACGCGGCTACAGGGAAGGTTCCAGACACGTCGAGAGTGGGAAACTTAAATTCCCCTCTCTGGTGTAGGCGCAGGCTTTGGCTCCAGGGTCTTTTCCGGGTAAGGTGTCGCTGCCCGCTTAAGATGGCATGATAGGTAGCAGGGGACTCAGCGTGTCTTCACTCTCCACTTGGCCTTGAAGTGGGGACGCTGAGCCGCGCTGCTCCTTGGCGATTCGGGTTTCTGTTCGCAAACAGCTCAATTGCGAGGCCCAAGTATACCTAAAGCAAAACCTTGGCCGTGGGCCTTCAGCACGGCCCTCCAGGGCTGGGGAAGATACCGCGATGCCCAGCCGGCCACGCCGCCAGATCTGGCCTTGCGTATCCGCCTCCAAAGATCCAAGGCCGGCCTGGGGCTGTTCAGTCGAGCCTAGGCAGAGCCCGGAGCTGCTCCATCACCGCCCCTGCCCCCAGGCGGTCGCGCCCTCACCCCGCGCGCACTCCGCCCCGACCCACCCCCGCGTGCCCCCGCGAGCCTCTGGCCCCTGCACGCAGCTAGGGGGCTGTGTTCCATCTCCCACCTACGTCCCCACGGTGGCGCAACCGAGGAACCCTTTCTTGCCCAAGGCCAAGCCCAAGCCCAATCGTGGCAGCTTTTCCAGGAGGCAGGAACTGGGCGGTTAAATTCGAAGGAGCTGGAAAACACGTCTTGCCCGGCTCCACAGTTAGCTGCCTGCGCAAACGGAAGCGCTGAGCTACGCGGTGGAACTGCCAAGCCGCTCGCAAGGCTGCTCCAACCTGAGGCCCGAGTCCCTGGAGCTGGCGGCGGCAGACTGCGTCCCTGGGGACACTGGAGGGGATTCCAGGGACAGCGTGGGTGGGCCTTTCCCCCAGCACGCGCCTCTCACTGTCTTTCTGGGCCAGAGCCGGGGCAGCGCTTTAAATTAAGGTCGACCTCCAGCTCTGGGTGAAGTCTTCGTTCCGCCCGATCCCGGCCCAGGAACCCTAGGTGAGGGTGGTCGGGGTTTGGCTGGGGCTAGCGGGTCAGCCCTTATGTCAGCTATTTCTGCCCCCACCCCGATCACTTCTCGATGCCGGTCCCGGCGCTCCCTCCCTCGCCCGCGCTCCCCGCACGTCGCCGTGTTTACCAGCGCGTTTTGTTCCCCAGTCGGATTCCCGGCCGAGGGGCTGTAACCGTGTTCTCCTCCGACGGAAGCTAATCAAGTAATTTCCCCATCCCAGCCCCATCAAATTGCTCTTTAGCTGTTGAACCGCGGAGTTTTGCTCGCCTTTTCACATGCTAATCACGCCCATTCAGCGGCTCTCGGTGGGGCTGTTTGTCGCGGGGTAAATCTCCTTGTTTGCCCGCTGCATGATTAATTGATATTGTTGTCTGGCTTTTGTGGGGACGGCAAGGAGCTGAAAGGCGGCGCGTAGTGGCTGCGTCGGGGCCGCTGGCGACATCATCGGGCTGCAGAGGTCCCGGCGAGGTCGGGCCGGGGCTGATGACATTATGGGCCCGATTTGGTTTTCCTTATTAGAAACATGATGAAAGACTTGGAGACCTCCGGTCTTACAACCCCCCCCCCCCCAACTGGGTGCAGAAACCGCACGGCGTTTAAGCCACAAGCTCAGACAAAGCCCTGGTGTTTGCTCAATTCAGGGGGAAAAGTGGGTGTCACTTCCTCACGCAGGAGGCAATTAAATCTTATTTCGGCCCGCCCGGGATTTCAATAGAGTTGAACATGAACGCACAGCATAGTGGTTTGGTTTCACAAAGAACAAAAAGAAAAAAAATGTTTTGGGGTTTAGCGGTTGTAAAAGCAGGAACTTTCTAAGGTTAAAATCCCCCAAAAAATAAGTAAATGGAAGCCAGAGCCTCCCTTGTAGGCAGCGATGGAGGAAAGTCGCGCAGAGGCCCTTCCACGCCAGGTCCCTAGCGATGCAGTTTGCGGAAACGCGACTCCCTTCTAATCGCAGGCGTCGGTGAAACCCGGGGCTAACGCTGAGGTAGCGCGATTCCCAAGGCCCGCGTCCGCCTACAAGCCAATGTTTTATTTGACATCACTGGTCCCTGCTCGTGGCTGGTATTTTCTCGCCGACCACAGGTGTGCAGTCAAACCAACAAATTCCTCCGCCCCCTATACTCTCCCACCCTCTCCCCTGAGCACTGGGGTTTTATCCTCTACGGACATCCCTAAAAACTTGAAGATTCAATTAAATAATTCCAGTTACGAAGTGCTACTACCGCCTGCTTATCGCAAATATTTCCTTCTTCGAGTTCTTAAAAAAAAAAAAAAAAAAAAGCAAAGAGAAGAAAAGAAACTGTCGCTTTCGCTTTCACTGCGCGCGGGGTAATTGATAGGCGCCATCGGAGGTCAGAATTTGCATAAGAATTAAGAGCAGTAAATTAATTTAATATTCCATGCACATCTCCAATTATTCCTGGAGACCTTTGTCTCCGCGGCTGCCAGAGAGCGGATTCAGCTGCTCTTCAGCCAAACAACATCTGTGCGGTTAATAATTTGATAAACAGCTCATACAAATAGTTTCTGAATTATCTGGCAGCCCAATGACTATTCAGTTTGGAAACGTTTTGGCAGGGTCTCCCGGAGTCCTCTGAGAGCCTCAGGCGCCCGCCCTGACAAATGTCTTCTTATCTTTTAAACATCAGCAGACGACAATGTGTAAAATAAGTAATTATCATTAAGTAATAACTCTAACCCATATATATATATAAAAAGAAGCGCGCCTGAGTCATCAGGGTGTCAGCAGGTCGTCTGTCAGGTACCCCAAGATGAAGAAATACGTTGGGGAGTGGGCTGGGTGAAGAATGACCTGAAGGGGAAGAGAAGACCTGGGTGCTGGCAGGGGCTGGATAGGGATGGGGAGCTGTGTTTTTCAAGGTCATATATTTAAATTGAGTGACAATTTGTGCATGGAAATATCTGCAAGGAAGGCTCACAGTTGCCACTGGGAAGGAACCAAAGTAGGTGGGCTACAAGGAGACCAACTTTCTGCTGTGTTATTTCTTGAATCTTTCACTTTTCTCCCCACATGCAGGTATTGTTTATTTCAAATGTAAATACAAGAAAATAAATTGTGTTTAGCAGAAAGCAGGGTAAATTATTTTGGCTGGATATTGTCCTGCCTGGCTTGGGGCTATCCTCCTCCTGACCACTGTCCTTCCTTCCTTCCTATCTTTACCCTCAGCCAGTGCACCCTCATCCTGATAGCAACTTCCCAGAAAGCACAGATTCATCCAAAACCGTGGAGAGGGCACACAGATTCAGCCAAAGCATTGAGTTGGCCCAAACTGGAAAGGAGGCACTTGTAGGATGAGGCCATTGTGTTGTTAAAACAGGCCTGAATTTAAACACTTACCCCTTGCTCTTCTTGTCTTTACACTAAAGATTTCATGGCTGCGATTATGTTCTTAAATCTTTCTGTTACCCAGAGCAGAGCCTGTTCCTGCTAAAAAGTCTAGAAAGGAACGATTTGATCTTGAATGAGACTCAGGATGCTCTAATTCGTGCAACCTGCACATTGCAACTCTGTTTACTCCAAGCCTGTGTTTACCCTGGAATTTTTCTGCACCCTCTGCAATATAATAGGATGTTTGAGGAGGATCTTTATCTCTCTGTCTATACATTCCTACATGTTTGATGTATACACCTCACCCATTCAATATTCTACTTTCTATTTCCTATACTGCTGACAATCTAAGTACTTGAAGCCACTGAAAACTACCTAGGAGTTCTGAGAAGTGTCAAAGCAGTAATATGCTAGAGCTTTGTCCTGGTACTCTAATGAGCCCCGGTAGCATTGCGCTTTAAATACAGACAAACCCTTCAGACTACAGGTTTAAATATACAACTTTACAATGAATACAATGCTTGCCTGGGCTCAATGGAAGAATTACTTTTCCAGAAAAGAAGACATTGTGTCACAAGAGTATGACAATAGCATTTCTACCGGGCACATTCATTTCTATTTTTAACATTTTCTTCTTGCATTTCATTAGTTTTTTTCCCCATAGAACTATAGACACTGCTGGGCCATGCAGGCTTTTACACATATAAAAATCGTCTCTGTTATTTATGATTGGGGGTCTCTGTCTGCATCCTATTATTAATTTCTGACTTTGATTCAGACTCCTCTAGTCAGCAGAATGATTTGAAAACATTTCTTTTCTTAAATGGAACATTTTCAATCCTTTGGGGAAGCATTCTAATTTTAAACACCAACATATTCAATTTCTTAATCTGCAGCCACTGGTGTTGCTCATTTTTATGTACAGAGCCTATCCCCTTTGGCGCTAGTTCATCTATGCTTGATATTTATCTTCTTTACATTTGTTTGACTATTTTTCAAGGCAGTATACGGGCAAAAAATGGCTACTAAACAAGAAGGCAAGGAGCTTGGATTATATTTTTGACTATGGAAGTAAAGCTACAGAACATGGAAATGTTGAGAATTTTTTTTTCTAAACTAATGAGCCCTCTCCAGAAAAGCCGTCTGGATACCATTAAAGTTGATGCGTTTGGAAGGCTTATCCTGATAAATGCTTGGCTTTTTTTGGTGATTAGACATGTATTTTCAACACAGTCTACTAACTGAGACTGAGGTTTGCATTTGGAGGGAGGTTTGTTGAGCCTAACAGGAAATCGTTGGGGGGAAAAATCCAAAGTACCATCTTACTGTATAGAGTTCAAATCAGCGGTAACTGCTACTCTTGTTCACTTGCACAAAAATATTAGAAATGTAATAGTGAGTTGTGTCGAATAACTTAAATGAAACAAACCTTGGTAATTTTCAACCTACATGTAAAAAATATATACCTCATATCTTGGGAAAAGTTAAAGAATGGTTAAAGCAGAATAACGATTTTAAAATTTCGTGCAATCTCTATTGAGCATAAAGGATTTTTTTGAAAACTGACATAAAAGAACAGTGCAGAGCCATTAAACACATTTTTGCAATAAATCATTTGCTTTCATTGCCCCCCCCTTTTTTATTAAATGACCATTTGTACATATATGGCCAGCTTAACCCCAAATCCAGTCAAAAAGTGAATTTGAAAAATTCAGGTTGGCATGTAAAAGTTATGAATAGGATCCGCTTAGATAAACCTGTCTCCTCTCATTTTCTTCTATTTTAATATATAAATGAGCTGTGCTGGGTGGGCTTAACCTTCTAGCATTTCCATCTGTGATACTGAGTTCAAAAAGAAACAGCTTTGTCGGCCTGTAGATAATTGGAAGCTACAGAAACAAGTTCAGGTTCTTCAGAGATGACTGGAAAATATCTCTGATATCCATAGATTTCAGCTAGCCCCCCGGTTCTTTCCTCTGCCTCTCCTGGCCAGGATTCCAGTCCGACAGATTGAGTGTCACATACGGGTACCCTTCCCATTGTTGTTGTGTGTGGTTTGTATGGTTTCTAAGACATTGTTTTGGTGTTTGTCAGTAAAGTAACAGGTGCATCTAAAAATCTGTACCATGGGGCTACATGGGCTAGCAGTGAAACTGGCTGGCTCTCTTTGAAAGCATAGGGCCTCTATGCTATTTGCTTTGGTCACAAAGTCCAATCGAGTAACCTCATGTAGGCTGAGCCTGAGAGGGCCTCCAATGGCTTATTCTGCTTTGCTGCTTCTGTGATGAGGGGAGATGAACCTTGCAGAATACCAGACTCTTCAACATGACATGTGAGCTCTGTCACAGTCTGGTTGGAATCCAAGTGAGGAGAGTAAGGAAAAAATAGTATGCAGAAAGGCTTGTAGTTCCACTTGTCCACTAACTAGCTGTGGGCACTTTGGCAACAAACTAATCTTCCAGGTCAGAGACTCCTGTCTGCCACTTGTCATCATTTATTCTCTTCTTGCTGGGCACACGGCCGACCAGCTGAACTACGTTTCCCAGTCTCCCTTGCAGTGACACGAAGACCATGTGACTAAGCATTCACCAGTGGCATGCAAGTAGAAGTGATGTGCGTAATTGTCATCTCATACTTGCACCTCCCTGTTCCTTCTTGCTGGCTGGGAAGTATGCTAACGAGAGCCATGTACTGAGGATGGCAACAGTTCCCCAATGGCCTGGGTCCCGAGATGACTTGTAGGAGCAGAATCTGCCCTCCCATCCTGGACTGCTTATATGGCAAGAATAAATTTCTGTTTTGTTTGAAGAGCTGCACATTTTGGTTCATTTTGTTATAGCACCCACTCAAAGTAATCTCGGTCCTGGCTTTATTTTTCTTAACTGCAAAATGAAAGCATCTTAGTTTGGGTTTCTCCAAAAGCATGCAATCTATTACTGAAAGGTGATCTCTGGAAACACCAGTAGGAGAATGAGGTTGAGAGACCGAGAAGGGAAGGCAACCATTAAGGTGTATTATAAAGCAGGTTACCATTGTGGGCACCTGGAATTTAATTCTACTGCGAGCTCTGGGAAACAGTGTAGCACACACCTGAGCTGGAATATTTATAGACCAATTCCATCAGTCACTGACTGAGGGCTACTCTGCTGGCATTATTTCCCCAGCACTTCTGGCCTGTTGCATAAGCAGAGTGAGCTTCAGGGGCCAAGAAAAAGCTCCCAGGCAATGAAACACAGGTGCTGGTGGTTGGACATTGAGCTGGTACACACTGATGTAGACAGGTAAGGAGCTATCAACACTGACAGCATCTCCTGTGGAGGGCATCACATGGACTGCCTTAAAGATCTCCTTCCCACACTAAAGCTATTTGGGCCTGATTTACCAATCTATATTCTTCTAGTTGTTAACCTGAAATGCTTGCTCTAGCCAGGTTGGTTTATCCAGTTTGGGGCTCCCTCATACCATATGCACTCATTCTCATTTTATTTATGCCACCTTCTCATGTGGAATGCAGTTCATCACTCATGTACTCCTCTTTATCCTACTGTTTCATTTATCTGTTGCTGCTTAATGAGCCACCCCAAAACTTAGTGACTTAAAACAACAACAGTTTATTTTTTTTTCAC
The DNA here is from genome assembly GCF_037993035.2 of Macaca fascicularis. Lineage (NCBI taxonomy): Eukaryota > Metazoa > Chordata > Mammalia > Primates > Cercopithecidae > Macaca > Macaca fascicularis. Next base: position 66,231,997 of record NC_088384.1, read on the forward strand.
AATTCCATTGGTCAGAATTTCTAGCAGGACTTGTTGGGCACCTCTCTAAGGAGGGTCAGTTGGGCTTATTTATGTGGAAAGTCCAAGACACGCTCTCACCTCCCAGGGCCTATCTCCACATGAGCTCTAATCATTCTGTACCCTAGCATGGGTTTCTCTTCCACATGGCAGCTGGGCCCCAGCGGGGAGGCAGTGGAAGCTGCTAGTCCTTTTAAGGTCTATGCAACTAGAAGTCCCAGAATGTTACTCCCATCTCATTCTATTGGTCAAAGCAAGCCACAAGGTGCAGCCAGATTCAAGGGGAGGGGAAAGAGGCTCCTCCTTTATTTGTTTGTTTATTTATTTATTTATTTTTGAGACAGAGTCTCACTCCATCACCCAGGGTGGAGTGTACTGGCGCGATCTCTGCTCCCTGCAACCTCACCTCCTGTGTTCAAGCGATGCTCGTGCCTCAGCCTCCTGGGTAGCTGGAATTACAGGCACACACCACCATGCCTCGCTAATGTTTTGTATTTTTAGTAGAGATGGCCAGGCTGGTCTAGAACTCCTGACCTCAAGTGATCGGCCCACCTTGGCCTCCCAAAGTGCTGGGAATACATGTGTGAGCCACTGCGCCTAGACTATTTATTTATTTTAACAGACAGGATCTGGCCATGTGGCCCAGGCTGGCATGCAGTAGTGAGATCATAGGTCACTGCAGCCTCCAACTAGGACTACAGTGTGAGCTGCCACTCTTCCTGTTGATGGGAAGAGCTACATGGAATGGGAAAAACTAAGGGTGGTTATATTTGGATACTATCATGCTTACCCACCCCTCTTTCCACTTATTCAAATCTCCAAGACACACTTTTATGCTATTTCATGTAGAAAGTCTTTCCTATCATGCTACTCCACGGGGGTCTTCCGCGCTCACCCCTCAACTCCTAGGGCACCTCTTAGTATACACACTTGTTGTTTTGTCTTTAATCATTTACTGTCTTGTGACACTTTGTTGCCTCTTATTGTTGGCTCTTCAAGGTCAGAAAATGCAAGTTAGAGCTTCAAGAACACACTGTACATTTGAGTACATAGTGGAGTCTCAGCATGAGTGTCTGTGCAAAGCCAAAAGAAAGACCCAGAGGTAAGGGCTGGGTGGAGAGAGTGACCAGCATATATCTGCCCTCGGGTTAAGATTAGATCAGTAGAGCTCATTTCTGGTATATTTCTCTAGTCTTCAACTGTTCATTCTGAAAATTAAATAATTCTGAAATCCTCCCAGCATAAATGAGGCTTAGGTGATGCAAACATTTACATCACAAATGGCCAAATTTGTTCCCACTGGAATGGATCACCTGGAAGGCTTCCCCTTCCCAAATACCATACCTCCCCTCCATCCCCATCATGACACACCATTCCTTTGGGTCAAGAATTGCCCTCTTTTATGATACAAGTACTGCCTGTTGGAGATGGAATGGGAAGGATAGGGTATACATTTGAATCTCTGGTGTCTTAGTGCAAATGAACAGATAAGAGCAGTGTTTCTCTTTCTCTTACAGAAGAGACTGGGGCAGCATGAATGTGCTGGAAGATTAGTGGCTGCTGATGCTGAAGAAGGGAGAAATGAGGAGGAAGGGTCCCTGTGGACAAGTCATCTCCTTGCATTTAAGCCAGGCTAGTAGTCTGGGAGACATTCTGAATGATGCATTATCCTAGGCACCAGAAAGTAGCTAATATTCTCATGGACAGCAGGGAAAAATGAACCCATGAGACAGGGGAATATTCCAGCACCTGTGAACACGTTTGTGCAGGTTTCTGTCAGTAGATGGATATCCCTCAAGCCTTTGGAATCCAGTCTCCTGTGTTGTGATTGGACCGTTCGTCATTGGATTTCCAATGGCAGAGTAATGCTGTGGGAGAAGTGGCTATGATGGCCACAGGAGGTGAATTAAGTATTGTTGTTTTTTAGTAGAACCACTAAAGGAAGATCTGCAGGCAACTTGGGTGAGTATAAGAGCCAAAGATTGACAAGACTTCCTCAGATGCTCGTACTGACCAGTGGGGACACTTCTACAGCTCCCCAAATATGTTCTCCCTACAACCCCTACCACTTTTTAGTTAAATGGCCAGAACTGTCCTTTGTATCAAAACTTACTTTAGTCTATCAATCAAAGAAGGCTTCCATAGCCCACCTCATGGCGAAGGATATCAGATATGTAAAAGATAATTGTTTTGACATATTTATTACCACAACTAGCAACTCCTTCTGCATTCATGTTGGCTGGTATGCAGAAAAGGGTGCTTTACAGGATTCTTGGAAATGCGTATGGGATGCTGGCTCTAGAGGAGGCAGAATAGAGTGTGGGCTCAGCCATGGGTCACATCCGGGTTTTAATTCTGCCTCTGGCACATGACCTTGAACACACTGGAAAACCCTGTTAGACGTGCAAGAAGCCTTCTTCATCTGTAAAGGGGGAATAGCAATACTTAAGTCACTGGGTGGTTGTGAGTAATACATAAGTTAATGTATGCTAACTTTCTAGAATGTTTCCTGGCACAAAGTTGTATTTAATAAATGATTTTTAAAACAAGCTCCTTTTTTGGGGTTAGTTGCCATCTGATCATCTAATCACACCACTATGCTTGTAGACTGTGTGTATGCATTTTCTATTTAGCATCAGAAAATATATGTAGGAGCCTGTGACTCCTAACAATCGGGAAACAATACAGAGGATCTAGGATGACTGGCCATTCTGTTAATCGAAAAGAATCTTTTGGTGCCAATTTGAGGGATTCATAAAGAAAACAAGGCATTTAAGCCATAACAGAGAGGAATTCTCTTTTACTGTTGAAGTAACAGATGATCTGGTTATAAAAATTGGCAGAAGCTCTTGGATGGAACTCTCCCTTCTACCTAGGGCATTCAACCTCAAAGTGCCTACCGCCTGGGCATTCCCACTGTTACATCATTACAATCTCTTGTAAATTTGTAAAGAAGCTGCTTTCCTTTTGGATGACTCCTAGTTCTTGACAGTTACCCTTTTTGTTCTTCTCTGAGTTCCAACCACAGTGAGACTTGATCCTCAGATAGGAATGTTGGTAACACTCCTTTTTATCCCTTGATCAAGCTTCTCGTGCAATAGTATCCCCCGAAATAAACCAAGAGTAATCCTTCCAATCATCTCTTTCTCTTCCAAAGGGTATTTATTGGTTGATAATAGTACAGAGTAGTACAGAATTTGCAGTGTCCTTAAACACTGGGTGGAGTAAACATCTCTTGATGGACTCTTTAATTGAGTTGAAGCACCATGACGAGGGGGTCTTAATCAGCGTTTTCCAGTTATTAATAGTGATTTGTCAGAAAGCCAAAACTGAGGGATTTTGGAAAGAAAGAACTCAGCCTCTTTACAAAACTCCTCTCTCAAAATTGGAAAGAGAAAAAAAAAAAACCCTGGAAAAAATTAAAGAAAGACAAATACCAAAGAAATCTGGGAAATTGTTGGAAATGAATGTGCATACAGATGTCACTTTTCTGAAGGCAGTTAGATTCTTGAGTTTCAGTTCACTCATCATATTAATATGTGCCCATTGCCGAGGATGTATGCTTCCAAGAAAAATAAAGGCAAGTTTCTTGGCATCTGTGTCGCTACACCCTGCTGTGGAAAATGCATTGAAGAGCCATTCTTGATGGCAATAGGAAATGTAAATGAAATGGCCCCCTTTTTAGTATTTGGTTGAGATGGTCCTAATGTTTGGTGGAGTCATTAAACCTTCTCCAAGCAATATTCACAAAAATTAACAGAAGTTGTCAATTCTCAGCATCATTAAATTTATGTCAGTAGTCACCATCGGGGGAAAATGGAAGTCACATTTGCATTGCAGAGTGGCCTCAGTAAGAAACTAGGGCTGTAGCTCCACTTTTGGGGGGGGTGGGTGGGAGGGTTTGCACAATCTCTTTACTAAGTTTTTAATCAAGTTGCTAGTCCACTCTTTCTTTTATGGAGCCATAGAAGTGTCTGTAATGAAAGATTAAAATGGTCCTGTGCAGTGGTTTGCAGTAGCTATGCCCAAATAAAATATGACAGTTCTCTCGTAGGGCCTATATGTAAGCAGAGGGAGCCGATAACAAGCTGCATTATGCTCTCTGTTGTGCATACTGATTGCAAATTGTGTGGGTTACCCTGGATGCCATAAAAAAAAGGTGTGTGAGTGTGAGTGTGAGGGAGAATTTCTTTCCCCCAAATGATTATGCCCCTCATGAATAGCAAGCAATGGAGCATCGATGCTCAGATTTCCTGTAGCAGAGGTAACACACACACACACAAACACACACACACACACGCACATTTACACACTGACAGGCTAATGGCTACTTTCCCAAAGAGTGGTTAGAAAGAAGTAGTAAATGGGACTGTGTTGATGCCAGGAGAAGACCCGGGCAAAGATCAAGATACCAGCAACATATCGGATAACACATAATTGGCGGGTCACAGCCAAATGAGTGTAGTCATGCATCTCCGGGCAGGCCTTTGCTGGCGATAAAGACACTTGTAAACAATTCAGTCCCAGAACATGGCAATAATATGTTGATCCGGCGTGTAATGAGGTGTTCCTGGAATCAATAAGCAGTCATGGAGAGCAGGGAGCAAGGGCAGCGGCTGTCTTTTTGATGACCTTTCCTCACCACCAAGGACCTCATCTCCCCTGAAGAGGACTTTTCTCATTTTGCAGCAAGCTCCGAGTGTCAGAACTTCCATTCGCAGCCGGCAAATGAACAGCCAGGCCCTGCATGCTAATGAAGTCCAGGCTATTTTGCACCTTTTCATCCGCACATTATGCTCTTGACTCTGGAGAAGGTGGGAATTAGGCCGGACCCCGGTGTCAGACTGCCTGATGGCTCGGCTCCGGAAAACTGGTAATTGAAGCTGATGACTGATGCGAGGGAGGCCTGAATTTGGAAATAAACAGTTTCAAGCACTGCATGTCATTTCTAGAGAGACTGCTGAGAGAATGGAAATGAGCTTCGTTTCTTGAATCTAATGCAGTTTCTCAGCAGGAAAAACACCGTCTTTTAGACAACAATGCCAGTCATTAAGATTTAAATGTTCTGGCGATAATAGAAGAACTGGCCTTCCAGTTCACAAACAGCACTTATGTAAATGTCTTTCAACACCCAGATCTTCATTTAATCCACGCCCAAGAAGATAACTGTGTCGGAAAGCGGAACCAAATGCAATTCGGAGTCTATAAATATCGTTCATAAGAAGAGAGAGGAAAACAGTAAAATTGTTTGCCAACATATCACATAGCATTGCCTGTCAGCGCAGGAGAAAACAGCAGCTCTCTGTTGAAACAATGGAGGGACATTCAGAAGTCTACGTAAAAACGCACTGAAGCCGCACTTCGATGATTTTTGTACTGCTGTATTTCATTCCAAATAATATGCTACCCTTTCAATGTGGAAATGGCATAAATATTTCCTACCTTATATGCAGAACCCATATTTGGACAGTGAATCCTCATGTTTAATGTTGCAGGAGAAGCCCAAATCTAGACCCCCTTCGCTTGTAATCTTTTAAAAGAAGCTCTTTTGTCAAGCATTTAATTTTCTCTTAACATCACTGGGTTGTCACAAAACCACAGACTAAACATGGCAAATTGTCTTAGTCCATCTCCCCAGTCGGCTGAGATTAATTGGACGTTGTTTGCTGTATGCAAAAAGAATGACTCATAATCCAAACACAGACAGGCTTTTGCGTTTTAAGAGGCTTTAAAAATCATTTTTACTAGACATTCCTCCAGCCCAATTCTTCCTGTGCAGGTAAAACACCTTCAGGGAGAAAATTACGAGCCCAGCGAAGAGGAGAAAGAGACCACTGTTATTTATCATGGCAGGCCGGGAGTGATTCATGAATAACCATCGGTTTGCTTTTTTCTCGCTTCCCTTCTCTACCAGAAGTGAGGTTTTGATATTTCAGGCCTTTTTCAATTTAATGACATACATGATTCTCACAGGCAGTCTCTGGTTTGTTAGAGACATCAAGGATATCAGCACAACTTGAGAGAAACCGAAGACGCCTTGGGTGTTATTGTCGCTTCAGTTTAAAGGTAGCAAGCCTATCTTGAAAAGAATCAACACTGAATTATTTCAACATCTCAAAAATATGGATAAGTAATACATTTCTAATAGCATACTTGTGGATACTAGATAGATCAATGAATATTCAGCAATCCTTTGCATGAAATATATGACACTCAATGAGAAAAAGGTTAAATCTTACACTTGCACGCACGCGTATGCACGCACACACACAGGCACACCTACTCCTCACTGTGACAGTGTTGCTCCATTCTGACATTACTCCTGTGTCTCATGGGGTCTCCTATGACTTAACGGCTAAAAAAGAGGCAGAAAATTGGGGTCACTACAATCTGATAATAATAACCATAGGGTTCTCTGTGCATGGGTTACACATACACTAGGAATGCAGTATTGGTATAGTGATTCCTTCCAGGTTCAGAGCACCGAACATGTTGATTTTTTTTGAAAAACTTTTATGTATATTTCATCACTGGACTCTCATCACAAGCCCATGGCTCAAAGATCTATTTTATTAACATTGTAAGAAAAGGGAAACAGAAACGATGTGATTTTTTCTAAGGTCAACAGCAAATACAACAGTGAGGCCAGAATCAGAACTTTCTGTTTGTAATCATATGTCACCTTGTTCTTTTCTATAAATCCCACTTCCCTGTGTAGATACTATCAATAAAGAAAGTTATGCTCTGTTAGGCTATATCTTTTATCTTTCACAAGCACTACCTTTTCTATTGCTGTTATGAGGTTGAAATTATTATTATTATTATTATTTTTTTTTTTTTGAGGCGGAGTCTCGCTCAGTCGCCCAGGCTGGCGCGACGCCGCTCACTGGCGCGATCTCCGCTCACTGCAAGCTCCGCCTCCCGGGTTCACGCCATTCTCCTGCCTCAGCCTCCCGAGTAGCTGGGACTACAGGCGCCCGCCACCACGCCTGGCTAATTTTTTGCCTTTTTAGTAGAGACGGGGTTTCACCGTGTTAGCCAGGATGGTCTCGATCTCCTGACCTCGTGATCCGCCTGCCTCGGCCTCCCAAAGTGCTGGGATTATAGGCGTGAGCTACCGCGCCCGGCCGAAATTATTCTTACTTCCAAGACTTGCAACTCCAATTGTCCTGAGAAAGACTAGCTGGAGCAAGATTTTTCCAGTCTTTATTGGCCACAGATGGTGACTTCTGTAGTAATAGCACAGCGTTTGTGCAGAGTGTTACCTGGAAGAGAACGAATGACTCAACATAGCTTTGGTTCAAATCCTGCCTCCATCATTGTATCAGTAATAACAGAAAAGCAGAGTGGGTTTGCTCAGGTAACCAGAATTCCAGACGTAGGTAGTCTGGGTGGAGGAGAACATGTCCACGACGCTGTCAACGTCCCGGGTTCCTTTGATCTTTCTACCCCACCTTTATTCACAGTCCTCTCATGGCTGCTGCAGTTTCAGTCATCTCATCTGAAGGAGGAAGGAGGAGGAAGGGAAAGGCAGAAGAACTACTCCTCCTTTCAAGGAGCCTTATGGGAAACAGCTCTAGCCACAACTTGCCGCTGTAATGCATTGGTAACAGTGTAATCACATGGCTATTTCTACCTACAGGGAAGGCTGGGAGGTATGAATTTGAACCTGGACACGCTGCTGCTCCCATTAAAGTTTGGATTATTTTACTAAAGAAGAAGAGAACAGATACTGTATGATTATTGGCAGGAGGAGTTTGCTGCCATAAACAATGGATGTGTGAATCCACGCTCGTTCCCTAGCTTCTAAGCCTCAGTTTACTCATCTGTCACCTGGGAAAAAATATTGGCTCCTTCCTCACTATTACATCAGGGATGAATTGTGAAGATAAAATGAAATAGTTCACGTAAATTGCCAATTATAGTTCTGGGCACATAAATGTTAAGAAATGGTAATTTAAGAATTAAGGCATGAAAATATGTTCAGTTTTACTAGAGACTGGGGGAATGCAAACTAAAACACCAACAAGACGTAATATTTCTTTCCTTTCCAAATGCCAAAAATAAAAGTGAACAATAATGTTTCATTTTGGCAAGGTCATGGGGAAATGGCACTTTCATAAGCTACCGGTGAGATGTAACTGGGATGACATTTTTGGAGGGTAAATTTGACAGCAGTCCTTCTTCTTTGTCCTTCCTCAACCCACTCTAAGTAGATATTTGCACAAATTTATAAAGAGAACTGTCTGACAATGGTCACTGAAGCGCTGTTTGCAATAAGAGAAAGAAAAAACTGAACCCATTCAAAAGGGGAATGTTTAATTAAACCATGGCACATCCATGCCATGACTCTCTAGGCAGCAGATTAGAAGGGAGATCTGTTGGCATATCTATAGTGGCAAAGAAAGAAGGAAAGGAAAAATGCCAAGTTCCTGTTAAGTGAAAACAAACTGCAAAATGACACGAAGAGAATGGTGTCAAATTTTTAATTCCTACTCCATACTGCCCCCAAATAACTTCTCTCTGTCTCTATCTCTGTTTCTGTCTCTCTCCGTATATATAGTGTTTGCGTGTGTATATATATATATAGTATATACATAGCTATCCATATATAGATAGGTACCTATATAGATAGGTATCTCTCTCTATATCTATATCTATATAGATCTAGATCTAGATCCTTGTGATTGTATAGCTAATAGTCTGGAAAGGTATGCACCAAACAAGTCATGATCACCTCTGGGACTTGGAGAAGTGTCATATCAAAGAAAGTTTCTTTTGGCCTTGTCTATAATGATTTACCTAAATGACTGTAAACGTACATTTTGATTGCAATATTGTTGACAGGCAGTTCTCTATAGGTCTATCATGTTTCTGCAAGTCTTGTGAGCAAAGGCACTACCAGGTTTTGTTCTAGACTGTCTTTTCAAATATGTTCATATAGTGAATAGCCTTGGAAGATAGAGACAGAGTCTCCCTCTGAGGAGGGGCAGATTTGTTTGCTGTGCAGTATAATAAAAATAATGTCTCCTTCTGAGACAAAGTTTAAGCAGCGTTTGCTTAGAGTTCCTTTACGAGACTGAAGTTTCCTAGGCTAGGATTGTCTGATGCAAATGCACTGTGTGTGCAGCTTCCACCAGGTCTAATCTCCACGTTACCCCTGTGGGTCTTGAGGGTTAAAGGGAATTGATGCAAACATGAAGCTTACGATTCTTGCGAATAATAAAGTCCTTTGTCTCTGACCTAGGATCTTGTGTCTTCTACCAGTATCCATGAGATTGTGGTAGGCTAAAATGACGGATTCTTCAGAGTTTTCATAATAATAACGTAAATATTGCAAAAGTACACATATAGTAAATGTACAGTTGATGAATCCTGCAAAGTGAACTCACTTATGTAACCAGCAGCAGATCAGAAAAAAAAACATTAGCAGCATCACAGAAGCCCCACAAATGTCCCCTTCAGTCAATCGCCTCCCAAAGATAACCACACTGCTATCTAGCAGCATGGGTTAATTTTGCCTGTTTTTGAACTTTGCATAAATTAAATCATGCAACACGTACTCTTTTGTGTCTGAGTTTTTTGGTGCAACAATATGTTTATAAGATTCACCTGTATTATCTCACGTAGTTATGGTTTTTCATAATCATTGCTGTATAGTATTCCATCATGTCAATAAATGACGATTTATGTGTATCCTCTTGTTGATGGACATCTGCATTGTTTCTAGCTTTTTACTATGTAATTATTTATTCTTTAAAGGTGAGTGTATTTACATTTTACTTGTATAATTTTTATTATGGAATTTTCAATCATGAACATAAATAATAAGAATGGTATAATGATTCCCTAGACAACCATGGCCCAGCTTCGAATATTAACTTAGGACATTTTGTCATGATGAGATTGTAATTACAGTTTCTTAATATTTAAAAGAGAATAGGCCAACTTTACTCTCCCCAAATTACTTTTAAGATGAAAGTTTTTCACTCTCTCCTCTATCTTGAAATCTCTTTGGTGAAAGAATAACACCAATTCACTCTCTCAGTGGCCTTACCCTGTCTCGTAGCTTTAATTCCATCTACATCTGATTGACATCCAAATTTATTTTTCTAGCTGAAACATCTCTCATGAGCTTGATGTGTCTGCTTGGATATCATTTTGGATCTGGTTCCTCAGCAACTGACCTTAGACAAGGACTTGTGTACTCGTGATCCATTAGGAGCTACTCTTAGGAAACTAGCAAGGGGGTGCGTGAAGCAGGACGGGACAGAGAAGATGAGGAAACCAAACAAACTGTCATCTCAGGCAAAGTTCCATGGAGGGTGGCTTTAACCTTATCCCACAGGGCTGTTCACACCGCAAGGTTGGTAGTTTGTCCCAGTGCAAAGAAATGGGAGCTGGGCTATTATATTCCCGCATTTATCAGTCATTCTTCAGGCGCTGTTCTGGGAAAACATAAACTCCCAGGCGTCTCTAGCTTGGCAGCAGAGCACCAGCAGTCTGCTATGGTCTATTAGACATTGCAAACTTAACACGTCCTAAACTTCTGGACTCTTTCCCTCGCTCCCACTGCTCTCTCAAACCCATCCACTTACACCTGGTAGATGCTACATAAACAGTTATACCTTAGAGTCATCCATGAGTCCTCTCTTTTTATCACACCCTTGTCAATACATCAGGGAATCAGGTTGGCTTCACCTTTAAAATGTATCTAGGATTTTCTCATCACCTCCACTGCCACCCCCGACTTGAGCCACATCATCTCTTCCTTGAATTACTGCCAGAGCCTCCTAGCAGGGAGAAAAGTCCTCTCGACATAGAAGTGATCATATCAGTCTCATCGAAACCTTTCCCATTTTCTTCAGAGTAAAAGTCAAGATCCTTACACAATGGCCTTCAAGGCCACGTGTAGTCTGCCCCTCCCGTCTGCCCCACCACCCTTCCTTCTCGACCTTCTCTCCTTCTACACTTCCTGTCACTCCCTCCCTCCCTCCAGCTACACTGGTCTCCTTGCTGTCCCTCAAACACGCCAGGTCTGAGCCCGTTTTACCACCCCTGCATTACAGGTTTCATCTGCTGGTATTCTTTCCTCCCACATAATTGCATGGCTTCCTCCTTCAAGTCATCTTCTCAAAGAGATCTACCTGGACAACCCATTTTAAAGTTGCATCCATCCACCATTCCTCAGTGCCCCTCATCTTTCTTATCTGTGCTCTTTTTCTTTTCGTAACATACCATATAATTTTCTTTCTTTCTTTCCTCTTTTTTTGAGATGGAATCTCACTCTGTCACCCAGACTGGAGTACAGTGGGCATGGTCTTGGCTCACTGCAACCTCTGCCTCCCAGGTTTGAGTGACTGTCATGCCGCAGCCTCCTGAGTAGCTGAAATTACAGGTGCCCGCCCACCATGGCCAGCTAATTTTTGTATTTTTAGTAGAGACAGGGTTTCACCATGTTGGCCAGGCTGGTCTCGAACTTCTGACCTCAAGTAATCCAACTGCGTTGGCCTCCCAAAGTGCTGGGATTACGGGCATGAACCATTGCGGGGGCCATAATTTACTTTATTATGTATATTGTTTACTATGTCTCCTCCCACTAGAATGTAAACTCCACCAGGGCAGGAATTCTTGTGTTTAGTTCACTGATATATACCAAGCTCCTGAAATAGTTCAGACCTATAGTCTATGCTTAATATTTGCTGAATGAAGGAGCTTGTGTATATCTCAGTGCATTGATACTGTCTTAAAAGGAATGTGCTTAGATTTGTAGTCCAGCAGCCTTTCAAGTTGTACCCCTGCAGTGACCAATCATTGGATGTAGATTGTCAAAGAGGGGCTGAAACTTGGGCCAGGCAGCTCCTATCATCTAAGAGCTGTTTCTGGAGAGAGACCCAAAAGTAAGTCCTAAGGAGGCAAAATGCTGTCCACCCATGCAGTGCATGCACTGGTCCTGAAGCGGGAATCTGGGTAGTGTCATAGCGTCCTCTATAGAATGGGCTTTGTGCCTCTCAGATCTGCTTGCTGCATGTAAATTCAGCCTTCCAGGATTCTCAAGGTTTTTTCCTAGAGAAAATACAAGAGGAAAGTTAGTGGGATGAACTATAGCTCCTGGTAATGTAGCTAACTTGGGACTGAAGCTGATACTCATCTTTTCCTTCCCCCATTCTCCATTCTAGATTTCCCTCAGACTTAGTCAGCACCTGTCCTGGTCTAGGTAACTTCCTTGTTGGGGTGACCCAGATCTTTGTCCCTGAGGAGTCTGAGCCTCTGGTCTCCATGCCCTTCTGTGACTGTGGCTGCTATACCTGTCCACTTACTGTTAAAACTGGGCAAGGGAATACCTAGAGGCCCTCAATGGATGCTACACACATTCCTCCCTGCCCTCACTGCTTACCAGCAGCCCTGTCTGTTCGTGATGATCAGGGTTAATTGATGCTTTCCAAAATGGTGACTCCAGTCTTTGCGTGCAGGTCTCTTGATATGAGGAACCCAAAGTTGGCGTTCACAGCTTAAAGTTTAACGATGTACTTACATCCCCTGGTGGAAGTGTTCCCCTTCTTGGTAACAAGATGTCTACATCCACGGAAACTAGGTTTGAAGAGATGAGAAGCATATATTTCTAAATAAATCACTGGAAGTGATGATATGTGAGGTTACTTCTATATTCAGCCCTTGGTCCCAGAATCTATTTATTTCATCTAGTGGGGACACAGTACCATATAAGGGTCATTGACTTAGGGTGTGTGGCATATTCTGGAAAACAGCCACATCCTTGTAAGATGTTTATTTCTCAGCCAGCACATTGGCTTTGCCTTGAGCAGGTGATGTAACTCGTGGATCAAGCTGGCAGCTTCCCCGTGGTGTTGAATGCAGCAAGACTCGTAGACCCCAGGCACATGAAACTGTTGCTGCATCCCTTTTGCTATAAAATGGGCTGTCTTTGTCCATTTTTGTGTTGCTGTAACAGAACATCTAAGACTGGGTAATTTATAAAGGAAAAATATTTATTTAGCTCATGATTCTGGGGTTGGGAAGTCAAATATTAGGTGTCCGCGTCTGGTCAATGTCTGCTGAGAGCCATGTGCCGCATCATAACATGGTGGAGAAGTGGAAACAGAAGGGTGTGCATGCAAAGAGGACAAAACATGAGAGGCAACCACACTTATTTTTATTTTATTATCTTCTTATTGTTTTTTGAGCAGAGTTTTGCTCTGTCACCCAGGCTATAGTGCAGTGATGTGATCATGGCTCACTGCAGCCTCAAACTCCTGGGCTCAAGTGATCCTCCTGCTTCCCCGTCCTGAGTAGTTGAGACCAGAGGCATGCACCACTATGCCTAATTTTATTTTATTTTATAGGAACTGGCTCTCTCACAAGGTTGCCCAGGCTGGTCTCGAACTCCTGGGCTCAAGCAATTCTCCTGCCTCCATCTCCCAAACTGCTGGGATTACAGGCATGAGCCACCATGCCCGACAACCTCACTTCCAACAACTTGTTTTTGCTGCCACCAATCCAGTCGCATGAGAGTGAAAACTCACTCACTCCTGAGAGGCTGCATTTATTCCTTCATGAAGATGGATTCCTCATGACCCAAATACCTTTAGGTTCCATCATCTGTCAATACAGTTACAACCATCACCAGCATCCCTCTCCAGCACTCATTTTATCTTGCAAAATTGAAACTCTGCATCACAAAAAATAAGTGCCCATTTCCCTCTCCCCCCGGGTCCTGGCAAGCACCATTATACTTCCTGTCTCTATGAATTTGACTACTGTGGGTACCTCATATCAGAGTAATCATACAGTATTTGTCTTTTGCCTGACTGGTTTATTTCACTTAGCATAATGTCTTCAAGATTCATTCATATGGTAGCATGTATCAGAATTGTTCAATGTCTCAAGTTATGTTACTGTGGTCTTTAGTTACATTTCCCTGATCAGTAATTGTATCGAACACCTATATTTATTATCCATTTGGATATATTCTTTTGGAAGTACCTATTCAAGTCTTTTGATTATTTTAAGAACTGGGTTGTTTGACTTTCTCTTCTTGATTTACAGGAGTTTTCGTAAATTATGTACGTGAATCTTTTGTTAGATACACAGGTTGAGAGTATTGTTTCCCAATGTGTGGCTTGCCTTTTCACTATATTAATTGTGTGTGTGTGTGTGTGTGTGTGTGCGTGTGTGTTTTTTTTTCTCCAGGCTGAGTCCCACTGTTTTCCAGTCTGGCCTCAAACTCCTGGGCTCTAGAGATCCTCCCATCTCAGTCTCCTGAGTAGCTGAAACTACTGGTGTGCACCACTGCACCTGGCTAATGGTGTTTTTTTTTTTTTAATTTTTGAGTAAAATTTTACATTTTCTCAAAGTCTAATTTATTAGATTTTGTTCTGTAATGGTCTTTATAGTTCTGTGCCTTAAGAAATATTTCTCTACTCTAAGATCACGAAGATAGTCTCCTATATGTTTTTAGGAACTTTATATGTTAACTTTCACATTTAGGCTTATGATTTATCTTAATTTTTTTGTGTGTGAATGGTGTGAGGTAGGAGGTCAAGGTTCATTTTTAAGATGCAGATTTCAAATTTCTCCATGCTATTTATTGAAAATATTTTTCTTTCCCCTTTGAGTTGTTGAGCATCTTCACTGAAAGTTAATTGAAGCCTGGGTGTGGTGGCTTACACTGTAATCCCAGCACTTTGGGAGACCAAAGCAGGTGGATCACCTGATGTCAGGAGTTTGAAAACAGCCTGACCAACATGGTGAAACAAAATCTGTACAAAAAATACAAAAATTATCAGGGCGTGGTGGCACATGCCTGTAATCCCAGCTACTCAGGAGGCTGAGGCAGGAGACTTGCTTGAACCCAGGAGGTAGAGGTTGCAGCGAGCTGAGATTGCACCATTGCACTCCAGCCTGGGCAACAAGAGCAAAACTCTGTCTCAAAAAAAAAAAAAAATTAATTGACTTTATGGGTCTATTTTTTAACTCTAGTCTATTACCTTAATCTATGTGTACATCTTTGCACAGATGCATGCTTTGCTTTGTTTTTTCTTGGCATAGATGCACTGTTTTAATTTATGCAGCTTTGTAATAAGTCTTAAAATCTGCTAGTAGTATAAGTCCTCCTGCTTTGTTTTTTTTCTCATGATTGTCTTTGCTAATCTAGTGCCGTTGCATTTCCACATCAACTTGTTGATTTCTAAAATAAGGCTTGCTAGGGTTTTGATTAGAATCATGGTGACTTAATAGCTCAGTTTGGGGTGAATAGCTATCTACAATATTGAGTTTGCCACTCCATGAAAATGGTATATCTCTCCATTTGTTTAAATCTTTAGTTTTTTTCAGTAATACTTTATAGTAATGTAAATGTCTTGTACATATTTTGTTACATTCATTCCTAGGCATTTGATGTTTTTGATACTATTGTAAATGTCATTTAAAAATTATTTTCCACCTCTTTGTTGCTGATATACAGAATAAAATTAATTTTACATATTGACCTTGTATCCAACTGCCTTATTCTATTTATTCATTAGTTCTAGTACATTTTTTGTAGACTTTTTTGTTTTTTGTTTTTTTTTGAAATGGAGTCTTGCTCTGTTGCCTAGGCTATAGTGCAGTGGCACGATCTTGGCTCATTGCAAGCTCTGCCTCCCGGGTTCATGCCATTCTCCCGCCTCAGCCTCCTGAGTAGCTAGGACTACAGGCGCCCACTACCAGGCCCGGCTAATTTTAATTTTTTTAAATTTTAGTAGAGATGGTGTTTCACCGTGTTAGCCAGGATGGTCTCGATCTCTTGACCTCGTGATCCACCTGCCTTGGCCTCCCAAAGTACTGGGATTACAGGCTTGAGCCACCACACCCAGCTGACTTTTTTGATTTTTAACATATATAATCATATCATTTGTGAATGAAGACAAACATTTCTTTTTTTTCAGGTGTTTGTTCTTTTGCTTCTTGAATTTGCCTCTTCTATTTTATGGTATTTATTTTTCTTAAATGCATGGTACTTATTGAATGTCTTCTGTTTTACAGGTTTCCTATCTGTAAGTCCTATATGTTTTAATGTAGTTTGTCTCCAGTGTTTCATCAGTGAGATGCATAAATCTAGGCTAACTCTCTAGTCTTTGGCTTAGGTAACAGGGTAGGAGCTATTTACCAAAATAGCAAATGTAGAGTGAGAGCAGACTGGAGAAAAAAATATGGAGACTTGAGATTTGGACACATTGAATTTGAAGGGCCAATCCTATCATCTGTAATGTTCACCAGGCTGTTGGTAGATAACTGATACTTGGGAGAAGACAGACTGGTTTAGTAGCCATCAACATAGATGTGAGGTTACATAGATGGGTAAGGATGACATTGCTTATGGAGAGTGAATAGAATGAAAAGAGAAAAGGAGAGAGGATGAGGCCTTGAGGAACACACTTGAATAGTGTCCCTCGGATTTGCTAATTAGGAGGTCATTTGAGAGAGCAGACTGAGTGACGTTATGAAAGTCTTCTGGTGGTTGCAAGGGAAGCATGGTGGGATGGAAAGAGGAAAAGAAAGAGGATGGGTGTTTTAGGCGAGGGTAGGGTAATGGGGTGGGGAATGTAAGGCAGATGACAGTGTGAGAAGTAAATGAGAGATGTAAATACAGAGTATAGATTGTTATTTCTCAAATGGAAAGATGTTCTGAAAATAATACTTGTATATGTGTTAAAGAAAACCCAAGAGTGCCAAAGGTCATCCAATGAAAAGCAAAATCCCTTCAACAACTTTAAACTTTCTTTGGTTTTCTGTTTTCCAGTAGTCGCCTCCGTAACGCTAATTAACATGGCCTCCCACTAGTTCTTGATTTTGTTTCTCTCCACATTTTCTACCGAACTTGTTATATTAAATGAGGACTTGATTCATGTACACCCTTTCTTCATCTTCCCCTCCCAAGTACTGGTAAGTAGATCTTCGGTATCTGTCTGCTGGCTACGTTTACCAATCTTTTTTTCTCTTGTATTTTCTAATGTAAGCCACTCTGCAATGCATTACTGCTACTACATACACTGAAAAATGTTTGCTTTATCTATATGAAACCAGATACTTACTTTTCTGGCTGTAAATATTTTTTCCTTTTTTGGGTCTGAATGCATTTTTCATGTTTGATTCAATCTGCATCACTTCAATTAAAGGACAAAAAGAAATAAAACCCACATGGGAATCTTTGTATATGTGAAATAGAAGCCTTATCAAATATTAAAACGCACACACACACACACACACACACACACACACAACCAAACTCAACACCTGAGTCTTCCTTTTATCCGAGTAACAAGGGAGAGAGACTCTTTGAAATCCTCCCTGGATTCCATGTAAATGACCAAGACAGTTATGTAGCAAATGATCTTCAAAGCAGGGATATTCCAACAAACGTTTGCATTGATTTTGTTATTTCTAAAGGCTGACTGATGCCAGAAAGAACAAAGTGATAAGGCAAAACCTGTCTCTTTGATCGTTCCCCTTGTCCTGTATTTTAGAGTGATGACGTGACACTAGACCGATTCTCTGGTCATTTAGGGAATTTTAGATATTCCCCATCAGGGACTAAGAAGGACTGGCATGTGGGGAAGAATGAACTATGTCATGGGGTCAGATGTCCAGAAGTTCCGTCTGCTGTTTGTTAGTTGTTCTTTATGACATTTGGGGATTAAGCTGCTTAAGAAAGGGTTAGAGAAAACCAACCAGTTATTCTGACCTTGTATCTCCTACCTTGTTTGAATTTTTAACTTTTAATTCTTTACTTTTTAATGCTGTAATGTTAAGCAGAGTGATTTACAAAAATTAATAGCTCATGGGCTCAAGTTATCCTCCTGCCTCAGCCTCTTGGGTAGACACCATGCTTGGCTAATTATTAATTTTGTTTTATTTTTCACAGAAACAGAGTCTTGCTTTGTTGCCCAGGCTGGTCTTGAATTCCTGGCTTCAAGTGATCCTTCAAGTAATCCTCCCTACTTGGCCTCCCAAAGTGCTAGGATTACAGGTATGAGCCTCCCGGCCTCATCAGACATCAGATGCTTTGCTTAGGAATTTCCTAGTAGCTGAGGCAGAAGGACAGAAAAAAAAAATGGCAAGTAGGATGGGAAGACAAATTAAAAAAAAAGAAAAAAAGAAACCAGGGCACCAGCATAGAGGGATTAATTTCTAAGAAAGAATCTTTTCATTACATGGAAAATTATTTCTGATTGTTAAACATAGGTATGTTTAACAAGTTTTTTTTTTTTTTTTTTTGGGACGGAGTCTTGTTCTGTTGCCAGGCTGGAGTGCGGTGGCAATCTTGGCTCACTGCAACCTCCGCCTCCTGGGTTCAAACGATTCTCCTGCCTCAACCTCCTGAGTAGCTGGGATTAAGGCGCCTGCCACCATGCCTGGCTAATTTCTGTATTTTCAGTAGAGACGGGGTTTCACTGTGTTGGCCAGGATGGTCTCAATCTCCTGACCTCATGATCCGCTCACCTCGGCCACCCAAAGTGCTGGGATTACAGGTATGAGCCACCGTGCCTGGCCAACAAGATTTTAATGTTGAAAATACTATTGAGAAAACTTACAAATATGGCAAGTAATGGGAGATTTCATAATATATTAGTACCCAAGAATAAATGATTGGTTTCAGTTATCTTAATCTTTGTACAGAGGACACAAAAGAACCTGTTCAACTTTAATCTTTTTGGCAAAAGGAATTCATATTTTAGGTTATTTACTGACCTACCTTTGGTGAGCAATGAGCTAAAGCTCTAACCCAATGTCGTTTAATAGGAATATAGTGCAAACCAGACCTGTCATTTAAAATTATCTAGTCACCACATTATTAAAAAAAGAAAAGAAACAGGTGAAATTGAGTTTAATATATTTAATTTAGCTCAACATATTAAATATATTTTCATTTCAACATATAATCAATACAAAAATTATTAAAGAGATATTTCACTTTTTTTCATTCTAAGTCTTTGAATTCCAGTATGTATTTTACATTTTTAGCATGTCTCTATCCAGACACTAAAGTTGTAATGATTGAAATTAAATATATTTCTACTAACCCAATAAAGCTGTCTTCAGCAGAAAAATAGTTTTACCCTTCTTTAGTTTTTAAATTTAAATTAGTTAAAATAAAAAATTAAAAAATTCGGTTTCTCACCACACGTCAGTGTTCAATAGTCACAGCTATCGAACATGGTAGCCACACGTAGCTGTTGGCTACCAGTTTGGACAGTGTAGCTCCCCACCAAAGGACACCCTTAAGATGTTCATGTAGTCAAGCCCGTCGTCAGTCTTCCAGCAAGAACGTCTTGGGTTAGAATATTTGTAGTTTGTAAAGATCCTGCTGTTGTAGACTGATCTGCGTTCTTCCAAAATTCACAGGTTGAAGCCCAAGTCCCAGTAAATCCGGGTGTGACTGTATTTGGAAATAGGCCCTTTAAGGAGGTAATTAAGGCCAGGCACAGTGGCTCCGACCTGTAGTCCCAGCACTTTGGGAGACCGAGGCGGGCAGATCACTTGAAGCCAGGAGTTCGAGACCAGCCAGGCCAACAAGGCGAAACCCTGTCTTTACCAAAAATATAAAAATCAGCTGGGCGTGGTGGCATGTGCCTGTGATCCCAGCTACGTGGGAGGCTGAGGCAGGAGAACCACTTGAATCCGGGAGGCAGAGGTTGCAGTGAGCCAAGATTGCACCATTGCACTCCAGCCTGGGCGACAGAGCGAAATCCTGTCTCAGAAACAAACAAATAAAGAAAGAAATAGGTAATTAAGATTAAGTGAGTCATATGGATGGGACCTAATTCAATCTGACTGTATCCTTACAAGAAAAGGAAAGCCGGCCACACAAAGAGACATCAAGGATGCCCTGGCACAGAGAAAAATCCATGTGGAGATGCAGCAAGAAGATGGCTACCTGCAAGCCAAGGAGAGAGGACGCCTCAGGAGAAGCCAAACTTGCCTCTGACTTTCAGCCTGTGGACTGTGAGAAGTAAACGTCTATCGTTTAGGCCATCCAACCTGTGATATTTTATTATGGCATCAATGGCAAACTGATACAGTGGCCCAACATACAGAGGGTTAAATAAAATTCAGATAATCTGTTTACCATTTCAGAGGCATTTCTCCTATTTAGTCACCAACTTTAAATTTAAATGTCCCACAAATTCTTAAAGCTTGGCTCTCTGAAAACCAATTTAAGAAAAACACAAATCCACCGTTTTTTTGTTTTTGTTTTTTTTGTTTGTTTGTTTGTTTTGTTTTTTTTTTTTTTTTTGAGACGGAGTCTTGCTCTGTCACCCAGGCTGGAGTGCGGTGGCCGGATCTCAGCTCACTGCAAGCTCCGCCTCCCGGGTTTACGCCATTCTCCTGCCTCAGCCTCCCGAGTAGCTGGGACTACAGGCGCCCGCCACCTCGCCCGGCTATTTTTTTGTATTTTTTAGTAGAGACGGGGTTTCACCGTGTTAGCCGGGATCGTCTCTCGATCTCCTGACCTCGTGATCCGCCCATCTCGGCCTCCCAAAGTGCTAGGATTACAGGCTTGAGCCACCGCGCCCGGCCTTGTTTTTGTTTTTTTAAACTGCCCTTGTGTACAAGTTATTTATTGGCTGGGTGGCCAAGATGTTGCGTGCAGTTTCCATTCAGAAGGTGAGGAGTGAGTGAGTCATACCAGAAAACCACACACACGGTGCTCATGTTCAAAATGAAGTGCCTGTGCCCATCAAGCAGAACCTCTTGCCTTTGTCCATCACAGGCATCGAGCCTCTTCATGGTCGCCAAAGTTCGTTAATAACGTTTGTGTCTATGCTAATACAATCAGAAAATTATGCAGACCATCTATTTCTTCCCAGAGAGAACAGGGTGATCAGCCATTAGTGATTCACACTGATGAGCCTCCACTAATTGCACAGAATGTAATTAGTGATTATATAATATTTGAGCTCTTGCAACTGTCATTAATGTCCACGATTCACCAGAGATGGGCCCTGCTGAATAGAGTATGATTGCCACATGCTAAATCTAGTTAATCCGAGGCATGTTAATCAGCACAGGATGCTCTTTAGGCCGTGGTTAAAAGCACTGGTGACCTCAGGAAAAAAACCCCTGCCATTCACCAAAGTCTGAATTGCATACAATAGAGATCCCTTTAAGGGAAATTTAATAATTAAATGGCCTGGAAAACTTGAGGGCAGAGTTATCAGATGGTTTTAACACATTTAGATTTTTCTGTAACAGATATGGTGATCAAAATGTTGTATTGGTGCTGGCATTAATTTATGATACATTAGACTGGTGGCTCAGGGTATATGATGTGTCAAAGTTATAATGGATTTGCCATGTGGATAAGAGAACTGGATTAAAAAGTAGTTCTTTCTAAGAGGAAAGATGATTATACATAATCTCCCAGAGCCCTATTAGATGGAGCACAGTTTTTAAGGTTTATTTCATGGAAAAAATTTTAGAAGTATTAACATTAAAAGGTATTCTGCTTCCTGCAATAAAAGTTGGGTTCTAAAATGGATTCACATAATCATACATTTCACCACGTTCTGAGTCACAGCACATTTTAAAAACATTTATAGCAGATGCTACAAATATATACATATTTTTTGAGACAAGATCTCGCCCTGTCACCTAGGCTGGAGTACGGTGCTGCAATCATGGCTCACAGCAGCCTTGCCCTCCCAGGTTCAAACAATTCTCCCATCTCCACCTCCCGAGTAGCTGGGACCACAGTCAGGTGCATGCCACCACCTCAACTAATTATTCGTTTGTTTGTTTTGTAGAAATGGGGTCCCACTATGTTGCCCGGCTGGTCTTAAACTCCTGGGTTCAAATGATCTTCCTGCCTTGGCCTCTCAAAGTGCTGGGGTTACAGGTGTGAGCCGCTGCGCCCGGCACCTTCCCTTCTTATCCTCCATCCTACCCAACCTCCGTCACCCTAAGAGAAGGTAACCAGCTGCCAGGACTTCCTCTATATGTGTGGCAAGCCCTGAGTAGTTCTCTCCTAGATACTAGTTTTTACCAGTAAATTTATGTGAATTAAAATCTTTTACACCAACCATAATTTGTGTTTTAAGTGACAGTACATATAAACGGCTGTTTCCAATGCGGAATTGTACAGGTTTACAAATTTCCGAGGCCTGAGTAATTTAATATGGTCCAGTTTTTCATAAAATAATATGGTTGTTGTAGATTCTAAGGAAAATAGCGGCTTGTGATTTATGTGATTTCCTCCTGTTTATGTATTTTATATAAATAGTAAACACATTGGCATCTTTGTTTTGTAAGGTGCTTTCTAGTGGTTGTTTAAGCAGCTCAAAGTCCTTTAGGTCTTGTTTGCCAGACACTGAGAAAAGTTCTGCTAAATAATTGGGGCCAATGGAGGTGGCTCACATTAGTAATCCCAGCACTTTGGGAGGCAGAGGCAGGAGAATTGCTTGAGGCAAGTAGTTCAAGACCAGCCTGGGCAACATAGTGAGACCCTGTTTCTACAAAAAGTAAAAATGAAAATTAGCTGGGTATAGTGGTGTGCGCCTGTAGTCCTAGCTATTTTGGGAGGCTGAGGCATGAGGATGGCTTGAGCCCAGGAATTTAAGAATGCAGTGAGCTGTGATTTCACTACTACACTCCACCTTGGCAACAGAGTGAGACCCTGTCTCTAAAAACCAACCACCACCACCGCCACCACCACAACACAATAGTAATAATGACAGGAACTTGTGTTGCCACTTACTCTCTGCCAGGCACCATGCCAAGGTTTCTGCTATAAGAACTAGTGTCATCTCCAGTTATAGATGAGGAAAATGTGGCTGAAAATGACAGGGATCACTTGAGCTCAGGAGTTCGAGACCAGCATGGCCAACATGGTGAAACCCCGCCTCTGCTAAAAATACAAAAATTAGGTGGGTGCTTGTAATCCCAGCTACTTGGGAGGCTGAGGCAGGAGAATTGCTTGAACTGAAGAGACGGATGTTGCAGTGAGCCAAGATTGTGCCACTGCCCTCAAGCCTGGGCGATGAAGCAAGACTTATTCTCCAAAACAAAGCAAAACAGTTAAGTGATGTCCTGCCTATGATGTCATGACCTATACATGGTAGACAAGCGTCTGCATAGAGGTGCCTTGCTTTAAAGCCCATCATTGTTCTCAGGCTGAAAATAGAATAGATTAGAGAGCTTCCTTCGAATCTCCTGATTCTCCTTCTTTGGCTTGGACTGAGTTAGGAGCCAGGACACTGCAACATACAAGGTTATGTCAGCCAGGGCATTCCCAGGCATATTAGCTTACCAAAGCCATTGCCTGCGTCTCTCTGTCCACAGGCTGCCTTTAGGGTTCTTCACCTTTGACGCTCATCAGAAGTGCCTGGAATTTATGTCTCCTTAGGGGTCCCCCTTAACAATGCCAGATGGAGCATGGCTATAAACACTGTAGGGTGCTTGCCCTGGTCTGGGCACAGTGAGGACAGACCCATGTTGGGTGGACTGAAACAAAGTCACTTTCCCTGGTGATGAGCTTGAAACTGCACCTGGCTTGGCCTCCTTCCTGGTGCTGCTCCCCACTCTCCCGCCAGGTTTTCCTGGGGTTGGGTCCTAGTAAGCCATATTCACATGAACCTTATCTCAGGGCTTGCTTCTGGAGAACCCAACCTAAGACAGAGCCTGTGAGAGGGCCATCAATGCTTGGGGTCAAAGGCATCCAGAAAGGCAAACCTGCAAGATGAGCTGGGATTAGAAACTGTGAACAAGGTTATTGACTGTTTGAACTAGAATATGATTGGAATACAGTTGGAAACAACTTGAATGTCCATCAGTAATGGATTCATTAATTAAATTATGGAAAATTCACACAACAGAATAATACCTAGTCGTAAAAAGGAGTGGGAAAACCATTTTAAATCAGCAGAAGTAAATTCAATCTATTTGATTGGAAGACAAAAAAGAAAGGAAAGATAAGAAGGTAGACTAATTTCTAATAAATTAGTAACTGTAGTAAATGTATTGGATTTAAAAATTCTATAATATATACAAGAGACACTCGTAAAATGGAGAAGTAAAGGAAGTTTGGAAATAAGATGAAAAAAGCTGTAATAGGCAAGTATGAACACAAAGAAAGTTGGGGTAACAATCTTAATTTTCAAAACAATCAAATAACAGGCAAAAAGGTCATTTACAATAAAACAAAATGCTATATAACTGCAAAAAGAACAATAGAACAAAAACATATATCCATCGTAGCTATATGTGGCCTTTATCTATCAAGCAACAGCAGATAGAACTGCAAGAGAATTACATAAACCTTCAGTTGTTTTTGAGGTTTTTAACACAGCTAGAAACTGCTAGATCAAGTGGATTAAAAATAAGCAGAGATACAAAAATTTGAACAGTATAATACATGCCTAGGTCACAGACATATATAGAACTGACAGAGAGGAAGAGAGGAAGAGAAACAGAGAAAGAGACAGAGACAGTCTTCTTAATCGCACACACAGACACAATCACACATATAGAACATTTATGCTAATCACCAGGTGTGGTGACTCATGCCTGTAATCCCAGCACTTTGTGGGGCTGAGGCAGTAAGATTGCTTGAGGCCAGTCATTTGAGACCAGCCTGGGCAACATGGCAAAACCCTGTCAAAACAAAAAAAAAAAAAAAAAGAAAAAGTACAAAAACTTAGCAGGGTGTGGTGGTGTGTGCCTGTAGCCCCAGCTACCTGGGAGGCTGAGGTGGAAGGATCACCTGAGCCTAAGAGGATGAGGTTGCAGTGAGCTGTGATTGCCCCACTGCACTACAGCCAGGGAACAGAGTGACACCTTGTCTCAAAAAAAAAAATAAAGGAAAATAGGCCGGGCGTGGTGGCTCACGCCTGTAATCCCAGCACTTTGGGAGGCTGAGGTGGGTGGATCACAAGGTCAGGAGATCAAGACCATCCTGGCTAACACGGTGAAACCCCATCTCTAATAAAAATACAAACAATTAGCTGGGCATTGTGGTGGGCACTTGTAGTCCCAGCTACTCGGGAGGCTGAGGCAGGAGAATGGCGTGAACCTGGGAGGCAGAGCTTGCAGTGAGCGGAGATCTCGCCACTGCACTCCAGCCTGGGCAACAGAGCGAGACTCCGTCTCAAAATAAATAAATTAAATAAAATTAAATTAAATTAAAAATAAAGGAAAATAAAAGAAAATCAACAATGTATTAGCCGTAAGGGCAGTGTCAATACATTCCAAATAACCAATAACTATATTTTCTCTATATGGTTAGTTTCTCTGCCATAATGCAATCAGTAGAAATGAATAACAAATGAAAGCGAAAAAGCCAATGTATTTGTAAATTAAAGATATATTACTAATTGAACCAAGTTCAAAAGAAATCAATCAGCAAGTGAAAGGATATTTAGGACTGAATGATAATGAAATCCTACTTTTCGAAAGTTGAAAGTTGTGATTCGTTACTAAACGTAGCACTTATTAGGATTTTTTTTTAGCTTTTAAATACATTAATTAGGAAACCAGAAAGGTTAATAATAAATATAGTGAATGTTCAACTCACAACTTTTGAAAAGGCACAACAGGGCAAGTCCAAAAAAAATGAATAAAGGGCAGACATTCATAATATAGAGAAAAAATTAAAAATGAGTTTTCAAACCAAAAACTAGTTCTTTGAAAAATAATTGGTAATGTAGGCTGACCTCTGATCTCTGCAAATGAAGAATGAGAAAGAGCAAATAACTACAGGCACTCTAGGAATCTAAATAAAGTAAAATAATAATGTTTTATTTGTATGCCAGTGGATGAAAACTCTTACAGAGTAATTAAATTCCTAGAAAAAATTATAATATCCCAAAATTAGTGTAAGGACAAAGAGATAACTTGAAAGAGACTAATAGATATCAAATAAATTAAAATTGGCCAAAGATTTATTTTTTCCCAAACCTCATGATGTGGTTTGGTCTTGCCCCCACCCAAATCTCGTGATAGTGGGTAAGTTCTCATGAGAGCTGGTGGCTTTAAGAGGGGCTTCCCCCTTCTCTGGGTTCTCATTCTCCTCCCTGCTGCTGCCATCTGAAGAAGGATACGTTTGCTTTCCCATCCGCCATGATTGTAAGTTTTCTGAGGCCTCCCGAGCCATGCTGAACTGTGAGTCAATTAAATCTTTTTTTTTTTTGAAACAGAGTCTCAGTCTGTCGTCCAGGGTGGAGTGAGTGGCGCGATCTCGGCTTACCACAACCTCCGCCTCCTGGGTTCAAGTGATTCTCCTGTCTCAGCTCCCCGAGTAGCTGGGATTACAGGCGCGCGCCACCACGCCCGGCTAATTTTTGTACTTTTTAGTAGAGACGGGGTTTCACCATGTTGGCCAGGCTGGTCTCGAACTCCTGACCTCGTGATCTGCCCGCCTTGGCTTCCCAAAGTGCTGGGATTACAGGCGTGAGCCACAGCACCTGGCCAATAAAACCTCTTTCCTTTGTAAATTACTCAGTCTTGGAAATGTCTTTATTAGCAGTGTGAGAACAGACTAATATACCTCACATGCCTAGATGGTTAAGGTGAATTCTAAAAATAAAATTCCAAGGAGCAGCTAATTCCTCTTTTATATAAGGTGTTCCAGAAAATAGCAGAAAGAAAAAAAAGCTGCCTAATCCATTTAATATCATCATTTTGGCTACATGACTTGACTTTGGACAATACAAAGAAAGATCATAGGCCCATTTCACTTATGAACACACTTGTAGAAATCCAAAACAAAAACAAAAACAAAACCAGTCAACTGAATCCAACAGTATATAAAATATTTCAGAACCAAGTAGGGTTTATCCCAGGAAAGTAAGGATGTTAGATTTACCATAATAATAAAATAGAGAAAATCATGTGATTTGTTGATGCAGAAAAAGCACTTGTTAAGCTTCAATACCCATTTATGGTAACTTTAGTTAAGACCAGAAGAGAATATCTCTTGGCTGATACAAGTTTTACACCCGAAGTTGCAGCCATCATTATACTTAGCAGAGATATTTTAAACTCATTACCTTTTATATAAAGACATTGTGGAATGAGTGAAACAGGGGGTTATTAGACTGGAAGATGCCAGCTACAATTAATACAATAATACCATAATGAACACACCAGGATTAATCGACCAAATGCTTAGATGAATGCTACATGCTGAGATTCTTGTTCTTTTGAAGCCTCTCAGAAAGCTAGAAGTCAAATCTTCACCCTGCAGGTAGAAGACTGGAAGACTCCATTCCTGGAAATCTGAGCAGCACAAAAAGAAAAACCCAAAGATGCATATATGGAAGGTTTGTCAACAGAGAACCTGCCCCAATCACTTAGGAGTGAGGCTGAAAGTCAGCAAGCTCCGTATCAAAACACAAAGGATACACAGGACACAGTGAACAATTCTGAGCATATGAATTTGGAGTCCCAGAGGCAGGAGGAAGAAAGAATGGAGCAGAGCCAGTATTTGAAGAGATTGTGACTGAGAATAGTCGTAGCTGATCAATGATATTTCAGCCACAGATTTTTCTTTTTTTTTCTTTTTTTTCCTTTTTTTTTTGAGATGGAGTCTCACTCTATTACCCAGGCTGGAGTGCAGTGGCGTGATCTCAGCTCACTGTAAACTCCCCCTCCCAGGTTCACGCCATTCTCCTGCCTCAGCCTCCCCAGTAGCTAGGACTACAGGTGCATGCCACCACGCGCGGCTAATTTTTTGTATTTTTAGTAGAGACGGGGTTTCACCGTGTTAGCCAGGATGGTCTCGATCTCCTGATCCACCCCCCTCAGTCTCCCAAAGTGCTGGGATTACAGGCGTGAGCCACCTCAACCGGCCGAGCCACAGATTTAAAAAGCACTATAAACCTCACACAGGATAAATACCAAGAAACCATACCTGAGGATGGCATGCTGAAACCGATGAAAACTGAAGACTGAGAGAAAATTTTAAAAATAGCTGAGGAGGATGCTGGTGGTGGTGGATTAACAGTTTCATAATTTCGGTTGAAAAATTAACTATAAGTCTAATTGTAGCTTTTTTGAAGGTAAAGCACTGAAAGGAAATAACTGCAAATCAGAATTCTATACCCAGTGAAAATATCCTTAAGAATGAACATGAAAACACAATGTTTTAAGGCAAACAAAAACTGAGGAATTTTTTTTTTTTTTTTTTTAACCAAAAACACCCATGAAGGCAGGAGGAAAATTATCTTAGAGAAAAGCACAGAAATGAAGGAAGAAATGAAAGGTAGAAGAAACAAAGGATAAGACATGGTAAATATATGTGGACAGTGTGGTTCTCATCTGAAGTCAGTTTTGCTTCCTGGGGGACACTCTCACTGACTGGAGGCACATTTGAGGCCCATAACCTGGGGTGGGGAGGATGCTACTGGTGTCTAGTGGGTGGAGACTAGGGATGCTGATAAGCATGTTACAATGCCTAAGGCAGCTCCTACACAAAGAAGCATCTGGCCTAAAATGTCAGCAGTGCCAGGTTTGAGAAACCCTGATCTAAATGCATGTTGAATGTACAAAATAACAAAAATAATACTGTCTTGTGAGGTTAAAATACTTAATTAAAAGCCAACAATAGCACAAGAGGTCAGAGAGAGTAAATGGAGTTAGTGATCTAAAATTCTTTAATTGTCTGAAAATTGTACGATACTAATTTATAGCATTTTGATCCTGTAGATTTATCAGGATCTATCAAGGTGCATGTTGTAATCTGTAGGTCAAACGAGAAATAATGAAAGAAGGTATAACTTATTAATAGAGGGTAAAAATGGAATAATTTTAATTTTTGGGAATTCCATTTAATGGAATAATTTTCCATTAACTTGGTTAATCCAAAAGAAGACAACAAAAAAGACAAAAGAAATAAACAATAGGTAGGACGGATAGAAAACAAAATAGTAATATGCTGGCCTTAAACCCAAATATATTAGTGTATACATTAAAACAAACAGACTAAATGTTTTAATTAAAAATCAATATTGTCATAGTGCATTAAAAATTCAGTGCTGTGCTGCTTAAATAAGACATAGCTGTAATATTAGGACACAGGAAGTCTGAAAATAAAAGTCTGGAAAAATACCATGCAAACACTAACACAAAGAGAGCTGTTATAGCTGTATTTTTTAAATTAAATTAAATTAAATTTTATTTATTTTAAGTTCTGGGGTACATGTACAGGATGTGATGGCATCTTATGCCAATCAGAGTGGTGGTTATTAAAAAGTCAAGAAACAACAGATGCTGGTGAGGTTGCAGAGAAAAGGAATGCTTTTACACTGTTGGTGTGAGTGTAAATTAGTTCAACCCTTGTGGAAGACAGTGTGGTTATTCCTCAAAGATTTAGAACCAGAAATACCATTTGACCCTGTGTTAATACTAGACAAAACACAAAGTCGCAAGACTTCAAGGAGGAGGAATTATTCGAGATAAAGGAGAAACTTCCACAATGATAAAATGTTTAATCCAATAGGAAGACATTACAATCCTAAATTTGTATGTAGTTAATAATCCAGCTTCAAACTATGTAAAGTGATAGAACAACAACAAAAAAAGGCATCATAATCATAGTTATGAATTTTTTAAAACTCTCTCAGTAATGATAGAACAAAGAGAAAGAAAAATCAGTAAAATTCTAGATTTGGACAATCAACATGGCCTAAACAACACATGTAGGATATTTCCAACAAAAATTGGAGATAGACATAGTTTTCAGGTATATTATATGTAACATTTAACAAAAATGATGATAAGTTAGGGTCATAAATCAAGTTTTATTTCACAGCATTAAAATCATAGGGAGCATATTCTCTGACTTCAGTGGAATTCAGCTAAAAATCAATAACAAAAGATAATTAGGAAAATCTCTATTGGAAATTAAGCAATGTTCTTCTTGTTCTTCTGAATAACCCGTAGGTTAAAGAAGAAATCACAATGGGCATTGGAAAATACTATGAACCGAATAACAGTGAAATGTGGCACATGAAACTCGTGTTCTTGGAGGGAAATTTGTAGCTCCTGATGCATAATTTATAAAAGACAATTTATGATCTAATTCTCTCTCTCCTGAAGTTAAGAAAAACATTGAATTACACCTAAAAAAAATGGATGGAAAGAAAGAAGAAAGATAACATCAGACATTAATTAAATAGAAAACAGGTATAGAAAATCAACCCAGGAAAAAGTTAGTTCAATGAAAAAACTTAAGAAAATAATTAAATTTCTAATAAGACTTAATCAGAAGAGAAAAGCCACAAATTACTACTTTTTAACAGTGAAAAAGAGACCATCACTACAGATCTTTTATATACTAAAAAGATCATAAAAGAGCATTTTGAACAACTCATGCTATTAAGTTTGGAATTCAGATGAATTATACAATTCATCTAATTTTTCAACTTCCTTGAAAAATACAATTTACCAAACATGAAGGACACATGATGAAATAGAAATCTGAATACTTCCCCTAGATTTATTAAGGAAAGTGAATTTGTAATTTGAAAATTTTCCAATAAAATGCCAAGACAGATGGCTTCACTGTTGAAATATTTCAAATGTGTAAGGATGATATAACACTAAACTTACATAAACTGTCTCAGAAAGAGAAAAAGGTGAGACATTTCCTAACTTGTTTTATGAGGCAAGAATAACCTTGATATAAAAATATAACAAAAGGAAAGGAAAATAGGACAATATCTATCATAAATATTGATGAAAGATTCCAACTTATTAGTAATTCAAATTCAGCTATATATATATAAGATAATCATGATTAAATTGGGTTGATGTGAGAAATTCAAGCTTGGTTGAATATTTGAAAATCAATTGATATCATCCACTACGTTAACAGAGAGAAATGAGAAAAATATCAAAAGATTATCTCAATAAAAACAAAAAAAAGCATTAAGTTAAATTAATCATTAAATAACTCACAGCATACTAGGAATATATGAGAATGCAGGAGGACAGGTCCCTGGACGACCTTGGCCAACTGAGCTCATCCCCCTCTTGCCTGCAATTCTTAGGCAGAATGAACTGAAAATGCAACATCTTGAGATAAGGAGGCGATGTCCGCAGCAGTCTGGGATATGTCATGATTCCTTCTAGAATAGGATGTCCTGCAATGCTTGTGCTCAGTGAGCCAAGTGGTGCCCAGGGTGTGGAAACTCAGGGCGGAGCACTTTCGATTTCCTCCAGTTGCAGTGCAATGTGGGTTATGTGCAGATGAGACTCCATCCACCCTGGGCAGCTTTCCTGAGCCTTAGGGAACTGTCTGGCCATGGAGCGTAGGCTTGTCTCCTCTTGCTGTCTATGTGTGAGTAATAACACTGTTCTGCCTGGCTTGTCATGTGAATGTTTTCTCAGGATTCATGAAATTGGTAGAGAAACTTTCCAGGGAACTTCTAATCTAATATTATGTATTTGTATAAGCCCCACAGAAAACATCACAGTTAATGGTGAATTATTAAAAGCTTTCCCCTGGCGATTGAGGGAAAAAGAAGGATGCTGCTAGCATCCCATTTATGCAACATAATACTGGTAGTTCTCGTGAGTGCAAATTGGGAAGAAAAAGAAAGAAAACTTATGAATGCTGAGAAGGAGGAGAGGAAGAAAAAAAGGAAGAAATAAAAACAGACGACATGTACATAAAAAAGTTAATCTACAGATAAATAAGTGGGATAAATAAATGGACTTAGCAAGCCTGCAGAATATAATAACAAAATAGCAAAATCAGTCTAATTTCTATATGTTAGCAATTAGAATATCAAATTTTAAAAAACAACGTGATTTCTGATAGCATTAAAAATGAAGTATTTAGGAATATGGATGTGCAAGAGATTGACACAGAGCTACACAATGTTACCAAAATGTATAATGAATTGAAAGGCTTAACATTATATAGCCGCTAATTTTTTCTAAATTAATCAAAGGGAGCGTTTGGTTTTTTTGTGTGTGTGTGCAAATCTTTAAGTTGATTCTAAAATGCATATGAAAATGCAAATTATCAGAAATAGCCAAGGCAGTTGTGAAGAAGAACCAAGATGATGGATTCATTTGATTACTGGTGCTTTATAAGAAGACAGTATGGAACAGATGCAAGATAGACAAATAGACCAGCGAAATCAATGGTCCAGAAGCAGATTCATAAACATTCAGTCTCTTAATTGTATTGCAAAGTACCACTAGAGCACAGTAGGGGAAGGTGGTCTTTTCAAAAAATGATTCTACTTACATCATATACAAAAACAAATTCCAAGGGGGGTTGTGCATCTAAATATTACAGGTAAACACATTTAGAAGGTAACAGCAAAATATCTTCATGGCCTTTGGAAGGCTAACGTTTCTTTCTTTCTTTCTTTTTTTTTTTTGAGATGGAGTGTTGCTCTGCCGCCCAGGCTGGAGTGCAGTGGCATAATCTCGGCTCACTGCAACCTCTGCTTCCCCGGTTCAAGTGATTCTCCTACCTCAGCCTCCCGAGTAGCTGGGATTACAGGCATGTGCCACCACACCCGGCTAATTTTTGTATTTTTAGTGGAGACAGGGTTGCACCATGTTGCTCAGGCTGGTCTCGAACTCTGGAGCTCAAAGTGATCTGCCTGCCTCGGCCTCCCAAAGTGCTGGGATTATAGGTGTGAAGTCACCACACCTGGCCTAATATTTCTTAAGTGGATGCAGTAATCACTAACCATAAAAGAATAAAGTGAAAAGTCAAGCCACAGAGTGGGAGAAGATATTTGTAGAAATATGTATTACCAGATAATGATACATTGAATATGAAAAATATTCTACAAGTCAGTTAGAAAAGACCACACAATTCGAAAAAATGGATAAAAGGCTTTTAAAGACGTGAAGGGCTTCTGGACTTCATTAAACAGCAGGGAAATGCAAATTAAAATCTCAGTGAATTACCATTACATACCTACCAGATGCCTACAAGTTAAAAAAGAAAAAGAACAATACCAAGGGTTGTTGAGGATGTAGAGCAGTTGGAACTCTTTCTCCTCTTTTCCTCTCTTTTTTTTTTTGAGTGGAGTTTTACTCTTTTTGCCCAGGCTGGAGTGCAATGGTGTGATCTTGGCTCACTGCAACCTCCACCTCCCAGGTTCAAGTGATTCTCCTGCCTCAGCCTCCTGAGTAGCTGGGGTTACAGGCATGCACCACCACACCCTGCTAATTTTGTATTTTTACTGGAGATGGGGTTTCACCATGTTGGCCAGGCTGGTCTCGAACTCCTGACCTCAGGTGAGCCACCCACCTTGGCCTCCCAAAGTGCTGGGATTACAGGCATGAGCCACTGTGCCTGGCCTACAGTTGGAACTCTTATATACTGATTATGGGAGTGTAAATTTTTACCACCAGTTTTGAAATCCATGGTAACATCTACTATAGAGGAATATACAGACACCTTATTGAGGTACGAGGTGGTATTCAACTCCAGAGGCAAGGCTTGGACACTGGACAAAATTGAGGACTAGCTAAAACAGGAATTTGGCTGGAGCACTATTAAACATGCCTACCAGTGTGCCATGCTGGTTTACCATTGCCATGGCAACACCAGAAAGTTACTGTCCCTTTCCATGTCAACGAACTGATGACCTGGAAGTTACCACCCTTTTCTGGAAATTTTCTGCATAACCCACATGTCCATAAACAAGTTAAAGCAATCTACAGATAAATAAGTAGGATAAATTTATACCCATTTAAAAAATTTCTTCATCTGGGAACTGCCTTTGAGCTGCTACTCTCAGCGCACAATGACTGTGGGGTGGCCCTGCTCTGCAGGAACAGTCATGGCGCTGTAACATTGCCATCTCAGCACAGCTGTTTTCTTCTACCACTGGCTCACTCTTGAATTCTTTCCTGGGCAAAGCCAGGAATCTTCCTGGGCTAAGCCCCAATTTGGGTCTTGCCTGCCCAGCCATCATGACCTAAGAGCTCCTCTCCTATGTAGACAACAAAAATGTGTGCCCATGTGCTCAAAAGGCTTGTACAAGATTACTGATAGCCGCATTATTCAAATATTTCAAACTACAAATAACTCCACAATCTATTAACAATATAAGGAGTAAGTAAATTTTAGCATAATAATATACTGGGATGCAGATAAAAATATAGTATTTATGAAATTAAAAATAAAATTCAGTAAGATACAGCAATAAAATGAAGAAACTATTTCTATATGCAAAAACAGATAAGTCTCACCAACTAATGTTGAACAAAAGAAGCTAGACATAAAGGGATGTGTTGTATATTGTATGTTTCTATTTCTATAAAGTTCATAAACAGGCAACACTAATCAATGGTGATAAAGGGTACAATAGTGATTACCTTTGTTGAGGGTCAAATATGGGGAGGAGGAAAATTTCTTGGTTTTGATAAGTTACTATTTCCTCACTTGTGTGGTAGTTAGGCAAGTGTATTTAATTTTTAAAAAATTATTGTCCAGGTGTGGTGGCTCATGCCTGTAATCCCAGCAATTGGGAGGTTGAGTGGGGGACTGCTTGAGCTCATTAGTTGGAGACCAGCTTGGGCAACATGACGAAACCCCATCTCTACAAAAAATACAAAAATTAGCCCAGGGATGGTGGCTCATGCCTACAGTCCCAGCTAGTTGGGAGGCTGAGGTGGGAAGATGGCTTGAGCCCAGGAGGTGGAGGTTGCCATGAGCAGAGATGGTACCACTGTACTCCAGCCTGGGTGATAAAGTCAGACTTTGTCTCAAAAAAAAAATTAAACTAAATATAAGTAAATACAAATATATTTATAAAATAAATATAAATATAAACTAAATAAAATATATTTATTTATATTAAAATATAAATAAATATAAACAAATACATTTAAAAAACAAATTATACAATTTGTGCAAATATTTATATGATGTATTTTTTCAATAAAAAGTTTTCTTAGAAAAGAATCTTTGAAAAATTTTAAACATTAAATATATGATATCAGAAATAAAAATAGAAGACTTGGAAAATAAAGTTGAGGAAATATCCTTGATCCCAGAGCAAGGAAATGGAGAACAGTAGAAAAAGAAAATTAGAGGACCAGTTCAGAGATTCAACATCCAAATAATACAATTCTAGAAATTGAGGGAAGAAAAAAAATGGAAACAATTTAAGAAAAAAAAAAAAATCACAGAGGGGAAGAAGTTACCAGATTGAATGTTCCCACCAATTATTAGTGCAGTGGAATTTCATCATTGTGAAATACCAGGGATGATGAGAAGCTACTAGAGAATAAAAACTAGGTGTTATACAAATGAATGGGGAAAAAAAATGACAATGGAGTGATGCTTTTAACATTGAAACAAAGGACTTTTCAACCTAAAACTCTTTAACAGCGAAATTATCAAATAAGCATGAAGGTAGAATAAAGACATATTAAGAAAGGAAATTTACACTCCAAATAACTTTTCTCAGAAAAGCTACTAGAGGATGTGCTCCACCAAAATTCGGGAGTAAACAAAGAAAGAAGACATGGATGCTGAAAACATGGATGCTGGCTTCTTTTGTTAAACATTAGTTGGTGAGATTTATCTATGTTTTTGCATGTAGAAATAGTTTCTTCATTTTATTGCTGTATCTTATTGAATTTTATTTTTAATTTCATAAATATATTTTTATTGCTGCATCCCAGTATATTATAAGAGGACCATCATAAGAGGAAGTCTCCAGAAGAATGGAGAACAAGGATCCCAGGGTGATGGCTATGCCCCCAACACAGAGAGTAACTAGCACAGATAGCTCAGAATGACTTAGGAGTCAACTTGTAACAGAACATCAACATAGTCACTGCCATTGTATAATTTTTATTTTATTTTATTTTTATTTTATTTTTTTTTTTTGAGACGGAGTCTCGCTCTGTCGCCCAGGCTGGAGTGCAGTGGCGCAATCTCGGCTCACTGCAAGCTCCGCCTCCCGGGTTCACGCCATTCTCCTGCCGCAGCCTCCCGAGTAGCTGGGACTACAGGCGCCCGCCCCTGCGCCCGGCTAATTTTTTCTATTTTTAGTAGAGACGGGGTTTCACCATGGTCTCGATCTCCTGACCTTGTGATCCGCCCACCTCGGCCTCCCAAAGTGCTGGGATTACAGGCGTGAGCCACCACGCCCGGCCTAATTTTTATTTTAATGTGAAGACAGAACATCTAGGTGAGTCTAGCCCAAATTTTGATAAGCCTTTGGTTCACATTGATTATGTACTGAAGAAGTTCCTGCCCTGAAGCATTGCAGGCTGAATTGAGAGCCCTCATTTCAGCTTACAGAGTCTTCTGCTTGGACCTACGCCTGAAAGACCGAGGAAGGGCATGGTGAATTTAGAAATAGAAAATATAAAGTGATCCATGCTCATTGACCATATTCTGGGAAGGCATTCAATACTGGTCCCATTGAATTCCTTCCAGACACCCTCATTGTACAAAGCTTTAAGTTTTCTAGGTTTTTATTCAAAGTCTTGCCCTCTGATTTTTTTCAAAAGGGACTCTTGTAAACTGCATGGATAGCTGATGAGAAACTATATCCCAGAAGATCTCTTCAGTTTATTTCCTCTAGAAGCCTTCATTTCACAGTGATAATAGTGTCCTTCCTTCACACAGAGAAATGTGTACTTCCTACCTAGTTTAAAAATGTGGCAATATATTGTTTAGGAATACAGACTCGGGTGTTAGATGTATTTAAGTGAAAAATAAAAAAATAACTAATACAGAAGTTCTGTTGTTTGTCTCTGGGGAGAGATGAGAAGGGGAAGCTAAGAAGATATGAGTTGTACACAGTTGATTCAATTTCTTCATCTGGGTAGTAGGTATGTGGATGTTTATTTTTCTTTAAACTGTGTGTTTTAAACTTTCTGTTTATATCACACATTTTATAATAAAATATTTTAAAAAGAGATCTGCCAATGCCTGTTATGATCAAAAGGATGAGAATCAGACATTATGTGCTTCCTGGTGGAAATACTCTACTATAAAGTAGTTTTACCGAGAGAGAGAAAAAAAGAGCAACTTATATATGCAACTACATTTTTTTTCCCCAGGAAATACAGAGGACTGAGGGACTTTAAAAACTATACAATGGAGATGAATTCCGCAAAACCCAGATTATGTGAAGTAATATGGGCCAATCAACCTACTTTCTTCAACAAACAAATTACAAACAAAGGAGAGACGTGAGTGGAAGTCCGACAAAATAAAATAGATCTGACAGAACAATCAAATGCATCATCATATGGCTTTATTCAAATAAACACACTTTAAAGAAACAAACTAAAAAATTATGACATTTATGAAACAACTGGAAACTTGAACATCAATGATTATTTGATGATATTAAGGGATAATTGATCTCTGTGAGTAATATGGTAAATTTGAAGATCAGATTCTAAGTTCAATTTATTTCAGTTCTTGCTTTTAATGTCCCAAAAAAAGAAACCTCACAAGGTTTTATATATCCAAATGGAAGAAGTGCATCAATGGCTGGGCTAAGTGACAAAACACATTTGTAACTGCATCCTTCAATTTTCAAAAATTTTTATTGGAATTTGGCTAAGTAAATTATAGCTTCCTTGATATCAGTCTTACAAAATGATTGAGAAGTATTGCATTTTTATATTTTCAAAAATCTGCTCAGAATGAAGAAAAATTCTGTGTTTAGAAGACTTTATAACAAATTAAAAATTCTGTTTGTGAGGGTGCAAATACAGGAGCTTTGGGTAAGAAGTATATTTGTGTGACAGTGGAAATGTTTCCAAACACACACTGTTCAAAATGCCTCATTATGGGATATATTTTCTTTTAAAAGCAGCTACTTTTCACTACTTGGTAAATAAAGAGAACTTCCTTTCTCTTTTACCCTATAGTAATAGATTGTGTGCTTGCTTACTTGAAAAATATGTGTGAGGTCACATAGTAGTGACAGCTACTTGTCATCACAGAAAAGTCCAGAAATCTGGAACCCTTTTAGTTTCCCTGTTCTTTTAGGTACATTGTCCAAAGGACAGTCTATGTGGTCCAAAGATTTCTTAGGGTCATTTCTACTCTCATTATAAAATGTGTTAAAGATTCAATCATATTTGGCAAGTCTCGTTTTTATAAATTTAACCTCATAGGTGACATCTGTTGTTTTCTTCATCTTGCTTCACTACTTGCTAAGAACGACACAGTAAATGCATTTGATGGTTGTGCTTTCGTTGTTAACTTTAATTTTTTTCTTAAAAAACAAACAATAGTTCAGCCATTCCACCACTAGTGATTACACTTACAGATTTCCACCCTAAACACTTTCTGAGTCATTTACTATTGAGACTATAATGGTTTAGCAGCTCATTAAAAAAAAAAAAAAGGCCTTTGGTGTATTTCATTATTGAATGGAATCTAGCAAACACCACAAAGCGAGACATGTTGGAAATATCTGTACTTTCATTGAATTCTCTGGCAAACCTTGGTAGAGCATAATTTGTTCTAATGTGTGTATCTTTAAATCTTCAGCATTGTTTGCTATGCATTTCCAACCGCATTGCTAATAAAGGCAGGCATTTTAACTTGCCGCCGTATTGTCGTCTCTGTATTATTGCAGCCATTTTTACTGGGGCATAAAGAGAAAGGTTTACTCAATGGTAGGTAGCTTTTTTGTTTTTCTTTATTTAAAAACTTCAGTATTTTTCAGTCATCTGTGTGAAACTTTGATAAAATACTGAACTGAATATCTCACAGTTGTAAACATTGCTTAGAAGTCTCATAGATATTTGCTTCTGCACACTGAATGCTTACCCATATGTAGGTCTTGGTTATCACCGTGGCTTTCCATCACCTTCACCTCAAATCTTCAAACCACCACACACACGTGGAATTCATTCTCCATGACAATGGTTGTATATGCTCATTATCAGTAGTCTTCATTATAAGTTCAATATTTTGGGCTGAATTCTTCTCATACTAATTAGATGATTATAATTTTTACCTTGTAGTGAGGCCAATGGGAGGTACTGGGAATGGAAGGGTCATTTCTGCCATTGATTTTCATCCTTTCTGCTTGTGATATTAGGATTATCTTCCATCCATTGTTTCTTGTCTAGAATATTTTTAAGCCACTTTCTCAAGTTGAGAAAGTTACTTAGTTAAAGCTGGATTCATATAATCTGTGCATTCATTTAATGAGGCTCACAAAAGCCACCAAGTAGGCATGCCACTCTCAGCTGGAGTGTTGGGATTCCTGTATTTCCTTAGGGGGGACCTCTGGTACCAATTCTACAAGACTCTGACACACAGACCCAGGAAGGGCACTATTGTCAATCAGTATAATGTATTTCAGTAAAACTTAATCACTTTGCCATTTTTACATAAAACTTACAAATAGATGTCCTGATATTTTCTTTTTTTTTTACTCAATGGATTGTCATGCACCCCTATGTGGAGACCCTGAGACCCTGGCTTAAGGTTGTATGTGTGTGTCTGTGTGTGTAGCTGTCTAGTAAGAGAAGTTAATATTTACAGACTATCTTCTAGTGCCAAGTACTGTATTATGTGAGTTCCTTAATAATATAACAGCAGGTCACACCTGATTATCATGGGTGCCACCAGGCTTTGCACACATACTCTGTGGCAACCCTATGAGTTAGGTATCATTACTTACCTATTTTTCAGGTGAGAGAGGCCAGTTATGTCCTTGGTTCATTTGGAGACCTGCTATGGGGAAGGGATGTCTTTCAATACCTGAAAACACACAACCTTACTCACTCCTCAGAATCCTTCAACATCTTTGCTTTTGATCCTTCTGATTTTTAACTATTAAAATCCTTTTAGTTTTTAACTAAATTTTTTTTTGTTGTTTGTTTTTTATAGAGACAGGGTCTAGTTTTGTAGGCCAGTCTCAAACGCCTGGTTTCAAGTGATCCTTCTGCCTTGGCCTCCCAAAGTGTTGGGATTACAGGCATGAGCCACTGTGCCAGTCAACTAATACCTTTTTAAAATAGTAGTCATCCATGTACAATATGAGGTCTCTCACCTATCCTCTGTGGCCAAGATTGGTAACCTCAAGGGGGCAGGAGCCTGGCTAGCTATCTTTAGCACAGTTACATCACTAGTGTCTAGAAGAGTGTCTAGCAAAGTAATTATGCAAATCTTTGTTGAACAAATATGTGACTTGAAAGTTTTACGTCTGAAAGACAGTAAACATAAAAAGCCTACCTAAATTATGGGATAACTTTTGTTTTTCACTATATCTCTTTTATAAGCATCCTTTAAAATGTTTTCTCAATTAAAAAAATCTTCATGTGATCTTGAAAATTATAGTATCCTTCTCTGTATTTGACTAATTTTATTTGATGTTGTCTTGAGGGAGGCTTCTCTTCATAACTTTGCAATTTCCAGATACGGGATTACAATACCAGCTGAAGCACCAGGCTTCGCATCCTGGAAAAATTAAATCTCAGCTTTAGGATATGTATTAATCATGTAGACATGAGCAAACAGTTGGTTAACACTGGGAAACCTGGATATTTTACTGAGCATTCATTTAGGATTTTAAATGAATTTCTCGCGTGTGTTTATGAGAGGATTTGCAAAAATGCCCCCAACCTTTTCTGATCTGAGGCTCAGCTTATTTTTCTTTCCTCACTATAAATGCAATGCCATTGGCTCATTTCTAGAGTTTCTCTACCTGTTAGCTGGAGAGGCTGTTAATTTCAGCAATGTTGCATGATTTTCTACCAAATTGAGTTGGCTTAACTGACTCAAATTCACTCAAGAAGTTTTATGGGTAAAGTTCTTAAGGGGTTCCTTTCAAAGTGAGCTGAGACCAGAAGTATCACTTTGTGGCATACACATGCTCTTGTTCCTTAAGTTCTCCTTGTCTTCGGAAGAGATCCTGCGTGAAGCCTCCCTGTAGAATCACAGAGGGCTCCATTTCACGACCCCCACAGCTGTAGCACTTGTTTATTTATAAGTCAGATGGATCCCTGGGGAGAGTGTTTTCCCCTCAGCTGGCCTGTGTTTTTACCACATATGAGCTATCGCTGAATCTAAAACTATGAATACACTGATAACAAGCAGAAAGATATATTTTTGGCGTAGCATCTTCAAGAATGCAGGAATGCCGTGTAACATGGGAATGAATGTGTTAAAATCCTTCCTACTAGATGAGGGTCTCCTGGCCAAGGAGCTCTGCCAGCAAGAATCTTTCCTTTGTCTCAGCATGCCCCCAGCTGGCAGATGGGGCTCACAATTTGCTTTCCAATATCTCAGCCTGGCTATAGGATCTGGTGTTTAAAAGGAAAAGGGGTACACAAAGATTTCCCTAGCCTGCAACGCTCTGGGCAAATAATAGGCTTTGCGGGGTGATCTTGGGCTGTTGCAACATGCGAGGATTAACTATTCAAATAAAGTTCATTCTCTGCTGGAGAAGAAGTCATTCATTCAAGCATGGTTTATCTGCTCCAGGCCATGGGTTTCAGGATTTTTGCATCAACATTTTCCCACTCTCTCTACCTCTCCCCCAACATCTGGGGTGACAGAGGAGGGAACATAAATTATAGTCAGGGTCTCACTGGCTGCTCTATTCTAATCTGTAT
This sequence comes from Macaca fascicularis, assembly GCF_037993035.2. Classification (NCBI taxonomy): domain Eukaryota; kingdom Metazoa; phylum Chordata; class Mammalia; order Primates; family Cercopithecidae; genus Macaca; species Macaca fascicularis. The sequence goes on from NC_088384.1 coordinate 66,273,598, forward strand.
GGTTTAGTCAGTGAGCCTACTAGGGGCGGCGGAAACCCTTAACTTTGGTCCTAGGGAATGTAGCAGGTGCTGTTGATAGCCTGCCACCACTTAGTCCACTGGGGAGTTGTCCTGCCAATGCTCCCTCCCAGGTCAGTGTCCTGTGTCTCTCTGTCCAAGGGTGTTGTCTGTGGACTGTGCTCATCTATGGGGCAAACCAGAAGTGCCAGGGAGTTAACACCCTGGGAGTGGCCCTCGATCAATGATGGGTGGGAATTAATGGGAAAACATCCAGCATCCTCACTTCAGAGGGACAATTCCCTGCAGCCTCCCAGAGTGTCCCAGGGATTTCGTCCTGGGTGCCCACTGCAGTCACCCACTCACTTACCTACACCAGGTTCCCTCCTGCCTGACTCTCCCTACTTCCTCACAGGGATTCCTGGGGTCGGCCCCCAAACAAACTACCTGAATGCAAATCTTCATCTCAGGCCCTGCTTTCGGGGGAACCCATGCTGAGTCAGGCACCTCTGGGAGATGCAACTGGGCAGGCCAGCCAGGCCTGTCCAAAGCACCCAGCCCAGTGCTGGGGTGGGCTGTAGCTTCTCTCCTAATTTTGATGTGATTCTTGTCTCTCGTTGGCATCAGCACAGTCACAGCAGGACAACCTCTGGCAGGCTCCTGAGTACACGCATGCGGTGCCCACTCATGACAGTGACCAGTGGAGGCCGACGCCCGGCCCTGCCAGGCCTGTCCACCACATCCTGAGCCAGGCGTGGGGCTCAGTCAGCAGAGGAAAGGGAGCTTTTTGTGAATTGGTCCATCCCAGGGGGCACCGGTCATCTCCCCAGAGTGGTGACGTTTCTGATTTGCCCACAGGTGCTTTCAATGCGGTGGCCTTGGCCAATGGAGGCTCACAAATTGAGTTGCTGCCTGTCACCTCTTCTCTGCTTTCTGTCTTCTTGAAGAAGGTGTTAGATCCTGCCCTAGGTGACCTCCCAAGTCAACACGAGGCCCTTTTCCCAGAGGACTCTGCATCCCAGAGATCACCACCTCCATGGAACTTGTTGACCAGAAAGTCATAGAAAAACTTTGTGAGAGCAAGGCCACCACTCACCATGATAACATAAGAACAGTTGCAATTCAGGACAACTGATGACATTCAGGTGTGCAATTGGTTTTGCTTAAATTGATTTGTATAAACTCATATCCACACGTTACTAAAAATAAATCATGTGTATAAGCTATTATGCAGTTTCTACCGAAACTAAATATATGCATACCAGCAATTTCACTCCCAGGTATAGATTCAAGAGAAATGATTGAATGTGTCTACAAAAAGACATGTTAAAACATGTTAACACTCATTTCAACATTCCAAAACTTACTACAAAGCAACAGTAATCAAAACAGTGCAGTACTGGCAAAAGGATAGACACGTAAACAATGGAATAGAATTGAGAGTCCAGAGATAAAATCACGTGCCTATGGCCAACTGATTTCCAACAAGGGTGCCAAGACCATTCAGTGGAGAAGAAGAGTCTTTTCAGCAAATGGTGCAGGGACAACTGGATAGCCATACCCATAAGACTGAAGTTGGACCTTACCTCATACCGTATACAAAAATTAACTCAAAATAGACCAAAAAACCAAATGTAAGAGCTAAAATGATAAAACTCTTAGAAGAAAACATAAAGGTAAATTTTTATGACCTCAGATTTTGCAATATATATTTAGCTATAACAACAAAAGCACAAACAATGCAATGATCGGTCAGTGCAGGATGTAAAGTCAGCTCCCTTGTTCCAACAGCTTGGAGGTCCTGATGGGATCACCTGATACCTTGAGACTTAATTCCAGTCCAGAGTCCAGCCTCAGTCTGCTTCATTCACACCTCACAGGTGTTGATACCAAGAGCACTGCCTAAAAAAACTCAGCTTCTGCCTCCTGGGGAAATTGACTTGTAATAATGAAGTTCAAGCTCAAGCAAAACTACTTGGTGATGGCATTCAGAATAGCAATTTCCTTGGGGTTGGGGGCAGGGGTGTGTGGCTATTGTCTGGATCTGGACATCCTGCCCCATCATCTTTGCTCCTCATGGGGCTGCACCACCTGGTCTGTTCATGGTCCACCCTGAGCTGCAGCTGTGTAGGCAACAGCCGTTACATTCCCAGGGCTGGCGGGGCCATAGTACTGTGCTCACACTGCAGACAGCTCCCAGCCAGGAGTCCATGAGCCCTGCTGCAAACGTGAATCACTCACCTGTAAAATGAAGGAGTCAAATGCAATAATGTCTTCTTTTGATATGGCTTTTTTTTTTTTTTTTTGGCAAAAGTTGTATACTTTTATGAAAAAATGTTCAACTGTTCAGGAAAGCATAATGAAGAGAATAAAGAATCCTGCTTCTCAGGGATGACTGTCATCAACAATTTGGCAAATATCCTTCCTGACACTTCTCTATGTGGATTGTGTACCTCCTGTGCCCTGTTCATAGCCCCTTGACCCACCTTTTAACTCCAGTTGTTGCCATGGCCACCAGCTGTGCAGGTATAACTCCAGCTCCCCTGCCTATCTCTTGCTGTATGCCTCAGGGCACCCCTGCCACTGCAGGATGGAACATTCACCACCATTCCTGTGCAGGTGATTGCTGGAAGGGAAAAGGAATGAACATCTCCTAGGGCAACTGTCGACCAATGGGGCCTATTATCTAGTGGATAAAAAAGCCCCTGTTCTGTTCCTCAAGCGAACGATTCTAAGGCTGTCTACATAGTGCCCCAGAGGGTCCCAAACAGGCCTAGGCCCAGATGTTCACAGTAGTGATTATCCCTCTTTCTCTGTCTTTTTCTTCTCTAGCCTCCCTCTCCCATTTCTGTGGTCTCTTTCCAAAAGACACTGACCATGTACATGTAAGCCCTTGTCTCAGCCTGATCTGGGAGAAACCACATACACTAAGACACTGTGCGTATGTGTGTAAATCAATCAATGTAAAATAAAGGGGCGGTGCTATTCACATGACTTTACAGCCTGAATTTGCACTTTCTATGCCAGGAGATACCTACATCTATATCTAGATTTCCACCATCTGTGTAGTACTTTATTATTGTATGTGCCATGCTTTACCTAACTCATTGGATGATTTCTAGGTTTTTAGTGTCTCATGCAGGATTCCACCCTTGATGAAAATGGGTTAGCTAATTTCTAAAGTATTGTCTAGTTGGAACTAACCGGCCTATGGAGAGTAGGCCTCAAAACCCCCTCCTTGCTGGGTAACTGGGAATATCATTTCTATTTCATCAGTTAATGCTATGCAAAGCTATGATCTGTGCCTGGGATTTAGCTCCAGCCTCCTGGGGAGATCTGGAGTGTGAATTGCATTGTGGAGTTCATGTCCCTTGAGGCATCTATGAGCCCTATAAGGTGTGGTCTTTGGGCTCTGGCAGCACATGGGATGGGCTCACAACCCCCTGGGCGAGTAGCTTCCCTTTTGGCCTGAGGACAATTCTGCAGTGAGGGAGGCAGCTGAGATCCCTAGCAGCCAATACTCCAAGCAGCTGGTAAGGGGCTCTGGGCGGAGCTCTACAGCTCCCTTGCCGGGCAGTACCTTAGTGAGAATTACATAGCACATTCTCTTTACACTCCGTGTGGATTACCAGTTTTCAGCCCACACTTTTGCTATATACTCAGTGGGGCTGCCTTGCCTGTTCCATTTCCAAATGTTCTGATGAAGGTGTATTAGGATAAATTTCAATTAACTGACAGCAAAATCAGCCCTTAAGACGGCATGCACCATTAGGCATATTAGAGTAACTAATAGTCCTTAATGAGCCACGATCTCTCAAAGCTCCATAAAAACCAGTTCCCAAAGACACGTGAGGTCCCTGAGGACTCTCGTACCTCACCTGGACCATGGCAATTTGCCTCACTTCCCAGTCCCCTCTGGCGGCTGCACCAGCATCCATTCTCCCTCCACCCTCCCAGTGTCTTTTGTGCCCGCCTCATTCCCCTCTGTTCACTTCTGCCCTCTAGTGGGCGCTCTGATGGGCTCTGATGGGCCCGCCTTCCCGGAAGCTCACAGGGTATCCCTAACCTGGAACTCTGAGCTCTTCTGGGACCTCTGGGGAATAGTGAAGGAAACATTTTCTCTGCTTTCACCTCTGGGCATTCCAACGGCTGCTGCTGCTGTCCTCTGAGCAACCTACCTCTCCTGCCTGTTTCTCCTCCCCAGCGTGATCCGAGCTGGTTTGCACCTTTATGAGTTGAAGAGAGACCCAAGGAGAGCAGTCTGTTAAGAGAAACAGCTGGAGACCCTCCCAATTCCATTCCTCTTTGCCTCTCTGAGACAACTGCACGACCTGAGGAACAGCAGGGCTGACCTCGTTAGGCTGTGATATGGCTGACATCCAGAAGGTTCCCAGGACAGTGCCTAGTCTGTAGTACGGACTTAATAAACGTGTGCTATTATTGGTATAAGGTCACCAACCACTGTGTCTTCCTGCTTCTTCTCAAGTTTCATGGTAAAAATGGATTTTGCCTGCATTTTCCTATTTTATATTGAATTAAAAGTACCTGAGCTGACAAAGGCAGCTTTGATGTGTGCTGGAATAAGTCTATCTTGGTCCTGATACAGCCAGGAAATAAGATGCAGCTGAGTTGAATGCAAGCACGTGGGTTTTAGAGCTGGGTAGAACCAGGTTGGAATTCTGGCTAAACCACCCGAGTCTTAGTTATTTCATGCAATATGTCCATCTTGGGCCATTGTGGAGTTTAAATGAGGAAATAGAGCCTGGTGGTGGAGAGTGTAGTAGGTTCTAGAGCCGGACTGACTGGCCTGGAGTCCCAGTTTTCCACCACCTATCAATTGTGTAACTGTGGGCAAGTTACTTAACCTCGCTGTGCCTCAGTTTTCCCCAATTACGAGATGAAATAATGGCAACATTTACTTTGTAGCAGATTGAGTTAACATCTCTGCTTGGCTCATGGTGTTTAAAAACATAATGCTCTTTATGAATTATTATGTGATAAGTTAATGGCAACATTAACTAATACATATTAGCTTTTAATTATTAGGAGAATCATGAAGATGACAATTATGTCATAATGATATGTTTTATGAGAATTTACTATTATATAAAATATTAGTTATTTTATATTTTTGCTGCAAATTTGAAATAATGCAAGCCTCCATGAAATAAAAATTAATCTAGAATTGGATCATTGCAAAGCTGATAGGTCGAGTGAATTGTATACCGGTTTATGCTATTGCCACATGGCTGGTGATCAGAAATACCTCCTTCCTTGGGATTTATGTTGAATCATGCACCTTTGTATTACATGATTTCTTCAGGAACCCTTTGCATGAAGTGCCACCACCTTGCATATAAAAGCCCTTGAACACTGCCTGCCACAGAGGAGGCACTCTACGAATGGCAGTTACCATGGAGGTGTCCTGTGCAGTCAGGTACCAAGCAAATAGCTCAGGTTCCCACAAGCTTGGCTGGTTAAGTCCTCTTCCACCACACACCGTGGCTCCCTAGGAATGGGAAGATGAGTGATATCACTACCCTGATATTACCACTCAGCGTGGTGATTGCTTCTCTTCAACCCTCTCACCCAAGTCGCTGTGAGCCATTTCTGTGGTTTTGCTGTGAATACAGCTCGCTGCTTCCCTGACTGCATTTTTAGTGTTGTGACATTGGGGTGTGCCTTTTCTCTCACGATTGTTACGCTGTCTCACAGAGCTCTAGGCATACAGTCAAGATGTAATATATCCTTACCAACTTCACAATTTTTCAAAATTTGGAGCGAGAAAGGGGAACAGCTGTATGTGGTAAAATTACTCACTCAGGACACGTCCATGATTTGTCAATTGTGTGGATGTTCGCCTGTACATCTTCCTGGTGCTAGTAAATCTGAATGAGTGAGGGTGTTTATTTCCCTTCCGAATCTACTTTCAGGTAGGGCACAGTGCAGGCTCCACTCTGAGCATCCCTTCCACTCTTCATGGGATCAGAAGCAGCAGTTGAGGAGCTGGTTGATCCAACTGCCCTTCAGCCTGGTTCCCCATTGTCTTAGCCTTCATTCCCTCTGGAGCTGCCCCTGAGGTGAGAATTTGCAGACAAATGTTGCCGGGAAGCACCAGTAGGGAGGAGGGCAGGCAGAGCAGCCCATGATAGGTGTTAGCAAGTCAGGCTGCTGTGAGCAGCTGGGGAGAAGGTGCAGAACCTCTGTAGATGGTGTGAGCATGCATCGGAGTTTTCCATCTGAGGGGTAAGAGTTGGGCTACTTATCTAGAAATTTCCACTTCCAGCACTATTCACAATAGCAAAGACTTGGAATCAACCCAAAGGTCCATCAGTGACAGATTGGATTAAGAAAATGTGGCACATATACACCATGGAATACTATGCAGCCATCAAAAAGGATGAGTTTGCGTCCTTTGTAGGGACATGGATGCAGCTGGAAACCATCATTCTTAGCAAACTATCACAAGAACAGAAAACCAAACACCGCATGTTCTCACTCATAGGTGGGAACTGAACAATGAGATCACTTGGACTCAGGAAGGGGAACATCACACACAGGGGCCTATCACGGGGAGGGGGGAGGGGGGAGGGTTTGCATTGGGAGTTATACCTGATGTAAATGATGAGTTGATGGGTGCAGCACACCAACATGGCACAAGTATACATATGTAACAAACCTGCACGTTATGCACATGTACCCTACAACTTAAAGTATAATAATAAATAAATAAATAAATAAATAAATAAAAGAAATTTCCACTTCCATTAATTAAGGGCTTCTCTGGAGGCAATAACTCCCTGGTACTTCATGCCTGCCCCTCACTGGCCACATGGGCTGAGCCAGGAAAGCCCCCAGGCAGAGAGTGATAGTAGCTTTCAGTACAAAGTTGACAGCTGGTATGGAAATGATGAATGTCAGGGGGCTGTAGACAGCACTGATAACATCTGCTGCATAGGTTAAGAAAAGGAATGTGTATAGAGAAATAGCCTAATGATACTCAAGCTCTAGAATGTAGTGTTCTGGTTATATATTGCAGTGCAATGGCATGCCAAAACTTACTGGCTTAATCTCCGACTACCATTTTATTCCTATTTACGGTTTCTCTGGGTCAGGAATTCGGGAAGTCTCTGCTGGGGTCTTCTTTCATGTGGTTGCCATCAGTAGTGGCTGGAGCCGGCACAGCAGATGGAGATGGCCGGGAATGTCTTTCTCTCTCCGTGTGGTCATCTGCATGGGCTTGTTTGGGCTTCCTCACAACATGGTGGCCTCTGGGCCCTTGGGCTGCAGTGGCAGCTGAAGTTTGTAAGAGCAGGTATTCCAGCTCCTAAGGTGGAAGCTGCATTACTTTTTATGACCTGGCCTTGGAAGTCACTTCTGCTGGACTCTTGTTTATGGGTGGGTCACAAGACAGTCCAGATTCAAGGGCAAGTGAATTAGACTCCACTTGTTGACAGGGAAGTTCTAGAAGATATTAGTGAAGTCACCTTTGGAAAATACAATCAGCTGTGTGTGTGCACGTGTGCATGTGTAAGTGTTAGTAAATGCTGCCATCTTTCAATATGAAATAAATAACATCCACAGAATAGCAAATGAACGTGGATCAGCACAAAAGCCTTGACAAATAAGATGTGCAGAAATTTACGAATTTTGTAACTGTCTGAGGCTGTCTCCCCCACAGGCATTCTCAGCAGGCTGAATGTGTGTGTGTGTGTACGCGCTTACACACACATATGCACGCTGTGCATTCTTAGATGGAGACAGTATTGGCTAATGATTATCAGCAACTGCGGAAATGAAGGAAATCAGTGACACAATAAAAACTCTAATTGCTTGGCAACAGTGTTTAGGCTTCATTAGGTAGATTTGTAACAGCTTCAAGAGAAATAAACTCCTGTGTCATTAGATAACAAGGCAAGAAATAGGTTATTTCCTTTTTGAAAGGTATGAAAGCTTCCAATTGCCTGATATATTCACTTAGTAGATTATTTTCTGTCATCTCAATTAATTGAATTTTATCCCTCGCTCTTAAAATGCTTTCCTTCAAAATAAGGTTATAAAGTTCAGAGAAGTCATATTTGAAATCATAGTCACAGAAGGCAGGAATCAACCTTATCTAGACAAAGTGCTCCAGGAGAAAATAAAAAAACCCAAACCTTTAGAAGATCACCTTTCCCATATACTTGGATGATTTGGCATTGAAATTGTATTTTGTGGAATATATCTTAGTAATATAGCACCCAATTTAAATTTTAAAATGAAAAGTAAAAATTATTTTTGGTTTCATCTAAACTCCTTCTATCAAAGCTTTCAATTCCATCAAAGCTTTCAATGTTGAACAGTTTTTTATTTTAGTTAAAAGGAACGAAAATCAGAATTCAGGTTTGGTTCCAATATAAATCTGGCTTGCAATATTATTTGGTAGTAGCATACTTTCAATCTGTCTATGACATATTTCATGCCTGCCCTCTCAGTCTTTATAAACTCTTGAGTCTTTCTTGATTATGCATAAGACACACACACACACACACACACACACCCCTTGACACTACACAGTCAGTTATAATGTGATATAAAGCTCATTTTCCCTTTTAAGTGCTAAAAAGTGGAGCAAATCAATGTAGCAAACATATTTGCAATATCTTACATCTGGATTTCCAAGGCTAAAATATCCCTGACCATACTGTTTATCACTTCATTCTTTCACTGCAGACTTTTAACTCCTCTCTCAGGAAAAAGAAATATGAATATGCAATCCACTCCCTGCCTGCCTCGGATATGTCCCCTGGTTTGTTTCACCCGCCCGTTTGTCCCAGTCCCTCAGAAGTTTAGAGACGCTGATGAGGGAGGCAGGCAGATGTTAGTGCCTTGGGAAGTCTACAGCATGGATTTTGACTCTTTGGTGCCAAACAACGTCTCATGCAGAGGGTGTCTAACCCTCTCCTTTCTCACAGGTGAACACCCGGAGCGGTCTAGGAGAAGAGAGAGATTCTACCTCCAGTGCTCATAATTCCAAGCCCCTGGCTGGAGCAATTTTCTTAGAAAGCTGGCTTTGTGAGAAGGTGAAATGATTGTTAAATTTGAAGCCAAAACCACCTTCTGGAGAAATACATGGTGAAGCAAACACTGTCGGGGCCCACCCATGTCCCCTTGTCCTCACCACCCTGACACAGGCCAGTAGTGAACCTGCACGGCACAAGCAAACCATAGGCCTGAAGTGCTCAGAAATGAATGCTACTGGGAGGGGCCCTGGAACACAGGCAGACAGGAGTGGGTGGATAAATAACGCAGCTTCCTCGGCCTTTGGGTGGGACAACTCTGAGGCATGTTCAGCATAGTCACTCAGATGTCTCCACTGGGTTCGAGCCCATTGCCCACAGTAGTGAAGCGTTCATTCATCTCCCTCATAGGGGTGTCCTTCTCTTCCCTGTCTCACTTCCCCAGCTTGCCCCCCATCCCCCCACCAGTCTTCCAGGAGTCACCTCCCAAATAACCTACTTGCACCTAAATTTTTGTCTTAGCGTCTGTTCTGGGGGAGCCCTGGCTATTTTCATCTCTGACAGCAGTGAAGTCTAATATTGGATGATTTCACTTAACAAAGATGGAGGCCGATCCATGTGGAACAGATTTGGATTGGTTATGAATTCCTGGTCTCTCATTTCCCTGCACACCTGGTCCTATCTGGTTTTCCTGGATGCTAAGGGTTCAGGCTCTGAGCTCAGACCATCATGTGCTTGTTTCCAGGCTCAGTCACCAAGAACTGGACAACCCTGAGCAAGTTCCTTAACCTCTGTAATTTGTTCCCTAACCTGGACCTGGAGAGGAAAATAATCCCTAGATCACGGGGTTGGTGTAAGGAATAAATGAGATAATGTTTGCAAGAGGCTTAGTATAGTGCTAACACACAGAAAGTGCTTAATACATGCTAAAATACTATTATTATTACTACTACTGTTATTATTATGCCTAACTTCCTAAAATACATTTCTGCATGTAACTGAGAAGTTTGCTATCTCTTTGGCGCAGTCATAAGATAGATATGCCACAACGAACCCAAATTAGCAATGTGAGTTCAAATTGACAGTGTGGTTCACACTGCTATAAAGATACTACCCAAGGCTGAGCAATTTAGGAAGGAAAGAGGGCCAGGCACAGTGGCTCACTCCCATAATTCCAGCACTCTGGGATGCCAAGGCAGGGGATCACTTGAGGTCAGGAGTTCGAGACCAGCCTGGCCAACATGGTGAAACCTTGTCTCTACCAAAAAATACAAAAATTAGCCAAGCATGGTGGCAGATGCCTATAATCCCAGCTACTCGGGAGGCTGAGGCAGGAGAATTGCTTGAACCCTGGAGGTGGAGGCTGCAGTGAGCTGAGATCATGCCATTGGACTCCAGCCTGGGCGACAGAGTGAGACTCTGTCTCAAAAAAAAAAAAAAGAAAGAAAAAGAAAAGAAAAAAGAGGTTTAATTGACTCACAGTTCCCCATGGCTGGGGAGGCCTCAGGAAACTCACAATCATGGCGGAAGGGGAAGGGGAAGTAGGGCACGTCTTCACAAGGCAGCAGGAGCAGGAGAGAGACAGAGAGAGAGAGAGAGAGAGAGACAGAGAGGAAGGAGAAGCACCAGACACTTATCAAACAACCAGATCTCGTGAGAACTCTCTATCACAAGAACAGCAAGGGGGAAATTTGCCCCCATGATCCAATCACCTCCCAGCAGGTCCCTCCCACAACACATGGGGATTACAATTTGAGATGAGATTTGGGTGGGAACACAGAGTCAAACCGTATCACATATCACAATGAATGAAATTTTGGTTCAGGATATTCCTGTGGTATAAAATATCTGAATTCTAAAGCTTGGCATTTGCAGATCTTAAACCGCATGGTAACAAGTCACTTAGTTCCTTGAAGAAAGTTTTATCTGACAAACTCTCTAGACCTTTTCTCCGTATTTGCAACTGCATCTTCTGGGATATTTCTAATTGTGTTCACAGTTCTGCAGAAGCAGTCTGCCTGACTGCTTGAGCTGAAATATCAATCTTCTCTTGCCCTCAGTGCTCCTGGTTCTCAGGCCTTCAGACTCAGACTGGAATCTACACCATTGGCTCTCCGGCTTCCAGGCCTTAGAACTGCACCACTGGCTTTCTGGGTCTCCAGCTTGCAAGTGGCAGACTATAGGACTTTTCAGCCTCCATAATTGCATGAACAATACCTTATAATAAATTTCATATCTATCTATCTATCTATCTATCTATCTATCTATCTATCTATCTATCTATCTATCATCTGTCTCTGCCTGCCTATCTATCTGTTTCTGCCTGCCTGCCTATCTATCTATGTATCTATGTATCTATCTATGTATCTATGTATCTATCTATCTATCTATCTATCTATCTATCTATCTATCTATCCATCCATCCTTCTATCTATCGAATCTATCTATCATCTCCTATAGGTACTGTTTCTCTGGTGACCCAGGAGTAATACAATGGGTGCCCTCTTTTCCTGGGGGTGCAGTGTGGGGAGGGAGGAAGGTGTAGAGTGCAGAGAGAGTGTGATGAAAGATCACATCTCTAGAGGTGTAAATTGTGAATTTAAATCCAGTATTTCTCTCTACCAGTGTCATTTGCATTTTAAGCTTCTTTCAAAGGAATTTCAGGCATCACTGCGGTAGGCAGGAGGAAGTGGGGCCCAATAATATAAGCTTCCTCTGTCCTGGAGGTGTCAATAAAGGCCCAGTAGTCAATAAAGGCCCATTTAGTGACTTACAAAGCCGTGGCTGAGGCTGTGAGCCTGAAAGTGCCTGTGAGGGTGAACAGATGAGCTCCCCTTATCTCAGCATCAGCTCATGTGGGAGCTGAATTGAAGGTCAATACCTTGGATTCTCCTGCAGTAAGCAGGTGTCTAGAGAGTATAGATTTTCTGCTATGTAAGCTCAACTCTCCTCTTATTGTTGGCCTGCATCAGGCCAATTTCAAACCCAGCAAAACATATTATGGAGAAGCCAGGTTTGAACAAAACCCTCCACATGGCACTTCTGGAATTTAGGGCTGATATTGCGCAGGGCTGATATTGTTCTTTCTCCTCCCCGCCACCTCCATCCTCTCTCCCTTCATTTCCTGAGGACAACACATGCTGACCATTGGGAGCGTAACAAAGATGTCACACTCCAGAAAGAGTCACACCCTTTTTAATTCATCCATTGCTGCAGCTGTTCTAGAAAATGACAGGTGGTGGGTGAGCCACCTCTGCTCTGGGGACTGGGCTACTGGGTGCCCAGATATGTGGTCAAATATTATTCTGAATGTTTCCATGAGGGTGTTTTGGAATGTAATTAGTTGTTTTTTGGGTTTTTTTTTGTTTTTTTTGAGCTAGAGTCTCACTCCGTTGCCCAGGCTGGAGTGGTGCGATGTTGGCTCAGTACAACCTCCGCCTCCCGGGTTCAAGTGATTCTCCTGCCTCAGCCTCACAGGTAGCTGGGATTACAGGTGCCTGCTACCATGCCTGGCTAATTTTTATATTTTTTGTAGAGATGGCCAGGCTGGTCTTGAACTCCTGACCTCAAATGATCTGCCTGGGATGCAATTAATATTTAAAATGGAGACAGTTTAACAGATTCCCTTCCCTAATGTGGGTGAGCCTCATCCAATCAGTTGAAGGCCTGAATAGAACAAAATGCTGTCCTTCCTTCAGTAAGAGAGAATGTTTCCTGTATCATGGCCTTCCTACAGGAACATTGGCTTTTTTTCCAGCCTTTGGACTCAAACTGAAATATCAGTTCTTCCTGGGTCTGCGAGCCTTAGGATTGGAACCGTACCATCAGCTATCAGTCCCAGGCCTGTGGACTTGGATAGTAAGTAAACATTGGGCTCTCCTGGTCTCCAGCTTGGAGACCAAATCTCCACCCAAATCTCCACTCTGCAGATCTTGGGACTTGCTGATATCCATAATCATCTGTGTTTGTAAATCAGGTAATAAATCTTGTGTGTGTGTGTGTGTACACATATATATTCATTACACACACGCACATATATAAATCCTATTGGTTCTGTTTCTGTGGAGGACCCTGACTAATAAAACCAGCACAGAAAATAGGCAGTGTTTGAGTTCTTCCAGTGTTTTCCTTTGGTTGTCAAGTATTCATTTATTTGTTCATTTCTCGATTCACTCAACACCAATTATTTAGTAGTATTATTTGACAGACACTGTGCTTGGTGCTGGATATATAGCAGTTAACAAGACAGAGTCTCTGCCTTCACAGAATTTGGAGTTTATCTATACCAATTAAAAATTGCCTTGTATGCTACATAGCTCCCAAGTACAAAACTTCTGGGGTGCACAAGAATAAGCATCCATTCAGCTCATCTGTTTGTGGGTTAGCTGGGGGTGGGCTGATCTTGGCTGAGTGGCTCCGCTGATCTTGGCTGGGTTGGATCACATACTTATCTGGGAGTGCTTTTAAACTGTCTTGGCTAGCAACTTGTATTAGTTAGCCTGAGCAACCATAACAAAATACTATAGACTGGATGGCTTACACAACAGGAATTTATTTCTCACAGTTCTGGAGGTTGGGAAGTTCAAGATCAAGGTATCAGCTGATTTAGTTCCCCATGAAGGCTTTCTATTCCTGGCTTGGAGATGGTCCCCTTCTTGCTGTGTCCTCACGCAGAGGAGAGAAAGAGAAAGCTCTGGTCTCATTCTCTTTTTATAAGGACACAAATCTCATCGTGGGGTCCCTGCCATCGTGACATCATTTAAACCTAATTACCTCCAAAGGCTCCATCTCCAAATACCATCACACTGGGGGTTAGGACTTGGATGTATAAATTTTGGCAATGCACAACTCAGTCAATAGCATAGCTCTACTTCCTGATCTGGATCTGGTTGGGCTTAGTTCCTCTTCATCTTGGATCCGCTTTCTCTGTGTCCGTCTGGAACTCAGACTGAAGGGGAAGCAGCCACCCTGGGGAGTGCTCCCATGATGGCCAAGTTTCACGCCCAATCATCAAGGCTTTCCCAGCTGTCAGTCATGTTGCCCCTGCTCACAGTCCATTTGCCGAACCAGTCACATGACTGAACCTCATGTGAAGAGGGTGGGAAATGTCCTGTGCTGCTCTAGTGGGAGGAGCTGCAAAGTCACGTGGCAAAGGGAAAGGTGAAGAGTCAGGGCCATCTGTGGAATCACACCTGTGCTACTGGTGTTATTTCTCAGAGGGCCCTCAAGGCTCAGGCTGAAACTTCTACCAGAAGAGGTGGAGCATTAGCAAGTATCTGGTTTGGGAGGTGGAGATAGTTGGTGTCAAAGCCATGGGCCTCCTGGTGATAATGGCCTCAGGGGAGTCAAGAGGGAGCCTGCTGGAATATGGTGGTGGTGGATGGAAGAATGGATGAGCCTCAAGTCAGGGGAAAGGCTGAACTCACCTAACAACGTGGGAAATTTGAGACGTCATTGTATATGTGTGTCTGCACACATGCCTATGTTTGGGGTGTGTGCCTGAGTGAGGGGGGCAGATTGAGAGGGACATTCCATAATACCTAGTTTGGAAAATAATTTATGGAGAAGGAAAATGATAACAATAAGTCAGTTTCTTTCCACCATGGCTGTGTGTCAGAATGCTAAAATATATGTATACCTGGCTGTGTCCTGCCTATAAGGCTTCTGATTCAGCAGTGCAGGGGGAGTTCTTTAATTGTATATAGTCAGGTTAAAAATACTTATACGTAGTCATGTGCTTCATAACAATGTTTAGGTGAATGACAGATTGAATATACAACAGTGGTCCCATAAAATTATAATGGAGCTACCCTATACAGGTGTACCATTTTTTTTCATCTTTTATACCATGCTCTTTTACTGTACCTTTTCTATGTTTAGATATATATTAGAAACATAAATGCTTACCGTTGTGTTATAGTTGCCTACAGTATTCAGTACAATAACATGTTGTACAGGTATGTACCCTTAGAGCAATAGGCTATACCATATAGCCCAGGTGAGTAGTAGGCTATGCCATCCAGGTTTGTGTAAGTACACTCTATGATGTTTGCACGATGGCAAAATTGCCCAGTGACACGTTTCTCAGAGCATATCCCCATCATTAAGCAAGCTAGGAATGTACTATGTTCTAAAACCATTTTTTTATTATACTTTAAGTTCTAGGGTACATGTGCACAATGTGCAGGTTTGTTATGTAGGTATACATGCCACATTGGTTGGCTGCACCCATCAACTCATCATTTATATTAGGTATTTCTTCTAACACTCTCCCTTCCCCAGCCCCCCACCCCCCAACAGGTCCCAGTGTGTGATGTTCCCCTCCCTGTGTCCATGTGTTCTCATTGTTCAACTCCCACCTATGAGTGAGAATGTGCGGTGTTTGGTTTTCTGTCCTTGTGATAGTTTGCCGAGAATGATGGTTTTCAGCCTCATCCATGTCCCTGCAGAGGACATGAACTCATCCCTTTTTATGGCTGCATAGTATTCCACGGTGTATATGTGCCACATTTTCTTTATCCAGTCTGTTATTGATGGACATTTGGGTTGGTTCCAAGTCTCTGAAACCATTTTTATGCATCTATTTGGGAAGGCTAAAAGTTAGAAACCAACGAGTGACATTTATACTATTGTGATTGTGTAAGTATTCAGCATTCACCAAAGTGTTAAATATAGGATAGTCTATTTCTTTGTCTACATTGTCAGTGCTTCTCAAAGGAGACTCTTCTTTGCTTCAAGGTAAAGCTGTAGGCTGGTGGGGGTAGGGGAAACACTGGTTTCCATACAGACCTTAAGCCAGTTGTTCTCACGCTGGCTGCACATTAGAATCACCTGGGGAGCTTTTAAAACTCCCAACACCCGGATTGTACCTGAGACCAATTAAATCAGAATCCGTAAGGTAGCATGCAGGCACTGTTGCCATTCAAAGCTCTCCACACATTCCCCTGTGCAATCAGGGTTGAGAACTACAGCTTTACTCCTCCAGTGCTTAGCTTACTTCTTGTCCCTGCCCCTGCTGGGCCTGCAGGGTTCTGCCAGGCAAGTGGGCCCCCTCCACCTCAGCACCACCTGCAAGGTTCTTGCCTGCAGTTCCCCAAAGTCCCTTCTACCTTTTACTGTCTTCCCCAAATGTGTTGAACTCTCACTCACTGCTAAGGCTTCCTCTGCTCCATTTGCTTTGCTGTTACTGGGTTTTATTTTTAAAAACCCATTATCACAATTTCAACAGGACCTCAAAAGGGTATAAAGACACAAAGTGTGCGCTCAATTTACCATCTTGAGCTGCAAAAGTTTAGGTTATTTAAAAATGCTTTTAATAGACTTAAAAAAAAAGTTACCTGCCTGATAGTAACTCACAGCCATGAGCTCACTTGTGTGCATTAGCAAATGGTGGATATACCAGATTTCTTGAGAGCTGTTGATGGTGTGTGATGACATCCTCTGGCTGGATAATGTGGCTGTTTAACCATAGCGTGCTGTAGTAAGAGAAATATTGGTCTTGGACTCACAGAATTGTGGGTGCTAATTCAGTTTTGAGTAAATTATCATCTAAGTTTTCCAGGGCTCAGTTTCATTATGTAGAAGACAGGGAGAATTACTCTTGCCTTACAGAGTCGTTGTGAGAATGTAATTATAGCTCCCAGAGGAAGCTGCTGGTGCAGTGCCTGGCACAGGACATTTTCCTTCCTACTTCAAAACTGCCTTGGGATGGTGTGAGTAAACTTGAACTTTCTGCCTAAATCAAATGTCTCCCTATTTTATTTTGTGGTTGTGCCGGTGTGCCAATGCAGGAAACTGTCTGCATTTTCAAAGCAAAAAATGCAAATATAGAAGGAAATGGTTATGTTTTCATGGGCAGGGCCCAAAGGTTCCTCTCCTGTTCTGAGATATGCAGGGTCATGCGCTAATTGTGATAGCAATGTGAGTTCTGTCCTTTTCAGGCAAACCTTAGTCATCTCCGGCATATGCTGCTCCTTCTATTGTTTGGTTTTCCAGTGATTCCTAACATATTCTCTCGCCCTTTCCACATCATTATAAAGAAAATTTCCAAAGCAATCTTGAGAGTATTTCTAACCAATATCCGTAATTTCGTTTCTTTTTCTTTTTTTCTTTTTTTGAGATGGAATTTTGCTCTTTCGCCCAGGCTGGAGTGAAGTGGCATGATCTTGGCTCACTGCAACCTCCGATTCGTAGGTTCAAGCGACTCTCCTGCCTCAGCCTCCTGAGTAGCTGGGATTATAGGTACCTGCCACCACGCCCAACTAACTTTTGTATTTTTAGTAGAGATGGGGTTTTGCCATGTTGACCAGGCTGGTCTTGAACTCTTGACCTCAGGTGATCCACCTGCCTTGGCCTCCCAAAGTGCTGGGATTACAGGCGTGAGCCACCGTGCCCGGCCCTTTATCTGTAATTTCATGAGGACCCAGCTGTTGCTCTTGGTAATACGCTGATAAGAGCACAGCTTTGCCACAGAAATAATGTGGAGAGACTGCAACCTTAGCAAGCTGACATCTTGTATATTCTTCTAGCCAGGGCTGTGTAGACAGGAACAGAGGTGCAGTGAGGCAGGAGTTGGGGCATACCCAGATAGCCCAAACTCCAGTTCTTTTGTCTTAGTCATAATCCTTCCTCTTTTTGCTCCTCAATAGCACTGAGTAGTGTTTAAGTCCAAAGCCTTTGGAGAAGCAGATGTTGGTTTGAATCCTGGTACGAGCTGTGGGCATCTGAGCCTTGTCTGCAGCCTGGGTGTGGCAATCCTTATTCCACGAGGGTGAATGAGGATCACAGCACAGGGCTTGGCACATAGTGCTAGATAGTGCCCAGTGTCACTGTGCTACTGAATGGGGCCAGAGAAGAAATGCAGTGGGAAGCTGGGCGCTGTGGCTTAGGCCTGTAATCCCAGCACTTTGGGAGGTCGAGGCGGGAGGATTCCTTGAGCTCAGCCTGGGCAATATGGTGAAACCCTGTTTCTACAAAAAAAAAAAAAAAAAAAAGTAAAAAATTAGCCAGATGGGCCGGGCGCGGTGGCTCAAGCCTGTAATCCCAGCACCTTGGGAGGCCGAGACGGGCGGATCATGAGGTCAGGAGATCGAGACCATCCTGGCTAACACGGTGAAACCCCGTCTCTACTAAAAATACAAGAAAATTAGCCGGGCGAGGTGGCGGGCGCCTGTAGTCCCAGCTACTCGGGAGGCTGAGGCAGGAGAATGGCGTGAACCCGGGGGGGCGGAGCTTGCAGTGAGCCGAGATCGCGCTACTGCACTCCAGCCTGGGGCACAGAGCAAGACTCCGTCTCAAAAAAAAAAAAAAAAAAAAAAAAAAAAAAAAAAAAATTAGCCAGATGTAGTGGTGTGTGGCTATAGTCCCAGCTATTCAGGAGGCTGAAGTGGGAGGATCTCTTGAGCCTGGGAGATTGAGGCTGCAGTGAGTCGTGATCATGCCACTGCACACCAGCCTGGGTGACAGAGCAAGACCCTGTCTCAAAAAAAAAAAAAAAAAAAAAAGGAAAGAAAGAAAGAAAAAGTAGAGGGAAACATGAATCAGATAATTTTCCTATGTAAGCACTGCTGAAGAAACGGTTAAGGAAGAAGAGGAGACTTCACAGCTAACGTAAGGTGTGGGGATTACCTCTTGGTCTTAGAAGCTGGTATAAATTCTGTTTAAGAAAATGGGAGTTCAAGTCTTGTGTCTAATTAACGACACTGTGGACTTTCTTATGCACAGCTCCATTTTGTCCTCAAACATCCCCATGGAGCCAGGATGGCAGGAATCACCTGCCTTGGCCCCTGATTTTGGCAGCATCAACAACAGCTGATCTTGCCTGGGAAAAATGAAGAGCAGCCTGAGGACTGGAATGCTCACGTCTTGATCAAGTGCAATGCACAGAAAGTTAACCTGACACATTTGATGACATAGGTCATCATCTTGGGGCTGGGGGTAAATTAAGCCCCTGGATCAGTCAGGGAAGTGACATTCTGTTTTCTTTCTGAGTGACATGAGAGGTAGCTATGTATGGATCAAAAAAAAAAAAAAAGAGTAGAGAGAAGCGAGCGATGCATCAGCCTCTTGTGTCTCGGAGGGCTTGGATCATAACCTGAGGGGGCCTCAGCTTCGTCCTTTCTTTCAGGAGCACCAATGACCAGGTGTTTCTGGAGCTCAGGCTCAAAAGTTCACCTCCTCTAGGTGTGGAGAATGCTGAATCCGCAGAGTGGATATTGAGCTTCAGACTGGATAGTCAGTGACAATCATTTGTGCTGGAAGATGATGCTGCTCACCGAGGAATGAAGAGCAGACAGGGCAGTTGAGACTGAAAGCTAAAGAGGATCCAACTTATACACTTAGTGGGAGAAAGAATTCATTAATGAGGTCATGGCGGTGTGTGTGTGGTGGTCCCTTCCTATTCAGACCAATTTTAAATTTCAGAGAAAGCCTGGTATTGTGAATTATGACTTTCACCAGTGTTCACACCTTCCTTCCTTGCATGGCTTAAAACACAACTAATTAAAAATTGATCTTAGTGAACAGATATCCATCTGAGAACAGATAAAGGCTTCAGCAAGGCCGTTCCCTATCAAGTATGAGTGAGTGTAGCTGGGTTGTTCTCCTAGAGCCTCTCAGGAACCTAGCAAGGGGACTGGGGTTTTGTTAGGGCCTGCAGTAGCTGCAGGACCTGGAGGTTGTGTGTTGAGGCTGCACGACACAGCAGGACTGGGCTGGGTGGGTGGAGGGCTGTCTACACCCCAAGTTCGAAGATCAGGAGGTTGAGTGGCTGTCAACATGTGTGTGCGTGCGTGCATGTGTGTGTGTGTGTGTTGTGTGTGTGTGGTGGTGCAGGTATGGAATATGGGATGAACAGGCAAAAGTGAGACCAGGAAGCAGAAGTAAGGGAAGAAAAAAAAAGAGAGGTGGCAAGAAAGCCCATTTATTCAACATATTAATCACCCACTATGTACAAAAGAGCATTCCAGGTCCTGTAGGGCTGTAGTTCTCAAACCTTTTTAAGTAAAAAGATCTTTTTTGGTATGAAAAGCCTATTATATGGAGGGCCAGTGCATATATAATAATTCATGTTTTACTACTTCTTGACCAAAAAATAACATAATGTCCAAAAGTTAAAGCACCCGTGGTTTAGGCCCACAAGTTAGAAACACTTTATGGGTGGAGAGAAATTAATTAAATGCAAATGTTGTAATAAT
Source organism: Macaca fascicularis (assembly GCF_037993035.2). Classification (NCBI taxonomy): domain Eukaryota; kingdom Metazoa; phylum Chordata; class Mammalia; order Primates; family Cercopithecidae; genus Macaca; species Macaca fascicularis. Next base: position 66,293,789 of record NC_088384.1, read on the forward strand.
TTTAATAGGCAATGTTTCTTAAATGTTGACTATGTTCCAGCCTCCTGCTAATTGCTTCATATGGACTGTCTCATTTAACCATCACAATAGCTCCCTGAATAATACCTGAAGCAGGCATCATTTCTATGCCTATTTACAGGCAAGGAAATTGAGGCTTAAAGATAAGTAACTTCCCCAGGTTTTCATAGTGAGACAGAGACAGCTGTGTGATGGCTAAGGCCCATTTTTTATTTCCTCTTAAGCATCTAGCTAGAATATATTTCCTAATTGTCCTTACAGTTAGATGTGGCCACGTGACAGTTCTGACCAAGGGACTGTGTGCAGAAGTGGCTGTGAAAGCCTCCTCCGCGGTCCTCTGCATGCCCTCCCCTGATCTGACAGCTGAGTGCAGAGGGCCCAACAAGGAGTCTGAGGCCCAGGGAATGGTGCAGCCATAAGACGTAAGGAAACTGAAGTCCTGAATGATCACGTGGAAAGCACCTCCCAACCAGAAACATCCACTTTGGATTTTGTGTCAGCAAGAAATAAACTTTTTTAAAAATTTAATTAATTAATTTTTAGTTCATTAGCTTTTGGGATACAAGTGGCTTTTGGTTACGTGAATGAATTCTGTAGTGGTGATTTCTGAGATTTTTGTGCACCCGAGCAGTGTACACTGTTCCTAATATGTAGCCTTTTATTCCTCCCCTACTCCAGCCTGCCCACCTCTGAGTCTGCAAAGTCCACTATGTCACTCTGTGTGTCTTTGTGTCCTCATAGCTTAGCTCCTACTTATAAGTGAGAACATATGTATGTGGTTTTCCATTCCTGGGTTACTTCACTTGGAATAACGGCTTCCATCTCCATCCAAGTTGCTGCAAAAGACATTATTTTGTTCCTTTTTAATGGCTCAGTAGTATTTCATGGTGTATATATACACCACATTTTCTTTATGCACTTGTTGGTCGATGGGGACTTAGGTTCGTTCCATATTTTTCCAAATATGACTTGTGCTGCTTTAAACATGCATGCGCGTGTGTCTTTTTCATATGACTTCTTTTCCTCTGGGTAGATACCCAGCAGTGGGATTGCTGGATTGAATGGTAGATCTACTTTTAGTTATTTAAGAAATCTCCATACTGTTTTCCATAGAGGTTGTACCAATTTACATTCCCACCAGCAGTGTAATATTGTTCCCTTTTCACCACATCCACACCAACATCTATTGGTTTTTGACTTTTTAATTATGGGCATTCTTGTATGAGGACGGTGGTATCTCACTGCGGTTTTAATCTGCATTTCCCTGATGATTAGTGGTGTTCAGCATTTTTTGATGTTTGTTGGCTGTTTGGATATCTTCTTCTGAGAATTGTCTATTCATGCCCTTTGCCCACTTTTTGATGGAATTGGTTTTTTTTTTTTTTTCTGATTTGTTTGAGTTCCTTGTAGATTCCGAATACTAGTCCTTTGTCAGATTCGTAGTTTGCAAATAAAACTCTGTTGGTTGTCTGTTTACTTTGCTGATTATTTCTTTTACTGAGCAGAAGCTATTAAGTTTAATTAGGTCCCATTTATTTCTTTTTGTTTTTGTTGCACTTGCTTTTGGGGGCTTAGTCATGAATTCTTTGCCTAGGACAATGTCCAGAAGGGTTAAGAAATAAACTTCTATTGTGCGAGGCCGCTGAGATGTGAGGCTTTGTTTGTAATAGCAGCTGGTATTATACACCCTACCTATTTGCGTAGTTTGCAAACAGTGGAGCCAGGATTCACACAGGCAGTCTGTGAGCTGAACTACTACACATAGACAGTGACAATACAAAAAAAGGAAGTGACAGAGTCTTTCTTAAATCTTCTTATTCCCATTCTTGGCACTTGTAAGAAATGGCCTCATCCCATTATTTTGGTCTTTAAAAGAATGGTCAGTTGTACACATGAGCAGATGCAGGAAAGGGAGAGGATGGCACTGGGAATTTGGAAAGGGAAGTGGGATGCACAAAGGGGACTTAGTGAATCATGGTCAAGAAAGAAGGTGAAAAGAAGGTATGTGCTGGGGTGAGTTGCAGTTCAGAGGGACACCAGCTGGATCATGGGGCTGGGATAACTCTTTTTTTTTTGCTAAATGGTTTCCATTCTTTATTGAGATTCCCTGTTTGTTTTCAATTATGGTATTTAAGAAAACCCTTTGAATATATTTGTAATAGCTGCTTTAAAGCCCTCACCTGTTAATTCTAACAATGCTGTCATCTCTGGGTCTGTTTCTATTGGTTCATTTTTCTTCTGGTTATGGGCCACATTTCCCTACTTGGCTTGTCTACAAGTTTTGGATTGTATGCCCTTGAGTTCTGGATTTTGTTGAGCATTGAGTGTAGTTCTGGCAGGCAGTTAATTTCCTTGCCAATGAGTTTGATCCCTTGGAAGCTTGTTTTTTAAACTTTGTTAGGGTGGGTCTAGAGTAGTCTTTACTTTAGACCTCTAGTTGAGTCCTACTCCCAAGGTGTGGCTTTTTGGGAGTCTTGACTCAATGCCTGGGACATTCAGTGATGTCTCTCCACTCTGGCTGTTAGAACTCCAGCGTCTTTCCATCCTCTGTAAACTCCAGAATCCCCATCCAGCACATAGCTCCCCAGGGATTGTTCTCATGAATTTTTTCTTTGCACAGGTGCAATTTAGTCTTGAGCCAAAGGTTTAAGAGGATCTTTATGCAGATTCTGGAGCTCTTTTTCTGCACAACTGCATCCTTTTCAGTCTCCTGACCTCATACTCCCAGCCATGTCAGCAGATCCAAACTCTGATGTTTGACTCCTCCTCTCAATGCAGCCACCGTGGTCGGTTGGGTCTCTATCTCTCTGTACTGTGGTCTGGACAGTGTCTCCAGGTAGACAGCAGGGCCATCATGGGTCTCGCCTTGTGTGTGTCTCCTCCCTCAGGGCCACAGTCTTGTGTTGCCTTCCAATGTCTAAAAATAGTTTTGCTATTGGCCTACAGTGGAAGAATTAGTCTGGAACTTGGCATGCTGTCATGGCAGGAAGCAGAAATTATCTTCCCGTTGTTCTGATGTTCTTGAATTTGGAAAGAGTCAGTTGCCTCTTCTACCGTCTTCATACCTACTCAATATCCATTTGCAAGCAGGCTGGAGGGTACTTCAATGGGGGTCTTGAGGGAGATGCCCTGCATGCTGTGGATGGGATCAGGACCTCAGAGGGACAATAAGTGTATATATCAAGAGGTTATGCCCTATTGGCTGGAGTTTCTTGCTCAAGCCCCTTCACTTGGCAGGATGCAGGCAGCCTTTTTATTTTCCCTTTTTAAAATAGGGGAGTAGGAAAGAGCTAGGAGGAGTAGAAGGTCCAGACCAGGAGATCTGAGGACCATACCCAGTCCCATCACTTATACGCTGTGGGATACTGGACTAGTCATTTAGATTGTCTTGACTTTCATTTTCTCATCTGTGAAGTGGGAGAAATGGTCATAGTGCCATACAACATCAGTGAGCTCATGGGTGTGAATGCATCGTGCAAACCAGGAAGACTCATAAACACGAAGAGTTTTTTCTCTCAAGGAATCCAGGTGCAGTGTGTAGTGTGTGATTTGCCTAGGGCCCCAGGATCCCTTTGGAGAAATCCCAGATTGTAGAAAGAAGCAACCAGGAGAAAGAATAAGGGAGAAATTTCCTCTCCCATCAGCCCCCTTCAGGCCTCATTTGTCCATTTGTCCCTCAGGCCATAGTGAAATCACATGTGTCTCCTTGGGTGTGTGTGTAGTGGTGGTTTTTGGCCCTGGAAATAAGCAAGCATCCCTCAGGCCTGCGATTGCCTTGAGAGGCTTTCTGAGGCCTGCCTGGCCTGTGTCTGGATGCCAGGGCTGCTGGTCCCCAGGGCTCAGGCTGGGTGGTTTTGGGCACCTGCAGGAGAGGCAAGCCCTTCTTTCTGTGAGGTTCTGACTTCTCTCCCATCCACCCACCCTACCCCACAGGCTGCTGTAGAAAGTCAGGTATACAACTGTCTGAGAGGCCGGGTTTGGTAATCTCCTGGCCTCTGAGGCTGAACAATGGGGACCACCAGGGAGGGGAGCCAGTGTGGCCTCCAAGGCTGACCCCAAGGCTTTATCAGCAGGATAAGGCCATATGTCCTCGTTAATCCAACATTTGGGTCACAGGGTGAAGAAGCGTATAGAGCCTGGCTAATGCCATGGCTTAACTCCCCTCCCAAATTATAATTCTCAGTGGCAGGGGAAATTTAGTTATTAAGAGATGGTAGTGGGGAAGGCAGAAAACAAAGCAGGCTTTGGAAAACAAACACATTTAATTTGCACGTAGTGTTCTTGAGAGCATAATGGTTAATTTTAACATCACCACCCCCCCCTTGCCCCAAGATTAAACAAGAAAGAGGGGGTGGAGTAAGAGAGGACAGATTCTTTATGAAATTTTAGACTGTGATGTGGGATTTTGTGGTTTTCTCATTAACCTTTCTGAACCCAGGTTATATCCACACCCCACTCCCAGTTGCATTTTTTTGGTTGTTGTTTCAAAAGTGAAATTTGAATCCAACTTGTCATTAGTGAACACCTTTCCCAGTGTTCACAACGCAGCCCCGGAGCAGCTAGCTGGCACTCTTGGCTGGCCAAAAAATAAATAAACAAATAAAATCTGCCTTTGCCAATTAAAAAGATAATCAGGACATGGAGAGAACAAATAATTGAGTGGGGATTTTCAGATCTTGTTATTTTAATTATGAAATCACTCTCCTAAAGTTCACTGATACATTTTCAAGTTCATTCTCCACAGAGTGGAAGTTCTACATTCCAGAAAAAATATATATATATAGCCCTTTCCTCCCTGCTTGATTTAATAGACAAAGGTGAACTGGCCAAAAACCAGTTGTTGTCCCCCACACTGCCACCCCTACAAAGCCTGAGCTCTGTGAAATGTTCTGATTCATGCCATGCATGCGCTGGCAAATGGCAAGGGGGGAGGATGGGGGCTTCGAGATGTGTGGGTGGCCCAGGGCCCCGGCCAGAGGCATCTGAGTGTAAACAGATGCACGGTTTGCTGCACCTTCCCTGAAGACACAAGAAGACAAGCTTTGAGTTACTTGTTAGGCAGGTAGAAAACCTAGGATTTCTACTTAATTATAACCAACATCCTTCCATTTTGGGAAAGATTCACCTTTGCTAAATTAGAGACTTGATTTGCAAAGTAGCCAGCAAGGGAATGAACAGGGGCTGATGACTCTGCCACCCAAGCCTCCACCATCACGAGAGATGGCTCTGGAATGGCAGCATCGCAGTCACTTTTTTTTTTTTTTTTTTTTGAGACAGTCTTGCTCTGTTGCCCATGCTGGAGTGCAGTGGCAAGATCTCGGCTCACTGCAACCTCTGCCTCTCGTGTTCAAGCGATTCTCCTGCCTCAGCCTCCCAAGTAGCCGGGATTACAGGCACCTGCCACCATGCCTGGCTTATTTTGCATATTTTTTTAGTAGAAACGGGGTTTTGTCCTGTTGGCCAGGCTGGTCTTAAATTCCTTACCTCAAGTGATCCACCTGCCTCGGCTTCCCAAAGTGTTGAGATTACAGGCGTGAACCACCACTCCTGGCTGGGATCTCAGTCATTTTGAAAAGGCTGTTCCATTTTCTGCTTGACTGTCCACCAAACGCATTAGAATAATTTGCACAGTATGTACTACATTGCTATAAATTTCCCAGCTGTTTCAAAATAGTTTCTTCCTGAGCCCTTTTTTCCTGGGCCAGTTGGGTGGAGCAACCCCAGGAAATATGCGGTGGCAGAAGCGAGTGTAGCCTTCAGGCTCCCAGGTCCCCACTGGCACACATTGGTACAGTACTTTCCCAAGCTCTGCCTGTAACTGGTAAAGGGAAAAGTATTCAAAGGCTGAGAGCGACACTGCAACACTGAATTCCAGAGAAGCGGGGGCACATCTAGAAAAGACGTCTTGGCCAAAACTAAAATTTGCCCAATGAAAGGGGGAAGAGGGATAGCAGTGGCACTTTGAAACCATGTACCTCTGAGTACATGACGAATGTGAGTTCTTCTGTGTCCAGAATGTCAGATTAGTGGCTTGGGATCCTTATTAAACGGTTCTGAGCCATAAGAAAGCTCATATACTAGGCCGGGCGCGGTGGCTCAAGCCTGTAATCCCAGCACTTTGGGAGGCCGAGACGGGCGGATCAGGAGGTCAGGAGATCGAGACCATCTTGGCTAACACGGTGAAACCCCGTCTCTACTAAAAAATACAAAAAACTAGCCGGGCGAGGTGGCGGGCACCTGTAGTCCCAGCTACTTGGGAGGCTGAGGCAGGAGAATGGAGTGAACCCAGGAGGCGGAGCTTGCAGTGAGCTGAGATCCTGCCACTGCACTCCAGCCTGGGTGACAGAGCGAAACTCCGTCTCAGAAAAAAAAAAAAAAAAAAGAAAGTTCATATACTAGTGTGAAAATACTGACACTAAAAGAATCGTGATGAAGCAGCTGTAGAACTAAGCAAATGTGCCGATCACTTCATGAACTAGAATGAGGTGACCAGGGAGGGAGACTTAACTGGGAGAAGACTAGGTTGGGGTACAGCTTGGGGCCTGTCTCTGAGGAAGAACACACCCACCCTATGACACGTCAGCATGATTGGAAAGGCGACAGCAATAAATACAGGTTACCTTTAATTTGTCATTAACTTGTTTGCTTTCCTGAGGGTGTACTATGAGGCCTTAGGTACCACGAAATTCCAAGATCAAAAACATGGCCTCTCTCCAGGTGCAGTGGCTCATGCTTGTAATTCCAGTGCTTTGGGAGGCTGAAGAGGGATGATCGCTTGAGCCCAGGAGTTTGAGGCTACCGTGAATCATGATCAGGTCACTACACTCCAGCCTGGGTGACAGCAAGACCCTGTCATTTTTATTTTTTCCATTTAAACAATTTTTTTTTTTGAGACAGGGTCTCGCTCTGTTGCCCAGGTTGGAGGGCAGTGGCATAATCTCCACTCACTGCAAGCTCCGCCTCCTGGGTTCATGCCATTCTCCTGCCTCAGGCTCCCGAGTAGCTGGGACTACAGGCATCCACCACCATGCCCGGCTAATTTTTTGTGTTTTTAATAGAGATGGGGGTTTCACCATGTTAGCCAGGATGGTCTCGATCTCCTGACTTCATGATCTGCCTGCCTCGGCCTCCCAAAGTGCCAGGATTACAGGTGTGAGCCACCATGCCCGGCCCAATTTAAACAAATTTTAAAAAGACCCACATAGACCCTGATTGTTGGGACTCATAGTAAGGACAGAAAAATTTATCCTCATCATCCTCCTCCTCCATAAAAATTACCGAGCGTTCATGTATGAGGCTTTATTTATTTGAACTCAGTTGATTGCCACAGAAAGCCCCTGAAGTAGGCACTTTTCATATTCCCATTTTATTTTAGAAATGTGGAAAATGAGGCTGAGAGAAGTACAGAGTCAGCAACTGCAGAGCCTGGATCTGCAGATACACGTCCACAGATCACTAGGCAAGATGTGGTAGGGGGTGCTGGAGAGGTAGAAATCGGATGCAAGGGCGGTTGAGAAGCGGGAGGTCAGTCACATTTGACTGATGAAAGGGCAGGCTTCAGGGAGGAGGTGGCGGTTCAATGGGGGCTGGGAAAGGTAAGATGGATTTCATCAGGTGGGGACCAGGATCTGGGAAAGGTAAGATGGATTTCATCAGGTGGGGACCAGGATCTGGCAAAGGAGGACAACTGGTGGTAGACACTTACACAGGTGAACGCTCAGCCAGGCGCTGCCGCCGTGTTCCTGAGGACACTGTCCCAACGATAGGGAGGGAGGCCAGGCAGCCTTGCTGTCCGACGTGTCCTGTCCGCATTCAGACTGACGTTACCACTGATCACCTCATCCCAAAAGGTGAGTTTCTGTAACTAAAACAAATATTATTCAAGATAATATCTACATGGAAGAAAAGGTAAGTGGAAGGTTCCCCAGATGGCAGTGTTGAGAGTATGTTTGGGAAAAGAGTGAATAAAGCTTCCTATGGGTGAATATTTGCAGATAAAGATAGAAAAGGAAGAGATAATTAACTACAGTGAGAATTAACAGCTGGGGCCTGTGGGGCAGAACAACGACGTACTCAGTTCTTTACACACCTTATGTCATTTTATCCTAAATAATATCTACAAGGTAGGGTAGAAGGGTAAAAAGTACAAGGTAGATATTATTGCTGCCATTTTATTGATGTACAAATTAAATACCAAAAGATGAAGTAACTCACTCAACACCACGTGGCTAATTCAGTGCAGGTGCCGGAGGATTGAGTGCAGGCCTCCCTCATTTCAAAGCCTGAACTCTTTCCATTACACTGCTAAAGCCAACACATAGCACAGAGTGAATGCCAGGCAACTAACCTTTTTTTCATTTTCATTTTATTGTGGTAAAATAGACATGATATAAAATTTACCATCTTTCCTGTTTTTAAGTGTGCAGTTCAGTGGTATTAAGTGCTTTCTTATTATTGTGCAACCATCAGCACTATCTATCTCCAGAACCCTTTTCCTCTTGTAAGACTGAAACCCTATACCCATTAAACAATGACTCCTATTCCCTCCGCCCCCCAGCCCCTGGCAACCACCATTCTACTTTCTGTCTCTATGATTTTGACTATAAGTATCTCATATAAGTGGAATTGTACAATACAGATACCAAAATCCATGGGTACTCTGAAGTCTCTTATATAAAATGGTGTTGTATTTGCACATACCCTACACACATCCTCTTTAATACTTTAAATCATCTCTGGATAACTTATAATACCGAATGCAATGTAAATGCTATGTAAATAGCTGTTAAACTGTTTTTTATTGGTATTATTGGAAATATTCAGGAAAAAACAATAAAAAATAATACAAATAAAAATAGTGAAATAAGCCCATTGCAAAAGGACAAGTACAGTTGGCTCTCCATATCTGCAGGTTCCACATCTGCGGATTCAACCAGAGGTGGTATTTCATTGTGTTTTGATTTGCATTTCCCTAATGATTAATGATGGTGAGAATCTTTCCATGTGTTTTTTGGCCATTTGTTCATCATCTTTGGAGAAATAACTATTCAAGTCCTTTGTCCATTTTTTGATCTGGTGATTTGGAGAGCTCTCATTTTTAACCCACTTTCAAAGCCTATATCCAACAGGTCTGAGGAGGGACTCTGGTATCTGTAGATTGAAAAATCATCACAGATGTTTCTGAAACAAGTAAGATTTGAGAGCCGCTGTGTCACATGCCAAGAGTATTGTCTCTGCCAACTTAATTAAACATGCACATATTCATATAAATGATCCAACGTTGTCCAATTCCTCTCTATGTCAAACAGAGTCACTACGATTTTGTTTTGGTCATGAATTATCTAGGTCTCTTCCTTCATCTTTAGACAACCTCAAGGTTAATGCTGGTCACTAGTGGCTGAAGAGGGTAAGCAAAGAAGAGGGTGCTAATGTCTAACAAAGCAAAGAGCTTTAGTTAGGAAAAGGCTGATGCTGTTCTCCGCAGTGCAGTGAACTTCCTGTTTTTATTCTTCTCGGGACCACACTGTGTAAGTAGACAAAGAACAGACTTCAGGAACCCCGAGGGGAAACACCATATCCAAGATATGACTGAGAAGGAGCAGTCAGTCTAGGTCTAATAGGTGGCTTCAGCACGTGGATTTCAAATAAGACCAAGAGTGCTAGGAAACTAGGAATCGAGAGGTGTCAGTCATCCAGAGATCTGTTGGTTGCAAGTGACAGCAACATACCTCGAACTGACTTGGGACAAAAAGGCACGTTGGTATCTCATCTCATGGGGAAGGCCCATGGCATATTCTTTATTGGTCTCTTTTTTTCTCTGTCTTTCTGAATATCAGACTGGAAGGGAACACAGCTGCTGAGAGGTTCTTGTTGATGAGTCTAACCATCTGTCTCTCCTAGGCTTTAGTTTGAAAATTCCAGGCCAGGATTCTGGTTGGTGTGATTTGGGTCACTTGCCTGTTGATGGATCAATCACCTGTGGCTGGGTTAGGGGTGGACTAGGACTGTTAGTCCATGAGAGCCTCATGGTTGGGTTGGGTGAGGAATAGTTTCTCCCAAAGAAAGGCTGCTGGAGTGAATGCACACATATAAACATGACAAGGATGTGTAGGGAACAGAGCACAGACAGCATTTACTATACACACACATACACATACACACACATACTCATTTAGTCCTTAAAATATTCAAAAGTGTCATTTTGAATACAGTTGCCTGTATGGTTAAGAGCAGGCTTTGTCAGATGGTCTGGTGTAATTGGTAGACAATGAGGCACACCAGGAGAATCATAAATACATCACCCAGACTCCATGGCACCTATCACGTGCTTACTACAATTTTGGTTGTTTAAGAACATTAAAAAATTATTTCGGTGGTTCAATAATAAAAGGCCTTTTTAGGAAAATGGGCCTAAGTCTTAGACTCTGTGCATATTTGCCTACACCTTGAGTGTTATATTTAGCTCATGATTCTGTAGGTTGTCTGGGCAGCTCTTCTGGTCTGGGTTGGCCTGGCTGACCCCTGTTGGACTCTTGCCAACATACATCTGTGGCGTGTCTTGTGACTGGATGACAGAAGATGGCCTCATTCACAAGTCTGATGGTTGGGCAGGTCTTAGCCATGTGTCTCTCATCTTCCAGCAGGATAGCTCGGGCTTGTTCACATGGTGATCTCCAAGTGCAGCAAGAGGGCAATGCTAAATGCTTTTCAAGCCTCTGCTTCTGTCACATTTGTTGATGTCCACTGGCCAATCAACAAAGTCCCATGGATAATCTCAGAGTCAGGTCTGGAAGGCACTACCGGGGGTGGACTTGGGTTACTTCCTTATCATAGGTGGCCACGGCACATATTCAACAGCTCCTTTAATGGTCAGCTTTCCCTATATTTTCATTTGACTTTTAATTCAGTTATGGGATTAACCAATTTTGAAATTATAATATTTTATTTCATTAATTTTTTTGAGATAAAAATATCGTTCTGTTACCCAGGTTGGAGTATAGTGGTGCAATCACAGCTCACTGTAGTTTCAACCTCCTGGACTCATGTGATCCTCCCACCTAAGCCCCACAAGTAGCTGGGACTACAGGTGTGCACCACCAATGCCCGACTAATTTTTAAAATTTTTTGCAGAGAGAGGGTCTGGCTATATTGCCCAGGCTGGTCTTGAACTCCTGGGCTCAAGTGATCCTCCTGTCTTGGCCTCCCAAAATGTATCTTTTTAATTAAAAAAATAAGAGTAGTCTTTGGATCCCAACCAGATAAGGACTCTCTTCTCACCTGGCATTAGATCCCATCATTTCTCGCTCAGAAGGTTGTTTGTCAGGCATTTCGTTTTTCTGTGTGCCTTAGCTGAAGACGTATGAAAAGCTCACATCAATGTGATTACTGTTCTGTCAATGAACAGACCAGAATTTGCAAAACAAAATCATGTGGAAGCAAGGTCACTCAGGGTTTGTGAGCGATGTTTCACTCCCTTAGGTATGCCCTATATTTTACCCATGATTACTCCTAAAAGTAAATTTTTTGATAAAAAAAATAATGGACACATTTTAACAAATGTGTAACCAGTAGCATTCAACAGGAGGGGTCACCCAAAGAAGCTCTTTATGATGCCAAATGTAGACCCAGGTAGTAAGGGCCTTCTTTTTCTTTCTCCCTGATTAAGCACAAATATATATATATATTTTTAAGTCTCTTCTTAAGGAGTAGCAATGTTCTGGTGCTTTCCCCACGCAGGGAGGAGCAGTTTCTGCTTATGTGCCCTTGTCCAAAACTTGAGCATGTATTTTAAAAATGAGACACCCCCACCCCACCTCTCCCAAACACACAACCCTCAGACTCTACCCTTCCCATTTTCTCTATGTTGAGCCAATTTACCTACTGGTTATGGAGCTGGTGTTTAGGAATGAATGATACATTGACTATCCGCAGCCAGCTTTGAATCTGAAGTCTGGGTCAGCAGTTAGGATTGGGGAGGGGATGGACCCAGGTCACCTGCACACAATGGCATAGTTACTCGATGGTAAGCTGGTTTGGGCTATTACTAGAGCAAATGCCACCTGGTTCTGGAAAGATGGCAGGTAGAAAAAGCCCTGCCTATGCTTAAGGATTGGCTTGGGAAGTAGGGAAAAGACTGAAGCTTAGACAGGCCAGGCAACTGTGGACTCTACAGCCCTCAACTATCCTGCCAGAAATGAGCCAGTGAGCTCAAGACTGCAGTCGGTGACAGACAGCTCCTTATTTGTAAGTAGTTAATGTTTCTTACCAAGCACTTCTAAAAGAAATTGGTATGTAATGACAGCACTCACTGGAAAACAGGCCGATTAGAAAATGCACTAACTTATCTGGTATTCATTTGAAAAGTAAATGGATGCACGGCAAGGTGAGAGTTCACTATCAATTCAAATATTTTCCCTTAACGGGCTCTAGCACTCCTGCTTTAATTCAAGCAGAAACACAAGTATGAATAATCAAACTAGATGACGCTCATCAAGAACCTTTGTGCCTTGCACCATTTCAAATGGTCATTGAAGCTTAATGGCAAAAAATTTACATTCTTCCTTTAATTTGTATTCTATTCCTTCCTTCTGAGTGATGTGATTGTGGCTTGCTGTTGCCTGCTGTATTATTTTGATGCAAATGCTATGTTGTGTGTGCCTGAGTCCAATTTCCTGGCTTTTGCTAGCAAGAGGAGTGACTGTGAAAATAGTTGAAAATCAGGGTTATTTAAAGAGTTTATAACTACTGCTCCTAATGAGTGAAACAATACAATTGATGAGCCCACTGTTTGGAGACACCTTGATGGCCCTAGGTTAACAGATGCCCGCAAAGGAAAATAAAATCAACAGGAAAAAAAAAAAAAAATCACTGTTTGCTTGTGTCTGTTTCCCCAGCCGGAATATTAGACTTTATTCTGGCTGCTGTCTACGAAAGAATTAAAAAATTTGTAATCCAAGCGAAACTCCCCTTCCTGCGACATACTCACCCGGGAAGGAATGCTTTATTGAGATACAGGGGGTTGCTCGCCAAAGACTGCAAACACAGGGCCCCAAGGGTGATCCTTGAACGTAATGTATGCACAAACTAATTTATGATACTGTGACTAATTTCCATTTCTTGTGCTTAGAGTTGCCTGGCTAATTACAGGGATGTTTTCTTAACTTTAGTAATTACGCTCTGTGCTTTCGAAAGGCAACGGAGCAAATGAGTGAGGGCGGATTGCGCAGTTTTGGAGACAGGCACGTCCAGGAGAGAGGGGACCGCGCGCGGCCCTCGCAGGGCCGGCAGCCCTGATCACAAGCCTCGCCAGCTTTGACCAGAGCCCGCAGGCTGCATCGGAAGCATCTGGAGAAATATTTGATGGAACACCCCGTAATTAGATGGACTGGCTTAATTAGGAGAAGTTTGCGGGCAGAGGGAAGCCGGGGGTCTGTGCTGGGATCTGAAGGTTTGCAGCCTCGTCCCAGGAGGCCCGGTGCACAAAGCTCTGCCCGCTGAGCACGCACGCGCTGGTGTGTCTACACATCCAAGGGGGTCCCGTGGGGTCTGCGAATCCAAGCGGGGGGCCAGGGGCCTGCCTCGCTGCAACAGCCTTGCCAAAACGACAGCAGCCACGCTCATCCGATGCCCCCACCGCCCATGTAGTCTAACAAGGCGGACAGGATGCAATCGTTCTGTGGAAGCTGGCTGTGGGAGGCATTTTTCTGAGAACGGGAAGAGGTGGGTAGTGGTGGTGGGGATGAAGGGACCGAGGTATTTCCCTCATTATCTAGGGCCCCCTGCCCCAGCACAGAAGTCAACGTTCCAAGCAAGCACTTTGCTCTTTAGGAACCAAGGTCGTAATTGTCTAACCCCATCAGTCAAGGCTTTCAACAAACTTAAATGCCAGGCACTGCCCATGGAATCAGGCTCCCCAGGAGGGCAGAGCGAGGGGGCTGGGCAGGGGCTGTGGGCACATCTCGGAGACATCTACCCACTGTTTGGAAGCAGGTGTTTACTAAACACTTACAATGCTCAGGATTCTAGGTATTGTGGCTTGAGCACGCACAATGTGAGGGAAGAATCGGACGGAACGTTTTCACCATCTGGAACCACAGCAGCCAGAGGCAGAAAGGAGAAATAATTGTCACCAAAGCATCACAAACTCTCCATATTTACTTACTCTGCTCACACTTCTGGAGACATCTTCTCTTCCTCCCACATAGAGGGACAGCAAGGGAAAAACTGAAGGTTTGCATGAGAGTGTGTATGTGAGTGTGAGTGTGTGTGTGTTTGTGTGTGAGTGTGTGAGAATGTATGTGTGTGTGTTGTGAGTGTCACTGTGTATGAGTTTGTGTGTGAGTGTGTGAGAATGTATGTGTGTGTGTGTTGTGCGTGTCACTATGTATGAGTGTGTGTGTGTGTGAGTGTGTATGAGTGTGTGAGAGTGTGTGAGAGTGTGAGTGTGTGTGAGTGTGTGAGAGTGTGTATGAGTGTGTGTGAGTGTGTGAGAGTGTGTATGAGTGTGTGTGTGAGTGCGTGTGTGAGAGTGCGTGTGCGCGGCGGGGTGGAATTGTTTTCCCTCAGCTCAGAGATTTTTACTTTCTGGAACATCAAGGCTATTTATTGCTAACATACTATTAGAAAACATGAGAAGATACCAATAATTCATTCCCCCTTTAGCAAATTAAAATGATTCTCCTGCCTTATGGAGATGAGGCGATTTTGTACACGGGCCATTCAATATATAAAAAATGATCTGTGCCCTAAATGTCTCATTAGATATAAACATTTGATGAAATGCACTTCAAGCCACTTGTGGTATCAATTTTAAACTAAGCCAACCGGGTAACCTGCATCAAAACAGGCCACACCAAGCTCAAGTCTGTTGAATTGTAAATGTACCATTGAAAAACATGAATGGACTTTATTCTGAAACTCTAAAAATGATTTTCAAATGCGTTTGAACAAAATTCTTCACAAAATAATGAAAACTACATCTGAGCTACTACTACATCCCCTTTTAAAGTTTGGCTTCTGAGTTAAAGAATGAATGTTTCGGAGGGCATCACCTTTAGTAAAGGAAAAATAACACAGTAGAGGGAATTTGCTAGAGTGGCAGGAGTATCTGCAACATTGCACATCATACGGGACATTCACAGGGCAAACATTCCTGACAGTATGGCTTCTTAGTCACCTGAGAAAGAAGAGGTATAACCAAATCCACAATGTTGGCAAGAATTAGCTCATGCAGTGCCTAAAATCCCAGTAAGCCATGACGGAACGGAGGCTTTCTCACTGTTGGGCGTGTGTTCCTCTCAGAACAGCCCTCACTGAAAAAACGTCCTTCTTTCATCTGTTCAAGTGAGGCTGATGTGCCTGCTCATGTGATGTGGAAGAAAGGAAAGCAACAGAAATGTAATTATTTTGACACATTCTTTAAAAAAAGGTTATTATTCCTACTTAATGCAAAGTGGTTTACACTGCCATTATGAAAGAGAGTCCACCGTCCTTGGTCTCTATACTGTGAGCACGCCGAAGATTCAATGCCAGACACAATCGGCAGTCACTAATAGTTTGATGACAAACTGCGGGGAACGATCATCTCAGGGCTGTGAGAAGTGCGGAGGTTCCCTCCTCCTTCCAGCATTCTCTGTGCCCTACATTTTACCTCCTTTTTACAAGAAAAAGCTTATTTTTACTATGTGAGAAGGAACAAAGAATTTTGAGGGTCCCATCCCTCATGATTCTATGGTTTTCTCCCCAGTTGACTTATTTATCCTGGAACACCATTGCATGAGGCCTCGGTGGTGTGATTCTTTTGAAGGAAGTTCTGGGATGAGAATTGCACCTTCGAGTTACCATGGCACTGTCCTGCCTGCTACGAGAGCAGTTGTGGGTGCCTGTGAATCATTGTGTGTGAATAGTTGCTCCTTCGGGGGAGAAATAGGCTCATTTCTGTCCCATCCCATTTTGTCCTGAAGACGGTTTAATGCTAGGAGATGGACGTCTTACAAACCCGAAACTCTGCTCAGCTTCGACCCACCCTGCAGCTACAGAGGGGGCTCAGATGTTCCACCACAAAATGCCATTTGCGAGCAGGAGATCAAAGCCACTCCGATAACTCACCCATCTTATCATGCTCCTTGGGCATCCGGGGGAAGGAAAGGATCAAAGTCATAAATAGAGGCCATATCACTGATGAATAATTTACATGCACAGTAGGTGGGAGTGAGTTAGTACATAAAGGTCCCTTTGAAGAGGAGAAAAAAAGTCGTTGCCTTTTCTAGCGAACACTGGCTTTGGCAGAAGCCGGTGAGAGGGAACCTTTTCACGAAAGGATTTAGCTTTGCTCAGACCATGGCCACGATGCTCTGAGAGTCATACATGCACACTGGGGCAGGCCTAGCAGGCTCAGAGGGCTTTTAAACACTCATTTATTCATTCATTGCCCAAGTGGTGAGAGCGCTCAGACTCCATAGCTGAGTTAATAACTCCAGCCAGAAGCCTGCAATGAAGGAATTCCAGCACCCCTGGTTTTTCTCATCATGATAACTACCTTTCCCTACTGTGTCCACTCTCATCTCTAGGGGTTCTAATAAAGTTATTTTAAATTAAAGACAGGCTTAAAACTCCACCAAACCAAGAGAATCATACCAGATTTTCCTGCAGAGTAATAATTACCTTTGGAACAAAAGTGCGTTTAGGTATATGTGTATCTGGATTAAGTGAGGCTGCTGGTATGCTACTATAAATGGAAATTTCGTCTCTCTTTTCAGGATGTAGGCATAACAATTGGCTTTTGAAAGCAGTCAAATTCATGTTTCTGAAAAGAGAAAAAAAGCAGAAAGAAATAAAGATGCATTTAGCTTTTTACTCAAGAGCAGGCACGTTGTTCTCCCAGTCTGTCT
Organism: Macaca fascicularis; assembly: GCF_037993035.2. Taxonomy (NCBI): domain Eukaryota; kingdom Metazoa; phylum Chordata; class Mammalia; order Primates; family Cercopithecidae; genus Macaca; species Macaca fascicularis. The sequence goes on from NC_088384.1 coordinate 66,310,696, forward strand.
TAATTTTGGATGCTGACATCATTCATGCGTTTTGAATTATTAGATTGATAATCACTTCCTTAAAATAATTTCAGCAGTCAGCTACAATAAAATAGATTTCTTTCAAAGAATCCTTAGTTAAATGTGCTCAGTGCTACTTTCTGTATCATGCAGGTCAATTTAACTCAGCTCAGCTCCTCTACCCAGCTAAACAATTGCTTTTCAGTCTCTGGAGAGCGTGGTGAATACAGCCAAGAATACCCATCTAGAGACGGCCTTGGGCACTTTTGCTCATAAAAACTTGACATCTGAAGTCCCACTCTTTATTAATCTCTTGTCAGAGTTAGTCAAGATTTCTGAAAAAAAAGTCAATGTCATATAAATCATTATTAATGATTCAATGAGTGAGAATAAAATGGAAGAATGCAACCTTTTAAGAATGGCTGACTAGGCGTCCTGTCTACAAGCAGCTCCTTCCACGATGGCTCCACCTTGCCATCTGCAGCCTGCTTTTCTCTGTAGCTCCAGACTATGAGAAGTAGCCTCCCATTCCATCTGATGGTTTCCGTAAGACCGGCATTGCAGGTATCTGCATCTGTGTGTCTCTCTATCCAGGCATTTGCCCCATGCCTCGTTTTTTTCTCTCTTATTAACATGGCCTCACCACTTGCTTTTCTTGCAAGGCTTCTCTGTCTGTGTTTCCCCAGAAGCGGACCCTCAGAAAGGGTCTGAGTACAAGGTGTTGAGTGGTTTATTTGAGAGGTGACTGCAGAAAGTACAGGTGGAGTAGCATGCAAGTGAGATAGGGAAGGGAAGGAATCAATATGTTTGCATAATAAACAGGTTACAGGTGTGGGCAACTGAGGCTCAGTCCTGCTGGGGACCTCTGGGAGGTAATGTGGGACACGTCTCAGACTTGTTCTACCCAAGACGTGTGGAAGCTGGGGTATGTACCCCCAGATTTTGTTTGTCTTTAGTTGAGAGGTCAGGTATACCTCTTCAGCCAGAGGAAGCTCTCTCTGAAGTTGCTGGCTCACATAAGAATAGTGAATGTCCAGAGGAAATGGAAGGGGCACCGACTGCCTCGGCCATACCAGCCAGGCTGAACTCACACATACGAGGTGCTCATACAAGATGTTCATACCTTGCTGTATACCCAGCGTGTCACTAACAGGCTATGTGTGACTTCCAGAAGTCATGTACCCTCCTTGGGTCTGTGTGGTATGAAATTGACTAAAGGGTTCTTTGGGGTGCTCCAAGCTCCCACAGGAGTCCATGGTGGTCTCCCACATCCTTAAAGTACTGCACTAAGGACTCCCACCAAAGCTGCCCATCATGTGATTACCCCACAGCCCTGCTCTCCATGTGGGTTGGGTCCTGGACCCATCTCCCATCCTAGAATACAGTTGGTTGGATGAGTGACCACCCGATCCTAGGAAACCAATCAGAAAGTGGGTTAGAAATATTCTGTGGCTTGATTTGAAAAGGTAAGCTGGGCCAGAGGGCCTTTTCCAAGGATCTGAGCTAAGAAGTAGGGAAAATGTGCCCCCACATGGCAGGAGCATCTTTTAGAAGTTCATAAAGTAAAGTAGAATTTTAGCTGAAAAGAGCGTGATAGAATCAAGGTTGATGAGGTCAGGGATATTTGAATGATGGCACAATGCCCAATTGATGGATTTATCTCATTGACCCAATGCTGCAACCCCAGGGCTTAAAATAGCACCTAGAACACATTAGGTGCCAAGTAAACATTTGTTGAATCAATGAACGAATTTGCTGTACAAGCCAAAGTAATGGGGGAGCAGTAACTCCGGGTCACTAAAGGAAGCCAGGTGGGGAGAGAAGAGTCAGCAGTGAAACGCATTCATGGCAAGTCTTCCAATAAACATATAAATAGTTAACCCATCATATAAATGATCCTAGATTACAACTTCATGTAAGAGGTACTGGACTGTCCATTTTAACAGATAAGGAAGCAGAAGCCTGGAGACATTAAATAACTTTTCCAGAACGACACTGTTAGTACCAGGTGGAGCCAGGCTTTGACAGTCTGTCTGGCTCCAAAAGGGAGCTCTTAATACTATGTTTCCCCTATGTTAAAAGCCGCAGAACTCCCTGCATCCAGAATAGGTCCCAACGTCAACTGCCAAGAGGTGCAACCCTATTTCCTATAGACATATTTCCATTTCTGGCCTTAGATTTCTTCTTGACTGCATCCCTCTTCTGTTCCAGAATATCCCTATGATAACTGTTTCCTTAAAAAGTTATTTTAAGGAAGAACTTTTCCTAAAAGAAAGTTCCTGGAGACCGCCTCAGTGGATCCCATTTCTTGCAATCAAGGAACAATATTAAAACAGAACACAGATAGCATTGAATATGCAGTCCCTGTAACTCCCTCCCAAGTGTTTTGCATGTGGCCTGACCTGGGTTCTTTGGGAACCACCCCAAATGGTGTAGTCCTGACGTCAGAGGGTGTTTGCTGAATAAATTATGAGGTAGTCATCAGAAACTGAGTCTCTAAGTCAAGTGCCTTAGGCATATTGTTGCTTTTTGCTGCGTAAATAAACCACCTCAAATTTTAGTGGCTCAGAACACTGGCACGTTTATTTTGCACATGAGTCTGCAATGTGGGTGGAAGCTTGGCAGGTGTTACAGGCTGACTTGTGTCTCTTGAATAAATTCATGCTGAAGTCCTAACCTGCAGTGTGTCAGAATCTGTGTTTAGAGACAGAGGTGAGTTAGTGAAAACAAGGTCATTAATTAGGGTGAGCCCTAGTCCAATATTACTGGCATCCTTATAAGAAGAGAGAATTCAGACGTAGGCAATGACAGAGGGTGACTTAAAGCACACTGAGAGAAGACAGCCATCTCGAGCCAAGGAAAAACACCTGGAGCCGATCCTTCCCTTCTGGCCCCCAGAGAGGACCAACTCAGCAGATACTTTGATCTTCAATTTCTGGCCTCCTGAACTGTGAGAAAATAAATTTCCGTTGTTTAAGCCACCCAATTTGTGGTTCTTTGTTATGGCAGCTCTAGATGACTAGTATTGCAGAGGCAGCTCATCCACTCATCCATGCTGTACGTGGTGTTAACTGCAGCAGCTCAGAGGCTGGGGGCTAAATTCATGAAAAGACTGCTTACTTATACCTCTGATGGTTGATACTGGCTGTGGGCTGGACCTCAGCTGGGGCTGTTGGCTGGACCTCAGCTGGGGCTGTTGGCTGGAGCACCTACCTGTGACCACTCCACTTGCCTGGGCTTCCTTCCAACATGGTGGCTGAGTTCTGAGAGTGGGGCCAGTCAGGTGGAAGCTGAACCTATTGTGACCTAGCTCAGAAGTAACTCAAAGACACTTCTGCTGCATTTTATTCATTAGAAGTGAGTCCAAAAGGCCAGTTCATATTTTATAAGGGGAGAATTAAACTCCACATTTTTCAATGGGATGAATGTCAAAAAATTTGCAGGCATGTTTTAAGATCCCATTAGGCAAACAAAGCAATATCCTTGCTTAAGCAAGGGCCTCAAGATAGCATAATTCACACCGTCGTGGACTCCCACCAAGATTCTTTGTAATTTGTTCACATGAGCACAGTTTGAAGAAAGGATGCTCCAAATGTGTGCATAAGGGACATCATTGTCATGTGGTCAATGTCCATTGAACTGGACATTGCCAGATATTTAAAGTTAATACAAACCACAGAAAGAGTGCAAACTCTATCATTGTTAATTTATTGAATTGTGGCTACCTCAACCTTCTCTGTTGTAAAAGGGCATCCCCAGGTGGTGTTTGAACTGACGGGTCACAGGAAATTTAGCCATTCAGAAACTGGCAGTGCCTGACTTCAGCCCGTGGAATTCGTTCTTTAAAACCAATCTGTCGGCCGGACGCGGTGGCTCAAGCCTGTAATCCCAGCACTTTGGGAGGCCGAGACGGGCGGATCACGAGGTCAGGAGATCGAGACCATCCTGGGTAACACAGTGAAACCCCGTCTCTACTAAAAATACAAAAAAAAACTTAGCCGGGCGAGGTGGCGGGCGCCTGTAGTCCCAGCTACTCGGGAGACTGAGGCAGGAGAATGGCGTGAACCCGGGAGGCGGAGCTTGCAGTGAGCTGAGATCCGGCCACTGCACTCCAGCCTGGGTGACAGAGCGAGACTCCGTCTCAAAAAAAAAAAAAAAAAAAAAAAACCAAAAAAACAATCTGTCAGAACTTGATAATGAAATCAAAGATCAAAGTTGATGTGACATTTTACAGACAAAATAGACAAGTGAATTGCCCATGGATAATAACTAGTAATACTTTATTAAGGTTTTACACATTGAAGAAAAGGTGATGGGAAGCAGACAACATGCAGGGGCAGGAATTGGAATCTGGGTGTGTGAGGAAGCAAACTCGGAATGCTTTGGATGTGCACCCTGTCCCTGGAATAGCTTCTGCCTCTGACTTCACAGCAACAGTGAAGCTTCTGGGCGGGGGAGGAAAAAAGAACTGTCTTCTCTCAACCCGGGGGCATCAGCTACTCCTCCACCTTTTCTCCAGCCTCTCCCACAACAGTATTTCAAGGCAGCCAACTGGATAGTTGGGGACTACTTTATGGATATTCCCTCACCAAGCCAATTTCTCCTTTCCTATGACAGGAAAACTGAAAGCTGCTGTATTCTGAGAAATGAATGCTACTTATTCTTTTAGGGGCACCCACCCATGGCTGCGAATCACCAGGACATCTATGACTCTCAAGAAGCATAAAAGTTCGTGGTTGTGTGGCTTATGCCCTAAGGACCACATAACTCTTACTACAACAGAGACGAGATGCAGCATGACAGTCAGAAACGTCATTAGGGAGGCATGTGATGTGTGCATTAAGCAGCGTTCTTCATCATGGACGTGGCTGGGGAGGGAAAACTTGAGAAGTGAGAGCATCATAGGCATTCCGCTGGTTCCAGACCTGTAATTCCCAATGCAAAAATCTCTTTCACCTGGGCCAAGTCTTTATACCTACTAACAGTAGCATTGTAGCATCTTTGCTCTGCTCCTCTTTTAAACTCCACCTACATCAGCAAAAGGACAAAAGAGAGAGGGAACATAACCCATTGTCAATGAAGTAGAACCTGCCACAGCATCATACCATAAACTGCCATGTTCCTGGCAAACATGAGGAAATCTAGGCCGAGAGCACACACGCTGCCGCAAACCTGAGAAGTGTAAGTACGTCTCCAAAAGCATTTCTCCACATCAAGAAAAACATTTCCAAGGATTCTTAGAGGGTCGAGATCCAGTTTCATGGGCGGACCAGGGGAGAGATGAGAATGTCCTTTGTCCACTGCTTATAGCGAGGTCAGGGATGAAGGGGTGACTAAAAAAGCAGTGGACATGTCGGTTGTCTGTTTCTATTGCCTGTGACCTGGCCTCATAGTCAAGGAAAACTTCCAGAGAGGAAGCGAGGGGGGGGGGGGAAGGACAGCCAGAGCCTGCTCACAGCCCTGAAGGCGTGTACCCTGAAGAGCTTGGCTATGAGCAACAGTAGTATGGGACATAAGGCCTGAGGTAGGATGCGTCCTTGTGATAAGGAAATTAAGGGATATGGGGGAATATACCTGAAGATAAAGACAGCCTTGAGGTTATTGCGCAAAACGAAATGGTGAAGGCAACATAAACAACAATTGCAAAGAAGATGATAGATATGGAAGACGAAGGAGACCCTCATATCCATGATTACTGTTTCTGAAAAAGAGAACAGGAAAATGGAATGAACTAATCAAAGATCTAATATATGAGAACTTTACTAAAATAAGGAAATATTGATAGAACAAAATGCCCCAGGAAAAGATTATATATGATGATCAACACTGAGATATATCCTGGGGAAGCCATTGAACTCCAAGGTTAAAGAAAGAATCATAAGAACATCTAAGAAGAAATATTTTGTAAAAAAAAAATTTCAAATAAAGAAATATGTTTTAGAGACAGCATCTTGCTCTGTTGTCCAGGCTGGAGCATAGTGGCAGAATCATAGCTCACTGAAACCTTGAACTCCTGGGCTCAAACAGTCCTCCTGCCTCAGTCTCCTGAGTAGCTGGAACCACAGGTGTGCATAAACATTCCCTTATAAGTAGAAACATTTCAACAGTCAGCAAATATTTTTTGAGAGCCTACTAAATGCCAGGCACCACACTAGGCTCAGAGGGTTCCATGATGAACAAGATAACTAAAGTTCCTGCCCTCATGGACTTTTCCAGCGTAGGGTTTGGGGTGGGAGGGCTGGAAAACAAAAAATAAACAAGTAACGAATAGGATATTTAACATGATCTTTTCCCCCTAGTTGACCACCTACCTATATTTTGCTCATTTGAGTTGTGCGAGTCAAACACAGAGGTACGGGATGGCGCTCACCAAAGGCTGAAAATCATGATTCCTAGTCAAAAAGGTTTTGCTCTTTTTCTTTGTACTTTTAGGCATCACTTGAATATTTCATAATGAGCATATATTTAAAAAGTTAAGGCAAAAACATTATTCTGAGATCAATAAATACAGCATAGTGTCAGGGCCTATGGCATATAAGAAACATATATCAGGTCTCTCCCCGCTGGTTCCTGGCGCAGAGCTTCTGAAACCTTTGTAACTTCCTGAGTGATTGGGATGATAGGAGCAACTTTTGTTATAATATTTGTTTTTTTGTCCCTGAAAACAGAGCTTCTAAAATCTTTGGAATTTTCCGAACGAATGGGGTGAGAGAAGTGTCCTTTCCATAACAAGCCCCTTTCAGCCGTACCTGAGTTTGCAATTGTTGTTTATGTTGACTTTACCATTTTGTTTTGCGCAATAACCTTAAGGCTGTCTTTATCTTCAGGTATATTCCCCCATATCCTTTAATTTCCTTATGCTAATGGGGTGACTCTTGGTGGGGCCCTAGATGGCTTCAGGACGGGGGAGTCATTGTCAGAGGAACCCATCATGTGATTAGAGGGTTGGAACTTTCAGTCCTATCCTTCAACCTCCACAGTAGGGAGAAGGGCTAGAGATTGAGTTTAATCACCAATAGTCAACGATTTAATCAAACATGCATGTGTAATGATACTTTCATAAGAAACATGAACACTGGGGTTTGGAGAGCTCCTGGGTTAGTGCCAGGAGGGTGATGCACCTGCAGAGAGCGTGGAAGCCCTGAGTCCCTTCCCTATACTTTGCCTTATAGATCTCTTCATCTGGTTGTTCATTTGTATCCTTTACGATTAACCAGTAAATATAAGTAAAGTGTTTTCCTAAGTTCTTCGAGCCATTACAGCAAGTCATCAAACCTGAGGAAGGGGTCATGGGAACCTTCGATTTGTAGCCAAGTTGGACAGAAATGTGGGTAACCTGGGTATCAATTACTTGGAGTTGGCATCTGAAGTTGGGGGCAGTTTGGTAGAACTGAGCTCTTCACTGTGGGGTTTGTGCTGACTCCGGGTCTTTAGTGTCAGAATTAAATTGTGGGACACCCAGTTAGTGTCTGCAGAGAATTGGCACACTGCTTGGTGTAGAAAACCCATGCATTTGCTGTCAGAAGTGTTGTGCGAGTAGAGAAAACAGTTTTTCCTTTTAGGGACAGTTGATTCCCTTTTCATCCCTGACCAGCTATTCTTCCTTATTGCAATACTCTACAGCGGGGATGGCTGAGGTGGCGGGTATCCCAACACTTTGGGAGGCCATGGGAGGTGGATCATCTGAAGTTAGGAGTTCAAGACCAGCCTGGCCAACATGGTGAAACCTCGTCTCTACAAAAAATAAAAAAATTAGCTGGGCATGGTGGTGCACACCTATAGTCTCAGCTACTTGGGAAGCTGAGGCAGAAAATTGCTTGAACTCGGGAGGCGGAGGTTGCAATGAGTCAAGATCACACCACTGCACTCCAACCTGGGCGATAGAGCAAGATTCCATCTCAAAAAAACAAAAACAAAAACAAAACAACAAAACAACAATCAAACACACAACAACAACAACAACACCGTACGTGTCTACAGATCATCTGGACTGAGCTAGAGGTGAGGAAATGAGACATCATCTGGTGATATTAATACAAGGGTCATGGGAACAATATGTTGTCTTGCCTTCTGGCTTTTAATTATTTATGAATAAAACCTTCAGGCCAATCTCTCTGTGCCAAGGATGGGGCCAGATTCAGAGAGTAGGATTCACAATCCATTGCTATTGTTGAGATCAGAAAACAAATGCTGCCTGTAGTGAGCCAGAGAGCAGGGAGGGCTTGTAGAAGACTGTCTTTTTCACAATTCCTTAGACACATCACAGGCCTGGCTCTCCCAGGAAAGCACTAAGGGTTTTGATGATGGAAACAAGGTTGGTTTAAGGAGCAAATGGTCATTTTTTTCTTTTTTTTTTTTTCTGATGGCCTGCTATGTGGCAGGTGCATCGTTTCACTTCAGAATCTTATACCATTTTGTAGGGGAGGAAAGTGAAATTCAGAGAGGGTAAGTAAGTTGCCCAAGGTCACACAGCTACTGAATGGCAGAGTCAAAAACTGAAACCAGGACTGTCTGAAAAACTAGTATCTCTTCTCACTGAAGGTCCTCCAGACAGGAGACTTCTGCCCACAGATGGAAAGTTTGTGGGATGTCCAAATCCTTCTGATTTTATCATCAAACCAATTTAAGAAGGCAGTGGGAAAAACAAAGACTTTGGTTGGTGTTGCCAGAGTCCCTTATAAATATCAGTCCACCGGTCTTGTGACACATAAGCCAATGGCTAAGGGGTTCCTTCATGGCTTGAACCATTTGGGGAGCCAGAGGACCACAAGGCAGGAAGACGGTGGACTGGTCTGGCATGTGCCCGGCCGCCTGTCTGCAGATGCCCGGGTTCAAATGCTCAGTGGGACATTCATTATTATATTTTCATTTCATTATTATATTTGTAATAATGAAAACTAGAAGGAAGCATAAGTGTACATCCAAGAGGGAATGGTTAGACAAACTGCAGCCCTACCTAGGCAATCACAGATAAGAATAATATCAAGCTCTGTGTGCTGATGCAGAATGATCTACAAGATATATAGGTAAGTTAAAAATCCTGGCTGGGCACTGTGATCATATCTGTAATTCCAGCCTTGGGAGGCTGAGTTGGGAGGATCGCTTGAGGCCAGGAGTTCAAGACCAGCCTGGAACACAGTGAGCTGGGCATGGTGGTGAATGCCTGTTGTCCCAGCTACTTGGGAGGCTTGAGGCAGGAGGATCACTTGAGCCCAGGAGTTGGAGCCTGCAGTGAGCTGTGGTGGTGCCACTGCATTCTATCTTGTGAGACAGAGTGAGACCCTGTCTCCAAAAACAAACAAAAAATCCCCAAGATACAGACCAGTTTACTTGTTATGCTCTCATTTATTTAAAAATATTAGATTGATTGATATGACATTGCTGCTTTTATAGATCAAACATGTTTCCACAGTGGCAATTCATATGGTTCAATCTACCACATAGATGCTCCTCAACTTAAGATGAGATGATGGACCAAAAAACTCATGATTAATTGAAAATATCATAAGTTGCAAATGCTCTTGATACACTGAATCTAGCAAACATCGTAGTCTAACCTAGCCTCGCCTACCTTAAATGTGCTCAGAACACTTACATTAACCTACAACTGGGCAAAATCATCTAACACAAAGCCTATTTTATAATAAGGTGTTGAATATCTCATGTAACTAATTGAATACTGTATTGAAAATGAAGAACAGAATAGTTGTATGGGTACCCAAAGTATGGCTTCCACTGAACATGTATTGCTTTCATACCATTGTGAAGTTGAAAAATCATTAATTGGGGAGTGTCCATTTATGTGTAACACGCATGTACATATGTTTGTGTATATAAGCATGCAGGACATAAGAAACTAGTAATAGGGGCTGCATATTGGGCAGGTGACTGGAGACTAGAACTCCGGGGTAAGAAGGACAGGGAATTTACTACTAGGAGATAGTACTATTTCTATGAAATAAAACTAATAATAATAAAAAATAAATGTATTTGACACCTTTAATCTGTGGTTATGGGTTTCTCAATTTATTGCAGATTTATTGACCTGAATAATAAAAGGAGTCATATTTTTCATTTCCTCAAATTCTGGTGTGAGATACAGAGTATATTTACTTTTTTATTTCAGAACACTTTAACTAGGATCATTAAACCAAAATAGGCACCACTCTTACTGGGGAGAACATAGTATGGATTGGAGATGGGAGCAGATATTTAAAAATGGAAGAGGGGGTCTGGTGCAGTGGCTCATGCCTGTAATCCCAGCACTTGGGAGGCTGAGGCAGGTAGATCACCTGAGGTCAGGAATCGAAGACCAGCCTGGCCAACATGGTGAAACCCCATCTCTACTAAAAATACAAAAAAATTAGCCAGGCGTGGCGGCATGGGCCTGTAATCCCAGCTACTTGGGAGACTGAGACAGGAGAATCGCTTGAACCTAGGAGGGGGAGGTTGCAGTTTGCCAAGATTGTGCCATTGCACTCTAACCTGAGCAACAAGGGTGAAACTCCATCTCAAAAAAGAAAAAAAAAAAAATGGAAGAGGGAAGCCAATCCAATTCTGCCCAGTTTTCTCTCTCCCTTAGTTTTCTCTCTCCAGTGGCACAAACCTCTTCCAACTCCTCTCAATTTTCTCAGGAGCAAAAGACATGATACAAGATGACCATCAGAAGAGGTAACACAAACCATAATGGTCAACTACATTTCCACCTAGCCGAGTCAGAGGAAAAAAATATGATGTGGATTCTGTGGTTTTGCAGATGGCCAACTGCTGCTGGGGTCATAACTGAGGCCCGGTTATGTCAGTTATACAAATTCAACTCTTGAGAATGTTTGGGCATCAGAGAGGGCCTGGGATGTTAAGCAATCTCAGAAGAACTGTTATCTTCATATAGAATTATAGCCTCAGAAAGGATAATATCTATGGTGGATTCATTACAGATATGGTCCCAGTTTGTTCATTCCTGTCTATATACATGCCTTTTGGTAGTTCCCTCTTACATAGACTCTAGGCTAGATCATGTAACTTGCTTTGGTCATCAGGACAGTAGCAAATGTGATGTGAGCAGAGACATGAAAAGCTCTTGAGCATTGGCCCTCCTGCTGCTTTTGAGGTCCTGCTGAGCCACCATATCAATAAGCTTGCTGGAGGATGAGAGCCCCCATGGAGCAGAGACAAGCCATCCCAGCTGAGCCACCCTACACCAGGCAGTCTCCAGTCACCCTGGAAACTGACAGCAGAGCATGCCCAGCCAAGATCAACTGTGTCTTGTCCAAATAGGCAGAATTGCCCGCTGAGCCCAGCCCAAATTGCGGTTCCTTAGGACAGTGACTAAATAAATGATCATTGTTTCAAGCCATTATAGCAATGATTTATTATAGTAATAGCTAAATGATACATCTTTGTTTTTTAATATCTGATTTCAAAGGTACTAAAAATAATGAACATTTTTGGTGTATATATACCCACATTTTGGTATATATTTTATATATAAGTTATATATTATATAACTATATAAAATATATTATAAATTTATAATTTATATTAATTATATACTTATAATTATAAATATGTAATATATTATATTAAATATATAATATATTATATTATAATATATAAATTAAATAAATTATAATATATAATTAAATATATAATAAATAATTAATTATATATTAAATATATAAATTACATATTATAAACTTTACATATAATATAAAAATAAATAATTTTTATAAAAAGGAACTTTTTTATTAGCGTTCCAGAAGTGACATTTTACTAAATCCAGCCAACTGTTAAATTTTGATATATATATGTAAATATATATACCAAAAGTGTTCATTATTTTTAGTGCCTTTGATATCAGATATTAAAAAGCTGTATATATCTTTATCTATATCTATATCTAGAGAGAAAGAGAGCATGGAATACTACTCAGCCATAAAAAGAATGAAATTGTGTCTTTTGCAGCCACATGGATAGAACTGGAAGCCATTATCCTCAGTGAAATCACTCAGAAACAGAAAGCCTAATACTGCAAATTGTCGTTTATAAGCGGGAGCTAAACAATGGGTACATTTGGACATACAGAGTGTCATGATAGACGATGGGGGAAGGGTAGGAGGGGGTGAGGATTGAAAAACTACCCGTGTAAGACAAAGCTCACTATTTGGGCGATGGGTTCACCAGAAGCCCAGACTTTTCCACTAGGCAATATATGCATGTAAGAAATCTGCACTTTTGTGCCCTAAATATATAAAAATAAATAATTTTTTTAAAAAAATATTTTTTATTAGCTCTCCAGAAGTGGCATTTTACTTAATCCGGCCAACTCTTGAATTTCTAGATAAATGTGGGACAGAGACATGGCGAAAAACCAAACTTCAGAGACAGCCTAAATTCTCCAATCTGTTGAAAAAGTTCTGGAGATGATGGTGGTGATGACTGCACAACAATATGAAGGCACTGAATGCCACTGAACTGTACACTAAAAAAAGTTAAGATGGTAAAGTTTATGTTTTACATTTTACCACAATAAAAACATGAAAAACTTACATTCTCTGTTACTAGTTTGCACTTCCTTCAGGCAGGCCTGAATCAATAGAAAAAAAAGAACTCCCGTGGTTCTGATCCCACCATTGCGCCTTTGCCATGGGTGCTAATGAGCAGTGAAAGGGAAAAAGGCGAGCAGCTGGTGAGGGTGGGAGGCGAAGCAGGAGATCTGGATCATCCGTTTCTGGTTAATGAGTCAACAAGCACCAGGGGTCTACTGGAGGTGAGCACTTTTCCCTCCTGCGTTCTTTTGATCAGCTTGAATCATAATCAGCTGAGACGCATCGCGACTCCTCCATTACGCAAATCCAAGGTTCACTTCTTAAATACACTCCAGCGTAATATGTGACAAACCCTAATGAATGAATCTTGTTTTTGAAAAATAATGGGTACTCTGCCTACTTCTAAAAAAGAATTTGAGTTGGCGGAAAGTCTGCTATGGTAGAGACGGGAGAGGGATATTTGTACCGGGAGCTGGTGGTTGAGACACTGTGAGTGCCCTGCCATATCTCCTTGGCTTGCCCTGGGGGTCTCTGGTAGATAGTCCTGTACACGCCAATGGCTTTCTGTGTCTCTCTAGGTGGGACAGCCCAGAAGTGCTATTAAGTGCTCCCAGGATGACCCCCAACCAGTGAAGGACAGGAGATGGTGGACAAGGACCCAAGTTTCCTTGACCACAGTGAGGCAGCCAGGCATGGCTCTACCCAGTCCCAGGTTGCCCTGTGATAACCTGTTCATTAACCCAGTTTATGTTAGCTTTTCACTCTTCCGTGGTCCCTCAAAGTGCTTTCTGGAAGCATTTGCTGAACAAACCACTTGCACCCAATTCGTCATTTTAGAGTCTGCTTTGGGTTAGGTGGGGGGACCCAAATCACAACAGAGTCGCAACTGGTATCCAATATACCCTTAGCTTCCTAGCTGGCAAGAAGAGTTAAGAGAAACACAAATTCTACTATGCAGTGGCACCAAGTATAAACCGTTAGTTACTAAGATAGTCTCCCTTTTCGATGAATCATCTTGGCCTTATAAGGGACAGCTTACTCCTTCAGATCACTGTCTCAGAAGCCTTATCCTGCTAACTGGAAGGAGTCACTCCAGGGTTGGGTACCATTTGGGCCCTAGAAAAGTTTCTCTGGGATGGAAAGTTTATAAGGGTTCTGAAGAGGAGACTAGCTCTCCCAGTAAGGAAAATGTGGGAAGTCATCACGTGGAGGAATAAGCAGTAGGAATAAAAGTACCAGTTAGGTTGCTTGTGGTGGCTTAAAAACACATCTGAAAATGACTTGAAACTCCTCCCGTCAAGAGATGAAGTCTATGTACCCTCCCTTTGAATGAAGGGCCCACCTTTGTAACTACATGATGAATAGAATTTGGGGAAAGTGAGACTGTGTGATGTCCAAGGCTGGGTTAGAAAAGGCCTTGCCTTTTCTTTGGGAACATTCTCTCTGGAGGCTTTTGGCTACCCATATAAGAGGTCCCACCTGATTTTCCTGAGGCCACTAGACAGATAGACATAGATGGATAATAGATAGATAGGATACATGGATGACAGATAGATGATAGGTGATAGGTAGGTAGGTAGATAGAGAGATAGAACAGATATATGTGGGAGAAAGGATAGATATGATAGACATATGGCAGATAGGATAGATATATATGATAGATAGATAGATGACGGGTAGGATAGAGACAGAGAGAGGTGATTGGGGAGCCCCAAGTCTTCCTGCCCCCAGGTCTTCCTACCGCCAGCTGCCAAGTCTTCTCAGCCCAGGTGCCGGCATATGAGTAAAAACACCTTCAAAATGACTCTGGCCACAGCCATCATCTAATTGCAACTGCATGAGAAGCCTATGCAAGTATCACCCAGCTAAGCAGCTAAGCCATTCAACCACCAGATTCATGAGAAAAATAAATGCTTGTTTTTCTTTTAAGTCACAATTTTAGGATGGTTTGCTATTCAGCAACAGATCTATCTGGTGGCAAGTGACGGAATATCCAACTGAAATGTGAAGGTGAGTTTTCTTTCCAACAGCAAGTCTGGAGGCAGGTTGTTCTGGGGTTCATTCATTCAGCTGCTCAGCAATGTCAGGGCCCTGAGTCAGCTCCTCTGTGGATATTTTTGCTTTCTCCTCAGAGAGCAAGACAGCTGCTGCAAACCCAAGCAGCATATTCTCACTCACGATCCAAAGGCGGGGTGGTGGGGAGTTGGGGGTGGGGAGTGGGGATGGTTAATGGGTACCAAAAATAGTTAGAAAGAATGCATGAGACCTAGTATTTGCTAGCACAACAGGGTGACTACAGTAAAAACTAATTTAATTAAAAATTAATTTAATAATTACTTAATTAAATTAAATTAATAAATTTAAAAATAACTAAGAGTATAATTGGATTATTTGAAACACAAATGATAAATGTTTGAGGTGATTGCTACACCATTTACCCTGACGTGATTATAACATGTTGTATGCAAGTATAAAAATATGTCATGTAACCCATAAATATATACACTTACTATCTACCCACAAAAAAAGTTGAAAAATTAAGTAAAAAATCCAGAGGTGGGCACAAGAGGGCATTTTGCCCTACGTGGTGCTCCTTTTATGAAAAACCTTTCCAAAAACCCATTTTGCAGACTGCCCCTTGGGTTCCATTGGCCATGACCTAGCTACAAGGAGGCGGGGAAAGAGAATAGCTCATCATTATAGTCTCTGAAGTAGCAGGTGGGCTCTGCCATCATGGAAAAGAGGGCCGGATAGCTGTTGAATGGACAACCAGGAGTGTTCTCTAAAAATGAATTTCTAGATAATTGAAGTGACCTTAGGTGAAGTTTTATTTTAATCATATATAATGAAAATCTTTCTAAAACTTTTTTTGTTTTACATTTACTTCTGGTTCTTTTAACCACTTGGAACCAGTTCTGTCCCTGTTTGGGGCATGGAATCTATTCAACAGCATGGGGAATTTTTCCAGTCCTTCATGGGCTGATTGGTTGTTGACTTTGCCATTTGTGGTGACCCCTGTGTTTTCACCCTGGCCTAGTTTTGGACTTCCTTCTTGGTTTAGTGTCTGGATCTGCTTGGACCCCAGCCTTTGGTACCACCCACAGGCACACAGAATCATGCTTTGAAAACATGGTTCCTACACTAGTTGTCTATTGCTGCATAGCAAATTACTCCCAAACTTATTGACTTAAAACATCTACTATTTATTATCTCTCATCTTTTTCTGGGGGCCAGACATTTGAGAGTGGCTGAGCTGGGTGGCTCTGGCTTAGGGTCTCTCTAGAGGCTGCAGTCAAGATGTTGGCAGACGCTGAGGTCTCCTGAAGCCTTGGTGGGGGCTGGACAATCTGTTTCCAACAGCTCACTCACACAGTTGTTGGCTGCCTGAGTTCCTTAACATGACAGCAGGCTTTCCCCCAATCAAGCAAACCAGAAAAGACAGTCAGAAGCCAATTTATCTTTTGGAACCTAGTCAGCAGAAGTGACACACCATCACCTCTGCCATATTCTATTGGCTACACAAACCAGCCGTGATTCAATGTGGGAAGAGCCTACACGAGGGTGCGAATCCCAGGAGAGGGTTGTGATGGTTAATACTGAGTGTCAACTTGATGGGATTGAAGGGTACAAAGTATTGAACCTAGATGTATCTGTGTGAGTGTTGCCAAAGGAGATTAACATTTGAGTCAGTGGGCTAAGGAAGACAGATCCACTCTTAATCTGGTGGGCACAATCTAATCAGCTGCCAGTCAATATAAAACAGGCAGAAAAACGTGAAAAGGTGAGATGGGCCTAGCCTCCCAGCCTACATCTTTCTCCCTTGCTCGGTGCTTCCTGCCCTCAAACGTTGGACTCCAAGTTCCTCAGTTTTGAGACTTGGACTGACTCTCCTTGCTCTTCAAGCTTGCAGACAGCCTATTGTGGGACCTTGTGATTGTGTAAGTTAATACTTAATAAACTCCCCTTTATATATTTATGTATCCTATTAGTTCTGTCCCTCTAGGGAACCCTGATTAATACAAGGGTGTTTGGGGCCACGCTGCAGGCTGCCTCCCCCACTTCATAATGAGTCTAACAATATTACCTGTCCCCTGTGATGTTTTGAGTTTTGTCTTGATTTTTGAAAATAATATTTAATTGTTCCCCCTCTTACACTTTCTCCCACTTTTTAATACTTTTTCTTCTTTCTCCTTATGTCACATGCCCCTAAAGGTTTCCACCATTAGAAGATGCTACTAGCACTTTGCCTATATCCCCTCAGATACCTTTTCCCTTCCTTTGGGAGGATCTTCCTCTGGCTTTGAGGTGCTTTGAATCTTTGTCTCAGGTTGAGATAACTGTGAGGTGTAATTCAGGCTCTGGAGTTCCCCTGTGAGATGAGGCTCAAGTTATCCTCATGCAGGACTTTGCTTAAGACCACTCTCTTGCTTGACTTTTTTGATTTTCCTTTTTATCTTTTCCTATCCCCTGAAAATATCTGTTTAGGAATACAGTCTCTGGGTCTGCTTCTGGGGAACCTGCCCCAATATAGCTGTTGTTCTTAGAGGAGAAAATGTCCTTGTTTTATAAGCTATGCATATGTGTTTGTAAAATTCCTCTGAAAAGGAGCGAGAGAGAATTTCTTTTTAAGATTACTCAAGATTTCAAAATAAACAACAAAACTTATTTAAACTAGACATATCTACATATATTAAAATACCAAAAAGTATGCCCAAGGAACAGAAAAATGTCTTGTGCCTTTATTTATCTGCTAAAGCACTCCTCGGTGTCTTCTTTGCTCAAGCTCCGAGTGTGCTGAGCACCTAAAGAGAGTCAGAGAGTCAGACATCATGTGCTGATGACACACGAGTAGGGTCATTAACTTTTGAAGGGCATATGCTAACCTCCTCTGCAGTAAGGAGCTATTAAGCTCACTTAAAACCTTGCTCTAGGAGCCCTCTTGGCTGCTCCCCAGTCTCTGGAAATATGAAGAGGGCTATCAAAATTGCTGCCTCCAAAAACAGGCATGCATTTGGTTGATGGCTGAGAATCCTTGATCATCTGGCACATGTTTATTATTAAGATTCCAGCATGCAATGCACAAGGTAAGGCTCTAAAGATGCCTTCATTAGCCTATGAACGGAGTAGAAGTGACCTGTCTTGCTTTTCAGATACCTGCAATTTCTAGCTTATCTACCATGTTCGTGAATCGCTGGTGAACTTTTTTTAAGGAATAGAAACCCTGAAGACACTCTGTTCACAGGAACCTGCTAACATTGCCATGCTGGTTGGTTTACAGCAGTCTCTCCTCTACAAAGACTTAGAATCTCACTCCTGTAGGCACCACTTTTGATGTTTGGGCATGTATTTTAAATGCGCGGTTTGTCCTGGGAGCCATATTTTCTCCACATGCCTCAAGCTTCATTTGGGACCCCATTTGCAAACCCCATCCTGGGATACATCACACAGCAGTGAGACACATTCACCTTTGGAAGCATAAGCACTTCCAAGGACACTGTTGACATTCTTCATTCCCAGCACAAGCTCTTCTCTACAAAGGTTTCTGTGTGTATAGAAGGCTGCAAACAACAGTCCTTTATCCAGACCTACTGGGGAACCCCCTTTTCCCTCTCAGAATGGACTCTGTACTAGTCTCCTTCCCCTCCAAGAGCATATTTTCCACTTTTCATAGTAAGTGCCAAAATGACTCAATCTTCACTAATACTCGTTTTTGCTGTTTTGATTGTTTTAATGATATCTGGAAATATAAATTCCCATGAAGAACATCTTTTCTTTTTGTTTATTTCACCTCTTTTCTCTCTAAGATATATAATACTTTTGTAAATGTCTTGTTTAAACCAAATGTCTTTGAAGTTAACCCAATTGATGTTTTGTTTTCTTTAGGGGTTTCTTAGACCAAGAAACCCACGGACTGGATCCACAGACAATTTGTCCGCCAAATAAATAAACTCACAGTTAATTCAACCAAACCAGGGCTCACTCTTTTCAATTTTTCATTTATTCCTTTGTCAAGTCAGACAAAATAATCAGGCTAGCATAGGGTTCTCTAAAGAACCTGAAACAGTCTCTCTCTGAATTTTTTGGAAATTTAAATGAAAGGCTGGCCATCATTACAAGGGATTATTTTATGTATAAAGAGGTTGTAGTTGCAAGCAGTGCAGAACAGAAATAAACTGGAGGTACACAAATGTCCCCTGCACTGCAGAATTTCCCTTCCTCTCTATTCAATAGTCTGCACGAAGAGATAGCAGCTACATGTGCTCTGGCATTGGGGCATCATGATGCCTTGGGTTTAGCTCTGGTAGAAATCCATCATCTGTACCCATTTCACCATGACACATGTGGACTTACTAATGAAAGGAATTAGACACACCACGCACATATGCACAGATGCTGTCACTCCAGGGAGAGCTGCATTAAAAAAAAAAAAAAACCACCACCACCATTTACCTATTCAAATTCACAAACTTGCCGCAAATTATTGTTCGTGGTTACTTACGTCTCAACCAGTGAGGCTGAGAACAGTCTCAAAAGGGAGGGAGGAGCCTGGCACATCATGGAAAGCTGGCTGCACTGGGGCTCTGTGGTTCTGCTGCACACACAGCTAGCTAGGAGCTATCTTAGGGGGTTCTTTTATTGAAAGAGAAGGCATTCCTCAAGCGGGATCATGTTACTATTATGTACAGGGAAAAATATCCTCACTTAAAGCTTCACCTTTACCCATTGGAGTTTGTCTTCATTCAGAAACAAGGGAGGCACAATCCATTCAACAAATATTTCTGAACTCCTGCTTAGTTCCAGTACATGATAGGTGCTGTGGGAAAGTCCACAATGAAGCTGACTTTTCTAAATTTAGGAGCATACAACGTTGTTGGGAGGAAAGTTCATGCAGGTACACGTGTGTGCACACACACATATCCCCCAACTGCTACAAATACAGTACCTATTAAGGTAGAGATCCTGAGGGATCTGTGAGCATGGAGGAGGAAGATGTACTAAGTAGGCTCGGCTACTGCGCCAAACTACCATGTCAGTGGTTTATGCAACAAAGGCGTGGATACCTGCTCCAGGTAATCTGGGGCTGTTCTCCATTCACTCAGGGACCTGAGCTGATGGCGGCCTAATACTCTTGTAGCTGCCTCGTTGGAACCACATGGCTCCTGAGGTTGCTGTAGCAGGAAGGAAAGAAGGGCTGAGCATGGGCTTTTCACGACCGTATCCTGGAAGTGTTCACGTGGTTTTTGTTCACATTTTATTGGTCAAAAGAAGGGAGGCTGGGACATGCAGGGGACCATGCATGTAACAGCAGAGTCACTCTATTGATCTGCCACAAAACTCATGAGGTCCCACTGTGTGTCTGCTTCTAGGTACCTGCCCAAGGGAGCAGAGGATTTATGAAAGAAAGAGCTTCTTGACTGTGCCTTGAAGAAATCATAGGTTTTAAACTGGAAGAAATAGATGGAGGAAAAGCAGGAAATTCCATCACAGATACCTGTGAAAAATGGGTGGAGAGAGGGAGGGACAGAGCAGGTTTGGCAAACGGGGAAGGATCTGATCTCTTAGAGATCTCAGGGCTGTGCATGGGGTCAGATCACAGAGTGCTTTGACTATCATAGTCAAGGGTGAGTTTTGTTTTCCAGGCAGTGGAAGCCTGTTGAGTTTTGCTCAAAGAAATAGCATGATAATCATCAATGTTCTAGGAGCCACCATTTAGTCAGTGTGTCCCATACATACTAGGCTCCATTCTGAGAGCTTTACATGGATTATATCATTTTTACCCTCATAGTAACCCTCAGGGCAGGTACTTTTCTTATACCTATTATACAGATGAGGAAACGAAAGTTCAGAGTTTAAAGAACCTTCCCAAAATTATACTGCTAGCAGATAGTGGAGAAAACCCTATTTCTTTGAAAATAATTTAGAATTGGGTAGATTCATTGATATTATCATGCTTATTGGTATTATTAAAAACAAAAACAAAAGCACTGTTCTGGTTTCATGTTTTAAAAAGACCAAGAGCCTGCTAAGAGTCTTGTGTAATGAGATAAAAATGTGTATGCTGTGACTTTTTTTTCTTCTTAAGAGGGAGTCTCCACTCCAAGGCTGGAGTGCAATGGCGTGATCTCAGGTCACTGCAACCTCCACCTCCCACGTTCAAGTAATTCTCCTGTCTCAGCCTCGTGAGTAGCTGGGACTACGGGTGCATGCCACCATTCCTGGCTAATTTTTGTATTTTGGTAGAGACAGGATTTCACCATATTGGTCAGGCTGGTCTCAAACTCCTGACCTCAGGTAATTACACCCGCCTTGGCCTTTCAAAGTGCAGGGATTACAGGCATGAACCCCTGTGTCTGGCCTATGCTGTTGACTTTTATTTTTATTTTTATTTTTTTTGAGACGGAATGTCGCTCTGTCGCCCAGGCTGGAGTGCAGTGGCGCGATCTCGGCTCACTGCAAGCTCCGTCTCCCGGGTTCCCGCCATGCTCCTGCCTCAGTCTCCCGAGTAGCTGGGACTACAGGCGCCCACCACCACGCCTGGCTTGTTTTTTCGTATTTTTAGTAGAGACGGGGTTTCACCATGTTAGCCAGGATGGTCTCCAGTGAACACCAACTTTAATAAACCCCTATGTCTGGACAGAAAAGATGAACAAAACAGACTGCCAGAAGGAACAAATGAAGGTAGAAAGTGAGTTTGAAGGCTAATTAATCGGCCAGGGGCATCTCCATTTTGCTTTGGAAACGAGCCAAGCAATTTACATTACAGAGCCAAGTCCAATTAGCACGTGACTTTGCCCGATGAATGATGGCTTGTTTCTGCACACGTTTTTTTCCCCCACATTAACAGGGAGCTTGGGAACTGCCCTTCTGGAAGGATCAGAGACTGTGAATTGTATGTTCTGTGGGCTGCTGTCCCTCTGGGATGTGATTATCAGAGATAAAAATGCTCTCCTTCAGCTTTATTGTTCAGATAGAGAAGCTATGTATTCTGAAAGGGGGTCTTTTCATTCACGTGCCTTGATTTGGCAAATGCATTAGAAAAGCTACGAATTGAGGCAGGGCAGGAAGAATTTGTGAAATGTTTGTAGGAGTTTGGGAAGCAGCCCAGGGGCACCCGATTCTTCACCCCTATGGTGGTGGCATCTGGAAGCAGAGCAGGTCACTGGTGACGTCCAGCTGAGAAATGATTTTTCTGTCCTTAGTCCTCTTGTACTATTTTTTTTTAAATTTCAACATTTATTTTAGATCCAGGGGGTACATATGCAAGCTGGTTACATGGGTGTATTGTGTGATGCTGAGGTGTAGTGTACTGATCCCGTTATCCAGGTAGTGAGCGTAGGACCCTATAAGTAGTTTTTCAGCCCACACCTGCTCCTTCTCTCCTGGCTCTAGCAGTCCACAGTGATGACTGTTACCATGTGTATGGCCATGTGTGCTCAATGTTTAGCTCCCATCCCTTGCTATTGAGGCAGAGAGAACACACAGATGCTTCATATATTGCCTTAAAAACATTAAATTAAAATCTTTTTTAAAAGTATAATGTATACACAGAACAGAACAAAATCAGTAAATTTTTCAAAACCCAATACAATACTATAACCAGGACCCAGATCAAGGACAGAACATTTTACCAGCAGAACATTTTACCAGCCCCAAGAAGCTCCTCATGTGTCCTCTCCCAGTCCTTACCTCTACCAAGGGCATTCATGATCCCAGCTTCTCACACCATAGAGCAGTTTTACCTGCCTCACAACCCCTATTAATGGAATTCATTTTTTTTTTTTTTTGAGATGGAGTTTTGCTCTTGTCGCCCAGGCTGGAGTGCAATGGCATGATCTTGGTTCACTGCAACTTCCGCCTCCTGGGTTCAAGTGATTCTCCTGACTCAGCCTCCTGAGTAGCTGGGATTACAGGCATGCACCACCACACCCGGCTAGGCTAACATTTTGTATTATTAGTAGACACAGGGTTTCTCCATGTTGGTCAGGCTGGTCTTGAACTCTAGACCTCAGGTGATCCGCCTGCCTCAGCCTCCCAAAGTGCTGGGATTACAGGTTTGAGTCACCGTGCCCGGCCTGGAATTCTTTACATATGCACTCTTTTATGCTCAGTTTCTTTCTTTCTTTCTTTTTTCTTTTTTTTTTTTTTGAGACGGAGTCTCGCTCTGTCACCCAGGCTGGAGTGCTGTGGCCGGATCTCAGCTCACTGCAAGCTCCGCCTCCCGGGTTCCCGCCATTCTCCTGCCTCAGCCTCCCGAGTAGCCGGGACTACAGGCGCCCGCCACCTCGCCCGGCTAGTTTTTTTTTGTATTTTTTAGTAGAGACGGGGTTTCACCGTGTTAGCCAGGATGGTCTCGATCTCCTGACCTTGTGATCCGCCCGTCTCGGCTCCCAAAGTGCTGGGATTACAGGCTTGAGCCACCGCGCCCGGCAGCTTCTTTCATCCAACATCCTTTTGTGAGATCCACCCACACAGTTGTAGTTCATTCATTCTGATGACTGTGTGGTATTCCACCGAAAACCAACTCCCAATACATTCTACTGTTGATGGGCATTTGGATGAATTTCAGTTTGGCATTATCAGGAAGGACGCTGCTATGAGCATTCTAGTTCATGTCTTTTGTCAAATACACACTTGCATTTCTGTTGGGTATCTACCTAGGAATAAAATTGCTGGTTTTGACATTCTATGCATGTAACAAATACTCACACGCACTTCATAAATATGTAAAATATTCTGTATCAATACAAAATTTGCTGGGTTTGTATATGTCTGGCTTCAGTAGAGACAGCTGCTTATCTGAGGTGGTTTTAGAAATCAACATCAGCAGTGGGCTCTGGTTGCTCCAGATCCTCATTGACACTTAGTGTTTTCCAAGTTATGTGTATTTTTTGGTTCTGCAGCAGTATTATTCTCAAAGAACTGGGAAAGATGAGGCCTGGTGTAAGAGTAATTTGATTCAGTTAATGTCCTGAAGAGGAAATCCACAATCCACACTCCAAAGGCCCCAGCAAATGATGTTGGTAGTGTCACTACAATTGTTTATAAGCTCCAGTCACCCTGGCCTCCTTGAACAGCACAGGTGTCCTGGGAAACCCTTCTAGAGACAAATTTGTGCAGACAACTGACAGATTAGCCAATGGCTACGTTTCTGCAGCAGTGATCCCACCTTTTCCCCTCCCCATCCTTCTTCCCTCCTGCAAGGCCACCACCAAAGACTCACAATGAAGCCGACTTCTACGTCTAAATCCTAATAATAACTCAGCATCTCCACTGTCTGCCCGACAGCCAGAGCCCGCTCTCCTGGCGTGCACAGCGCCTTGGTCTGCTTGCCAAGACGGAGCACAGTGAAGCTTCCACATAATCATTTCCAAACATTAAAATGGCCCCATTGTCATTACAGCAGGGAGATTGAATTCGCCTCATCAAAGCGGAGTGTGACAGGTGACTCAATAGGACAGTGCCAAGCGCAGAGGCAAGAAGATTAGCAGGGCACTGATATCATTATTTCCGCCTATCACAGATTCGGCAGGGAGGCAATTGTAATTTCTGGGCTTATTAGTCTACATTCGGAGGGAAAAACCGAGTGATAAAACTCACGGTGACAGCTAGGCATTTGTGCAGCAAGTGCTGTCACGGTGACACTTAGAAAATGCCAATGTGGCTACGTCCTCATAATCCTCACTAATAGAGGTTAAAGCCGGGCACAAAGGCACCCTTATCAGTGATCAGTCCACTAATAACATTTGCATTTTTAAGTTAAATATAGTAAGTAAAGGAGTAAGTCGTTCTTTGCAGTTGGGACAATTAATTTCACACTGGAATTAGAAAGCAAAGCCAAAAATTTCTAGCCGCTCCTATCTCTTCAATCACTTGCAAGAATCCTCCCAGGAAAGAGATGAGTGAACGGTGTTAAGAACAATGTTACCCGCAGTATCTATTGCCTGTGAAACCGTCAATAGGAGAACATCACTGAACTCCTGAAATTAGATTTCTGCCCCCCTCCAACCAACAGACAATGCGGCTCAAGGACTTAAAACTAACAAATGCAGCGGAAAATATCTTTGCATGCTTAACATATTCCTGTCTTAACGCTTCCTATTTTGCCAGCCAGAGGTATATTAAATCACGTAATCTGAAATCCAAGAGCTGGGGAGGGAAAGGCAGTATAACTGTTGGCAATGGAGACGGATTGCCGCCTATTCTAAGAGCCACTTCCAGGAAAAACCTTCCTAGCCCCGCTGATTTGCATAAATCTCTCTAATTAATATGTGTCCATATAGGCATTTTTCACGGATTGGCAATGAAAAAAATTCAGAGAATTTTATTTTTGGAGATCATACGAGGATGATATTTTCATGGCCAAACCTTTCCCTAGAATGGGGAAAATATTAGAATTCTAATTTTATTTTGTTGGAAACATATTACAGGTGGCAAGCCGTTACTTTCTCACATTTAAATAAGACACCAATTAAGAAGACTATGTAATTCAATTCTTCAGTGAGTGCCACTGAATTCAATTTGTTTCAGGTCAATGAATGCAACGCAAAGTTATTAACGAAAAGGTCAGGGGCTGCGTGGAAAGCGTACACACAGGATACAACAGGGGTAATTAGTACACTTTTCAAATGTGCTGTTGTGCTGGCATATGGTGGAGAAAATCTTAACAGGATTAGATGCTAATAAATTTTTAAGTCTGTCTTTCCTCCCTACCCACTTCATGAAGAAGGCTTGACTTGGCTTCTCTGTCTCTCTCCATCAACGCCGTAGATTAAACGCACAGTAGTTGGTTCTGAAGGCCACACCCATCCATAAGCAGCCATGAGAATCCCTGCTGCTCAAAGCAGGGTCTAAATTAGGAGTCTTGGACTCCATATTGAAGAGAGTTCTGGTAAGGCAGGTACCCCCCACACCTGTCCCTATTCTGAGTTCAGAAATCCAATCTCCCAAATTTACCAGAGGAGGCCAATGGGAAAGAGCAGGGCATGCACGATTCAGAGCGTTATTTTGAGTGGGAAGGAGGAATGTGGGCCAGGAAGATTTGCATTTCCAAACTTTCCAGACACTGTTTAAAAGCCTCTGTAAGTAGAGCACGTGGAGAGACACAGGGATACATCCTGAGGGAGCACCAAGCCCTCCCTGCAAGCACAGTGCCTGTGGCTCCCAAAAGGTGTAAGTCACCTTCTGCAGGAAGAGGAGAGTGGCAAAGCCTGCCAGGGCCCTACACGATCCCCTGCAGTCCTCACTGTCGCCTCTAACAACTAACAGGGCCATGAGGAGTCTAGTGGATCAATTCCCCAGCATGCCCGCTACACGTGCCCCTGCTGGCTGGCATCCCTGGCTTGTCTCACTTCTCCGCTCCCCACCAGGATTTCCTTGTCACCTCCTTCAGAAACTACCTGCACTCTCCTTCTCCCAGGGTCTGTCTCTGGGGAAGTCCCATGACGGGATAAGCAGGAAACCCAGAAAAAGGAAGAGAGAAGCTGTGGCTGACCTTCAGCCCTGGTGTGGGATAGGTCAACCAGCTGCTATGCCAAGTACAGCATGTTCTTAACGCAGATTGGTTCACTGGGAAGGGGCCTCTCCACTGGAAGCTCCAGGGCCCCAGCTGGCTTGATTCCTACCGCACTGTGAATTGGCTCCTTCCTCTCCCTGCCTAACTTCCCCTCTCCCCAACATGTTTCCTGGGATCTCCTACCAAGTAAGCTGCTTGCACTTTTTTGTGGACAGAATGCTTGTGCTCTCCCAAATTCATAGGTTGAAAGCTAATCCCTAATGCAATGGCATTTGGAGGTGGGGCCTTTCGTAGGTGATTAGGTCACAAGGGCTCCATCCTCACGAGTGGGATTGTGTCTTTATCAAAGACACCCTGGAGAGTTCCCTCTCCCCTTCTGCCATGTGAGGACGCAGTGAGAACACGTTCTTCCGTGACCCTCACCAGAACCAGAGTCTGCCCACACCTTAACTGTGGAGTTCCCAGCCCTCAGACTGAGAAATAAATTTCTGTTGCTTATAAGCCACCCAGTCTTTGGTGTTCTGTTACAGCAGCCTGAGTTGACTGAGACACACCCGAATTCAGGTCTGCTCAGAATCTGCTTCTGGGAGAATCCAAATAAGGCAGTGGTCAAGGGTGGCCTCAAGAGCTCGAACACCCCACATCCTTCTCACAATCATGCCAGTGTGTCATTTTAAAAGTAAAATCTTATAAAACAGCCTTTCAAATAGTTATAAAATATTTATCAGCCTCTGTGTGCGAATAATAAAAAAAATCACAAACAACCTATTTCCCCTGCCTGAGATCAAACAGGGAGCAAAGAAAAACATGAACAGAAATTAGATTTTCCCCTTTGACAAGATGTTATCTATAAGGCCACTCTAGATACAAAGGAATGAGAAATACAAAACCAGAATATAAGGCTAGTACCCGTTGCTGACACATGGCTGGGGTATTATCTAAAAAAACAACTTGACTTTCATGTTTTTAGGTAGGAATCATTCAGCTAAATGCTTAATGCTAATGTAATCTAATTTCTGGCTCTGATTACGTGATACGTGCTCAGCCTTCCTTTGCACCCACTGAAGGACATTAATCTTGAGTCAGGGGAGATAAAATGACTCTTCTCTACAGTTGAGTTGAAGACCTCAGTAGTGTGGCAATTAACGTGCCCATCTACATACCCAGGCACACGCAGAAGGCTGGTAAACACACTCCTGTAAAGCATACCTACCTACAACCAAAAATGGAGAAAGGTGTGCTTGGCCTGTCCTTCTCAAAATTACAGAGACGTTTGTGACATTGAGCAAGGTAATTCGTGTCTCAGTTTTTGCATCTGTGAAATGGGCATAAAAGGTCTAACTTTTGGGAGCTGAATCAGCTATTGCACGCAAAATGCCCAGAACATGGTAAGCTCGCATTGATGAGGGTCACAGTTAATATTTAGGGGTTTCGGTCAAGAACCTGATTCTCAAGGCACAAAAACTCTCCCCTCTTCAACACATATTTAATAACTTAAGAAATACATATTTTAAAATTAGAAATTACAGATAAGCAAAAACCCCAATGCAATTCTATCATACCAAGAGGACTGTTCACATTTTGATTTGTATTTTCTAGATTCCTTCCTGAGCCCATATTGCCATACATATTTTAACGAATAAGAGATTGTACAATAATGCTGCACTGTAAAGTGCATTTTAAAAAATTAATAGTCTTTGTATTTTAGAGCAGTTTTACCTGTACAGAAAAACTGAGCAGAAAGTATAGCGTTCTCAAGTGGCCCTTTCCCACAGTTTCTCCTACTATTAACATCTGGCATCAGCATGGTACATTTGTCACAACTGATGAACCAATAACTAATATCGATACACTGTTAACTAAATTCTACAGATTACATTGAGATTCAGTATTTGTGTTGTGCAGTGCTATGGGTCTGGCAAATGCAGAATGTCATGAACCCACAAATACAGTATCATACAGAGTAGATTCACTGCCCTAAAACTCTATGGTCTACCTATTCAACCCTCATCTTTCCCCCCCAAACCACTGGCAATCACTGATTTTTTAAAAAACTGTCTATAGTTCTGCCTTTTCCAGAATGTTATGTAGTTGGTATTATTACTTGGCAATATGCATTTAAGCTTCTGCCATACCTTTCATGGCTTGTTAGTTCATTTAAAAATTTTTTCTGAATAATATCCTATTGCATGAATGTATGACAGTTTGTTTATCTGTTCACCGATTGAAGAACATCTTGGTTGCTTCCAAGTCTTGGCATTTATGAATAAACCTGCTATAAACATTTGTGTCCAGGTTTCTGGGTGGACATAAGTTTTCAACTCATTTGGGTA
Source organism: Macaca fascicularis (assembly GCF_037993035.2). Lineage (NCBI taxonomy): Eukaryota > Metazoa > Chordata > Mammalia > Primates > Cercopithecidae > Macaca > Macaca fascicularis. The sequence goes on from NC_088384.1 coordinate 66,339,090, forward strand.
AACACCAAGGAGCACGATTGCTGGATCATACAGTAAGACCATGTTTAGCTTTATCAGAAACTGCCAGGCTTTCTTCCAAAGTGGCTGTACCATCTTCCCATTCCTACCAGCAATGAATGCAGATTGCTTTCGCTCTGCATCCTTGCCATCCTTTGGCGCTGTTGGTGTGTTGTAGTTTAACCATTCTAAAAGGTGTGTAGTAGTTACTGTTGTTTTAATTTGCAGTTCCCTAATGACATGTAATGTGGAGGATATTTTCGTATACTTATTTGCCATCTGTATATTTTCTTTGGTGAGTTGTCCATTCAGATTTTCTTCCCATTTTTAAAATGGGTTATTTGTTTTCTTATTGTTGAGTTTTAAGAGTCCTTTATATGTTTTAGATACAAGTCCTTCTCAGATACACATTTTGCAAATATTTTCTTCTGGCCTATGGCTTTTTATTCTCTTTATGGGTATTTTTCATGGAGTAGAAGTTTTTAATTTTAATGAAGTCCCATTTATCAATTTTTTCTTTCAGAGATTATGCTTTTGGTGTGGTATCTAAAAAGTCACCAGGCCAGGTGTGGTGGCTCACACCTCCTAAATCCCAACAATTTAGGATGCTGAGGCAAAAGGATGGCTTGAGGCTAGGAGTTTGAAACCAGCCTGCACAACATAGTGAGACTCTGTCTCTACAAAAAATCATCAAATTAGCTGGGAGTGGTGTCATGCACCTGTAGTAATAGCTAGGGAGGCTGAGGCAAGAGGATTGCTTGAGCCCAGGAGTTTGAGGTTGCAGTGAGCTATGATCACACCACTGTACCCCAGCCTGGGTGACAGAGCAAGACTATTTCATTTAAAAAAATGTCATCACCAAATCCAAGGTTACCTACATGTTCTCCCATGTTATCTTCTAGAAGTTTTCTTTTACATTGAGGTCTGGATTTATTCTGCATTAATTTTGTGAAAGATGTAAGGTCGATGTTAGGTTTTTTTTGTTTTGTTTTGTTTTGTTTTTGTTTTTGTTTTTTTGGCATATAGCTGTCCAGTTGTTCTAGCACTATTTGTTGAAAAGATTATCTTTCTCCATTGAATTATCTTTGCTCCTTTGTCAGAGATCAGTTGATTCTATTTGTAGAGGTCTGTTTCTGGGATCTTTATTCGTTCCTTGGATCTATTTATCTTTCCCTTCAACAATACCACACTGTCTTGATCACTGTGATCTTATGGTACGTGTTGAAATCTAATAGCATCACTCCCCCAACCCTATTCTTCTTCACGATTATGTTGGCTATTCTGGGGCTTTTGCTTTTCCATATAAACTTTAGAATCAGTTTGTTAATATCCACAAAATAACTTGCTAGATTTTGATTGGAATTGCTTTGAATCCATAGAGAGTAAACTATTTTACATATATTGACGAATTATAGATCATTTATCTTATTATTATAGAATCTCAAACATGATGAATTCTTCGGGTTCAGTATATTTCATTATATATAAGGTGATCATATAATTTATCATTCAAACTGAGGTATTTTAGAGAGTAAAACAGGGATGCTAATTCCAATTGCATGAGGATAGCAGGAGTAAACTGAGATGCAAGGCTATCCTACTGGCTGGGCTCCTCTTATCTAATCTACCCTATATGGTTGGACATTTTAGTGCAAACTTGACTGTTGATTATTGCAAACAATATGGTGAGGATGAGCATCCATAAAAATGCAGTCACACACTTTTTTTGATGTTTTCATTGGGATTAATTACTAAGTATGTAATTGCTTTGTCAAAATGCATGAACAACTTTTAAAAAGACCAACTTAGAAAAATAAAACCTCCCTTTATTTTAGAACAAATTAGTTCAAATGTACATAAAATAGGTCAATGAAGAAAAAGATCTTTCCTATTTTTGATCTTTTAAAATACCTCTCATAGTAACCTACCATTTATTTAATAGGTACTGGAATGCTTAGAATAAAATTGCATGTTCTTGCTGTTGTTTAAGAAATATGCTGATGTTTTTGTTTTTTCTATTTTAAGATTACATTGAACTTGGTTATGCCACAAGTGCAGTCAGAAAGAAAATAGAAACATGTAAAAATATGATGCCATTCTGGATCACTTAAAAATGGCCAACTACCACTTTAAAATTTCATTACAAATGTATATTTGAAAGTAAATAAAACTCTTGTTTAAAGTATTTTAAAGTAAGAACTTAAAAGCTCGGGGTTCATTTTCTTTTCCTCCTCTGTTTCAAGTTCTTATCGTAGCTCATTTTTGTGTCAGTAGTTTGAAAGGTGTGTATATTTTATAGATGGTCTATACATATTGTAAGCACGGCAGAGGTAGCTAGCTGTTGACCAAAATCAATGTTTCCATAGCGTTTGTTGTAGTTGGAAGTCACTACCCATGAAGGGACTACATTTCAAGCTTTCCTTACAGAGAAATGTGGGAATACGATCGACTCTCATCAATAAAGTGTGAATGGAAGTGTGGGGGTGGTGTATCACTGTGCACCAAGGCTGAGGAAGGGAGTGCTTTCACCATGCTCTTCTCTTAACATCAACTGAATAAAAACAGAGATGAGGACTTAGGAAATGGAGGAGCCACAGATGGAAGGAACCTAAATTATGGCATGGATTGGAGAAGTCAGCTAACTGTCATGCGAATAAGAAATAATTTTCCAATGTACTTTAGCCTCAATACATTTTGGGGGTGCATGTGTTACAACAGCTGTATGTCTGTTACAACAGTTTAGATTACTCTAACTGATACAGCAAGGAAACTTCCTAGAATAACACAAATCTGACATGAGAAATTCATGATTCCTTGTAGCAGGATTCTTCATCAGCCAACTGGTTGGATGTCCTTGGTGTGATGCCTCTGATTTTCAGAAAAATCCCATTCATATGTTCTGTTTGGAATTATCTATTCTTCTAGGTTGCCCTGGGAAACTCCTTTTCACTTCTACAGAACCATTTCAAACATCATCTCTCTTATGAATTCTTCTGTAAGCTCTGTACCCTTTTTTTGAGCACAATTAGTAATTTCTTTCATTGTGCCATTTAATTTTATTTTTGTATCTTTTGTATACGGTTATAACTCCTTGCTTACATATGCCTCCACAACAGATATAAACAGAGAACTGAGTTCTGTAAATGCAGGAATAACATAGTATTTAATTTTGCACCACTTGAATCTAGATGGTACTTTGCTCATAGTAGGGATGTAAAAAGACTTGTAGAATGAATGAATGAATGAATGAATGAATGAATGAATGGCGAATGGCTCCCATATTGCTAAAGATTTATTGATTTTTTAATCCATGAAGGTAAAGAGGATCATTCTACAGCACTGATTTGGAATTTTAATTACTCTTGATTCCCATGGTTCCCATCTTGGATGCAATAATTTCTGACTCAGAACAAAGGCAACCTCAGGTGGCAGGATTTTCAGTTGGGTATTACAGTGTGCCCAAGGGAGTTGTTTGTAAGCTTAAATGTGTAACAACTCATTTAGTGAAAAGCCTTGGGAGAGAGGGGACTTGGCAGCATTGGTAACTGGGGATGCTTCAGGTTCCATTATGGCAGTCTCTGCCCTTGGCTGGGGCAGATTTCCACCATGTTTGGGAAACACACAATTACTGGCTCCCTTGAACTCAGCACCTAAGTCAACCAGCGAATGCAAGCAAGCTGGCCTATTAAAGCTGGAAGGAGCCTTAATGATTAGAGGGCCCAACCCTTTTATCAAGACAGAATGATGGTTTGACTATCAATGATCTCCTTTTTTACTGAAGACTTCGCCCTACTGTCACCATCACGGTTATATAGGGATCCACCACGTTATTTCATGACCATAGTCGACAGTATAAAGCAAGTCAAGTAGAGTCTTTCTCTGGAAACTTTGGAGCTGAAACATCTAATCTCCTCTTGGTGGCTGGGCTTTAGGACATAAATCTTGGAAATTATCTAGGAGGCTGTATTTTACTTTATGAGCCAGAGGGACACAAGAAATAAATTCACAGTAGAGAGAAGAGTAATGCAGATGTACAAAGAGGGACACATCCAAGAGGTGGAGAGAGCACCTACCTGGGGACTGAGCATGTCCCCAGAATCTAGTTGCTCCCGAATCTGAGCACATTCCTCTCACAGCTCTAGGTTGCTGCCATTGTTTCTGTGACACAGCCCAGGACCATTATGATATGATCCCCTTTGTATTTAAGCCAGTTCCAGTTGAGTTTCTGTCACTTGCAGTCAAAACTGTCCTAACAAACAGTCTCCACGTTTCAAAGAAAAGGAAAATGATTCGGAGGAAGAAGGATGTATTTCAACACATAATATTGGATGTGCATTCTGTCCTGAGAAAAAAGAGCATTCTCTAAATCGTAAAAGTATATGCCAAACAATGGTGCATATTATTAGCAGCTTCTCTGGAAAGACTTTACAAAAAACATTTCATTTAGAGAAACTCTACTTCTTTTGTCTTTAATTTTTGGCGGGGGTGGGGACATGGGTGGGGAAGGGTAATCTTGGAGAAACTGGGCTGACATGGCAGCTTCCGCCTGCTTTCGCTCTGCCAGTCCTCCATTGTTGCCCCAAAGGCCTAGGTTCTGATGAAGCAGAGTGGACCCCTGGCCTTATGTACATCCCTTGTGGGGCCACCAAGAAACCAGAAAGCCAATCACCATAACATCTCTTTCACCTCCTGAAGCTGGGAGGCCCAGGCCAAAGACTGATTATAATTCTCTCCAGAATCAATTAAAAGAAAGCTGTTTCTATTGTACACAGGCCTGAAATGGGAAATTGGGAAATTTCTGAGGTAGAGCCAAATGAATTTGCACATAAGCTTTGGAGTTTTGTTCATAATGCAAGGAGACTTCTTATCAGCTAAAGGAAAATAGGCACAGCTTCTCTTAAAATAAAATGAAATTTATGGACACAGGATTATAGCTGTTCTAAGCTGCCAAAAAGGCAATGTTTGTAGAACCCAAATCCTTTAGACACTCTTCCAAATCCAAGCACTACATTTTGCTGCTGATATCTGTGTTGGACCTGTTACCCCATGCACTCTGCTTCCTGCCATGTATAGTGACTGCACATTAGGGAAGGCCACCATGTTTAAAAAATTCTCAAGCAAGTTCTTTTACTACGTTAGGCATCCTCAGAAGCAAATGCCAGAAAGCCATAAAGCAAATGTGAGATCATTATGGTCTTTCTTGAGACCACTGGAGAAAGGCAAACTGAAGATTACAAAACAAAACACCTCAGTGGCTTAGTCAAAAATTAATAATGAAATCTGAAAATGTAAGAATGTACGTAGGAGACTTTTTTGTGTTCTGTGTGACATGCCCTCAGCTGGCCGCTGATTTGGGCGATGGCAGATATCTCCTAAGTATGTGTTACTCTCTTACTTCAATGACCTATCACAAAGTTCTGTTTGCCTTGTTATGTTCTCTGGAGCCGTGTAAGCTTGCTCAGTCACAGGTGCCCCAGGTAGGTTGGAAGCAATACCTCCTGGGGTAATCCTAAAACAATGGCTGAAAGCAGTTAAACTACGGATTTTCCAACTTCCAGTCTTTTGAAGGGATGATAACGAAGTGCATTCTATAGGATTTACCAGCAGCATTGAGCCTCAGTTGCCCACAGCAGTAACAAGCTTAATAACATATATTTAACTAGATTTTCCTCTTCTATAACACTTCCCACCTGCCTTCCCTGGAATCACCTCCCAAATTAACCATCAGCACCCAAGTCCCTAAGTAAGACTGCGCTTTAGTGGGGTTCACACTAAGATGGTATATAAATCTAGCCCTTGTTTTCATGACCATATCATTTAGGACTAACTTCCTGCTCCTTGGTAAGATCCAGTTGCCCCAAAGACACACTTCCTTTGTTATATGCAGATGCTTATTGTTCTTTTACCTCAACATCACCAGGTGAAACTGTTCTATATGGAAAGCTTCCATATAAAGCTCTCATTATTTACCCAAGACTGTGCTGCATGAATCTCAGTGTGGAATGTTCCTTTGGTAATATTAATAGAACAGCTACTTATTTAATGAGAGCTGTTGCGTGTTGGCCCTTTACTGTATATACTTTTTTGGAATGTCCCTGCAAGGTAGCAGTCCCGCTTTTCAGGTGATGTTGAAGATTACCTAGCCAATGGGTGGGAGAGTGGAAATCCAGAACAGATATATATGGATCCAAAGTCTATGTTCTTTCTATGGATGTAGACTTTTTGAGTTTCTCTCACTTTCTTCTACGAACTTTACCTTTCATCTGTTTTTCAGTCAATTAGACTATCATGACCATTCACTATGGCAACTGTGCACTAGGAGAAAGGAAATACACAGACCTTTACAGAGCTATTTGATATAGAACTGAGCTGACATGGATACTAGGGGACCCAAAACAACATTATGGGCTCCTATTAGAGTGGATTTTATGGAGGTCAGATGACAAGTGGAATTCTGAACAAGTCGATCTCACAGTGTGTCCAATGAGGCCTCACACTCAGATGCATAATTAGGATGGCAATCATTAGCAGCTGAAAGAATCCTCACATTGATTCCCTGTCACGTGGATTAAGAGGTATTATGGAAGGAGGGGCTGAGTAGAATCCCCTTAAGCTGCTCCTTCCCTGTCCTGGCCAAAGTAGTAAATCAGAAAAACATATCTCAGGAGGTATTGTGCCACTCTCAAAGACTTTAAGAATGAAATGTTGAAAGCATTCCCTCTAAAAATTGGAACAAGACAAGAATGGCCACTCTTACTGCTCCTATTCAACATAGTACTGGAAGTACTAGCCAGAGCAATAAGGCAAGAGAAAGAAATAAAAGGCATCCAAATTGGACAAGAGGAAGTCAAATGATCTCTGTTTGTTGATGACATGATTGTATGCCTGGAAAACCCTAAAGACCTTCCAAAAGATTTCTAGACTTGATCAATAAGTTGAGTAGTTGCAAGATACAAAAACCAATGTACAAAAATCAGTATACCAGTAACATCCAAGCTGAGAACCAAATCAGGATGCCATCTGATTTATAACACACACACACACACACACACACACACACACACACACACACAAATACCCAGGAACACATTTTACCAAGGAGGTAAAAGACCTCCTAAAGGAGAACTACAAACCACTGATGAAAGAAATCATAGATGACACAAATGGGAAAACATTCCAGGCTCAGAGATAGAAAGAATCAATATCATTAAAATGACCACACTGCCCAAAGCAATCTACAAAGTCAAAACAATTCCTATCAAATGACCAACGTCATTTTCACAGAATTAGAAAAAAAACTATCCTAAAGTTTATATGGAACCAAAAAAGGACCCCGAATAGCCAAAGCATTCCTAAGCAAAAAGAACAAATTTGGAGGCATCACATTGCCTGATTTCAAGGCATTATACTATTAAAACGGCATATAAAACTACAACAGCATGGTCCTGGTACAAAAATAGACACATAGATCAATGGAACAGAATAGAGAACCTGAATATAAAGCCACATACCCACAACCAACTGATCTTCTTCAAAGTTGACAAAAATAAACAGTGCATAAAGGATACCATATTCAATAAGTGGTACTGGAAAAACTGGTTAGCCATATGCAGAAGAATGAAACTGGACCCCCATCTCCCACCATATACAAAAATTAACTCAAGATGGATTAAAGACTTAAGTGTAAGACCTAAAACAATAAAATTCCTGGAAGAAAACATAGGAAAATCACTTCTGGACATTGGCTTAGGCAAAGAATTAATGATGAAGACTCTAAAAGCAAATGCAGTAAAAACAAAAATAGATAAATGGCCTTGCTTCCCCTTCACCTTCTGCCATGATTGTAAGTTTCCTGAGGCCTCCCCAGCCATGCAGAACTGTGAGTCAATTAATCTTTTCTTTGTGAATCACCCAGCCTTAGGTATGTCTTTATAGCAGTGTGAGAACAGACTAATACACACATATATGTCAACTGGATGAGGAAATGATGAGGACCGCCCCCCCACTCTTTCATTCTTTGTTTAACTGAAAAAAGTGATTTTTTAATTCACCAGTTATTTTTTTTCCAAATGTCTTGTAAATAATCATCAAATGTACACATGGACATACAGTGTGGAATGATAGATGATGGAGACTCAAAAGGGTGAGAGTGGGAGAGGGACAGAAGATGACAAACTAATGGGTGCAATGTGTGTGTTTCTAGCAATGGATACACTGAAAGCCCTCAGTCCTTGACTGTAGTGAATGGTTTAGTTGGTTAATTAGGGATCTGGAGAGAATAAGATTGGAAAAAGGAAGACAAAGGTATTTGGGTATGAGTAAGTGAACTGACCTATGGCAGTGGGTGGGGGATGCTGTGTCTTATTCTACTGCTCTGAGAGGTGGGCTCTTCCTAATGGATGACTCATTCTGTGAATATCCCCTAACTTCTTTCCTAGGCTACTCCAGTATTTCTGCAATGAGTTCCTGAGTAGATGACCACGGTGGCGGGGATGGAGGCCGTGTGTGTGCCTTCTCGCCAAGATGGTGCTAGCTCCTGCCACTGCCCAATGCCCAACCAGCAGAAAAGACAGAAGTTGCACTCTAAGCATAGTACCATCCCTCAAGGATATCAGCCAGCCGTTAGATACCAGGTTGATTACATCAAACATCTTTCATCCTGAACTGGGAAACAATTCGTTCTTACTTGAATTGACACTACTCTGGATCTATGTTTGCCCTGTTTGAACTCAATGCCTTTGTCAACACCACTCTCTCAGGGTTTACAGGATACCTGATTTACTGACATGGGGCTCTGCACATTGTTGTTTCAGATAAGGGACCATTCAGTGGAGGAGATGTGATAATAGACAAGTGACTATGGGATCCACTGGTCCAACCAGAAACGGCCAGCCTTACAGAATGACAGAATGGCCTGCTAAAGGCTTAGCTAAGTCACTAGCTCAGGGATGTATCCCGTGGAATTGAGATACTATTGTCCGGGAACCATTATACACAGTAAGCCAGTGACCAATATAGGGTGCTGTGACCCTGTAATTAGAATTCATTGGTCAGGAAACTAAAAATCATTAGTATGATTGGTCCTTCTTTGTATCAGTCCCAGTAATCCACTTTCAGATGTTGTACTTCCCATCTCCCAACTGTTTTCTCTGAATTAGAAGTCTTGGCTTCAGGAAGGAGAATGCTCACACAGTAGGACAAAGAAAGGGATCCACTGAACCGGAAACTAGGAATCTGGTTATTTTGGACTCTTCATGCTGGTGGACAAACACAGGAGTTACTATTCTGGTGGTGGTAATCAGGCCTAATGCCTCTGAAGATCTTTGTTACACTGGGGTATCTCTTGGTGTTTTTATGCCCAGAGGTAGCTGTCATTGTAGCGGCTCATTAAGGGTGAAGCCACCATAGACTTCCTTCAGTGATGAATGTCTGGGTCACAAGCAAGCCACCTAGACTTTCCAACGTACCAACTGAGGGTTAAGAAAATCTGCATTCGTAGATCCTAGCGGACTGAGGGATGGACTGTATTGGTCATATTTTTTCTCTGCTTACATTTTCTCTGGCCATCTTTTATTCTAACCAGTGATGTGGCAGTCGCCTTCACGCAGCAGTAACGTAAAAGGACCGTGCCTTAGTTGCAGCACTGCCCCACTTCTACCTCACTTTTTGCTTGGGGCACAGAAGATCTGTGGGAGCCCTCTTAGCAAACCTGGGAAAACCTGGAAATGCTGAGTTCTGGACGCCCTTGACCTGTGGGGGATGAAAGCCTGTGAATAAATGCTTCCCTCTGCTGTCCCTTGGGGGCCTAATTATTGAGGTTGAGTAGAGCCCCACTGCCTTTGTTTAATGCATAGCTGTACTGGCTTTCCTTGTTTCACTGTTCCCAGCCCCTGCTCTATTCCCTGGGAGCACTTCCCAAAATGAACTATCTGCACCAAGCCCTTGTCTCAGGTTCTGCTTTCTAGGGGAAGCCAGGTCAAGACAGAAAACCACTCCTCTCTCTTTTTCTTACTCTATCAGGTCTGGATAGAGCTGATCCCTCTCCCCCACCAGACTTAGGATACACAAACCATGCATTGCCTTCCCATTGCCACAGTAATTGTTTGAAGGAATAATCTAGACATTTCTTCATTCACGGGGTAAATATCTATGCCAGAGCACTGTGATAGGCTCTAGGAATTCAGCAGTGAACAAAATAAAAACAAATTCTTTCTCTTATATTCTAGTGGTGGGGGCAGCAGACAAATTAAGAAAAATAATAAGCCCATCATGTATGAGGTGCTGATGAATACAATGAAGAAAAATAAAGACAGACTGGGATAGGGCTTGACAGGCATAGCTATTTTGGATAAAATTGTCAGGGAAGGTCTGGAGACCTTTGATAAATAGACATCTGGCCAGGTGCAGCAGCTCACGTCTGTAATCCCAGCACTTTGGGAGGCCGAGGTGGGTGGATCACCCGAGATCAGGAGTTTGAGACCAGCCTGGCCAACCTGGTGAAACCCTGTCTCTACTAAAAATACAAAAAATTAGCTGGGCATGGTGGTGGGCACTTGTAATTATAGCTACCCAAGAGGCTGAGGCAGGGGAATCACTTGAACTCAGGAGGCGGAGGTTGCAGTGAGCCGAAATCATGCCATTGCACTCCAGCCTGGGTAACACAGCGAGGCTCCATCTCAAAAAAAAAAAAAAAAAAAAAAAAAAAAAAAAAAAAAATAGACATCTGAGCATAGACCTGAAACAAGTGAGTGAGTAAGAGAAGTAGATCTGGTAAATTACCTCAGGCAGAAGGAATGATAAGAGCAAAGATCTGGAATTGGGAGCACGCTTCATATCCTGGAGGACTAGGAAGGAGGCCAACAGTAAGAGTGGGTTGAGACAGGCAGGCAAAGCCAGGCCCTGAGGTCATGGGAAGCTGCTGGTCAGATCAGGCAAGGCTTTGGGGAGGACTTAGGTTTTATTGTGTCCTAGATGGAAGCCATTGGAAATTTTTGAACAGAGGAGTGATGTGATCTGACAAGGTTTGAAAGGGTCACTCCCGGGGTTGTATAAATAGTAGACCATAGGCTGGGCATGGTGGCTCATGCCTGTAATCCCAGCACTTTGGGAGGCCAAGGTGGGTGGATCACGAGGTCAGGAGTTCGAGAACGGTCTGACCAACACGGTGAAACCCTGTCTCTATTAAAAATACAAAAATTAGCCAGGCGTGGTGGCACATGCCTGTAATCTCAGCTACTCAGGAGGCTGAAGCAGGAGAATCGCTTGAACCCAGGAGGCAGACGTTGCAGTGAGCCGAGATCGTGCCACTGCACACCAGCCTAGGTGACAGAGTGAGACTCCATCTCAAAAAAAAACAAAAAACAAAAAACAGTAGACCGTAGAGGTCAAGGATAACAATCAAGAAGACCAATTAGGAGGCTATGGCCGGGCTGCAGATGAGAAGTAAGGATGACTTAGGTAGCAGAGGCTGAGTGGTGGAGGCGGTGATAATTTACTAGATTCAGGATCTAATTCGAGGAAAGCTGACATGATTTGCTGACAGTGCAGGATGTGATAAATCAGAGAGGCGTCGAGATGGTAAGCTAAAGATACTGATTCTAAAATCTGTTGGAAGTGTTGTGATTGCTAACTGTGAGAAAAGTGTAGGCCTGGGGACTTCTGAGCCCAATCCATGGAGGAGGTTCCTAGAATGAAACCAAAACAGAAGCCACCAGAGCTGAGCTGTAGAACGACCCTGGGTCCATCCAAGTTCAAAGCCACATCTGTTAACGTGGGTCTCTTTCTCTTAATCCAGTTTGAGTGGGTTCACTTTATTAGTAACCAACTGAAGACAATGAGTAGTAACGTCTCAATTTCTGACAAATAAGTCAATTATTAAGCAGATGATTTATGAGAATTAAGAGAGAAACTATAGTTATTAACAGTCTATTGAGATGTGCAAACATGTTGACAAACATTCTTTTCTCTTTTGTAGGATTTAATAGGTTAGGTCAGGGGGATTCTGTACATAGAGTACAACCTGGATTTACCCTAATGTTAGACAGGCACTTGCCACTGAGAGGCTTTCTCTGACATTATCAAAAGGTCAGGTGCTCTCTCTGTCATACTTGCAAGCTTGAGTACTTATAAGGCCAAGCAAGGAGTGGTAAATGAGCATAGCAGGTACTCAGACAATAGAGAGTGGTGGGGTCTGTGGCAAATTGGATAGTAATAAATAATAGAAAGGCAATACAATAGCATTAGTTTAAATATATTTCCTCCCATGAGACGGAGACTATCTCTCTGGGACTAATACTCATCTTTTTATAAATTTATAATTGGAGCTTGATAAATGTTTTTTGAGTGAATGAATGGAAACAGTGGGCCCAGAAAGCATTTGAATTTCTAGAACTCAGGTCATTAGCTCTGCCCTTATCCTCAGGATCTGTATGTTGATTCATCAGCTCAGTTTCAGAGAGAAATAAGATTTCTCCCCAACATCCTTTGATCATAGAATAATAATGACACAGAATAGCTTTCTTTTCATTTTCTATTTTGACACAATTTCAGATTTACAGAAAAGTAAGAATAGCACAAGGAATCAAAACCACAATAAGATACAAATGTACACCCCCTAGGATGACTAGAATAAAAAAGACAGAAAATAGGTGTTGATAAGAATGTGGAGAAACTGAGACCCTCACACACTACTGATGGGAATGTACACTGGGGCAGCCACTTTGGAAACAATTTCCACTTCCTCAGAAGGTCAAAGATAGAGTTACCATATGACCAGCAATCTCACTCCTAGGTATACGCCCAGGAGAAATGAAAATGTATGTCTACAAAAACATTTGTGTGTGGATGTTCATAGCAGTATTATTCACAATAGCCCCAAAGTGGAAATTGATGAAGGGCTAAACAAAATACAATATACCCATACAATGAAATATTATTCAACAATAACAATAAGTGAAGTGCTGATGTAGCTACAAACCTTGAAAACATTACACTAAGTGAAAGAAGCCCGTCACAAATGACTACATATTGCATGATTCCATTTGCATTCAGTATCCAGAAGTGGCAAATCTATAGAGACAAAAGTTGGTTTGTCGTTTGTGATATTGACAGTTTTGAAAAGTATGGGTCATCTATTTTACAGAACATCCCTCAGTTTGGGTTTGTCTGATGTTTCCACCTGACTGTGTTGAGGAGATACACGTCGGGCAGGAAGACCCCGGGAAGACTGCTGTGGAACCCCTCTCAATGCATCCTATTAAGAGGTGCATGATGTCAAGTTGTCCCATGACTGGTGATGTTAGCTCTGATCACTGGCCCACCATGCTTCTTTACTTGAATTGACTATTTTTCCATTTGTAATTAATAAGTATCTTGCAGCAGCTTTCCAGAGGCTGTGTAAATATCGTTAGTATAGGACCTTTTGGTCATGGAAGCTATGCAGACCATGAGTCCAATCAGAAGTGAGGGAAGGCCAGGTGTGGTGGCTCATGCCTGTAATTCCAATGCTTTGGGAGGCAAGAGAATCGCTTGAGGTCGGGAGTTCAAGACCAGCCTGGGCAATATAGTGAGACACCTCTCTCTACAAAGAATTTAAAAAGTAAGTCAGACATGGTGGTGCATGCCTGCAATCCGAGCTACTCAAGAGACTGAGGTGAGAGGATTGCTTAAGCCCAGGAGTGCAAGGTTACAGTGAGCCATGATTGCACCATTGCAATCCTGCCTGGATGACAGAGTGAGACCCTGTGTCTAAACAAACAAACAAGCTAAAAGAAGTCGAAGATTGAGGAAGCTTCTGCTGACTTGCCCTACCTTCCTCTTACCCACTGGGATCCTTCGCCCTTTCAAGAAAACAACAGAAACATTAATGCTCACTTAGAAGAGGGCTCTCAGCTTCGACCATAGCAGACAGTGAAAATCATTGTCACTGCAGTTAAATGCTTCCCCTCTAGACTGACAATTACTTGAAGCTTGGATGGTCATTTTGCCTTTGTGGCTTTTTCACCTTACCCTAACCTCTTCCCCTGGCAAAGTCCTACCCTTCCCTCAGGTCCTGGCATAAACGTCACTTTCTCAGGGCTGACTTTCTGGACACAAGTGCCCATCCCAGACTGGATGGGCTCCCTGTCATCTGATCTCTGCCACTCACTCTCTGGATCTCATGCTTCACAACGGGAAGACTGCCCTGCTCTCTGCTGCAGTCCTGGGGCTGAACATGACGCCCACAAACTCATATTTGCAGCTGGACGAATGCATGAATGAATAAATGAATAATGAACACTTTGTCTCTCTTCCCAAGATCGATTGCATGTTGTAGGCTGAATAACTTGCCCCCTCCTCCCCCAGTGCCCATGTTCTAATTCCTGGAACTATGCATGTTACCTTCTATGGTCAAAGGGACTTTTCAGATGGGATCAAGTTAAGGATCTTGAGATAGGGAGATGATCCTGGTTTATCTGGGTGGGCTCGATATAATCAAAAAGATCCTAACGAGAGAGAGGTAGGACATCATAGCGGGAGAAGGTGACATGAGGACAGAAGCAGAGGTAGAAGCAGAGGTTGGAGTGATGTGGCCTGGTGCCAAGGAATGCTAGCAGCCTCTAAACCCTGGAAGAGGCAAGGGAGGGACTCTTCTGGAGTCTCTTGGAATGAACCAGTCCAGCTGATACTTTTAAGACCCATTTTGAACTTCTGACCTGCAGAACTGTAAGAAAATTTATTTGAATTATTTTTAGACACTGAACACGTGGTAACGGGTTACAGCAGCAATAGGAGACTGATATGCTTGTCAAACATTGCTGGCACTTCCTGGGTGTTCAGCAGGTATTGAGGGCCATGCAAATGGGAATGACCTTCACCTGTGTCACTGAGAAGCTATTATGGGAGGTCAAAAAGATGTTTGGTCTTGTGATGACACCATGTCACATTATTAGAGAGGAATGGGCCCAGTAGAATTGCCAGAAAGAGAAAATAACCTACGTGTGAGTAATACAGAATTCAAAGAAATGTTTTTTGAAAAAAGAATTTGTCTCAGCTTTCTTAAACTCCACTATTCGTAGGAAAGGCAGATTTAATTTACTAAAAGATAATATCAGTATTTCATAACCATAGTTTTGTTAACATTCCCACACAGGTATAGTGATCCTGTGATATAAAGCGGTACAAAGAGTTCCCGGAATGCTATCAGATCCAGCCACAAAGAAAAGAGCCCGTCAATTTTGTGCAATGGGCTGGAGTTATGGAAGAACTCACTCCAGGCAGAGATTATGGCTCTGCGCTGATGGCCCATCCAGCGTGCGTTGTGCTCCATGATTAGATCCAATTGCTGTCTTCTCGGAATGAATCAGGAGCCACGGCTCATCTCAGCGAACCAGAGGGGAGGGCACCTTTCAGCTGAGCAAGGGGAAAAGGGTCAGTTCACGCCATTGTCCACGGTCCAGATAAGTTGCTGAAGCGTGACTCTTTGGCAGCGATCTCTGCTGACTCGGGGCTCAAGTGTCACTATGGTCTGAGAGGCCTAAAGGAGGCCTGGATAATCAAAATTTCTGTCCCACCTTCAGTGAAAAGATTCTGTGAAAACTGAGTGGGATTGTGTTATTGAAAACACTTAGTCAATGGGACTGTGTGATATGGGCTTGTGCACAATTTCTGCCATTGTTGTGTCTTGAGCTGTTCTTTTCTTTTTCTTTTTTTTTGAGACGGAGTTTCACTCTTGTTGCCCAGGCTGGAGTGCAATGGTGCAGTCTCAGCTCACTGCAACCTCCGCCTCCCAGGTTCAAGCAATTCTCCTGTCTCAGCCTCCCTACTAGCGGGGATTACAGGCGCCTGCCACCATGCCCGGCTAATTTTATTTTTAGTAGAGTCGGGGTTTCACCATGTTGGCCAAGCTGGTCTCCATCTCCTGACCTCAGGCAATCTACCTGCCCGGGCCTCCCAAAGTGCAGGGATTACAGGCGTGAGCCACCACACCCGGCCGTGTCTGTCTTGAGCTTTTCAAGGGGGCAAAGGAGAGGTCAGTAGAAAGGAAGGAAGGTGTCCAGGAAGGGGACTCTGGTGGGTACTTAAGGTGTAAAATTTAAGGAGACACTGGCTCTCTAGGCCTGACCCTGGACTTTGGGGTCCAGTGGTAATGAAGAGCCTGTGAGACTGCCTAGGTTCAAGGCGTGGCTCTATGGCCACTGACTGAGTGAATTTAGGCAAACTATTCTCAGGGTCTCAGTGACTCATCTGTAAAATGGGCCTAATGATAGCAGCATCTCATGGGACTTGGGGGGAAAATATTCGGTGCCTAGAATAGTATCTGGTACATAGTGAATACTCAAATATTGTAGCTTGCATCATTTTATTACCATTATCCTTAAAGGCAATTTGAGGGACTAAAACAATTTGAAACCCTAACTTTTCTCAACTAACAAGAGGCAACAGAAATAAGAGGAGGGCTGTACCCCCATAGGCTTGTAGTCAGCTGAGCTTCCTGGGAAACGGGAAAGACAGGCTGGCACTGGGGCAGGAACGGAAGCTCCTGTCCCTTCAGTGCTTTTGTTCTGCCTCACTCCGGCATTGGAAACCTGGTCACAAATGACTTGCTACTTGCTGGGCTCTGCCTTCCTCCTCATCCATCAAGGGTTCTCCTTGGCTCTCCAATCCAGTGTTCTTAGACCTTTAAAACGCCTTTATTCTCCAGCCAGTGCTGTTGGCCTTTGAGATGTCATTACTGCACACGTAGCTGCTCTGGTGCCTACACAGTGGGAAAAACCATCAAGAGTACACAGATAAACCCAGGCTGCCAACTTCGCACACTCAGCAAGTTCCCTCTGTGGACAATTAGGGCCAAAAGACAAATATTGACACATTAGACTATTTCCTCATTTATTTTCTGTTGATTGTCTGGGCAATCTGATGGGGCAAAATTCCACTTTTCTGATAACTGATTCTTGGCTAATAGAAACAAATAAAGTAAAGGCTTCTGTCCACAATGGGTTGAGCAGGCCCATTTTGTGGAACTGCTAATCGGATTAAATGGACTTCCAGCTCTATTTGCAGCCACCAAACTCCCTTGAACACTTTCCACATCTGAAGGGTACCCATCATGGTGGCGCTCTTGCTGTTGAAATCAACAGCAAGAGGAGAGGAGCACGCAAAGCCTTGAAACTGCAGCAAAGCCTTCTCCGAGTGAACAAAGTACAGGGATGAGGAGAAATGCATGCCGAGTCCTCTCAATTAAGTGGACAGACAGAGAAAGTGGTTCCGGTCAATGGGCTGCAGAAATCTATTTTCCTCCTTAGAAACACATTTTTCCCCTATTTTTCTTCTTCTTCTTTTTTTCTAAACTGATAAGGAAGGAGAGTAGTGAAAGCGTAAACTTCCGCTACTGTGATCCACACATCTCCCGAAAAACCAGAAGTCCTGCAAAAGTCATCCTCATCAGCATTCTGGGGTGCAACGCATCTTTCTGATTTTGCCAATTTATCTAGAAAATATTACAATTTAATCTATGTTAATAAAAGACCAACAGGGTAACAAGGCCTGTGGTTTTATGTGTCTGGCTGGCGTCTATTAACATTTAAATCTGCATCCATTACATTAGTCCCTTAAAATAAACACAAACATTTATGCGAGTGACAATTCGAGTTAGTCTTAGTCAGTCTTAAATAATGTCACTCAACACGGTATTTGGACCGAAGCCTGTGAATCATGAGGTATATTTTTGCCTACAGTCTGATAATTTTCAAAGCTATTGGCAACCTGGGAATTTTCCTTCCTTATCACCAGGGCTCAGCTAACTTCACTAAGACTAATCAGGCCGGGAATCATTCATTCAAGGATTGCATGATCATGTTTTTCTTTAGCTGTGACAGCTGCCTCAGCCACATTAGCAATGCAGATTAGCCAGCCTAATAGGTTAATGCAGAACACGCGAAAATTAGGTTTAATCCCCAGTGAAATAATCTAACATTTTCACATTTCTTGATGTTGGGATAGACATTGCTGGTGACTCAATTAGGTGTAATGTAGATCAAAGCAAATTTACCTTCTGGCTGAACCTTCCCAATAGTTTAGACAGAAGAATACAGCAAGGGCCCTCTACTAATTGGTGAATAGCTGTGGGGAAAATTGCATTAGGAACATGTAGAATGTGAGCAGAACTCTTTGGCCGAGGACATACAATTGACATATTTTGCAAATATCCACATCTCTCACTTTGCCATGCCTCCCAATGATGTTGCAGCTCAGGGCAGATGCGAACACCTTGTGTACCAACCCATTCATCCTTTGGGCATAACTGCGATAAATGGGAACGCACACACATACACATACACGCTCTCTCTCTCTCTCTCTCAATCCATACCTTTTTCATGTCCTGTCCAGGAGTATCACAATTGTATTCTGAATGGGCCTGCATTGTAAGAGGAACAGAAAGAGAACGAGAGGGTGTCTAATGTTTTCATTCTGGCGAATCGCATATCAAACACCCATCTCTTTCAATCATAAAGGGAAGGACACAAAAAATTACATGCCCTCAGTTGCCAAATTATTTTTTGCCTTGACATCTTAATTCTTAATCCTTGTGTGTGGTCAAATCAGTCTACTATAGGCAACCAATCAAGCAATTATTTCTAAATTATATTTGCCCAACTCACATTGATTGGCCATTCTTTTCTTATTGGGTTAGCTCATTAATTCTGAGCAGCTCGCTTATTATGCCTTCCACATCATTTTCCTTCCGAGCCTATCTGCTCCAGCCAGCCTGCTGATGTTTCAAGATGCCATACAGGGGAGGGGGAGAAAGCAACCAGCGATGTACGCATTGTCTCCTCTAGCAATTACAATTCACATTGCTGATTAACTTTGATGTGAAAACTAATGAGATAAGACAAGCTATCAAGGCGGGCCTGATCGTCATTCCATTTATACAGCATTTGCCACCGGTGAATGACAAAAAACTAATGAAGACGTATCTGACAGCAGGCTGAGCGGAGGCAGGTTTCGGTTCCCCATCAGCCAGGGCTGGGCTCCCTTCTCATGGTCTATCTGAGACACGTTGGAATTAGCTTAATAATGAAAGCACTTCATCTAAACGGACACATGTTTACATTAAAATAACTACATGATAAATAGATTGCGGAGATTTTATGCCTTCTTGAGTCTAAACAACAAAGTAAAAATGTGTTCTAGTATTCACTAAATCATTCGAAGGAAAATTCAATTTAAGCTATTATACTTACCACTGAGCGTCCCCCCTGTTTATGGGTAACAAATGTTGGTTTTTCAGAGGGTGGGGGAGGAGACGCGACCTGGGAAGAACAGGAATGATTTACTTTGTTAAGATGGTAATGGCAGATAAA
This sequence comes from Macaca fascicularis, assembly GCF_037993035.2. NCBI lineage: Eukaryota > Metazoa > Chordata > Mammalia > Primates > Cercopithecidae > Macaca > Macaca fascicularis. Next base: position 66,358,430 of record NC_088384.1, read on the forward strand.
CAGAAGTACAATATTGGTAAAGCTAATGAACGTTGTTCACACAGTAATAACTTCGTGGTGGGGAAGATCCACTGGAATGGCGTTCCCAGCTGTACATTTTTATAAGTTCTCTTCATTTTCTGAACTCCAACACTGAAGATCTCCGCTTTCTATTCGTGTGTGAAGATGGTTCCATTCCTCTCTACACAAACATGTATGACTTTAGAAAAAACCCAAAGCATTTCTCTGGATATGTTTGTATATTTTTTTCTAACGAATTTACGAGGCAAGGCGGATATTACGTAGGAAATACACATTTTCTTTGGATACAGTTTTTGTTGCTGAGCATTAAATATTTCTAAAAAGTACATGCTTTATTTAGTTGGTTAAATAAAGTAGTTACACAGGAGCTGCAATAAAATTCATAAGTGTTCATATGGTTAAAAGGATTCGAGTGCATTTTTGCCTCTGCAACATCCTTGTTACATTAGCCTTATAAAAATGAAAGGAAGTCAAATGCTGATTGTTTTTATAGATAACACGGCTTCCCCAATGAGTCATTTTGTTACTTTGATAAATCATTTCCTAAAATATAAAAAAAGAAAAAATAAGTTCGTTTTCCTAGAAGCAGTTTTCTTCCTCATAACGTATGCAAGTGTATTCTGTTTTTCATACATAAACATCATAGCATATTATTCCACTCTAATATCATGGGAAAAGACAGAATAAAAAAGTAAAAATAAGTTCTCGCATTCCTTTTTTAAAAAATAGGTAGTAGTTTTTATTTTCTTTAGGGAATATGATTAGAAATAGTTTTAAGGCAACCATCCACAAATATTTCCAGTTATGTACTTTGGACTTTAAGAAACAAAAATACATGAATAATATCAGCAACCATCATCAAAATCTTTCCCACCCTGTTGTTCTCCCAGCAGTCACAAACAAAAACAGCCACAAAACAAAACAAAACATTAACGCAAACGTACGTTTCTTGAGTGGCCATACTAAAGAAATCTACCGCTTCTGATGAAAGTTAACCGAAAGTACTGGTTTAAGGATGAAGAAACAAATTAGTACTCCAGCGAGGGATTAAGTTTAAAAGCTCTTCTCAGAACCGAAGATAAATCCTGTATATTAGAAGACACTATAAAAGTACTCGCATAAGAGCTAAAGGCACAAGTGGAAAGTTGACCCCCAAGATGGTTTGATGATGGTGTACTGTTTATAAAATTCTCCTGCAATGAAAGGAGCCTGCAAGGACAGCACCCACTAAACACAGAAGCAATTGTACTAGAAAGCAGGTTTCCAGTTTTGACTCAAGTGACAAAATTAAACCCATCTGAACAAGGGCTAACCGATTTCTTCTCTCCAATCGTCTCTTCCCCCTCCTCTCTACACATCGGCTTCTCTTTTAGCCCATTTCTCTCTTGAATTCTCTCCTGGTTCTGTTTACCACTCAATTCTAATGTTAATTAGAGACATACACATCAGTATTAGTAACCCACATTTTCATCAGCACAGCCCACCCTGCCAAATGAAAAACCCGGCGTGTGTCTGCGTGTAAGCCAACAATGCAGACATGGCCGTATTCTTGAAAGCACATATCTAACATTCTTTCCTCCCTGGTGTTAATTTTCCCTTTCTATGTACTCTTATTATGCTATCTCTAATATGGGTGGCGGGTTCCTTTTTAGCCTATTTCTTTAATCTATTTTAATAAATAATTACAGGCAGGCGGCAGGATTTATTCATTCCAGAGGGCTACCTCCTTCACATTTTTTTCCAGAGGCGCAGCTCAAGGAGACATGGTGATAATCACAGAGGCCTGGAATCCTTTCCACACAATGTCATTATGAGCTCCCATTTAAAATGAAAAATGTATATTACACTAAAAGCGATACAAGGTTAGCTCCTCTTTCCCAGGAATGTTTCACAACAAGGGACACTCTGGTTCCATATTCAGGAAAGGAGCTGGAGGAAGAAGGAATGAAAATAAAAATCATTACAAAATATTTTTAAGACATTAAACAGGATCTTCATTGGGGGAAAAAAAAAGTTCATACCCATTGTTTTTGCTACAATAGGGAATACTTATCTTTCACAGGGTTGTTTGAGAATTTTATTCCTAAATGAGTCAATCTACTTTGTTAGTATGGTCCTTGGGGCTTATTATTATTATTATTAAAAGCAAAAAGAGAATCTTATTCTGTTTTTCAGTTTCTGCCATGTTCTCTGGGATGTACTATAATTTCCAACACATTGATTTAAATGCTCACAGAAAAGGATTTTCTCCCAGGGCTGAAGTCCCATTCATCAGCCTTCATGACCCTCATACTACAAACAGGTTTATATAGAGCTGAGCCTGTAGCTGAATGTTTTTCTTCATTTTTTCAGAATGCCCCCCCAGATGCGCACCCTGGGTACATTTCACTGATGAGCTTCACTTCTTCAAAATCAATTTTACCCCCATCTTATTCATGCAAACGTTTAAGAGAATCTGCAACAGAAAACTAACTTCACAGCTTAGTTGTAGAGTGGGTTTGTAATATTTATCTTTGGAGGACTGGGAATGAATTCCTTTATTAAGTGCTTGCTTGCTTGAAGTGTGTTGCTAAACAGTTCCTCCGACATGTATCCTAAAATTTGTTAACTGAACTCCCTTCACATAAATGAAAAAAAAAGTATAGCTTTGAATTTATATATATTTCAGTCTTGACTAACGTTTTATTTAAAACAGTTACAGTGCACCTTTTGATTTGAAGTTTAAAGTAAATAATATTTGTACATCTGAAACATACTCAAGACAAATGAAAAGCCTCTAGATGCTTTTGTGTGAGATGCTGAAGGGCCCTACAAACTTAAAAGGACAACCTCAATTAAGCTCATCTTCATCTGGAAAAAAGTAGCAACTGAAAGCTGAATATATTAGATAATACACACTTGCCGAAGAGCATTCTCTCAGCTATTTAAAAAAAATTTAAAGGAAAAAAAGAAAGGGAGAAAAAAAGCGAGAAATATTCTTGATAACCAACCCAAAGCTGGCCCGAGTGTGGCTCGATGCTAATTTTGTTTGAAACTGTTCAACTAACTCAGAATAGATATCCATATTCAACAAAGACATAATTAATGGCAACGTTTCCTTCAGCCTCAAGACATCATAACAAGCTGCAAAGTACAAAAAGATTTTTATGGGAACTAATTTAAGGACAAAGGGTTGACCTCTCGCATTTCATTAAATAACCAGAGGGAGGAAAAGAAGAATGACAGCGCTCATCCCCGTTCATTTCAAGCAGCCAATTTCAAAATGCAAATCGCAATCTGCAGATGTTGGAGGCTGATATAGATATTTTTAAATATCATTTGTTCAATTTAAGGACATCAGACATTTGAATTTTAAATAAAAATCAAAACCAATTTTGGGATTCATTTTTATTCGGGGAATGAATGTATTCATGGTGCATTGAAGGTCTTTAGGTTAGCTATGTTTTCAAGTGTCTAACACTATTCTTGTAAACCATTAATTTTATATATTATTTCCAAAACCTTTTAATGGAGAAGCTCCATTAAGATACACATTATTCCTGATTATTGTACCAAGTGAGAAGTGGCGCATTTTGAGTACAGAGTTGAGAAGGATAAAAGCAACTGTTCAAATCAGACACCTGACTTACGGGTGTATTCAAAAACTAGGTTCACTAGACTCTCCGGCTTGCTTTCGGCAGTACCTAAAATAAAGTCTGAGAGGTTCACCTTTACAGGACATTCACTGGGCATGAAAATTGTTCAGTGTGCCACCCCTTTCAGAATTCTGACCTTTCCTAACTTGATTCTGGCTTTATTGCTTTTTTTCTATAGCACTTTCACTATCTGACTTGCGATGTATTTCACTTTTTTACCTTATTGTCTGTCCCCACTTCCTTTTAATGGAACATAAACCTCAAGAAAGCAAGGATTTTTAGCTGTCCAGTGAATCTTCGGGGTCTAGTCCCGCACTGTGCGATATGGTCGTCACTAGTCACATGTGGCTATTTAAATTTAATTTAAAATTAATTAACATTAAGAAAAACTAAAAATTCACTTCTTCCGTCACACTAACCACATTTCGATTGCTCAGTAACCACATGGCTATTAGTGCCGATGCAGAACATTCCCATCACAGAAACTTCTATTGGATAGTTCTGGTCTGACAATGCCTCACACATAGTGGACGCTTAATAAATATTTGTTGACGTTGAAGTTGAAGGCCCGGAAAAGGCTATTTCCAGGGACAAGAGGTGTCTGATACTTTCCCCCATGGTCATATGCTTTAGACGGGATAAGGGAAACATGGTGCCCCAGAGACCTAATAGCACATTGTCCTATGTTGTCTTGTTTATTCCATTAACGAAGGTAGATTGTGTTTCATGGTTTGTTTTATGTTTTTGTTTTTGAGACGGAGTCTCGCTGTGACATCCAGGCTGGAGTGCAATAGCACGATCTTGGCTCACTGCAACCTCCGCTTCGCTTCCTGGGTTCAAGCGATTCTCTTGCCTCAGCCTCCCAAGTAGCTGGGACTACAGGTGCGCACCACTACTCCTGGCTAATTTTTATATTTTTAGTAGAGAAGGGGTTTCACCATATTGGCCAGGCTGGTCTCGAACTTCTGACCACAAGTGATCCACCCACCTTGGCTTCCCAAAGTGCTGGGATTACAGGTGTGAGCCACCGACCCTGGCCTTTTCATGGTTTTGAGCAGGAAAGCGCCTTCAGTTCCCTTTCTCGTCTCTTCATGTAGGACTTATGAGGAGGTTGGGGAGATGGGAAATGAAGGCTCAGGGGGAGTAATGGCCCGGTGTGAGGAGGCGGAGAGTTCACCACTGGGCTCCTGCTCTCTGGCTCCATCCAGAGTTGTCCTCACTGGAGCAGCCTTCACCGTGGGCACCCACAGACATCGCAGGGAGACGTGCAGTAAATGCTTCATTGGAATGAATTAAGCAACACTGTGAAAAATAATCAAAATGGGCTTCCATTCATATACCATCATCCCCACCACCATTTGTTACATGTGACTACATGCTGGGCAATGTGTGAGGGTTTCACATGTATGTTCTCATTTAATCCTGACAATCGTTCTGTAATGTAGACAACGCTTCCCCATATTTATGCCTGAGGAAATGGAGGTTGTGAGGAGTTGGGGAGATGAGGTGCAGGGGAGCACTGCACTCCCATCTAGAAGAACAGCAGTGGGAGCCTTCAACCAGAGTCGGAGGAGCTGTCCGGCACTCCTTGCATAAGTGGTGATGTCTGCAGCCAAATTTACTTGGGTTAATATACTTTATTTCCTTTCACCTCAAGCCTTCTTGTCTTCCTTTCCCCCTACAGACAAGCAGAGTTTATGGTATAATAAGACCTATTGGTGCCAGATGTGAGGAAAGGTGCCAAGATGTGGAGAGAAGTGAGCGTTTGCTTGGAACCTTGTAAGGGCTTGTGCGTGGTCTGGACAGAATGTGACACTGAAAGCCTGAAAGACAGGAAGCCAAGATGGGATGCAGGCATCCCCCCATTCTTCTACCTTCACTCCCATTGCTTGCCATGGGGGCAGGTTTTCATCATGATGGGTGCAGCTGAGTGGGGACAGTGGCACTTGCAATGGGAGGAGGGGCTTGGTCTTATAAACCTTGACAAAATGAATTCCCTTTCAACCAGGCTCAAACTGTCCACACTACTTCATGCTAGAAGGCATCATAGCACCATTACACCTAGATCAGCCTCTGTGTTCTCCATGTTATTCTAAGTACCCCACAAGGGCAATGACTATAAAAATGGGATAAGTAAAACATGGGATGGGAGTCCGTATAGAAATGTAACTCTGAACTCTTGAGTATCCCAGCCCACACTCTTGACCAGTAAACTGGCCTTTTGGATAGATACAAAAGGTATCATCATCAGAGTTGCCAAGGAAAGCTTCCTATTTATACCAAAGCAAAGATTCCACTAGCAAAGGACAGGGGCTTTTGGGACCTTGGGCTTCATGACTTCGGGAACCAAATTTCAACTCCTGGAGGCTTTTGCCTTTGGAATTATTTCCAAATAAAGAAGTAGAGAGGCTCAAGTATTCTTGAGGACTCATAAAGAGGATAAACTACAAATGGACATCACACACGCACACACACCATGTCTCCTGTGACCACATGTACAAGGCTAAAAATTAGGATATCTCGTCACACCTGATCAGTAACTGATTATCAGGCTGCTTCTGAGTGTGAATGACAGGCTGGGAGATGAAGTTTCAATTTCAAGTACGTGGGAGTGTTGTCAGAAACAGCATTTTAAAATCAAGGCAACCTCAGAAATTGGGGATATAAAAACCTCATCATTCTTATCCATTTTTAGTTTTATTTATACTACTTTATTTCTAGTGAACTTGTGACTTCACAAATAGCACTATTGATACAACGTTTGCTGAGAAAAAATGTTAATATGTAGTATAATTATTAAAAGGTGTAAGACCCAATAGTCAAAATGAAATAAGCCTGACAAAATAAAAATAAGAAGGTATTACAGATGTAGGTTGATTCCCGCGGACACTTAGTTGTCTAGTAGAAACCCGATCAGGAAGAAAAAAGAAAAAAACAAAAATAAAACATCCAAGTATCTAAAAGCTCATTTGGGATTGTGTTTTGGGTGAGATTCTGAAATAGAAGGGATCAGTGTTGGTTGCGGGTCCTACCTCTGTTCTAGCTCAGTGGGCAAGTTTGCAACCTGTTTCCGCCCCATTCTGCTTTGATCATCATCAAGGCTTTCTAACTCCGTGTCACCATCTCAAAGAATCTCCATCTTATTCCTTCACTCTGGGCATGTGCTGGGTTGTCAGAAGGTGGCAGCTTTCACAGAATGAGTCTTGGGGGACTGAAGAGAATCTTGTGGATAGAGACAAGTTTCATTCCAAAGTCAGCCATCGACGGGCTGTCTACTGGGAGCAAAGGCACTACTGGACAGCCATGATGGGCCATAAGGCCACACTACCTGTGTGCTCTCTCCCTTACCTCCTCCAGAGCTTGGCTGCAATCTGGCTTGGTGAGGCCCACTGCTAAATAACTCCCTCAAGCCACTCTGATCCCCCTATCCCTCTGTTTTTCTTTTATTCCTGGCATGGATCATCCCCTAAAAGGCAAAGCATTTTGTTGATTTCTGCTTATTGCGTACTGTCTGTCTTTTCTGCTGGGATATAAGCTCCATGGGGGCAGGGATCTTTTTCTGTTTGGTTCATGGATATATCCCAGGTGCACAGAACAGTAGCAGGCATAACCCAGGCACTCAATAAATACGTGTTGAATGAATACCTGTGCAAATTCCTTATACCTCCACACTACAGCTTACGGAAGGCAAGCCTGCTCTGGTCTCTTGGTTTCTCAGCCTCACCCTCTCTTGAGCCTGTGGTGTCTTCTCCTTCTCTGTGTGCTCAGATCATGGCAACTTTTTTTTTGAAATAGAGATGGGGGTCTCCCTATGTTGACCAGGTTGGTCTCGAACTCCTGGCCTCAAGTGATCCTCCCATCTTGGCCTTCCAAAGTGCTGGTGTTACAGGCGTGAGCCACCAGGCCCGACCAGATCACGGCAACTTTTATCTCCTCTCTTGGAGCAGGAAAACTCTGCAAGTTATGCCTCTGAATCTTTCTGCTACATGCTGTGATCTTCAGCTTGCCTCTCTCCCTTCCCCCCTGTTTCTCAGTAGGCAATATCTGTAGATCTGGTGTCTGATTCAGTAGTACATGATTTCTCTGTAGGGGCTGGAAGAAGCTCCTGGGTTTCAAGTAAAAGATTTCCATTATAAATACTATGAACTACTACCTCATCACATTAACTTCAGGCCAATGGCATGCCCTCCATGTGGACCAAACTCACTCTCTCCCTTTGACTCCAGTGTGGGACATTCTCCTCTGTGGTTTCCTTTTGCCAGTGTCCATCATAATTGTCTCTCTACCCCACTACTGCCATTGCATTCTCATTGCATATTCCAACAGGCTGTTTCCCCTTAACCTCTTCCCTTGAGTGGACTCTGTAAAAGCCTGGAAGGATTCAGCTTGATTGGGGAGCAATCTTATGTGATGTCCCTGTTCCTCCTCAGCCATTTAAATCCCTTCCTTGGGTCTTCAGCAGAGCAGCCCCTTGTTAAAATTATTTAATGAGCCACACCAGTCTTTGGAGTTCTCTTCCCAACCTCTAGCCTCAAATATCATCCTTATGCTCTCCATTTCGTCCTTCCTATCAAGTTGCGGTGGTAGTAACTCCAAGAATTGCTCCTTGCTGGGAGATTTGCATATTCAATGAGGCTGCTAGGAAACGACAATGCTGGCTGCTCCCATAAAGGTATAACACTTTGCCTAGGCCAATGACCAGAAGAGTTTTTCCTAAATTTTCTCCTAGGATTTTTATAGTTTCAGGTGTTACAGTTAAATCTTTAATCCATCTTGAGTTAATTTTTATATATGGTGAGAGGGGTCCAGTCTCAGTCTTTTGCATATGGTTAGCCAGTTTTCTCAGCACAATTTATTAAATGGGGTGTCCTTTCCACATTGTCTATTTTTGTCAATTGTGTTAAAGATCAGTTGGTTGTAGGTTTGTGGTTTTATTACTAGGTTCTCTATTCTGTTCCACTGGTCTATGTGTCTATTTTTTGTACAAGGACCATGCTGTTTTGATTACTACAGCCTTATAGTATAGTTTGAAGTTAGGAAATGTGATGCCTTTGGTTTTGTTCTTTTTGCTGAAAATTGCTTTGGTTATTTGGGTTCTTTTTTGTTCAATATGAATTTACAATCATTTTTTCTAATTCTGTGAAAAATGAGATTGGTAATTTGATAGAAATTGCATTGCATCTGTAGACTGCTTTGGGTAGTGTAGTCTTTTCATGATATTGATTCTTCCTATCCATGAGTATGGGATGTTTTCTTCCACTTGTTTGTGTTATTTACAATTTCTTTCATCAGTGTTCTCTGTAGTTCTCCTTATAGAGGTCTTTCACCTCCTTGGTTAGAAGTATTCATAGGTATTCTTTGTTTGTGTGTGGCTATTTTAAATGGGATTGAGTTCTTGATACTAGATGCCCAAACCCTAGTATTATATAATATACCCATGTAACACACCTGCACATGTGCCCCCTAAATCTATAATAACAGAATAAAACTAAAGCTGTAAAGCTGGCATTTCAGGCTAAGGAGTGAGATGCTGGTGAGGGGTTAGTGGAGCTTTATACAGCTCTCATTCTATATTCAGAGGACCAGTGCTCATTCTCAATATGGCACAGCTCTGCAGTTTAGCTGTGACATAGAGATGTAGGCTATTTTCATATACTCTACTCTTAGTGAAAGCAGAGGAAGAAATTCTACTCGGCTTCATCAACAGACACCCATTACCTTTCCAAAGCATCCAGCTCTGTGCTTCTGATATGTACTCCCAGATATTTGCTGATGGCAGATTCCCAAGGACAGCTTCTGACCAATGAGAACACAAAGGAGTCAAAGCAGCTATCATGTGGAGTTATTTTAAAACAAGATTTCAACATTACACATTAATTTATACACACACACACCTCTCTGCCTGCAAAAAGATATTTTCTGCTTATGCCCATTAAGAGTGAAATCCCACAGAGAACTGAGCCAGACATTTTCCTTTTAGGTCTCCAAATGAAGGATTCATTTTAGCAACATAAATTCCTTTTTTTCAGAAGTGTTTTTGTTGTTGTTGTTGTTGTTAAAGCTTATTCAACTGGTTTCTTAATTGGTCAACCTGTACTCATTGCCCAGTTGGGAAGCGGGTCCTCTTCTTGCCTCCAACAAAGCCAGGCCTCACCAACAGTGATGGCGTCCATGGCCTCACCATGCTTGCCAGCTCCCCTGCCTCCATCACATGTCAACAGCCTCTGCAGATGTCTCAGGGCAAAATAAATGACTTCCAGATGTGAAGAAAAGAACTGAGTGCATTCATGCAGAAGTGAAGGGGGCATTGTTTACCCTATGTTGGGGTCTCTTGGAAGGTATCAATGAACAACAAATTCATTCTTAACATATCGCAGGAAATCTAAAATGGAATGTATCATCCAGCAAATAGTTTCCTATTTTCCATGCTGAGAAACCCCACTAATTTCTTGTTAAGTACCAAGGCTTACATTCTCTAGAAAAACATCTAACTGCTTACCCACCAGTCTGATTTGACAGTGGCTCATTCCAGTTTAAATCTCAAAACTAATGCAAAAATTTGCAGGAACGGCTTTACATGAATTTCATAAATGAGTATTTCTTTTTTAGGGCTGTTCTCTTCACTGGGGAAAGTCTGTCGCTTTCTTGAAAATACTTTCAAAGTGAAAGCCCAGATTCATGCCATCTGCCTGTGTCATAAATAGATAATGTAATTTTCAATGTTCAGGAGGAGAAAAAATGACTTTTTTTTTCTCTGAAGGTGCTACCACCTGTAATTTTCTATTTGGTTATGTATGTATGTGATGCTGCTGCTGCTGATGTGTTTGTGTGTGTATTTTTTTTCCTTTTGTTTTCTTTCTTTCTTTTTTTTTTTAGAGACAGGGTCTCACTCTGTTGCCCAGGCTGGAGTGCAGTGGCATGATCATGGCTCACTACAACCTCAAACTTGGGCTCAAGTGATCCTCCTGCCTCAGCCTCCTAAGTAGCTGGGACTACAGGCGTGTGCCACCACATGCAGCTCATTTTGAAAATTTTAATGGAGAGAGGTTCTCACTATGTTGGTCTTGAATTCCTGGCTTCAAGTGATCTTCTGTCCTTGGTATCCCAAAGTGCTGGGAATATGGGCATCAACCACCACAGAGTGTATGTGTTTTAAGGTATAAATCATAAGAACCAAGAACCAAGTTAGAGCAAGGATGAAACCAGCATCCAACCTGAGCCTCTCTCTCACCCTCATCTCAACCTTCTATAAGCTCCTGGCCCAGGATACACCTCAGAACCTTGAAGTCCAGAAGGATGATTAGATTGGATCCTTGGTTTTATACTTGCTTTTAAAATAGAATGCTTTTTGTGTATTTAATGACATTCTTAAAAATCTGAGTCGTAGGCCGGGCGTGGTGGCTCAAGCCTGTAATCCCAGCACTTTGGGAGGCCGAGACGGGCGGATCACGAGGTCAGGAGATCGAGACCATCCTGGCTAACACGGTGAAACCCCGTCTCTACTAAAAAATACAAAAAACTAGCCGGGTGAGGTGGCGGGCACCTGTAGTCCCAGCTACTCGGGAGGCTGAGGCAGGAGAATGGTCTAAACCCGGGAGGCGGAGCTTGCAGTGAGCTGAGATCCGGCCACTGCACCCCAGCCTGGGCGACAGAGCAAGACTCTGTCTCAAAAAAAAAAAAAAAAAAATCTGAGTCGTAAAAGGAAAAGGGATTGGGTGCAGTGGCTCACGCCTGAGATCCCAGTACTTTGGGAGGCTGAGGCGGGTAGATCACCTGAGGTCAGGAGTTCAAGACCAGCCTGGCCAAGGTGGTGAAACCCCGTCTCTACTAAAAATACAAATATTAGCCGGGTGTGTTGGCAGATGCCTGTAATCCCAGCTACTCCGGAGGCTGAGGCAGGAGAATCACTTGAACCAGGGAGGTGGAGGTTGCAGTGAGCTGAGATCGTGCCATTGCACTCCAGCCTGGGTGACAAGAGGAAAACTCTTCTCAAAAAAAAAAAAAAAAGAAAAAAGAAAAAGAAATAAATAAGAAAAGGGACTGTGGCTTTGCACCAAAAATTTGGCTTATGATAAATTTTCTCAATTGACACTAAATCACCAGAATCTGTTACACATACCTCTCCAGAATGGGATTATATTTTGAATCAGAAGTTTCCTGTATCTAAAACCAGGCAGTTGAACTTGGCCTTATCTAAGATTCCCTCAAAGGTATGGGCTCCACTACCTGCTTCTTGGCAGCATTAATTTATCTTGTTTTCCACAAGAGTAAATACAGGAGCCTGAAAAGCCAAGTAAAACACTGGCACAAGGGCACCCCTGCATTTTTGTCCTCATCTGAAATGACCTTGATCATCACTCCATCACCGTCAGTGCCCCAGCCTTCCATAGGAATGAGAACTTGTGACAGCAGGGACTTAATCTTGTTCATGGCTGTGTCCCTAGCACCTGGCCCACTGTAAGGATTTAATACTTTTGTAGAATGAATGAATTGGGGCAGTTGTGATTCATTCCTTGTGGCAGCCGGGAAGATCTAGATGTTTTTTGTTTGTTTGTTTTTACTTTACTCTTATTTATGTAGTTATTTATTTCAGAAGTGGGATCTTGCTCTGTTGCCCAAGCTGGAGTGCAGTGGCACAATCATCACCCACTATAACCTCAAAATCTCGGGCTCAAGCAATCCTCCCACTGCAGCCTCCCAAAGTGTTGGGATTGCAGGTGTGAGCCACCGTGCTTGACTAATTATTTTGTATTTTTTTTTTTTTATTTGAGGTGAGGGGCTTGTCATGTTGCCCATCCTGGTTTCAAACTCCTGACTTCAAGTGATCCTCCTGCCTCAGGCTCCCAAAGTGCTGAGATTACAGGCATGAGCCACCATACCCAGCCCCCAGGTGCTTTTTAATAGCATTGACTAATGACTAACTGGTTGGCACAAATGTAACCAAACAATTTGGAAATATTGGCTATAACGTGGGATGGGCATGGCCCATTCACTCATGTCTATTTAATAGAATGGAGAGGAAATTAATGTCTTCTTACAAAGGAAATAACCAAAAGATAAAGCGGCAGAACCCTAGGAGATGTATGTCAGGTTATTAATATTTTAACACTCATACAAATGAATGTTCTTTAAAACCAATTAGTCCCTTTAAAGAAAACAACCTCTAACTATGTTGTGTAAATTAATTCCGATCACATCTTCAAGTCCATTTACAGCCAAGCTCGGAGTCCTCCCCTTCCGTCAGCTGTTGACTTTCTAAGTGTCCCAGGCAGCTGCGTGTCTGTCTGTGGTTCCCTGCGATGATTTGCCAAACCTAGGTTTCTTAGGACTGCTGACTTCTATGGGGCGCCCTGACAAAGCCTCCACTCTATGGAGGCTGCGAAGCGCAGGCATCCAGCCCGCCTGCGGCAGGAGTTCAGGGAGCCGGGAAGGCCTCTTTAAAACCATGTCACGCTCCTGTGACAACTGCTCCTCTGTGCTTATTTGAACTGTCCCTCCCAATTAGCAGTAATAAGTGACTCTGTAAAGATGAGCAAACACTGTGCCTTCATTAGTCCGCACCAGCTCTCCTCGCCCCTCCCACGTCTGCATTCCCTGCCCTGTGCCAATCAGCCCCCGCAAATCCCCAGAGGATACCTCCAATAGTGTTCCGAGAAGGCTAAACACATCTTACTCCGAGGGAACAAGGACCGGCAAAAGGCAAATTAATGACAACCCATTTGAAGAGTTTGCTTGAAATTATTGTATTCTGCCCATCCACCGAAAAATTGATTACTCCCAGGGTAGGGGGAAAAATCCAAATCAATAGACTAAAGCAAAATGGTCAAAAGGCATGCACCAAGCCCATTTATTTTACCTATTTACCCTTCCCTGCTGCCCCCCTTCCCTTCCTCCTCCCTTGCATCCCTCTGCCCCTTCTCCATCCACACACATTTTTTAAAGAAATGAGATATAATTTACAGAGCAGGAGCTGTTTGGCCTTTTCAGATAAAGCGCTAATGGCAGCCCCGGGACGGCTGCATGGTTATACATCTTCCAGATGAACTAGGGCCTGTGAACCCCTCCAGTTCCAATTGTCACCAGCCTAGTGTCGGGGGTGATGTGGACTATTCCCTCCGGTGGCAGGGCAGTCCTTGCCTGCCAGAGAGATATGCAAATGAGGCCTTTGGCTCCCGATTTCAGCCAGGCACACAGTGTTAACTGTGATGTGCCCTGGTAGACCAGGAGGCAGCGGTGGGCACTGCTTCTCCACACCTATTAAACTGACCTGTGATCTTAGGGTGTCTCCAACGACTCTGGGTGTCACCTTCCTCAATGGAAAAATGAGAACCATAATAACAAATTTGGATTTTGCCCTCCCTCTCTTAGAAAACAGCAAGGATCTCCACCTTTATTTCAGGATAAAATCCCAGCTCCTTCACCTGGAATTCAGGCCTTGCAAAACCTGGTGCCTTGAAGCCTCCATATGTCATCTCCCACTCCTCCGGGCATCCAGCCCCGCCATTCCTCCAAGCCCTGGCTCATGTCATTCTCCCAGCCTGGCAGGCCCTCACCCTAGTCCTCCATCTCTTAAGACCTTTCCAATCTTCTAAGGCCCAACTCAAATGCCACATCATCTTCTGTAATGGTCCCTAATCACCCTCTCTGTCCCCTCAGCACATCTGTGCTTTCAGTGAATAGATACTGATGGCAGATTAATCAGCAGGTACATTTCCGAACACAAAGGGTCATATTTAATGGCATCAAATGCTTCTCTGCCTGTCTTTCTCGAATACCTATCTAGCCCCATCATCTAGTTACCCCACTCCACATCTCTGTTAAGCTTTCCAACAATCTGAAGCTTTCGACACATCCAAAAAAACGTAGCAGTATCTTCTGGCCCCCACACACTCATGGTTCTGCCATTTTACGATGTTACGGGCTAGGAGACCATGGGGTTGGTGCCGCTTATACCTCCTGTCTGGGAGTCAGATAGTATTTTTCCTTTTCATCAATTTGTGTAATGCATGGACCCATCTTAAAGGGAAAACAAATTTTCGTGAACCCCCGGGGATAACCTATTTTTATTAAGATAAAACTGTTGTTTATGTACAAATGCATATTAACCTTCTGGGATTATAATTCTTACGCAACTATTAAAGATTTTGCAAATTCAAATAAAAATATATCTACAAAGCCAAAAATGCTCAAATTGTTAAAGCTAATTTAACACCGAGAATCATCTTGGAAAGTCTGACTCTTCACTAACAGCACCAATAGGGTGCTTGCCACGAGGGGGCACCGTCTTTCATTCTCAGCATGGCTGCACTAATCTGGACTCCAGGATGCCTAAATCCTCTTCCCACCCCACACTTTTCCCAATCGAAGCCACTATCAATCTTCACTGGTCCAGCCAGGATGCCACGATGCATTTGGGTGTGAGTTGGGGCAACAGGGATGAAGGATAGATTGGAAAATGAGGAGTGAATTAAAACAGCTGTTTAGAAAGCCAGTGACTGTTTATAAGATCTTGTCTCTTAGCTCCAAGCTCATTCCTCTATACGGTGTTTTGTGATCCTTGTGAGGTAGGAGATTAGAAGGACTTGTTTTCATGACCCTGCTGATCTGAACAGGATGCAGCAAAGAAACCGGCCAAAACCAGCTAGGGCTAGGAATTATAATACATTTGCATAAGACACTCTCATTAGCTCCATCACAGTTTACAAATGCCATGACAACTACTCGGAAGTTATCTTAAATGATTCCAAGAATGCTCCACCCTTTTTCCAGACAGTTTGTGAATAACCCACCCCTTATTTAGCATATAATGAAGATACGCAGTCTCTTACACAGGATGTAAATAGAACTAGCCAGCAACCCACGGAGTGCTACTGTGTGCTCCTCTGCCTATGGGATAGCCGTGTTCTGTCCATGGAGCAGCCATCTTCTTCAACACATTACTCTAATAAACAGAGTTTATTAATAAATGCAGTTCTTGACAGCATCTTCCCAGTCTCACTTCCTCACCTTGCAGCGGCTTTGTTTCATTCACTGTGAGCTTATTCTTGAATTCTTTCCTGAGTGAAACCAAGATCCCAATTTGGGGGTATGACTGTATCACTAGGGCCGAAGCCTCATTTCTGCTTTACTAGTTGCTTCTTTTGGGGCTTTGACAATACAGGGTGCTTGCGGGAGCTGCAAGGCTGAAGTGAGAAGGGACCTGCACCCTTCAATTGGCTTCCTGTTCACATGAGCATCACCCAGCCACACTTCTGTCTGCTTCCTTTACTTTCAGTTCTTGACAGCATCTTCCCAATCTCGCTTCCTCACCTCACAGCAGCAGTTCCTTCCACTGCAGCAATTGGCTGTTGTTATATAACACATGCAGAGCTAACCTCATTGCTTCTGCTGGGAGACACCTGCCCAAGTTGGCCAGGGCTCCTCTTCAGGGGTCTGAACTTCAACTTCATGGTGTCCCCTCTCCATGCTTCTAGGTTTCAGTAGTTCCAACCTTTTCCTTTTTACCCCCCAACCTTAGACTGGTAGCTGCTTGCTACCTCTGTGACATCTTAGAGGTCATGTTTAACCATTTTAGTTACAAAATTAACAACGGTTTATATGAACTTCTCTCTGTTAAAATAACAGATAAGGTGTCTGCCTTCCAACTGCCACTGAAGCCATTGGGCTGGCCTGGGCATGATCAAGAAAGAACATTGTTCACAATGGGAATGGAGGGAAGTGACTGGATTGAGAAGATTTTTAGGAGGACAATTAATAAAAGGGTCATGCAAATTGAAAGATGGAAGAGAGAGGAAGAGGAAGGACTTAAGCTTCCTAGAATGAGCAACTGGTAGAAGGAGGTGTCAGAAATTAAGGTAGGTGAGGTCAACATTTTCAGGTGCCTTTGGCCACCAGCATTCATTCCTTCTTCTCTTGCAGGCAGCATGCCTATTTTTATTCCCACGTCCATCTGTAATCCTCCTAAGGATGACGTGATGGTCTTGGGGGTGGGACAGGTGGTTCTACCATAAACCAGTCAGCACTATTCCCTCCTCTTGGCCATCATGATTGGTTTAGGAATGAGCAGATAGACTAAATTGATCCAATCAAGCTAAAGCCCAGGTACTGGTTTTATGTGGAAGAGACCCCACTAGCACCAGATGGGAAGGAGCACATAGTCGATGCTGGTCCACAAGGGTGACTCTGTTAGGAATGAATATGGAGAGGGCAGAGCTAGGACATGGAGAGAAAGATATAGGTCTGGAGCAACTGGGCCCACTTGGCCCAAAACCAGCCCTCCCAGGATGTTTCAGTCACATGAATTGATTGACTCAAAAACTGACTTATTATTTCAGCCTTTATTTCATAGTCCAGTGTATTAGTCTGTTCTCAAGCTGCTATGAAGAAATACTTGAGACCTGGCAATTTACAAAGAAAAGAGGTTTAATTGACCCACAGTTCTGCATGGCTGGGGAGGCCTCAGGAAACGTACAATAAGGGGGAAGGCACCTCTTCACAGGGTGGCAGCAGAGAGAATGAGGGCAAGCAGGGGAAATGCCAGACGCTTATAAAACCTCAGATCTCATAAGAACTCACTCACTATCACAAGAATAGCATGGGAAAAACTGCACTCATGATCCAGTCACTTCCCACTGGGTGCCTCCCATGACACGTGGGGATTATGGGAACTACAATTCAAGATGAGATTTGGGTGGGGACACAGCCAAACCATGTCAGCCAGTTTGGGTTGATTTCAACAATTAGCAGCTAATCCTTCTAGGTAATACAGTGGAGAACACTAATTAAAAAATGGGTTTAGGGGAAATTGGTGAGCTCAGCTTAGGACCAGTTTTAGGCTTTCAGGAGGAGACTTCCTAGATATAAAAGCAAGTGGTATTTATTGGACATTTGCTACAGACACTGTTTTAAAGGTATTAGGAGTACTTAATATTTGTACAACCCATGAGGTGGTTACTATTGTTACCACCACTGTACAGATAAGAATACTGAACCACAGCAGTTAAGGGCCTTGTGTGAGGTCCACCTTGCTCCCTATAGTCTTTGCTACCTATTGATAGGGTAATAAAGACTTATGACCCTGAAGCTTGAGAGGCAATTATCTAAATATGACTGTTTTTGGAAATTGATCACCATCTCATGTAAGACTGATTATCCTAATAAACAAGAAGGCCTAAGATTTCAAGTCTCATTTGTAGGACATCCCAAGCTGTTTGATTCTTCTATCCACTCCCTTCCTTTTTTCTCAGGAATGTACATTGTAAATTTAGGTTGGGATCCTCCAGAGGCTGACCCTAAGACTGAGACTTGAATGCAAGTCATTTATTTGGAAACAATGCCAAGCAGCACTGGCAGGGGAGTGAGGAAACGGAGTGGGAAGAGACACTTGATCTGCTGGGGACCCCTAGGATCCTGTGTAGAACATGCTTTAGACACAGGAGTGGAAGTAAAGGCCAACTCCCAAGGGCTGAGGGTTGCTCATGGGACATTAAGTCCTTGGCACTTCTGGCCTGCCTCAGGCATGGGCTGAGCAAGTTCCAGGGCAAGAGAGGCTCTGTCTGACAGCTTTCAATGGTCACTAGCATCATAGGTACTAAGGGTAGGAGACACTAGGGTTGGCATGTGCAGGAAGGGTGGGTG
The DNA here is from genome assembly GCF_037993035.2 of Macaca fascicularis. Taxonomy (NCBI): domain Eukaryota; kingdom Metazoa; phylum Chordata; class Mammalia; order Primates; family Cercopithecidae; genus Macaca; species Macaca fascicularis. The sequence continues at coordinate 66,376,723 of NC_088384.1, forward strand.
CAAGGCATTGTGAACAGGCATGGGCAGTGTCTGCTATAGAAGCAAACATAGCATCAGGTTCCAGCCCCTCAGAGAACAACTGGTGCATCTCTAACATGAGGGCTGTGAGAAGGAAGCACAGCTTTTATCATTGTTATGGTCCAGGCATTTCGTAGCACCCCCAAACTTGGTCTCCTGCACATGGCCTTGTGGTTTGTTGAAAGGGCTGTGGCCAGAGCATAGCATCTTTCTTTGAGCCACTTTTACAACATCTTCATAGGCTGCACTGATCACAATTTGAGTCATGGGCTCAAATTAGGAACCAGTGGTCTACATGAGGTCACGTATCTAGAGGTTTCCAAGCTTGTTTTAATGTTTTTACTTATAAGACACAAATATTTGGCTATTTCTCATTATCCATCATGTTTTCCTTTTGAATCCTGATGTTTGCATATTTCCTTCTTACATCTTTGATGGTGAAACTCCAGGTCTCCTGTGGAGCCAAACCTTACTGTTTCTATTTTCTCTCTAAGGGAACATGTGGCAAGTTGTATTTTCCAAAAATGGCCAAAACAATATTTTTGACTCCACATGTTCTTCCAGAGTCTTTCCATTCACTCACCAAAACGTAAAGTCCATTTGCTCTCCCCTGGAAATTCAGCATAAGTAGATTCTGGGGGAAGTGATACCATGTGACTTCAGAGGCCATGTAATAAAAAGCCATGAGGCTTCTACCTGGCTTTGTCTGTTTCCAAGTACTCACCCTGGAAACTCAGTCACCATGTTGTGAGGAAGCCCAGGACACTGGGAGAGACCACATGGCCAGTCCCAAATTCCAATGTGCGACTGAACAAGCTCTCAAATGACTCAGGCCTCCAGCCTTGGAATCTTCCAGCTGAAGCCCAAGAAATCTTGGACCAGAGGCAAGTTGCTCCTACTCTGTTAATTTCTCATCCATAGAATCCACAAGAAAAATACATAATTGTTTTATGCCAATAAGTTTTGGGTCTTTATTTATGTGGCTGGGCAAGCAAGTCTTTCCTTGAAAGGGATTTGGGTGGTGGATCTGTGATGTCTGGGGGCTGAGGGCTTTCAAATTATGCTAGGGAGTCCTAGTCTCAACTTTTTCTCGTTCCAGAGAATGTGCCTGAGCAAATCAAGCAAGGAACTTGAAGCAAATATACAAAGACTGCAGTGTCCCCAACGTTACCGCAGGGCCCTGGATTGGCCAGGATGCTCTGGTTATGAACAACAGAAATAGATCCTGAACAACTTACGCAAAATAAGGATGTGTTAGAAGGGCAGGGGGCAGCTCTCAGGGCCTATAGGAGAGCCTAAAGAGCCAGGGCTTGTGAAGGACAATGACCAGTGCCAACTAGAAAGCTGAGAGGTAGACACAGCTTCTTCATAGCACCTTCATGGCATTACCTGAATAAACTGGCTCCCTAACTTTTTCTGTCCTTCACTTGGTTCAAGAATCAAATTCCCAGGAGAAATGGTCTGATTGGCCTAGCAAGGGTCACACAACACTCCGTGGAATGGTCAGGACATGCTGACTGACTTTCTATCAAGGCTCGGCCGGATGACAGGGGTGATAGTGCCATCATGGATTGAGCACTTAGCCTGTGGCAGGCTTGTGGATGCAGTCACTTAACTCTCACCATGATGGAGCTGTGACTACTACCCTCATTTTGCAGATGCGGAAAGGAAAGCACAGAGAGGGTAAGAAACATGCCCAAGGTCACTGATATGGTATGGCTGTCCCTACTCAAATCTTGAATTGTAGCTCTCACAATTCCCACATGTTGTGGGAGGGACCCAGTGGGAGGTAATTGAATTATGGGGCAGGTCTTTCCCGTGCTGTTCTCATGATAGTGAATAAGTCTCATGAGATCTGAAGAATTTATAAAGGGGAGTTCCCCTGCACACGCTCTCTAGCCTGCCACCATGTAAGATGTGACTTTGCTCCTCTTTCACCTTCTGCCATGATTGTGAGACCTCCCCAGCCATATGGAACTATGAGTCAGTTAAACCTCTTTCCTTTATAAATTACCCAGTCTTGGGTTTGTCTTTATTAGCAGTGTGAGAACAGAGTAATACAGTCACTCAGCTGGTAAATGGCATCACCAGGGCTCAAAGACGGCAGCTTCATATCCTGGACTCTGAATTCCTACATCACAGCTTCTCACAGCCCTTGTGGCTACAGTCCTGCTTGTAATCACAGTTCCCCAAAGATAAATCAAAGGATTACTTGAAGCAGAAAGAAGAATGGAGCCTGGGCCAGGAAACACGGCATGTGCCTAAAACACCGACCTTAATGGTCCAAAGGACAAAGAGGAGAATGTTTGGGGCCAAGATCGGGATCCTTGAGAGGAGGTAACTATTAGACCCAAATGGAGTACTGCAGAACCAGGACATGCCCCTGGCCAGAAGATATGTTTACTAGATATAGAAGTCCCAGAATAATTCCTTTAAAAAGGATAGCTGTTTACCTCGGGGCTACAGGCATGAGAAGTGCTTGTGGATTGGTGTCCACAGCTGCCTGGGACACTCACCTGCCTGACTCCTGCACACAGCTGGATTAGAGGCTCTCCTGTGCAGAGCAAAGCCCCTCACGGTGCCGTCAGGGGTATAGCCGCACATATTGCTCTGCCTGCGTCCTTTTGTCCTCTAGATCTGAACCTCCTGTGTAACTAAACTATCTTTCTTTCAATGGCCTTGAAAACCACTTACAGGTAAAATCCTCCTTAAGCAGACGTTAAAACATGTCCAGCATGCAATTCAGTGAGACACACACAACAGGTGCTTGATGCATGTTTACTGTTGATAATAAAAAGACAAGATGCTGGGAAAAGTCATATTGTGATGTGGGGTGTCTCACCCCCTCAATCTATAAAGTAATTTCACCAGGAAAGATTCTTCCTGGAGAACTTGCTGGTTTCAACCTGTGCTCACTCAGTTTAACTGCAATGGAATTCATGAATTAGTCCCAGTCCAAATGAAAGAGAATTTTGTTAAAAAAAATTATAATCTCACCTCTCTTTGTGGTGGTGGTGTCCTTAACTCCGTAACACAGTACGTTTACATTCTTGTTCTTGCTCCCAAAGGACCAGACATAGGAGATTCCCAGACATGACCCTCATTTGAATTGGTGTGGAGATAATTCTGAGTAATTTTCTGATATTTCAAAGAGTAACCTTTTTTATCAAAGACAAATGAAAGCATTTTTAAACACTTCTTAAATTTATTAAGAGGAAAGATTTTTGTTGTGTGTTTTGTTTTGTTTTGTTTTGACAGAGTCCTACTCTGTGGCCCAGGCTGGAGTGCAGTGGCACCATCTTGGCTCACTGCAACTTCCCCCTCCCAGGTTCAAGTGATTCTCCTGCCTCAGTTTCCTGAGTAACTATTACTACAGGTGTGGGCCACCATGCCCGGCAAATTTTTGTATTTTTACTGGAGATGGGATTTTACCATGTTGGCCAGGCTGGTCTCGAACTCCTGACCTCGAGTGATCCACCCGCCTCGGCTTCCCAAGGTGCTGGGATTACAGATGTGAGCTACCGTGCCTCGTCAAGAGGAAAGTTTTAAAACATTTTATGTATGTACAAAATTTTCCCCACCTCTCATTTTTCCCTTTTCTTTCCTAAAATTCTGGAAAGCCCAGAAAATGCTTTGTGATCCTGAACATTGGCTCTGCCCTGTAAGCCAGGCCACAGCTATGAGTATTCCACAAAGATGGTGACAAAATCAAGCATGGTGCTATCAGGCAAAGTCATGAAGAAGGTGACTAGGGTGGGTGCCAGCAGCACAGGGCAGTTCTCTGGGAAAGAGGCAGGCTCTTGTAAGGAAAAGCACATCAAAATCAGGGACCCGTAAAAATAGTAAAAAGTGATCCCAGGGCACCTGGGAGAAGCAACATTGTCCATGGCACATTCTTTTTTTCTTTTTTTTGAGACAGAGTCTTGCTTTGCCACCCAGACTGGAGTGCAGTGGCATGATTTCTGCTCACTTCGACCTCTGCCTCCCGGGTTCAAGTGATTCTCCTGCCTCAGCTTCTTGAGTAGCTGGGATTACATGCACCCACTAACACGCCTGGCTAATTTTTGTATTTTTAGTAGAGGCGGGATTTCAACATGTTGGTCAGGCTGGTCTTGAACTCCGACCTCACGTGATCCACCCGCCTTGGCCTCCCAAAGTGCTGGGATTATAGGTGTGAGCCACTGTGCCTAGCCCATGGCCCATTCTTTTTTTTTTTTTTTCTTTTGAGATGGAGTTTTATTCTTGTTGCCCAGGCTGGAGTGCAGTGGTGCGATCTCAGCTCACTGCAACCTACACCTCCCAGGTTCAAATGATTCTCCTGCCTCAGCCTCCCGAATAGCTGGGATTACAGGTGTCCACCAACACACCTGGCTAATTTTTTGTATTTTTAGTAGAGACGGAGTTTCACCATGTTGGCCAGGCTAGTGTATAATTCCTGACCTCAAGTGATCTGCCTGCCTTGGCCTCCCAAAGTACTGGGATTACAAGCGTGAGCCACCACGCCCAGCCAGCCCATTATTAATGAAGACAGAGTAGCTTCTATGAGGATGGCAGTGGGGGAGATAAAATGGGAAGTGTAGAGAAAGAGTCTAGAGTGTAGGGGATCTCCAAATCTTTGAATATCTTCCAGATATCCCAAATTTATTAGCAAAGTCTGGTCTTTATCAATCAGATACTTAACCTGGGTCATAGAAAATGTTAATATTGGGAATTTTGCCCATGCTGCAATTCAGCAATGCATATGGCCATTTTTAGACTTGCTTTTCAATGGACTCATTGTGTCAGTTCTAAGCATAAAAGGCATTACTTAGTAGGGTCACACTGTGTTCCCAAAGGTCTGCTTTCAGCTGCACAACCCAGATACAGAACTTATTCTTCAGCCACTGGAAATTGTTCACAGCTGTTTTGAGCCCCCCACCTTATCTCCTTTAAACAGCTCCATGGCTACGCAAACCTCCAAAGCCTCACCCATGGAGGTAGTCTGAGTCATAGGCAACCACAAGCAGCAGCTTAATGTACCATTACATTGCTTTTTATAATGGAATGATAGCTTTTGATCCCAGGTTATAAAGACTGTCTTGCTGCCCTGATTACCATTCCAAACACCCTACACATCTTCTGAGTGTCTCGTTCCATGCAACCCCACTCCTGGCACTAACTTTGTCATAGCAAGTCTTTTTGGTCCCAAGGAACAGAGACTCATTCAAGTGAATTAGGAATGAGGAAATTTATTGTAATTTATTGTAAATATACAGTTGAACTTGGAATGACATTGAAAGTTGACAGGGATTTTTCAACTCTCTTGGAATCCTTGCTCCTCTCTTTGTCTGTCCTTGTTTTTCCTCTTTTCAGTTGATTCCATTTGTTTATTCTCTCTCTGTTTTTCTCAATCTCATAGTTTCTGCTGTTCATAGATTCTGCTCCTTCATAATTTCAATCTAATTTGAATTGGCACATTATGACCTTTTTTTTTTTTTTGAGATGGAGTCTTGCTCTGTCACCCAGGCTGGAGTGCAGTGGCACCATCTCGGCTCACTGCAACCTCCGCATCCCAGGTTCAAGCGATTCTCCTGCCTTGGTATCCCGAGTAGCTGGGACTATAGCATGTGCCACCACGCCTGGCTAATTTTTTGTATTTTAAGTAGAGACAGGGTTTCACCACGTTAGCCAGGATGGTCTCAATCTCCTGATCTCATGACCCGCCCACCGTGGCATCCCAAAGTGCTGGGATTACAGGTGTGAGCCACCACATCTGGCCTGACTTCTTTTAATGCCATAAATGTTCTGCCTCCACTGGCAAATAACAAATTTTCTCTATCATTTTAGTGATACAAGCAGAGGTTTGAAAAGTGCTTGTCTGGCTGGGCGCCATGACTCATGCCTGTAATTTCAGCACTTTGGGAGGCTGAGGCGGGCAGATCACTTGATGTCAGGAGTTCGAGACCAGCCTGGTCAACACAGTGAAACCCTGTCTCTACGAAAAATACAAAAAATAGCTGGGTGTCATGGTAACCCCAGCGACTTGGGAGGCTGAGGCAGGAGAATTGCTTGAACCCAGAAGGCAGAAGTTGCAGTGAGTTTAGATAGCACTACTGCACTCCATCCTGGGTGACAAAGTGAGACTTTGTCTCAAAAAAAGAAAAAAAAAGAAAGAGAAAAAGAAAAGAAAAGTGCTTATATTCTTTTGTTGCTCTTAGAGCCCTTTGAGCACCCTGTAGATAAGTCCAAGTTAGCCTTCTGGAGAGGACCACCCAAAGACAGCTTTGCCTATTGGCCTCCTGTCATATGAATGAGGAGTTTAAGATCATCCAGCTCAGTAGAGGCCTAGCTGACTTCAGTCACATGAGTGAGCCCAGTATTAGTCCAGGCAGGATCAGCAGAAGAACTGTACAGTTGAGCCTAGGTTAGGTTACCAACTCACAGAATCATGAGCTACTACATCATTGCTGTTTTAAGCCACTAAGATGTGAAGCTTTTTGTTATGCTGTAAAAGCTAACTGCAACACCAAGCAAGTCAATGGGCCGAGTCTATTGGATCAATGGATCATGTCAGTGGATATGATGTTTTCACAGAAGCGGGAAGTGTGTATTTGGAAAAACTATTATAACCTACCACAATACCTGTTTTTTATACTAAATATGATGATGCTCCTCTTGGGTCTTGTTTATTTAGTCCCCTCACCACTCTGCACAATGGATGACATGTAGTATATATGTTCAGATGCTGGTGAATAAATGTCACAATGAAAAAGGAACATTCTCTGCCCTCAAGCTGCTTATTGTTTGGATATGGAGATAAGACACAAATTCAGTAACTATCACAGTAAAACAAGAATAAATAGTGCCATGGAAAGTGTCAAGCTCTACCGAGGCAGATGACAAGTATTTCCACTTGGAGGCAGGTGAAGGAATAGAAGAAAATCAGGGGAGGCTTCCTGTAAGTCACGACATTTAAACTTGGCTTGAAGGATGGACAGAATTTTAAAAGGAGCTGGTGAACAAGACAGTTTTTGTTCATTGTGTGAGAAACAAATGAAGATGCTAGAGCTACTCTCCTGTTTGGGACAAGGCAAAAATCCTGACTAGGTGGAGGCATGCTGTGATGTAGAGGGACTTAAGGCCAGAAAGGAAGAGTGCTGAAGGCTGAGCTGTGTATTAACACAATGACTCTCAAATAATCCAGGAGCAGCTAAATGATTCAGCATATTATTGTACTATTGTGGGATGGGATATTTGTAACCATAGAAAGTTTGCTTTTGAAAAATGTTTAGTAACATCAGTTGTAGTTAAATGACTAAAAATAGTACCAATCTAGTTTTATTAAAATTAATATATTAATTTAATATATAATATGTATATTTATATAGAAATTTAACAATTTTTGAACTCTAAACTGAAAATGTTCCTAACTAAAATCAAGCCATTCGGTTGGGCACAGTGGCTCACGCCTATAGTCCCAGCACTTTGGGAGGCCGAGGTGGGTGGTTCACTTGAGTCCAGGATTTCGAGACCATCCTGGCTAATATGGCAAAACCCCATCTCTACTAAAAATACAAAAAATTAGCCGGACTTGGTGGCATGCATCTGTAGTCCCAGCTACTCGAGAGGCTGAGGCAGAAGAGTCACTTGAACCTGGGAGGCAGAGGTTGCAGTGAGCCGAGATCATGCCATTGCACGCCAGCCTGGGTGACAGTGTGAGATTCCGTCTCAAAAAAAAAAAAAAAAAAAAAATCAAGCCACTAATCAGAGAGGCAATCAGTTGCTGGTAGTATAATATTGTCAGCGACTGTCCTAAATGCTCTACATACATTAGCTCATTTCTTCATAATGAGGTCATTTATTCCTCTCCCTTATGAAGTTAGATGCCATTATTATCCGCCTATTGCCAATATGGTGAAACAGCATGGTTTGTAGGATATAACCCCAAAGTAGCTTCCTTTGTGCCACTGCCTTTTAAAATGATCCCTTTGGACTCATTCTCCTCTTGCCCATAGATTAAAATTAGCATGTCTCATGTGTTTTCTGTCCATTTTCCTGTCAATAGCTAATATGCCTAGTTCAGGATAGTAATCAAAATTTTATGCATCATTCATGGTTGCCATTATTCCCCTTTCCAAGCCTGGGAGAGTGACCTACCTGGGAGTAGGTGGGAGGAGCTGGACTGAGGAGGAAAGGTGGGAAAGGGGTGGGAACATTGTTACTTGACTCCTGGAGAGCGTAGATGCTGGCACTCTCTGGGTTTGCAGGTGTTTAAGGCTCATCATTTTTGTCAAGGGCCATGTTTATGGGTTCTCTTACTTCCCTAGGGATCTGCCACCTTTGGCTCCCTCATTGCTGATGAAAGCATCTCTGTTTGGATGGTTGGTTATGAGCTCCTTCTCCAGCCAAAAAACATCTGGTGGTATCTCCATCTCCTTTCAACGGTGATCTTTTTGCTTCTTCAGATGACTCCCAGGCAGCTTCTGGGATGACTCCAGGATAATGCTCCTTCATGCATAACACACAGGAAACTCTTGTTTATCCTTTGTCCTCAGAGACTCTGGACTGAAGGTTGCTCAGGGAAGCCACTTCACTTTGCCTTTTGCCATCAGAACAGTTAGCTTGTTTCTTTCCACTTAGGATGACAGGCTTGGGTCGGACCAGTCCACTGTGTCTTCGTGACTGCAGGAGACCTCATCATACCCTCAACTTCTCTATAAGGACTACTCCCTTGACTTGAGGTGAACAGAACACCTAACCCTTTCTCCTGTGAGAGTACAGGACACAGGGCAGAATCAATTCTTCCAAAAATTATCTTCTTTCTTCTCCAGTAGCCTCCAGCCCTTTTATTCCATTTCTGTGGGTGAACAATTAAGTCACAAAACAAGCATGAGTCACTTCTTTCATAAAACCTATATCATGGACTTGCAACTTACTTGGAAGGAGCATCAATTGTCTTGGGCTGAGACTCACTTGAACGTCTTGTTAGATTCCATTTGAGTAGCAGAGATGGATTAAATAGTTTGCTAAAGGTAAATGCTGGAAGTGGAATTCCAATCTGGACAGTCAAGATTCAAAACCCAGACTCTTAAACAGATAGTACTTTGATTGAAAGTCTTAGAAATAAATTTTATTTCCCTCTCTATGTTTGTCTGTATATTATATATTTTCCTATATATGTATGTATGCATCTGTATATGTATAATAATAGCTGTACAATAAGAAAAATTATATTTTAAAGATTAATCAAGCAAAAGCATTCAGCACAGTTTAGTGTGATGGGAAATTGCAGACAGGAGTAGTAGATAAGAGGTTGTTTAAATAGTCAATAATTAACACTACAACAATATCAATCATAATAAAACTCACTCCCCCTCCCCGGCCTTTTCACAGAGCATGCCCAACAATGTCCTTACAGCAGATACAAACACAAGCATCATGAAGCTTTCCCCTACAATTTCTTCTGTGATACATTGATAGGGTCATGCCAAAACACAACCTGGTAGAAGGTGTTCTGAGAGAGCAAAAACAATTCGGTCTTAGGACACAGCTCTCTGCCACCTGAGATTAATGCAGCGAGACATTTTACAGGACTCAGGCAACGGCTGGATGGCGTAACTTTCAGACAGTCCTTTGTAAATATTGTTTCTTTTAATCAAGCCTTTGATAAATATTGAGTGGCAAGAAGTTCAAGGTTGCCCAGAGTAGTTAGAATAAAGCTATTCATTACGTTGGTTAATGCAGACTTCAGCAGGCAGTCCAGCTGGGAATGGGGCAGTTATGCTTCCAGGCAGTTTGACAGGCTTGACAAGGACACCTGGCTCTATGGTGGCAATCAATCACTGCCACAGTTATACTGTGTAACAAATCATCCCACATCCCATTGGCCTAAAACAAGGATCACGTATTCCCAAAATGTCCAAGGTAGGAGGACTCCAATGTGTTTGACTCCCAGCAGTCATTTGGGTCTGGCTCTTCCCCACATCTTTCCTCCTTTACTGGATCAGTGGATTAGCCAGGATATGTTCTTGTGGCACTGGCAGAAACATAATAGGGCAAGACTCACAGCACAAGGACATTCCATGCCTTTGCTTCCACATTTCCATTAATCTTCCACAGGTCAAGCCAAGTTGCATGGCCAAACCCAGTATCAATGGGGTGGGGAAGCCTACGTTTTTCACCATGGGAGGGAAGTCAGTAAACAATAGTCCAAATCATCACATTCTACTTAAGAAGCAATTTGGGCACACTGATGAGAATGTCTATAATTAAAAGAGAGTGACAACATGAAATAGGGACAAGAAAGTGGAATAACTGGAATTCTCCTATACCTTTTGTGGGAATATAAAATGCTACAACCACTTTGAAAAACAGTTGGCAGATTTTTAAAACATTTAAAAAGTGCCAGCAGACTTCCACTCTTAGCCTTTCAGCCAAATATATAGAAATGCTCTTCAAGGAAAAGACATGTACATGAATGTTCATAGTATCCTTATTCTTAATAGCTCCAAAGTAGAAACAACCCAAATGTCCATCAAGAGGGGAATGAACATTCAAAAGGTGTTTTTTTCCATATGAGATACTACTCAGCAATGAAAGGAACAAACGATTGATATATACAATAAAATGGATAGATCTCAAAAACAACGTGTGAGCAAAGGGAACTAGACACTAAAGAATACATGCAATGTGAAAACATTGATATCAAGTTCAAGAACAAACAAAACTAACATAAAATCATAGAGATCAGATCAATGGTTGACTTTGACTAGAAGGAGCATGAAATAACTGTCTGGGGTAGGAAAATGCTCTATATCTTGATAGGAATGCAGGTTATTGATACTTATTGAATTGTTCACTTAAAATATGCATTTCACTGTATGTAAATTTATCTCACTTGAAACAAAAAATGGAATTTGGGGTTGGGTCTGGCACACAAAAATGATTGGACTTCCAAGGCCATGCTTTTAGGCCATCGAGTCTGACTTGCCCAGTGTCAACGTCAGCCACAATCAAACTCTTCGAGAAAATGCCCATAGGCAGGTTGATCTTAAGTATATCATGCTCTTCAGGAAAAACTGGGTGTAAAAGGTCCTTCTAGGCAGCTCTCTTGGGTTGGATTTCTGGGAAAGTTGAGCCAGAGACAAGGACTTGAATGCAGGTGGTTTATCTGGGAGGTGAGCCCAGGAAGCAGGAGTGAGGGAGCAGGGACAGGAAGCAGGGGAAAGAAGAAACACCAGCACACGAGCTCATGCTGGAGGCAGCTGAGCCTGGGTTCCACCAGGAGCTCTGAGAAGGACACCAAATTCCTCCCAGAATTATCCAGAAAGAACCACAGAGTGGGGCTTTCTTTACAGCAACATAAAAATGGCCTAATACAGATGAGAAGCCTTACTGATAACATAAATAGTCCATTAACACAGATTTGATATGTTAGAGGTATTATACACTATAGTCTTAAAATAAAGCAAGCTAGACGAAAGAAAAAAATCATGGGCCAGGTCCAAGGGCTCATGTCTGTAATCCCAGCACTTTGGGAGGCCAAGGTGGGTGGTTCGCTTGAGTCTAGGATTTCGAGACCAGCCTGGGCAACAGAGAAACCCGATCTCTATGAAAAATACAATAATTAGCTGGGCATGGTGGTTCACACCAATGGTCCCAGCTACTTGGCAGGCTGAAGTGGGAGAATTGCTTGAACTCAGGCGGTTGAGGTTGCACTCCAGCCTGTGCAACAGTGCAAGACCCTGTCTCAAAAAAAAGGAAAGAAAGAAAGAGAGAGAGAGAGAGAGAGAGAAAGAAAGAGAGAGAGAGAGAAAGAAAGAGAGAGAGAAAGAGAGAGAGAAAGAGAGAGAAAGAAAGAAAGAAAAAGAAAGAAAGAAAAAGAAAGAAATAAAGAAAAGAAAGAAAGAAAGAAAGAAGGAAAGAAAGAAAGAAAAAGAAAGAAAGAAAGAAAGAAAGAAAGAAAGAAAGAAAGAAAGAAAGAAAGAAAAGAAAGAAAGAAAATCATTAGGCGATGGGTGCAGGTGTAATCCCAGCACTTTGGGAGGCTGTGGCTGGAGGATCCCTTGAGCAGGAATTTGAGGCTGCAGTGAGCCATAATTGCACCACTGGACTTCTTAAAAAGAAAAGAAAATCATAAGGAAGAGAAAATATATTTATTATTCATGAAGAGGAAGTGGATCATCACTAAGGTCTTCATCCTTGTGCACTGTTTTCACGTTGAATCAGCTGAAAAGGAGGAAGCGGGGGTGTCTTAGGAGTGGCAGAAACAGAAGAAAATCTGCACGTAAGGGGACCAATGCGGTTCAAGTTCACGCTGTTCAAGGGTCATCTGTATAATCTTAATGCTAACATGTAAAATATTGCTTACTGCTCTGTATTTATTAAGTGGGAAGTGGGCAAGAATTTGATTTGTCCAAAAGTAACATTTAATCATTCAATGTATAAACTTAAGAGATGATGAGCAGTGGAGGGGGAGAGGTGGGAAGGCAGCAGGCACATCTGTGGCCCCCTCTGCAAACCAGCTGCTGGAAGTGCTGGGGTTGACATCCATGCCCCACGCAGATGCCCAGCTGCAGTGAGAATTGGCTTCTTACAGCAGAGAATATCTTCCTTTTCTCCAGATAACTGTCCTCAGCAGATGGGACCACTGTGCTTGGGAGACGACACCCATGGAGGCTCCTGGCCAATGATAGAGTGACATGAGGGTGTAGGAAGCTGGCTCACAGGCCTAAAAATGGGACTGACTCTATGGTAGAATTCATTCTTCAGAGACCCTGTGGAGTCAGGCTGAGGCTAACCTTCCTCTGAGACCACATCCTTGCTGCCCTCTGCCCCTGCCCTCCTCTGATTCTCTCACCCTCCTTCTCTCCATCTTCATTTTTATCCATTATTTATTTAAGAGTAAACCCTTCCATGAAAAATCAGAGGGAAAGTGTAGAATTGAATGCCCACCAGCCTGAAGAGATAGTTCTATTTCCATAGAGGACAGCTCAGAGTCATCAATATTTACTGCTGGGATTTGCTTTATTTTGATTATATCCACCCTCATCAAATATTATGCAAGGAAGCCTGGACAGTGATGAAATCCACTCAGTTCTATTAGAAACTAATTTGATTTTACTGCCAAAAATTTAATTCATATAAACCATGAGTTGATCCTTAAGAAGAAAAGAATACATTGTAGGATTTTGTTTGTTTGTTTGTTTTTTGCACTCTCTGAGTACTCAAACCATCTCTGCCAGCATTCAATATGTCTGACTTTCTAATTGGCCTGTGAGGATGGAGCATCATGAGACTGTAGCTATACGAAACTACACATAATTCCTAAACTGCTTTTAACCTTCCTTGCCTCCTTCCTTAACAGGGAAATAAACAATGAAATAATTAGCACACCTTGAACTTCGATGCTGTTCAGTGCTCAACAGGCTAAGTCTGGGTCTGGGAAGGACAGTGGGTGATGAGTCAGAAAATTGCAAATATGTAGGCAGGAAGAAAAAGCAACACCATGCATGAAAAGAGATGTTAGAGTATTGCGGTGTATGCAAAATTGCAGGTGAATTATGATGGGAGTCTTGGTTGGTACAACCCTTTGGGAAGCTGTTTGGCAATACCTACTAAACAGAACAAACGCATACCCTATAACCTCAAATTCCACTCCTGGGTAGACACCCAAGAGAAACGACTATCTCTGTCCACCAAAAAACATGCACCAAAATGTTCAGAAAAGGCTTCTTCATAATGACTCCAAACTTAACTCAGCTGGACCCATCATTAGGCAAATGAGTAAGCAATTTAGGGCACATCCACACTACAGTCTTTGAGACAACACTAAGCATGAAGAAACTATCGCTAAGGCAGCAAGAGGCACGGATCTCGCCAGCACGATGTGGAGCCAAGGAAGCTAAACACCAAAGAGCAGATAATCTGTAATTCTATTTATATACATTTCAAAACAGGCACAACTACACTGTATGGTGCCAGAGATCAGAGTAATGATTTTTCTTGGTTGGGGGATGGTATTGCTGGGATGTGGAGAAGGTTTGGTGGGACTAGGTGCTGAGTACGTGGGTGTGTTCACTCTGTGAAAATTCACTGGGCTATAAACCTGTAAATTAGGCATTTTTCTCCAAAAGTGTTAAACCAATTAAAAGTTCACCCCAAAAAAGCGAGTGAAATTTCTTTACACTAGTTTTGAACACACACACACACACATCCCGATAAAGCATCTTTTATATTACTTAAAACATGCTGGAAAGTGATAAGATGGAGAATACAAGTTAATAATGTCTTCTAACTTCAAATCTTTCACAAAACAATTACGAAAGCAAGAAATACACCTGGTTTGAAAATTCAACTCTTCACACAAACATTATACTCCAGTTCACTACGGAGTCTCTCGGAATAATCTGTTGGAATTTCTCCCCAGTAGATGTTAGAAACCTTTGTATTCTCTTAAAAAGCTTCTTTCTAGGGGGTGAGGGATAGAGGCTACAAATTGGATACAGTGTATACTGCTCGGGTGATGTGTGCACCATAATCTCACAAGTCACCACTAAAGGACTTACTCATAAAACCAAACACTACCTGTTCCCCAAAAACCTATGTAAATAAAAAAATGTTAATTTTAATTTTAAAAAAGTGCCTTCCTAAACAGAAACAGCAGAAAAGACCCAGCTTTATAATTTCAGAACATTTAGAAAGCTGAACCACAAAGGAGTCTCCAATTGGCTTTCTTAAGGGCTTGACTGAGACTGATTATCCTGGCATTTGCAGAATATGTCACCTACCGTAAAAGCAAAAGGGAGGTTTTCCCCCTTACTCTTTTAATGAGGATTTTGATGAGAAAAATAAACAAATTCTGAAAACTCAAATCAAACAAACTGCATTTCTCAAGACTAACAGGTCTTTTCTTTCCTCATCACATCCCAACAACCACCTGCTTGAGACCCCGCCTAAAATTGCGCTAAAGTTTGCCAAAATATTTGAGCTCCAGAGGGGTTTGAGAGGCGTCACTGGCGGATGTTTGTTTCTGACATGTTCCTTCTGCCCTAGCTGTGCGTATCTGACACAAGCAGGATCCTCTGAGAAACAGAAGTGCTTCCAAATAAAATACCCAAGCTACGACTCTTCACATCAAGAGAAACCAGGTGTCTTCCACAAAAAAAGAGTTGTCTTCCGTTTCTAGGTATGGAAATGTCAGGAGGCTGGAGAGATGGTGTTCTAAAAACCTGGTAGGAAAAATGAAATAAATCTCCTGGAATGAAAATGCAAAAATTATAAATAAAACAAAAGGAGAAAGCCCGGGCATAGCAGGGAGGGTCTCAATGTGAGCTGATAATGGTAAACCTTCCCTAAAGGAACTGCAATCTTTGGTCCAAAAAGTATTTCTCCTCTGTGTGAGCTTTTGAATGGATCGTTGCCAAAGCTTCTCTCCCAGGGAGCTGACGTTGTTAGAGCCACTAAAACACCTGTGTGGTTCATTATTCTTACTTCTTTTAACTGATTAAAAAATGCATAGATTACGTTCATCCAGGTGACCTTACTCAACCAAGGCCATACAGTCAGTTAGTGGCTCAGCAGAGTGTGGAATGAGGCTCTCAGATTATAAACAAGGGAACTCTCCTCCCATGCTTTTTCCACCCTAGTGTGTTTTCCCCCTTGGCCTGAAGTCAGTTCCTGGTAAGGAACTGGATATATCATTGACAAATGCTGTTTTGACTATCAATTCTGAGGCTTTTACCAGGATCTTTCTTTGGCCATGTCTTTTTTTTTTAATCTTTGCCCTTTTTATTAAGTATAACCTACATATAGAAACATATATCCCTGTATCAGTTCTGATGAATTTGTACAAAGTGAACACTCCCATGTAATCACCATTCAGATCAAGAAATAAAACATGGCTATTCCCAGAATCCCATCTTGTGCCCTTTCTAGCCATTAGCCCCCACCAAGGGTAACCACTCTCCTGATTTCTCCCCATAGACAGGTTGGCCTGTTTTTGAACTTTAAGTGGAAACATTCACTATGCGTTCTTTTGTGTCCAACACCCTTCATGTTTGTGACAGTCATTCGTGTGGCTGTGAGTAGCTGTGAGTCCTTTACTCTCATCACTGTAGTCTTCTATTTTGTGACTATGCCATGATTTCTTCATTCTATTGGTGGGCATGTGCGTGGTTTCCAGTTTGATGCTATTATGAAATAATACTGCTTTTATGAATAGTCTAGGTCATGTCCTTTGGTGAACCTAGGACACATTTCCAAAGGGAATTTCCTAAATGTTCAAGTCTTGGCTGGGGTAAAATCAAGGCCCCTAAGCTGTGTAATGGTTAAGAACACAGTCTTGGAAGAACATACCATGCTCATGGATAGGAAGAATCAATATCGTGAAAATGGCCATACTGCCCAAGGTAATTTATAGATTCAATGCCATCCCCATCAAGCTACCAATGACTTTCTTCACAGAATTGGAAAAAACTGCTTTAAAGTTCATATGGAACCAAAAAAGAGCCCGCATTGCCAAGGCAATCCTTAGTCAAAAGAACAAAGCTGGAGGCATCATGCTACCTGACTTTAAACTATACTACAAGGCTACAGTAACCAAAACAGCATGGTACTGGTACCAAAACAGAGATATAGACCAATGGAACACAACAGAGCCCTCAGAAATAATACCACACATCTACAGCCATCTGATCTTTGACAAACCTGACAAAAACAAGAAATGGGGAAAGGATTCCCTATTTAATAAATGGTGCTGGGAAAATTGGCTAGCCATAAGTAGAAAGCTGAAACTGGATCCTTTCCTTACTCCTTATACGAAAATTAATTCAAGATGGATTAGAGACTTAAATGTTAGACCTAATACCATAAAAACCCTAGAAGAAAACCTAGGTAATACCACTCAGGACATAGGCATGGGCAAGGACTTCATGTCTAAAACACCAAAAGCAAAGGCAACAAAAACCAAAATTGACAAATGGGATCTAATTAAACTAAAGAGCTTCTGCACAGCAAAAGAAACTACCATCAGAGTAAACAGGCAACCTACAGAATGGGAGAAAATTTTTGCAATCTACTTATCTGACAAAGGGCTGATATCCAGAACCTACAAAGAACTCAAACAAATTTACAAGAAAAAAACAAACAACCCCATCAAAAACTGGGCAAAGGATATGAACAGACATTTCTCCAAAGAAGACATTCATACAGCCAACAGACACATGAAAAAATGCTCGTCATCACTGGCCATCAGAGAAATGCAAATCAAAACCACAATGAGATACCATCTCACACCAGTTAGAATGGCAATCATTAAAAAATCAGAAAACAATAGGTGCTGGAGAGGATGTGGAGAAATAGGAACACTTTTACACTGTTGGTGGGATTGTAAACTAGTCCAACCATTGTGGAAAACAGTATGGCGATTCCTCAAGGATCTAGAACTGGAGAAATCATATGACCCAGCCATCCCATTACTGGGTATATACCCAAAGGATTATAAATCATGCTGCTATAAAGACACATGCACATGTATGTTTATTGCAGCACTATTCACAATAGCAAAGACTTGGAATCAACCCAAATGTCCATCAGTGACAGACTGGATTAAGAAAATGTGGCACATATACACCATGGAATACTATGCAGCCACAAAAAAGGATGAGTTTGTGTCCTTTGTAGGGACATGGATGCAACTGGAAACCATCATTCTCAGCAAACTATCACAAGAACAGAAAATCAAACACCACATGTTCTCACTTATAGGTGGGAATTGAACAATGAGATCACTTGGACATGGGAAGGGGAACATCACACACTGGGGCCTATTGTGGGGAGGGGGGAGGGGGGAGGGATGGCAGTGGGAGTTATATCTGATGTAAATGACGAGTTGATGGGTGCTGATGAGTTGATGGGTGCAGCACACCAACATGGCACATGTATACATATATAACAAACCTGCACGTTGTGCACATGTACCCTAGAACTTAAAGTATAATAAAAAAATAAAAATAAAAAAATAAAAAAAAAAGAACACAGTCTTTGGGTCAAACTGGTTCATTCTGAGTATGGCTACGCAAGTGCTCCTGAACATTTTAACTAATGCCTCAGTTTCCTAGTCTGTAATAGGGGATGATAATAATAATAGCTACCTCATAGTTTTAGTGAGAATTGAATGAGCCAATGCTAGAAGAATGCTTGACACGTTAAGAGCTAATTGAGAGTTTTCTAGTATTGTTATTATGCCAGCAACTTGACCTCTACTTCAGTCACGTGGGGTTGTCCTGGGTACTAAATGGCATGTATTCAGAGGATCGGAAAGACCCTCAGTAGCAAACTGCTGCTCAGAACCCCGCCTGGCATGAGGAGGACTGGCCCACGTGGGCATCAGCCTGCGGAAGCCATCCAATCTCCGAGCTCACCGCCTGTCCAGGGTCACATCTGGGACCTCGCTGCCTCCCACCTTCCCTCCTGCTCACCCTCCCCTCCTCTGCCTGCTGCCACCGCTTCGAACCCCTCCAATGTTCTCCTAATTCCTTACCCACTGGGGATGTTTTTACCCTGCCTAGTATACAGATTCTTTTCCGCATGACGCCATTAGCAGAAAGAAACTCAGGCCCTTAATAACTGACTGCTTAAAACGGCACAGCTGCCTCAATCAGGGGTCACTACACAGACCAGAAAACAAGGTAGCAGTTTATAAAATATAGTTTTATTTGAATAAGACCAGTCCACATGGGATTAATTAAATACATCCACCGCGAGTGAAAGGATGTATGTTGGTGGATTTGCGCGTCCGCCTTTCCTATCACGGCTCTGGAAGGTTTAGCTTCTACTGCTTTTGTCTGCATGGGATTAAGAAGGAGGAGGTTGGACGGGGTTATTAAAAGAAAAAAGAGCATGCCTGGTGACCTAATTCCCTTCTGCATCTTTATCATGTACCGCGGTGTACAAATCCCCATATGGGACAACAATGCAAATGAGTTGTACTGGAGAATAAAACATTTGAGACAAAAAAAAAAACACATGAGTTTGTCATACAATATCACAGCAACTAATAATGTTCAGACTTAAAAAAATGACATTCTATTATGGAGTTTTATTTCTTGTCCCGGTGGGCGACCAACCAGGCATAGCAATTCAGAATTCAAATACTGTACAAGGATATACAGTAACTACGGTTCTCTGAGGATTTGAGGAAATGTCAGAAAACCAAGCTCCAAGTCAAATTTATTAGTTGGTGCAGATATCTAACAATTTTACATAGACACTGATAAGGCCATCTGGGAATCCCTTTCACCATTAAGTGATTTAGAGGCCCCTACAGAAATGTCCTTGCCTGCTACAGCTCACTAAGCCACCATCTCCCCCGACAACTGCAAACCATGCTAAAACAGCACTAGTTATTTACTTTTTTAACGGACATATTTTTCTTTAAATGCTTCTTTTGGTGAGACCCACAGATAGAGGGATTTCTCATGAAATCTGTCAAAGCCAGAATGAGAGATGTGAATAAAAATTTTTAAATATTAGTGTGGGCCTAATAAAGAACAGTCCCTCTTCCAGACCTACACTCTTCCCTGGTGCATGTTTCCAGTTGAGTTGCTAGAGTTCTGGGGAAGAAATTTGTTGCTAATGGAGGGAAGTTTCCAGCTTCATCGGCAAAAGCTCAGCTCCTGAAGGCAGCAGAAAACAAAGCTGAGAGAGGCCTGAGTGTTTGTGACCAGGCCTTTATTTCAGACTGGCCACTGGTGGGCAGGATGCACTTGGACAAGGACCTCATCAGTCCAGAGCTCCGTGTTCTGAACCCGCAATTGACATTTGAGGCAATGGACCCAGAACATTTCCTTCTGGGTCTGAGGATTTGAAACCTGAGGTCCACGGTCCTATCCCCATACTGTGGTTTTCTCGTCTCTCGCTAGATGTGACCTCTCTCTTGCTTCCTTGTCCACTCCATCATCACTCTAATATTGTCTCTCCCCTATTACTGCCAGATTATTCCTCAACCCTTCCCTAGCAATGCCAAGGAAATGAAAAAATGCCGCGACGTTTCCTGCTACACCTGCCCTCCATATTTGTTGAACTTGGAAATTATCTCAGAACTTGGAAATAATTTTGAAAAGTTGGTCCCTCATACTTTTGATTGGTAATAGGGACAGAGAGTCGGTTCTGGAATGTAAAGCCTGGATCCCTACTTTCAACAAGTATGCAGGCTGGCCTGGTTGGAAAGAGGGACTGGGGAGTGGCTGAGTCTATGCCTTTTGGTGCACTGAAAGAAACTCCCAGTAAGGGCTCTACTGCAGCCTGGGGAAATGCTAAGATGGCTTCTTGTCTAAATAAAATATTCAAAAATCAGCAGGAACCAATCAGCTGGCAAATTCCAGGTAGGACTGTCCAGGTGTGAGTAAGAGAGCAGATGCTTCCAGGGAGCTGTAAGTAGTCAGGCACTCCTGGGGTATAAATTACAAGGCTGAGAGTGACTAGGAGAGAACTGTCAGGCAATGCAGGTCTCTTAAGGTGCTGGGAAACTTCACCTTTATCCAGTACTAACAGGGCATGGGAGGTGTCCAAGACACTTCAAGAACAGAGGGGTACAGGGTCAGATTTGCATCTCCATTAGGTTGCTCTGTCCTGGTGAATAGGTAGAGGGCAGATCTGTGATGGGTGAGGAGGATGGAGACTATGTCAGGAGCTAATGCAGGAATCCAGGCAGGGACGATCCCAAATGAGTAATGGCAGCAAGGGTGGTGTAGTAATCCAGGGCACCCCAGCAGCCATACAAACACACCCTCAAATTTCAGTGGCTTTAGCACCATAAAGGCTTCTTTCCTTGTCCACTGGGAGAGGGCTTCTGGTCCTGGGAGGGCTTCACCCATGGGCAGCTCAGCAGCCCCAGATCCTTTCTTTCTTACAGCTTCACAGCCTTGGGGACCTCAAGTCCTCTATATCCAGGCAGAAAGGAGAGAGAATGGAAGAGGCCCACCCACTTCTTGACGACCTTGGTGGGAAGACACATGTCACTTCCATTGTCATAGGTGAGAACTGGGCATGCGGCCTGCTCAGTTGCAAGCTCATCAGTTTGGAAATGTAGTCTTGACGGGGCTGCTAGCAACCCCAAACTATGAATGGGAAAGTCTGAAGTTTGGAGGACGGGTAGATGTCCCTGGAACAGATGGAGTGGAAGGATCGATGGTGAGGATAGAGAGGGGATGGTGAGGATAGGGAGGGGATGTTGAGGATAAGGAGGGGATGGTGAGGATAGGGAGGGGGTTGTGAGGATAGGGAGGGAATGTTGAGGATAGGGAGGGGATGGTGAGGATAGGGAGGGGATGTTGAGGATAAGGAAGGGATGGTGAGGATAGGGAGGAGATGGTGAGGGTAAGGAGGGGATGGTGAGAGTAGAGAGGGGATGATGAGGATAGGAAGGGGGTCGTGAGGATAGGGAGGGGATGGTGAGGGTAGAGAGGGGATGGTGAGGATAGGGAGGGGTTGTATTGTCAGGATCTGGGGAACATTTCCATGTGGCTGAAAGTGCCAGGTAAATGGGGAAGGGGAGCCCTTCTTTTTCTGACTTAGGCAATAGTGATACCAGTGGAGAGCTGAAATATAAAAGGAACTATATATTTTTTTCATTTTGTGGGGAGAAGATGATGCATTTTCCTTGGTATATATGTTGGGCCGGGTTAGTAGAAATGGAACTTAAGATGAGGTTTGTGTACAGGCGACTTATTAAGGAAGTGCTCCCAGGGGAGACTAATAAGAACATGGAGGAAGAGGGTCAGGGGAGGGAATAAGCCCAGCAAGGATGAGCTCTCAGGTAAAGTCCCACCCTTGGCCTGACCCAGGAGGGGACCTCTGGCCCTTCTAGCTCTCTGTATTATGTGGAGACCCCAGGTTCATCCACCCAAGACAGTGACAGGTGCAGGCAGGCAGAAGCAAAGCCGCAGAGAAGCTAGAGAAGGAGAACACAGACACGACACAAGGGACCCCGGGACATTTGGGTGGAACATCAAACAGCATCTGCCACAAAGTCTGTTAAGACATACAGTAGGAAATATGAGCAGATGATGGGATACCTGAGTCTGAAGCCTGAGAGAGGTCAGGAATGAGGACACAGATCCAGGATCTTGCACATGGGTTGAGGTTAAGACCACACCAGTGGATGAGACCCTCATGGGAGAGAGTACAAGATAAAAAAGATGAAAAGACTAGAATATTAGGGAACACCAATGCGTAAGCATTAGGAGAAAGAAGAGACAATGAAGAGAGCTGAGAATGAGTGTCCACAGAACAGAAGCAGCAGGAAAATACGGGGTCACCTGCCCCAGAGGAGTTCAGAGAGACAAGGACTGAAATTGAATCTGGCATTGGGGAGGCCGTTCCCTATTTTGGCTAGAACAGAATCAGTTTCATCCTGCCAAAAACCTCCTCTTTATTTTGTATTTTATTTGGCAACAAGCATTGTGGATTCTTATGGAAATACCACAAGGAAAGGGTTAAAAGAACATTTGGGCTTGTTACTAATACCCACAGGAGCTCACTTCTTACCCACTCTCACACCTAAGATATTGTATCACCCTGTGAGATAGAGGCTCCTCGTTTCAATTAGTGGAAAGCTCACCATTAGCTAACTAATTAAGGCTATTCTCTCACATCTATTTTCTAATTACAGTCACCACTGAGATATTTTCACCCAAGTGGCCAGTGATGCTGTGGATTTATTTTAAATTTAGTTTGACAATAACAAACAACTAATTAATGTTTATAAATATAATAAAATCCCTCCTGACGAGTTGTGGGTATTGCATACACTAGCAACCAGTTTATTAAAACATTAATTGCAGTTGGATTTGTTTTGGGATTCATGCATAATCCATTTAGTACATAGCAGGACTAACTCATTTTGAAGGGATTATGAATGAAATCCTCCACAAAGTCTTTCGTTTAATTCACATTGTAGTCAAGGAAGGGGAAAGTTTGCTTTCATCAAATTCTGTGGCTCTTCAGTGTTCTTCAGTGTGGTACTTCATTCATTCCTTCCTTCATTCATCCATTTAGTATTTATCAGTCATCTACTGTGTACATAGCTCTGTGAATACATTAAAAATGTGTTCATGGGTTCTGCAGATGAAAACTGCAAAATTCAATCAATCAAGTGTCTGCATTTCTAGCTGAAGTGTAAATTGGTACCCCCACTTTGGAAAACTGAAAGTGTCTTCTAAAGCTGAATACATCCCGACCTTACAGTGACAATTCTACTTGTAGGGATATACTTAACAGAAATACGTCTGTATGTTCACTAACAAGACGCACGTGATTGTTCACTGCAGCATAACTTGTAGTAGCCCCAAACTGGAAACCACCTGAAAGTCCGTCAACGGTAGAATGGGTACATAAATTGTGGCATCATCCCTTAACAGAACACTATGTAGCAATGAGAACAAACAAGCTACAAAGTTCAAAACAAGCAAAACTGGCCAGGGGCGGTAATTCCAGCACTTTGGGAGGCTGAGGTGGGCAGATCACCTGAGGTCAGGAGTTCAAGACTGGTCAACATGGCAAAATCCCGTCTCTACTAAAAGTACAAAAACCACCCAGGTGTGGTGGTGGGAGCCTGTAATCCTAGGTACTTGGGAGGATGAGGCGAGAGAATCACTTGAACCCGGGAGGCAGAGGTTGCAGTGAGCCGAGGTCACGCCATTGCACTCCAGCCTGGGTGACAGAGCGAGACTCCACCTCAAACAAACAAACAGACAAAACAAACAAAAAACAAGTAAAACTGATCTGTGGTGCTAGAAGTCAGGATAGTGGTTGGCTTTGGAGGTAGGTAGTAAAGAAGAGCTTTTGGAGTTCTGGTAATGTTGTCTCTTCATCTTGGTTCTGGTTACATAAGCATGTCCAGACTGTGAACATTCATTCATTGATTATAATTTATGTACTTGTTATATATTTATATTTTAATAAGATTTGCAAACAAACAAAACTAAAACTCAGTCTATCAGCTAGAGGCTTGCCTTTGTTCTTATACGACTGTGCTTGCTCTAATGAAAGTGGTTACATAATCATTTATGGCTGATCACTGATTGATTGATTTGTTCATTCGACAAGCAATTTGGGGGACCTAACTAATCTGCAGTGCTGGTGGGAATGAGTATGTATGAAGATATAAAAGCACATCAACCATGACCTCTGTCAGTCATGGCCTCTGTCCCCTTACAGGACATTGGTGAAGAAAATCACATAAAGCAACTGTTACAATACGGTATGGCAAATGCCAGAGTCACAGAAAAAGGGCATTTAAATTAAACCAGGGCAGGAAGCAAGTAGGTGAGATGTTCAGGAAAGGAGTAGAGGACATTTGCTGCCTCATGTCCCTTAGCATTCTGTCACCCTATTTAGGCAGCAACCCCTGAGTTTTATTTGTGGACCAGTCCATCACCCATTGGTCCAGGTGAGGCCCCAGCCTTTGGCCCTATGACTACAGGATATGAACCAGGCTAAAGACAACCGGCATACTTCTTCCTCCAGCTGCTTGGACTTGTTCAGAGATGAGCATGTAACCTAAACTAATGCTAGAAAACTGCAGGAATTGTTTGAAATCCTCTTCTTTGAAATTGAGAAGATTATGAATTAGGACAGCAGCAGCCATCCCGCCGCTATTTGGAGCCTGATGATATAGTCACTACACAGAGGTGAACAGGGCTGAATCCACAGGCCAAGAGAGACAATGTGTTCTGGTGACATCAACTGATCCTTGGTCAAGCTAAGCCTGACGCCTGTCCTACTTTGAGACTTTGCAGTTAAACAAGTTAATAATTTCTCTTTTGCTGAAGCTTGAGTTGAGTAGCTGTTGTTTGTTTGTTTGTTTTTAATTTGTAACTGAAAGATATTTAACTGATACTGAAAACTTCCAAGAGGAAGTGTTTGCACTGACCTTTGATGGTAAAATAGGAGTCAGAATAATGAAAGGGGAAGGAGCATCCCAAGAAAAGGGCTACATCATTCCAGGAGGCAGGGACAGGTGAAGAGCTTGAGTCTGATAGAGTTGGTGCAATGAGGACAGGTTGGGCGTGAGTAGCAGAAGCAAGTCAGGAGTTGCACACAGGGCCTGGATCTTGTTGCCTGTGCCACCTGCTACCCTGCTCAGAGTCTCTGAACCCTCACTATTCCTGTGCATGGGACAATTTCCTCCAGCAAACACCTGCCTCCCTCTGGCTGTAGGAGCAGGCTTTGCTCTGGCTCGTATTTAATACCCCAATGAGCAGCCCTCCACCCAGGACAATAGGTGTTAGTGAGAAAATGCCAGAGCTTCATCCCCAAGTGAGACATCTCAAGGCGTGTTGGACACCATCTCCCAGAAGCCCAGTGAGACTGAGTCCAGCTGCCCAAGCAGTGACCTGGTCAAGAATGGCCCAGCATTCACTTAGTCATCTATTGCTCTAATAGATGACCACCCCCAAATGACAGGGCTTACAACAATTATGTATTATTTGTCTTGATTCTGTGGGTCAGGAGCTCAGGTCAGACTCAGCCAGGGGGATCTGCTGCTCCACATGCCGTTGACTGGGGTCATCACTCAGCTGTGTTCAGCTGGCCGCAGGGCTGGGCCAGAAGGTCCAGGAAGGTTCCATTCACACCTGGCCCTTCAATGCTGCTGCATGTGGTTCTCTTTTGCATGGTGTTTCATTGTCAGTGGTCATCCTGAGCTTCCTTACCGCATGGCGGTGAGATTTCCCAGCAGAGAGAAAGCAAAGCTGCTAGCCCTTTTGTGCCCTGAACTCAGAAGTGCCAGAATGACATCCCTGCCACATGCCATTGGTCAGAACAGTTACAGAGCTGGTCAGACCTGTGAGAAGGATGCAGGCTGCAGCGAGGCAGGAGCGGTGTGCTCACCTGGGAGGGGAGGGGTGTGGTGGCCATCAGAGGACAGCAGTGGCCACTTCCCCACCCCCACCCATGCTTCCTGGGGCCACTTCCCAAATAAACTAGAGTCCTTGTCTTCTGGGGAACCCCAACCTAAGGAAGCCCAATTTTGTTTTCAGTCTTAGTCTTTATTTTGCTAGTCTTTAATCCTAATTTTGGAATGTATGTATGTATATATAAAATACATATATATGTAAATATTTTATAAAAAGCTGATCCTAGCATGATATACAGGCTGTAAGGCAGAAAGTCTGCACACACCAGGAGGCTGAATTTATAATCTGCCCAACACTGGGCTCCTAACCATGGAGGTACCTGAAATGCATCTCGATTGCAGCTCCCCTCAACCTCCACCCACTTCCAAGAGCATTTCACATACAGCGAGTCTAACTCCCTGATGGTGGCAATGCATTTTTCTTCTCTTTTTCTTGATCGATCTTGCTTAGTTTATTAATTGTATTGGTTTTCCAGTAGCCAGGTTTTGGCTTTATGGTTTTTCTCTACTATGCATTTGTTTACTATTTCATGGATTTTTGCTCTTGTCTTTTCCTCTACTTTGTGGTTCTTTTTTTGGCCTCAGAGATAGTAGCTTAAATCACAGAATTTCAGCTCTTCTTTTTTTCTAATATATCAGCTAAAGGCTTTAGCTACATCCTGTGTGTTTAATATATCTTGGTTTGTTTTCAATGCCACCCAAAGGAACTTAGGTTTCTCAAAGCAACTTTACCCATATAAAGTCCTGTAGCTTAGATCTGGAAGGCTTCAAAGAAGGGTTCATTGTCCTGGTTTCACAATGGTGAAATGTAATCTAGAGCACATCTCTGTGAAAATGAACTTGCATTTGTGCAGCCTTTTGGTTTCCAGATTGTTTTTGTGTGGACTTATTGGACTCCACTGCAATTGTTCTTTTTAGTGGTCTGGCCCAGCCTGCCCAGGGACCAGGCCTGCCTCATGCATGCCTCAGCCTCAGCTACTGCTCTTGGACTTTTTGCTGCCCTTGAGATGGGCCCTGGATAAGGTTGGCCTGTTGTGGGTTTAGCTGATCGGTAGTTGACCTGTGTCTGCTCAATATCCTGTGATGCCACTGAATTGGACTGCCCTTTGTAACACTTTGCCTGGCTCAGCCCAGCTCCCTGGACCTTGCAAAGGTCCCCACAGCTCACAGCAGGCCTGAGTCCAATCCAGTCTTTCAAGTTGGTGCCAGACAATGGCAATCCTATAAAATAGGCAGACCAGGAATTACAACTGTCTTTTAGGTTAGGTCCTTGAGAAGCAGAGCCTGAGGCAGGGATTCTGGTGTATGCAAAACGTTGAGGGATGGTTCTCAGTAAGGAAGTGGGTGAAGCAGGACAGGGCAAGGAAAGGACTCAAGTAAGGAGGTGGTCTCAGAAAAAGCCCAGGTGGGGCATGATCCATGGGACAGGGGTGGGGGCTTCAGAGCACTCACTACATTACAGAGTGGCCCCTCGTGGAGCAAGAGATCCAGCTTTCTCTTCCTCCAAGGCAGTCAGTCATTAGCTGGGGGCTGCCTGCAGTGGGAGGAGGGGGCTGTAACTTCTCCGGTGCAGCAGATCCATTAGCTGAGGGCAATTCTCCAGACAGCATGGGCAGCTGTGAGCAGTGGGCAGCCATACTTCCAACAGCATGGAGGACAGGCACTGGCCCATACCAGGGATCGGGATGGGTGATATGGTTTGACTGTGTCCTCACCCAAATCTCATCTTGAATTGTAGCTCCTGTAATCCCCATGTGTCATGGGAAGGACTCAATGGGAGGTAATTGAATCATGGGAGTGGGATTTTCCCATGCTGTTCTCATGATAGATAAAAAGTCTCATGAGATCTGATAGTTTTATAAAGGGCAGTTCCCCTGCACACACTCTCTTGCCTGCTGCCATGTAAGATATGCCTTTGCTCCTCCTTGACCTTCTGCCATGACCGTGAGGCCTCCCCAACCATACGGAACTGTGACCCCTTTAAACCTCTTTTTCTTTGTAAATTACCCAATCTTGGGTATTTCTTCATAGCAGTACGAAAATGGACTAATACAGTGGGGGCACCAAGAGCATCTACCACGTGCACCTGTTTTACTGAAGAGCAAATCAAAAGTTCAACCACTGCACCATCACAACGCTAGTAACATGCAGAGTCAGGAGTAACACCCATGCCTTTGAATTCATATATCAGCACACTGCTTGTCCCATAATCCCTCACTAAAAGCACTGGTATATGGATATGTGAATTGGTTTCATCACTGAACACATAGCCTCACCTCAGCCTCTTACTGGTATGCGTTGCCAACCTGTTTTGGTATTTATGATGTAAGACGTTACCTTCAATTATTAATTAGTTATAACGTGGATGCCCCTAGGTCTCACAGGGCTGTAGGTACCAAATGAGGTCATACTGACATTAGCAACCAATTAGCACTCATTAGCCCCCATCTCTTTAATTGCACTGCTCTGTGCCAAGGTCACTTAATTCTGGAGTTTCCCAGGGGTGTCTCGTATGTGCTCGTTAAAAACTGCAGCCTGCTCCTCTCAGCTGTCCCAGCTACTCTATGGCTTAGGGTTTAATGCGAGACTCCCAATGCCATTTGTACTCTCGTCAATTCTCCCTCCCTCTATGCCTTACAGCTCTTATAAAATATAACATTTACTAAAGCCTAAATATATAGCAATTTTTTATTTTTCCTGTTAAAGCTATGTATTTTTAGAATTTAATTTAAAATTTTTAAATTAAATTTATTAAATTAATGAAACAATTCAACCTAGTTTGTCATGTCTGATTTGGAAAACATTGGTTGTAGTAATTTGACATATTTTAATCATACACACACACCTATTTTAGAAAATTTCTTCTTGCTGGCTTTTCATTGTTTTAAAACAGTGGTGGTCTAGCCAATATTTAACAACCAGCTCTCTAAAATAAAGTATGCATTTGTATATACATAGTTTATTATAAATTTTGCTAGTATAAAGATTTATCACACACAATTTTTAAGTAACAATAAAATATAAAATGTTCTTTATTATAAATTCCATATAGCCAATTGATTTTCATAGGGTGTTTTCAATTTTTACTAGTCTTTGATCTGTAGCCAAGCTATGATTGCAACTGATGAAAGAGTGTTGATATTTTTGCTTAAATTAAGACAAAAGTGAAACAACGGAGAAGTATGTTGGAAGCTTACTCATGTATCCATGACTTGAGTGACTTCTTTGCTGAATCAGATACTGGTTCTCTAATGATGGAAGAATATCTACTCAATTTGTTATGCTATTCACGATGTAATGGCTACAGACACAATACATTTTAAGTTTAATCTCCATTATTTACATTTTCTCTATTACTTTTTAAAGTCTAAGCCCTAAGACCAGCTACAAATATTTTTTTTTGACTTTGCTTACTTTGTCATGAAGTTGTTTTTCATCATTTTCATTTCAATCTTTTTCTTTATAGCGTCTAGATTTTGAATCACACTTAGCAAACTCTCATCTCCTCCAAGGTTATAAAGAAATCCTCTTGTGTCTTTTTCTAGTGATTTTTAGGTTGTTTTTAAAATATTTAAATATTTGACCATTTGGAATTGATTCTTTTGTATGCAGGGCAAGGAACAGATCAAGCTTTATCTCCAGGTGGGTTCTCAGTTGTCTCAACTATTGGATAGTCCATCTACAGGTTTGAAATGCCCCTTCTACACTACTTTCTTGTCTATTTGTGGGTTTTCTATTATTGGATTTTCTATTGTGTTCCATTCATCTGTCTATTAGTGTGCCAGTGCCACATTATTTTAATTATTGGGGCTTCATAAGATGTTTGGTATCTTATCCTCCATAATGCTCTAATCCTCCACTACTACAGTTCTTTTTAAGATTCTTCCTCACTACTTTAAAATTGCGTTTCCATATAAGCTTAAGAATTAATTAGATAATCCAGTTTTAAAAACCTTGGTATTTATATTGGCTTTGTTTTAAATTTCTAAATTAATTCAACAGAAATGACATCTTTATGATGCTGTCATTTTCTGTCCAGTGACATGCTCTGTCTTTCCACTTGTTAAGTCTTTTCTTTACCCTACAATGATATTAGTTTTCTTCATACAGGTGGTGCACACTTCTGTGTAAGTGCCTCATCTTTACTGATATTTTTACAACAGGCCTCCTTTTAGGTCTTTGGTTTAGTTGTTAATTGTATTTATGAAAGTTGTTGGTTTCTATTTACTGATTTTTGCATACCACTCCTTTGCTGAATTTTTGTATTGTTTGTTTTAGTTTCTCAAGTGATTCTCTTATGTTTCTTAGGGAAACAATAGTAACAGCTGCTGAAGAGTTTTGCATAAGGGTAAAAATGAAGCCATCTGGAAAAAGCAGCAGGGAACTGGCTAAAGCCCAGGCCACCGCCCCGGTCACAGCATGTGAGTGTAGGGAGAACCCACAGCCCCCATGTGACAAAGCTTTGCGGAAAGCACTAACTTATCTGTAAAGGCCTGAGGTAGAGGAGAAGGTCCTCTGGGAGACACTGAGCATACAGGAAAGTCCCTTTAATTTAATGGACACTCAAGGGGTCCAGAATAAATTGACGACAGAAGGGTTTTCAGTGAGAGGTGAACATGGGGTTAGGAAGCACAGGGCATTGGGGATGGAAGACAGGCATCCTGAGGAACTGCATTTTGGCTGAGGATACCATGAATGAGTGGCAAAGATTTAACTAGTCTCAAGGTTTTGAACAAAATGTTGGCATCAGGCAGTTTGGGTCAGAAGTTCAGCAGGCCTTTGGAAGATGCAGATTTTCCATTACCACCAGCAGTTGGTGCCTGGGACTGCTGAGTCAGCTGCTCCTTTTTATGCCTTAGTATTTCACACCAGTTCATCTCACCCAGAAGGGCACATTAGAAGCTGCTATCTGAGGCTCTCCCCGCTCTAATTCCAATGTCCTGTGGACATAAAGGTGGATTCCAGAACATGAACTGTGTAAGAGCCCCCATGTGATTCTGAGGCATCTTCACCCACTTCCACCCATTAAGAAGGATCACTCTGGGAGGAAAATGAATGGCTCTGTCTCAATGTTGACTCTTGGCTCATGTAGCAGATGCTGTCAGTGCTCCATCCATATCCCACCAGCCCAACCAAAAGTCACCTGCAGCTTGAGGAAACTGTTCCTGATGACTTCCTTCAACAGACAAATCCCTCCTCTATAGCTTATTCTGTGGTATCCTCAAAGAATGTAAGTGCACCAGTGTGTTGGGAGAGGCATATTTAACTGATTATAAGAAAGAACTTTCTAAGCCCCAAAGGTTTCCAGTGGTGAGTATACTAGAACACTAGGATCTCAAAACCATTAACAGCAATTTAGGGGGCTTCGATAGACATTTGCACACTGAGTGGTGAGTAAATTACAAGAGACATCCAGACCTTTCTCATCTCCAAGAAAGATGAACATTTCAAATCCCTTTTTGGACAAGGATTTTTCCAAAGCTTTTTCATGTCCCTTAGATTCCCTTATTGATTCTCAGTAGATGCGTCATGTTCTCCTTGATGAAGAAAATTAGGACCTAGGACCAAGGTCCAAGAGCCCTGACTTCTCACCTCTCCACCTCAGTATCTCAGGCACTTCCTCTGCCATGCACTTCTTGCTTACTTTCTGACTCAGAGGAATTGGAAATCATAGATGATTGGTTGGTAGAAAAGCATTCAACTCAAACTAGCTCAGTCAAAAAAGCGGGTTGGGATACTGAAAAAAAGGACAGGTAGTGTAGCCAGGTCATACAGAAACTGTCAAGTATTAAGAAACAACCCTCTTACCCACAAAGTTCCAAAATTCATTCAAAAATATTATAATTTAAAAAGCATAAAAGAAGATCACAGAAGTATAACACAACCTAAATTTTCCACAGATTTATTCATTTAAATTCATCCACATATTTATTCATAAATAAATGTTAACTGTGGTTATTTCTATGTTAGTTCAGCTATACTTAGATGTTAAACAAAGATTAAATAAATATTTGTAAATTTTAAATGATA
The DNA here is from genome assembly GCF_037993035.2 of Macaca fascicularis. Taxonomy (NCBI): domain Eukaryota; kingdom Metazoa; phylum Chordata; class Mammalia; order Primates; family Cercopithecidae; genus Macaca; species Macaca fascicularis. Next base: position 66,408,668 of record NC_088384.1, read on the forward strand.
AGTGCCATAAAGAAAGGGAAAAATTTCCAGAGAGCTTATAATGGGGTACTATGTGTGAGAGAGGGGAATCTAACCCATGCTGGAAGATAGGGGAAGATTTCCTTGTGGATTTAGTTCTTGAACCCAGACTTAAGGATAAGTGGAGTTATTTGCTAGCACATGGTTCTAGTGTACCATTTTAATTCCCTTGTTTCTTTTACTATATACTTCTGAGTTATTTTCTTATTGCTTATGCTGTGAATTACCACTAACATCTTAATTTACATCAATCTAGTTTGGATTAATAGCAACTTAAATTTCAACAGTATACAAAAACTTTGTTCCTATGTAGCTCCATCTTCCCCCCTTTAGGCTGTTATTGTCATAAATACATCTTTATATGTGTGTGTCCATCAACTTAAGTGTATAATTATTGCATTATGAAGTTGTCTTTTAAATAAGATAGAAAAAAAGTTACAAACAAAAATACAGTACATAATCTTTTAGAGTTATCTATATAATTCCTTTTGATAGTTCTTTTTTTTTATGTGAATTTGAACTGTTCCCTAGAGTCCTTCTGTTGCAGTCTTAAGGACTCCTGCTAATATTTCGTGTAAGACAGGTGTGCTAGCAACAAACTCTGTTTTGTTTTTGTAAGAATGTCTTAATTTCCCCTTCATTTTTGAAAGACAACATGCCAGATACAGAATTCTTAGTTGACATTTTTTTTTCTATCAGCACTTTGATTATATCTTCCCTCAGGCTTCTGCCCTCCATGACTTTTTAATGAGAAATCAGCTGGTAATATTATTGAAGATGCTTTGTACTTGATAAGTTGCTTCTCTTGCTAATTTCAAGAGCTTCTCTTTGCTTTTGGCTTCTGACAGTTTGATTCTTATGTATCTAGATGTCCTATCTTTGAGTTTATCTTGTTTGGAGTTTATTAGGCTCTTTGGATGTGTAGATTAAAGTTTTTCATCAAATTTGGTAAGTTTTCACCATTATTTTTTCAAATATCAATATTTCCCTCTTTTCTCTTTCCACTCCCTCTGGAGCTTCTATTATGTGTGTATTTGTATGCTTGGTGGTGTCCCAAAGGTCTCTTCATTCTTTTTTCTTTCTGCTTCTCATACTGGAAAATCTCAGCCTATCCTGAGATTCACTGATTCCTTCTTTAGCCTGCTCAAACATGCCATTAAGTCCATCTTGTAAATTTATTATTTCAGTCGTGATACTTTTTAACTCAAGAATTTCTATTTGGTTTCTTTTGTGATTTCTATATTTTTGTTGATGCTTTCTGTTTGTTGAGACATCATCCCCATATTTTGGCTCTTTGAACATATTTAAAATAGCTGATTTAAATCTTTGTCTTAAGTCCCATAAACCAAGTGTCTGTGCTTCTTCTGGGGCAGTTGCTACTGATGTTTTCTCCCATGTATAGTCTCACTTCTTGTCTTTTTGCATGACTCATGTTTGTTGTTGTCAAAAACTAGAAATTTCAAATATATAATATAGAAACTGGAAATCAGATTCTCCTTCCTTCTCAGGGATTTTTGCTGATTATTGTAGTTGTTGTTTGTTTGTTTAATAACTTTTCTGAATATGTGAAGTCTGTATCTTAGTCATGAGTGGCCACTGAAGTCTCTACACACTTAGCTTAGTGGTAAGTTAATGATTGACAGAGATTGCCTTAAATACCTGGAGCTAATAAGTCTCCAAGTTTTTGCCTGGGGCCTCTGTATGTGTATTGATACATGCCTTCATCACTCAGCAACTCTGCCTTAGTCTTCACTTCCTATTTGTGTAGAACCTCAAGGACAGTCAGAGGTGAGCACTTAGAGCTTTCTCAGGTCTTTCTTGAGAATGCTCAGACCTGCGCCTAGCCCTGGGCATGCATGTGGTCTTTTGTCAAAATTTTTCAAAGCTCCTATGGACATCTCGTGCCTCAGGTTTGTCTTTTAGGTTTTTTGATTATTCCATTGTTTGCCCTAACTGCTATCCATCTCCTCAGTCAGCTGTGATGTTAAAACATTTGACAAATGCCATCCTCCCCCTTTTTCCTTTCAAAGATTTTAATCACTGGGTGAGTTCAAATGAAGTCAAATAAAGAAGGCTTCTGAATGGGGGACTTCCAGAGAACTATCAGTAAAATAAGACACTTATTTAGAAACAAAGTCCATTTTGCTCCCTCTGGTATCGGGAATACAGACTGATTTTTCAAGGTTCCCACTAAGCTGGGAAGAGGAGGATGGGACTAGAGTAAGTTAAAATGCCACAATCTGTTCTTATCAAGATTCAGTCATATTTTTAAATCCTCTCAGAGATGCTACAAGCTTTTGGTTAGTTTCCAAGCTCTGAAAAAGTCAATACTGCCAAATTTTGCCAATTTTTTCATTGCTTTCATGGAAGCCTGACCTTTCAGAGGTCCTTGCTTAGCCATTTTCTCCCATGTCACTCTTGCCTCTACATCTGTGCATGTCCCTGTTGTATGTTACTGTTAGTGGAGCTAAATGACCTTACAGTCCTCATGCTAGACCTTCCCAACTAGACTTCCTGGATCTCTTAGTTCAAATTTCTGTGAGAGAAAATCTGATTGAGTCATTCCAGCCAATAGAATGCTTCATTTTATGCCAGTCATCTGTATCTGCCATGGCAGACCAAGTGGTATAAACGTGGCCAGCTGGCCCCTTGTATTCATCAGGAGTTGTGTTGCAAGGCAATGACAAGGAAAAGAGAGACAAGCAGGCTTACATTTCTAGTGTAGACTTGTCACTGTTAATTTCTCCCTCTGTGCCAGTGACCCCATTTTCTCCTGTCTTCCCTGGAAACTTGTTTCCGGGAATACCACCCTCAATGATAGGCCAATTTTCCTTTTCCATCTTTGTGTCTTTTCTCCGGCCTCATGAATGTGGTTTCTCCCTTCTTTTATTTTGCCTGGGTCGTCCCCCTGCAGAGCTGCTGAGAATGAAGAGGAGTACTTCTCCCACTACTAAGTGCTGCTCTTGAAACAACCATGCAAAGCCCTCCTTATTTTTCAAGATGTTTTCTCTTTCTAGGGGAAAAGGCAGAGTGTAATAGAAATTTTAAAAGTAGCTCATGATTTTTCTAATCTGCCTGCATGGTTCTGCCCCAGTATTGTCATGACCCTTCAGGGCTGGTTACACCTTCACTTCCAGCTTTGCATCGGACTCTTTTACCCTGATCTTTGATTAATGAGGTTTTCCAACTTTAAGACTGGTTTCTGAGTCCTCTTGACTTTGGATTGTGTCCTAGTTTTTCTAGGCTTTCTGTTCTGAGACTAACATCTGCTGCTATTTCCATGGTCTAAGACTATTCATTGACTCATCAAATCTTTCACAAACAAATCATTTAGTTATCAGGATTATATGAGAGTCAAAGTGAATGGTTTATCTTGATATCCACTGTTGGTTTGTGTAGCAGATGATGTTAATGCTCACCCCACATCCTACTGTCCCACCCCAAATGTCACCTATTCCTTGAATGAACTCTTCTTGTTTAGGCTGATTATTTTCTACCTCAAACTCCTGAGTCTCTGTCTTCCGGGGGACTTTCTCTGGTTTTTGGACATTCTTCACCTACAAGATGGTCAGACTAGAAGTACTGGAAAATTTATGCTCCCAGAAGCATCCCTCAACCAATAATAAATGGAGGTTGATGAATGAGTGCCCTAGCACTCTCATGTGGGACAACTCTAAAGTGTGTTTTTGAGATGGCTTCCCAGATGTCTCAGCGGGATTGGACTCCAGTTGCTCACAACATTAGTCTTCCCAGAGCACCCTATATTGTACTTCCTGGAATCACTTCCCAAATAAATTACTGGCTCCCAGGTTCTCATCTCAGAGTTCTCTTTTGGAGGAAACCAAAGCAAGACACTTGGATAAATGCCTTCACTCGAAGTTGCTACGACAGTGATCACTTGGTAAGTGATGACAGGATGAGAAAGGGAAACTATAATTACCACTTTTGCCAGATGCAACTCTATTTGACAGTGTTGCCCATTTTCTAGCATGGTAATGAGCTGGGAAGACATCCTGAAGTTTAGAGAAAACTCAGGGGACCAATGTTGAGTTCTAATAGCCTTGGCCGGGCGCAATGGCTCACGTCTATAATCCCAACACTTTGGGAGGCCTAGGCAGGTGGATTACTTGAGGTTAGGAGTTTGAGACCAGCCTCGCCAATACAGTGAAACCCTGTCTCTACTAAAAATATAAAAATTAGGCGGGTGTGGTGGCACATACCTGTAGTCCCAGCTACTTGGGAGGCTGAGGCAGGAGAATCACTTAAACCTAGGAGGCAGAGGCTGTAGTGAGCCGAGATAGCGCCACTGCAGTCCAGCCTGGGTGACAGAGTGAGACTCCATCTAAAAAAAAAAAGAGGGGAGGCCTCATGAAGCCCAAAGATCTATCCAGAGGAGGACTACATGCCATCAGAGCTTGCACAATGTTTCCATAAGGCAGAAACTGCAGGTTTACAGATCTCATACGAAGAACATTGCCTCGCAAACAGAAAATCCTTATCTCCTTTTAGATCAACGTAAGGGGCACTGATGTGGTCTCACCAAGGGCCACATTATTATTGCATTCAAGTCAACAAGTACTTGAGAGTTCTCATGTTTTTTAAGAGCTTGAAATTTGGAAGGTGATGGCAAGAACAACTTGACTAAATATCACTTACTGCCATGGTGAGTTGTAGGGCCAGTCAAGCATGTCCCTCCTTCACCACGGTGGCTCACTAAGTAGTTAAAGATGGGAGAGTCTCATGCAGATACATCCACGTGGCTAATGGGGTTATGACAAACCCCGGGCTGCTGAGAAGTTAAAGGAGCTTTCAAGAAAATTATTGAGGTCCTCAGACACATTCAAGGCAGAGTTAATTAAAAGTCACTGATACAGTCATGAGTGTTCAGCTCCACAATATCGTTGTCAAAGGAGAGATTCTGCAAGCACATGTTGGCATTTTTGGAGAAAGAACCACGAGTAAGATTGAAAAGATAAAAGACATTGCAATGCTACGACTTGTGTCCAAGAAGTAGAAAAATACATAAGAAGAATAAAAGAGAAACTCTTTATGCCAGATATCTTACTTATAACCCAGATTTCGAAGTCTTGACCAGTTATTGTCTCATGTCAGGAAGGAAAAGACACTTGATTAGAAAGGATATGATCTGTTACATAATTTTCCATGTGATTGCCTATAATATAATAGGAGTCTATAAGCTATTATCTCCCATTTTCCTGATGAGGGAATTGAGGTTCAGAGGGAAGGCATGATAACCAAGGCATAAGGGGGTACAAGTACTGGTCACCTCTAATTCTATCCTGTCCTTAACGTGGGCTATTATTCCCCAGACCCTGGAATTACCTAATATAGCAAGGAGATGTGTGTCCTGCTCTGGGGTGGCTGGCTTTACAGGTGTGCTGGTGGCTATAGAAGCCAGCCCTGCTCTCTCTGCCCACTCCAGTGCTGACTGCTCCGCTCAGCTGGGGGCCCAGGTCACCTTCTCAGCACAACCATTTCATCTGCTCCTGGTTCTGCTTATGTGTTCTCATAACACAGCTCATTTTTACTTCATGTCCCTCTTATTGCACCTTTTCTCTAAAGGAAAATTTGATTCTTTTCTAAAGGGGGTTTAGAACAAACGGTTTGGAGTCATAGATATCCACAGTGGGATTGTGTGTTTCTGTTGCCCACAGCTGCTGGTCGGCGCTCCCTCGGCTGCTGCTTTCCCTTTTCTCCTCCTTCCAGACCTCTCACTGTGCTTCCCAGAGCCACCTGCCAGGGAACCTGGCTCACCCACATCTTTATTCTGGCCCCCCTGGAGCATCGAATTGTAACCGAGTACCCCCATTTTTCTAGAGGTGGTTTAATTATTTTTTCCCCTCTCTTTCACTTCACCTTCATCAGACATTCCCTACAGGGCAAGTTCTTCCAACTGCATGCTCCAAGACACAGCTCTCCTAGAAAGTTAACAGTTGGTTTGCAGACCAAAGCATGCCCCCATGGAACTTTCACCACCAGGGCATTGTCTTGGAAATTCCATCCTCCGGGGATGACCTCGGAACCTTCATCCACTTGGAGGGCTTATCAAAAGCATGCCCACTTGACCACTTTTACAACTTACTTCTGCCCAGGAAGGCTCCAACTCAGCTGTCTGATAGATCAGACACTGAGCTAGCAGGGGACCTCTGTCCTTGCTCATTTCCTCCCTTGCCTTATAGAAGTACCCCCTTTCTCAGGAGGCTGAGGTGGGAGAGTCAACCGAGCCTAGGAGGTCGAGGTGGTAGTGAGCTACGATCACATCACTGCACTCCAGCCGGGTGACAGAGTGAGACCTTGTTTCAAAAACAAACAGACAAAATAAATAAACAAATAAGCTCACTTTCTGCTTTCAAGGTGCAGTGGTGCATGAAAAGGCAGAATGCTTTGTGTCCCTTTCTCCAAGCTAGCTTTGGGATAAATTCACTTTTTTTTTTTTTTTTTTTTTTGTATCAGATCTCTCAGCCAGGGTAAGATCTCACAGGTAGATTACTTTTAAAGGCTGACTGACAGTAAGGGAAGTAGCAGCAATGTCCAATCAGAAATACATCCAAAATGACAGTGATCAGCGGTGATTCAAAGTACTGGCAAGCTTCCCCACCCACTTCAGTGGCCTGAAAGGAGTCAGAGCTCAGGGGTCCGGAGTCATCACCATAATCCCAAGTCATCAGGGATGAGTTCTAATGTGGTCACTGTGAAACAGGAGTGTTCCCTGATTCCCCTCACAGGACTTGAGACAGAGATGTGGCTCGCCTGTTCAAAGCCCTTGTGGGAGAAGCACGCAGACCCGCACGTACAGAGGCCAGGGCAAGCGCTTTGGGCTCCAGCCCCGTGGTAGTGTCTGGGCTTGGTTGCCTGCAACCCCAATGTTTAAATGCTCTTTCAGCTTTGCTGAGGTTTCATTGAGTGGTGGAGGTGGCCCTCAGTGGGATGGATGCGGAGCGGGAAGTGGGGATGGAGTGGGAAGGTGACCCTCTCCTGGACTTGGGCTGCTCAGCCCGGACTCCTCTCCGACCAATCTCAGCCCAACTCCTCTCGGCCTTCAGATGATCCGCCTCTTCTCCCTTTCCCCGATGCGTCGTTCCACAGTCCATTTGCTGGTCGACTGGCTTGCTGGTCTGCTTCTGGGTCCTGGGTTTCAGGGTTTATATGGGTGCAAGACAGGGGGTGAGGTGGGCCCCCAAAAGGCAACTTTTTGGGCGCAAAAACAGAAATGCCTGTCCTCATTTAAGGCCACAGGTCTTCGGGCTGGAGGGTGGAGCCTTTGCTGGGGAACCGCCCTCTTCTACCCAGTTTTTTCCTGTCTCCTGTCCATATCATCTGGATGCTCTTTAAGAAGGCAGGAGCTGTGAAATCCATTTAGGAACAATTTCCCTCAATAAATGGTTAAACTAAAAAATAAAAAGGCCCTTTAAAGGATTGATAAGCTTCTATTAGTTTAGAAAATTCACTAGCCTCGATCAGCTCATTCTTGGACAATGGCAGATAAATGAGACTTGATTGTTCCAACACCTGCACCGATGTTTGTCTTGTCTCTGACAAGGCGTGGCTGGGCATTGTCAATGAAGTGGTCTCCTCATTATCTCGGCTATTGTTCCAGGAATCAAAGCTGTTATCAATGCCCATGCCTATTATGCATAACTCAACCACAATACCAGGAGAAGTGAGAAAATAGGTGATAGAGTGAATAACATCTTCTCAGGACCACATTTCATGCGAACCACCGCATTTCCCAGCTGATTCTTTTCATTTTAATTTTTTCATTACCAAGGTAGTACACGATCATCATAAAAACGTGAACAATGAAGAAAAGTAAAAAGGAAAAGCTCCCTCCAATTCTCCAGCCCCACTTCTGGGATGACCCACGATTGCATTGTGTAAAACAACCAAAGGATATACCGGAGCACACACACGTGTTGACAAAATGGCACACGTGCATATTATTGAGTCTTTTCACTACCATCTATCCCAGCCATTTTATTCTTTGAATAGTCTCACAGAACTCCACTCTGTACATGTCCCATATTTTATTCATTCCTCCTTTGGACATTTAGTCTGTATAAATTATTAGACAGTGAGCATCTTTGTACATTAACCTTGCTCATTTATGAGACAATTTCTGCAAAATTAATGGCTAGAATTGGAATTACTAGGTTCAAGGGCATGCACTTTTTTTTCCTTTTTGCTTAATACCTGCAAACTGCCCTCCAAATCAGGCCAAAAAAAATTCATTGTTGATTTCATTCTCATTTTTTAAAAAACTAGTTACAGTTGAGCTTTCCCCTCGTGTTTATTGCATTTTCTCTATGAATTGTGTGGAAATAAACATATATTACCCAAACGAGAACAAGGAAAGGCTATTTATTCAGAGCTTGCCATAGCAAAGGAGGCGGTCACTATCACTTATATTTGCAGATACTCAAAGGTAAGTAGGGGAGTTGGAAAGCCGTATGATAGAAGAGAAGTCTTCAAATGTGCCTTGATTGGAGGTCATCAGCATAGGAAGCATGGAGACTGGCTAACCTGCAGGGATAGACAGGAGGCAGCCAAGAGCCCCCGCTCCCCTCTCCCAGCTTCCCTTCTCCTCCCCGCTGCCCTTCCCTGGCCACCCCCTCGCCAAACCCTGCTTTCCAGCCTAAAACAGCCTGAAGGCTGAAAAACTGGACTGCAGGTCCCGGAGGAAGCCCGCCCTTTTCTGGACTGATTCTTTTTGAGTAATGCCCACGGGCCTACTGGGAGGAGGGGTGGGGCCCCAGGAAGTTCGCACAGTTTGCAGCGGGGAGGTGCCGGGCCTCTCCTGTTCCTGGGTGGTAACCTGGGATTCAGTAGTTGAAGTGGAGAGCCGGTTAGCAGAACTTCATCTCACTTTGGTCTGTGTGTGTGTGTGTGTGTGTGTGTGTGTTTTTGTTTTTTTTTCCTTTTCGCCCAGTAAATTCCGCTCCCCCTCATACTTCAAAATGTCTTCGAGTCTAATCTTTTCTGGCCGTGTGACAAGAACCCGGATTTTCCTACAACAGCAGCAAGGCCTTCTATGTGATTGGTTAGGGGAACATATTTGGCTTTTTCTGATTAGTCCTAGGTTGGACGTGGGGACAAAAATTAGTACAGCCGTCGGTTATGTTACTGAACTGAACTTGGGCCCAGCCGCCTGGATGCAAAATTGAACAGTGACATCTGGATTGCAGCGAGAGAATGTGAGGCATTTATTTCAGGACACCAAGCAAGGAGAATGGGGCAACTCATGCTTAAGACCTGACCTCCTGGATGGCTTACAGGTAAGAGCTTTTAGAGGCAGGGAGGCAGAGGTCACAGGCAAAGTCGTGAATAGAGGCTATACATTGGTTTGACCTAAAAGAGGCAGGACATCTCGAAGCAGGGGTGTCCACAGGTCATAGGTGGGTTCAAAGATTTTCTGATTTGGAAGAAAGAACAGTGGTCGCAGTTCAGTCCTCAGCTCCCCCTTCTCTGAGGTATGGGTCTGGGTTTCTGAACATATGTTAAGGTGCTGTCTTTAGTTTCTATAGGGAACAAAACATCTCCCAACTCTTCATTCCACATGTTGTCCCCTAAGCACAACCCTATAAAACGTCCCTCCAGCCGCTGCCTCTTTGCAAACATCTTCCCTGCTGCGCTGCCCATTGCAACCTTGCAACATATTTTCATACCTTCTCTAACAAGTCTGCCTTTCTTTACCTACAACTTTCTTGATAAATTCCTTTACCTCCTGCATCGCTTGGCCCAGATGACCACTACCCATGACACCTCCTACCTCAGCCTCCTAAGTAGCTGGGACTACAGGCACATGCCAGTATACTCAGCTAATGTTTTTGACATTTTTTTCTTGTAGAGATGGAGTCTCACTATGTTGCCCAGGCTGGTGTTGAACTCCTGGACTCAAGCTATTTTAATGCCTCAGCCTCCCAAAGTGCTGGGATTACAGATATAAGCCACCTCACCTGGCTGTTCCTGTAAGTTTTTAAACTCAGAGCAGGGACACCAATGTTGTGGCTTCAGTCTTTGGGACTTTGTCTTATAATTTAAGGGAAATTCATTTATGTTAGCTTAGGGGAGACTTTTTAAGACTAAGGAGCATGTGTGTACATGTCTCTCCTGAAATGCAGTTATGTTGCTCAGGATAAAAAAGGGAATTTCTAGCCTACAAAATAATATGCTCTGCAGAAACAAAGCAAACCTGTTTTGCCCTTGTATGAGGCGTATGTAAAGTTGTGGTGTGTGTGCATTATTTGGGACAGAGTTTATTAAGGCTTTACAGAGTGGAGCAGAATGGAATCCTGAGGACACCGTGTATCATGAAGGCTCCAGAAGGAAGATCTACAAGGCTGTTGCTTTTACTAGTCTGTGCTATGCTGTACAAGACTCACATTTACATGTCTGGGAATCCTCAGAATGCTTAAGACAAAAATTTAGAATAAATAGTAAACATCCATTCATGTTTAATCTTAGGACAGAGCACATTGAGTGGGTCACCAAAAAGTCTATGTGTGTGTCTTTCTAGGGCAGCAACATGAGGTCAAAGAAGCTGGAGCCCATCACATCCGCACTGCTTTCCATGTTGCTGTCTTTGGATTAATCTTTTTACCATTTCTGAGTTCTGCCTCCAACTTCCATATGCAGTTTTTTTGTTTTGTTTTCTTTCTTTCTTTTTTTTTTTTTTTAGAGGGCTGCCCACAGGCTACTGGTTCCTGGGCATTTATTTTCTGCTCAGTGGTGGAAAGAGGCACACGTATGAAAGCCCAACCCACTGCCATGGGCACCATCCATCCCCTACTGTTCCCTGCAGGACCCCTCTTTGCAGATCTTGCCTGAGAGGGCACCTTGTCTGACTTCTTCCTTCACTCTGTTCTTCTACTCCCACTTCTCAACTGTCTCCCTTGAGAGCACCTCTTTTAAAAATCATCTGAACACCAGTCATTGTTTCAGGGCCTGCCTCTAAAGAAGCTGCCTTAAAACAGCATCCAGTTTTTTAACTCTGTCACAAATTTGTTATGTGACTTGGGCAAGTCGTATCTTCTCCAAACTTCTGTCCATACCTCCTATATGAGAGTATGGATTAAATTATTTCAAAGGTTCTTTAAAGACTTTGAACTCCATGTCCTTTAAACATGATTACATGTTATATTTCCTTTAGAGAAAGGATTCTGAACCTAGGATTCATGGATGGCTTTCCAATGGTAAGTGAAGCCTCAGAAATTGTATGCAAAACTGTGGGTGTATTTTTTTTGTCTGGGGAGAGGGTTCATAGCTTTCATTAGATTTCCAAGGAGTCCATAAGCTCCCACCAAAGTTAGTAACCACTCTTCACAGTTTGTTGTTTATAGATTTACAAGGGCTGTGGAAAGAGTATCATCACATACTCTAAAACATTAATCTTTTGTGATTCATAATGATCAGGTTAAAACCACTTAATATCTATCAAAAATAATAGAAGGAGCAGTGTGATAATGGCAGTTTTACAGCAGAGGTAAACAGTCCTCCTTGCCCAGTGTTTGACAGCCTTTTTTCTTGTAAACATGGTCTTTTATAGGTTCATGCTTTTTTGACCCTGGATTTTGGTTTAATATAAACTGCGACTTTTTTTTAGACAAATGTTAGATAAAAACTAGCCTGGCTTTGCTGAAGAAGAAAATATATTTTGGCTGTGATAATAAAGCACATGAAATCTACTTACTTGAGTTTCCCTCCACGTTCCTCTCTGTCCCTCACTTTTCATACACAAAGAGACAGACAGGCAGACAGACAGATAGATACACAACCACACACAATTGTATCAGAAAAGACACCCCAAACGCTTTTATGAATGCAAGATTTCAAAATCTGGTTTTGACAAAAATAGCCCCAGCTGGTTATATTTAAGTCCCACTTGTTATGCACACAGTAGGTCAGTAATTTATGAGCCAAACAGCTGCTCCAATTTTCAGAAGCATTAGGTCTCCCGGGTAAGCCACATGGCAGGGGGGTGGCGGGATGCACAGAAGGCTCTTCTTGAGAGATGAAACATTTCCTCATGTGCATCTGGGTCAGCCATGTATAGTTCCTCTCATAAAGGATATTTTATGAACCTGAATAATAAGAATTTATATAAAGATGCATACACAAACTCACACAATGCATATGGAGGGAATAAAGAACAAGTAAGTAATGGTGAATTAAGTGCATTGAAGGGTTCAGCCAGGCTTTTAATAAACCACAAGAGAGAAGCTTGAGTATTTGTGATGTCACCTTGACATTGGAGGGTATTTATATCTTTAAACAAGGCTCCTGTGGGTTGGACATAAGGGACAAAGGCTCTGAGGGGATTGAACGCTGAACTCTGATGTAGGCCAACTGCACACTCATTATTTCATCTGCTTGCTCTTTAGTTTGTTCATTCATTTATTTAGTGTATGTTAATTGAATGCCAGGACTTCCACTTGGTGCCAGGCTCAAATGCCTGGTCCCTATTATGGAGATTACAGTTTGGAAGGGAAGACAGCAATAAACTAGTAAACAAACACATAAATATCTAACTACTTATGTAAATGTGAAAAGTACAAAGAAGAAAAAGCATTGCATTCTCTCTGTGATGTACAGAAAAATGGGATAGGAAGGTGGTCAGAGAAGACATCTGTGATGTTTAATGTGTCAACCTGACTGGCCTAAGGGATGCCCAGGTAGCTGGTAAAGCACTATTCCCAGCTGTGCCTGGGAGGGAGTTTCTGGAAGAGATTGGAGTCTGAATTGGTAAACTGAGTAAAGAACACGGCCCTCCCCAGTGTGGGTGGGCACCATCCAATCCTTGGGGACCTGAGTGGAACAAAATGCTGGAGGAAAGGAAAATTCACTCTCTTTTTGAGCTGTCCCATCCATTTTCTCCTACCCTCGGACATCAGAGTTCAGCCTTTTTGTTCTCAGGCTTTTGGATTCAGATTGGGATGTACACCATTAGTACCCCCACCCCGGATTCTCAGGCCTTCTAACTTGAACTGAATTATACCACTGGCTTTCTAGTTCTTCCCCTTGCAGACAGAAGATTGTAGGACTTCTTGGCCTCCATAACCATAACAATGTAAGCCAATTTCTGTGAAAAGCCTCCTCTTGCATATCTATCTATCTATTATCTATTTATTATCTATTATCTATCTATCTATCTATCTATCTATCTATCTATCTATCTATCTATCATCATCTATCTATCATCTCCTGCTGATTCTATGTCTCTGGAGAACCCTGACTAATACCACATCTTTCAATAGGACATACTAATACTAAAATAATTATTTCTTGCTTATCTAAAATTCAAAATTAACTTGACATATCACATTTTATCTGACAATCTTACACCAGTTTGGGTTGGCCATGCAACTTGTTTTGGTCAGTGGGACAGTAGCAAATGTGGAGTACAGCAGAGGCTCAAAAACAACTTGCACATGGAGGCTTATGTTTGTGTTGTTCTTGGAATCCAGTGACTATTACAGGTGAAGAAGCTGAGACCAGCCTGGTCCAGTCACTTTCATTATTCCAACAATCAGCTTGTCCACACTAGACATGTTTAAGTAAAGCCATGCTAGATCATGTAGACACCAGCTGACTTGATGGCTGACCGCAGATGCTAAACCATTGGCCCACAGAATTGTGAGTAGAATAGAGGGTTATTTTCAGAAGAAGAAGGGGTAGAAAAAAAATTTAAAAAACTAAAAAAAGAATAGATATTATCAACCACCACCAAGTTTTGATGTGGTTTGTTATGCAGAAGAAACTAACCAATACACCTCAGACTCTGGTCAACTTCTAACTACAAATACATGGACAGAAGTACTAGGAATAAACACTCCCTCACAAGAAACGGCTTTCAGCCAATGACTCTTATTATTCGGTGTGTCAATACCCCAGCTCCCTCCCTGATAGAGCTGGGTAATTCTGAGGCTTGTGTTTTGCATCGTTTCCCAATTTTCTCATGAGATTAAGCTTGAGTTGCCCAAAGTGGCAGCTGGCTTAATAATGTACCATGTATCAACTGTCATTACTTCCATGTTTCAGTTCCCCACTTCTCTCCAGTGTTCCCTGCACTTCTCTTGCATCCACATCCTTGTCTTGAGGTCTGTGAATTCATATTAAGATGAGGCTTCTGATAATTGCAGAGCAATGCAGGTTGCTGGTGGCCCTGGAGGCACCTCTAGTGTGGGCCCATTATTCTCTCTGGATAAACTCCCTGAGGAAAGTCTGACCTTAAATGATTTAACTTCAATGTGCACACTCTGAATTAGTTTATGGAACATCTGAAAATACTCCAAAGGTCCCTCTGGAGACCTCCATGAAATATTGGTTAGTTAATGAAGTGGACCTAATATTAGCCAGTCACTGATGAAGGCAGTTGGGTAGCTGCCTTCATTGACATGGGGCCAAATCTATTGGTCATCACTGAGGTTTTGTACCAGACGGCGCTCCTTGACTCAGTCCTGTGCTTGGGAGCCCTGCTTTCTCTGGGGCAACCGTCAATATTCAGTCTGTGACCTTGTTCTCTTGTTTCATCCACTATTCCTATGGCTGACCCAGCTTGCACCTGTTGCCAAGAGCTCTGCAGTCTGTACATTCTGGTTTGTTTATTCATTTATTTATTCAGTGTTCATTCATTTATTCAGACTAATGCCCAGATTTTGCCTAGAAATTTGCCAACTCCCTTGGGATAGTCCTGGTGATTTATTGGCCCATTTCCTGATGGGTAGGGAGCTGGGTTTGTGGCTGCCACCTCTGCCTGGATGTTTTCCCACATCCTGTTGTTTATTTTCTCCCATCTGGTCTTCTTCTCCACCTTGTTACTTCCCTCTGAAGAGCCATTTCTGATTGTCTTAACTGGGGCACAACGTCCATGCTCTTATTTGGTGTGCAAAGATGGCAGCACTAATAACTGTAAGTCATCTCAATAGTCCTGGGTCAGGTGATTCCACTCCAAAGCACAATGCCCACTAAGGCAGAAGCTACAGGGGCATTGTGGAGGTGCAACCACTTGTAAGTCATCCAATTCAGCCTCCAGCTAACTGGGCTGCTGTCCTGAAGAAGGCCATGGCAACTGGAACTTCGGCCCCTTGAGTGACACAGACTTGATGCAGGCTCACTGCTTGAAGCTGAGCATTCCATAGACTAAAAAGAAAAGCAAAAAAAGACAAGACAAAGATTTGAGTAGTCATGTTGTTTGGCAGGCCAAAATCTACAAAGGTAATAAATACCTTGCCTCTTCCCATCAAGTATTTTAGAATACAAAGGGAAAGTGAAGCATTGTCATTTACTGAGCATATGCTAGGTGCCAGGCACTGGTCTGAAGTGTTTTATACATATTGCATTTAATTTTCACAGTGACTGTGTGAAGAGGAGTTGAAGCCCACATTTTCAGGTGAAAAGACTGAACCTCAGAGATGTGAAATAACTTGCCCAATGTCATACAGTAAAACTAGAATCTGAACTGCCTATTTCTAGAATCCATGGTGTTAACCACTTTGTCATATTCTTCAAGCATCCAGGCAGGATGAAAAGAAGAAGGCGTAGAAACTGACCTCACAGGTTAAGCACAATGGCTCACGCTTGTAATCCTAGCACTTTGGGAGGCTGAGGTGGGCGGATCGTGAGGTCAGGAGTTCGAGACCAGCTTGGCCAACATGTTGAAACCCTGTCTCTACTAAAAATACAAAAATTACCCCAGTGTGGTGGCAGGTGCCTGTAATCCCAGCTACTCGGAAGGCTGAGGCAGGAGAATTGCTTGAACCCAGGAGGCGAAGGTTGCAGTGAGTCAAGATTGCACCACTGTACTTCAGCCTTGGTGACAAAGCAAGACTCTGTCTTGGGGGAAAAAAAAAAAAGAAATTGACCTCACTTCCCTAGCACAGAAAATGCCACAAGACATCAGTGCTTGGTACAAAATGGCGAGGGAACAAGCTGTGATTCAATCTCGTTTTCTTTCATATAGGAAGTCAAAGAAAGATTCTGCCAATCAAATATGCAAGGATAAGAAAGAGGTCAATGTACTCTTCTAAATGTTACTTGAAAATGTACCCTGAGCAACCAAGAGAAGGAATGAAGGAAAGAAGAAAAGGAAGGAATGAGGAAGGGATGCAGGAAGGATATTTATTCCAAGTTTTATCTATGCCTTTCTCTCGATTCTCAGGTTGAAATTTTCCTAACAGGTGAGTATATTTCTTGTCAATGTATTTGTAAGACACACCATATTCCTTTCTAGACATTCATCTTGTATGTGTGTAGACTATGGCTCAGAAAGCCAAATCCTGATGGTTGGTGTCATCTGTGACCATAACATCATGATATTCACTCTACCAAAAAATCTATGTGTTCAAAAATTATTTATTGAGCATCTGCTCCAGCCCAAGTATTGTACAAGGTGCTGGAAATGCCACAGTGAACACGACAGATGAGATTCCTGCCCTCACGTTCCCATGGGGACAGGTCTGCCATGACAAGTAAGCACAGGCTTCACAAGATAATTGATTTCAACAACTTGGTGGCCAACAGTGCCATTTACAAAGTTGAAGAAGACTGAGAGATGCTTGGATGACAGAAGCCAGGGGTCAAGGGGTCTATTTTGAACATGTTAAAATTGAAGTGATTGTTAGACATCCAAGTAGAAATGCTGAGTAGGTAGGAAGAGATGCATCCAGAGCTCAGGTGAAAGGGTCTGTTTGAGCTAGAAATAAAATGGGGCAGTGATCAGCATGTAGTTGGTTTTAGAATCCATGTGCTGAAATTGCACTAAAGCAATGTGAGATGTGACCATTGGGGGAAGCTGGATGAAGAGTACATAGGACTGTCTGCTATTTTTGCAACTGCCTTTGACTTTATAATTATTTCAAAATAAAACATTTTTAAAAATCCATGGAGCTGGATAAGATTTTCTATAGATGAATTAAAAAGGGATAACCTAACAAAATGCTAAAAATTTAAGCCATCTTGGAAAATGTAGATTCATAATAATTGGGATCTGGGCTAGCTCAGGTCCTCCAAGAGGTGGATACCAGCATGAAATTAGATGTACAAAGGAAAACACCTGTGAAGGATGGAAGGGAGCCAGCCAGCCAAAGGAGAGCCTGCAGACCACATGAAGGAGAGGAGACAGACAGGAAGGGTCGTTCCTAGGAGATTTCACTCATGCCATTTTTGTCCAGTAAAGAGCCTCACATCTCACAGGAATGGGCCTGAATTGCTACATGGTACACCATGGCACACTGTCATTGGTGGGAGCAGTCCCTGGTAAGCATGGGGGTCTTGGGGATGACAAGCCCACCTGGTACCTTCTTCCCTTGGACCATGCTCAGGTAACCAGGATCCCTGAATTCACTATGCATGCAGCCCTGAACCTGGATAAGTTCGGGGTCTGGATAAGCCCTTACTCAGGTCTATCCTCTTGTGATTATATAACCCCAAGCCTGGAAGGGCCATTTGCTGCTGGATGTGGGTGAGTCTTGATGCCCACATCTGGCCATTTTGGGGTGAAGGAGGGAGTTGGAGGTGAAAAGAGAAGGAAATTAGGACATACTGATAGATGCAGGAGGCAGAAAAGGGAGGGTCCCTGGAGAATTTCCAACCTGCCCCGCAAGTGTTTACATCAGATGCTTTTGTGCAGATAAGGGAACTTGCCCAGCGTCTTGTCTGGCTATGTTTGCAATGGAGCTGGGGCCCACCTGAGCACTGGGAGAGTGGGGTAGAGCCACTGGGACTTCATGCCTTATGCAACAGGAGGAGCCTGGCCTCTTCAGCTCGTGTGTGGTGGCCTGGTATTCAGTCTGTGAGGTGGGAGCCTTTTGGCAGGACCCCCTCTTTCTTTGCTGAGAGCTTGCTTTTCATCCAATATAGTCTGCTCTCCTCACTTTTTAATGTGTCCATGTGCCTAATTTTTCCTGGTCGTGAGATAAGAACCAGGATTTTAGCTGAACTAAGGAACAAAAAATCCTGCATCATGCTGAGGACTGGGGACCAGCCTTCCCTGTGTTACTACATGTAGGCTGGGCTCTCAGAGTAGTCCAAGAATTCCAAATATAAACTTGGCCTTTCAGGTCATTTTATAAAAGAATGTTTTTCAAGGTAAAAGGATAAAATGTGTTTTATTAGAAGCTTGATTGATAAGTTTTAAATATTCAGGCATATGATATGGGGCCTCCGTCTGTACCTTGGCCCTGCCAATATTAGAACCACATGAAAATTTAATGAAAGCCATGGTTCGTTTTCTGAAAAATCCAGATGTAGACAGAAAATAACATTCAAAAGATGGTTTAAGAACTGGCACGGTAACATAAATTAATATATAAATCAACATGTGTCTTCCTTACTTTATAAATAAGTTAATTTTTAATATATAAATCAACATGTGTCTTCCTTACTTTATAAATAAGTTAATTTTTATAATATATAACTTATTATATATTATAATAAAAGTATATCTTATATAACATATAAAATATATTTTATATTATATCTTATAATAAAATGGCTTACCAAGTAATATGGCTTATCAAGTTATTCTAATAACTTTTTATTGATTTTGGAAATTGTTGGTGTGACCTTTGGTTTGACTCAACTATCACTAGCTAAACAGTGCCCTTTTGTCTATATATGATTTTGCACAGGAAGGCTCATCAAACTCCCCTATTAAATTAGTGCCTATTTGGTCTCCAGCTCCTGGGTCTTTTCTGTAGCCAGAAGGAGCATTACCCATGCCCTGCCACCCTGTTGCCCTCCCCATCTTGGTCTGCATGGAGCCTGCTGGGCCACCCATCTCCACACTGACCCTATTCAGTGGTTCTATTACCTACCTCCAAGGCCAAGGCTTGTGATTTTTATACCACTCAGAGTAAAAGCATTTTGATAACCACCAATGCAGTCAGTACATTGTTTATTGGACAATATCATTCGGCACTCTTGAGCAAATGTTACCGTAATTTCAGATAGTTACTGACCTCTGAATCCCCCAGGTTAAAAATCCCAATAAGAAAGAGTCTGTGACACTCTGGAGAACTGCATGGGAGCATAGATGAACCTCATCTGTCTTAGTTTCCTTGTTATTCAAAGCCTGGCATGTAGCCAGTGCTCAATAGCTATCCATTGGTTGATGAAACTATCATCCCATCAATTCGATGGCTTCAAAAGGTGGTTTAGCTGCAGGTCTGTCCAAATCCTCAAGTTCACTTAAGCTCTGGGGATATAAACAAAAGTCATTCGTATAGGAGAGACTGCCAATATCCAATGATTTGGATCATACTTCTGTCTTTGTCCATTCTGGCTGCTGTAACAAAATACCATAGTCTAAGTGACTTATAAACAACAGAAATTTATTTCTCACAGTTCTGGAGGCTGGGAAGTCCAAGATCAATGTGCTGGCAGGCATGGTGTCTGGTGAGGGTTAGCTTTCCTGTTCATAGATGGTGGCTTCTGGCTGTGTCCTTATATGGTAGAGGGGATGAGGTGACTCTCTGAGCCTGTGTTCTTTATAAGGGCACTGATCCTATTCATAAGGATCTAATCACTTACTAAAGGCCCCACCTCCTAATACAATCACATTGGTGATTAGGTTTCAACATATGAATTTTGAGGAGACACATTCTGACCATAACAACTTTTCTTTTTCATTTTGCATCTTCATCTCACTCTTTAAAAAAATACACATTTGATTCCATTCTTACATTCTGATGGATTTAAACTTTCAGGTTCCAATGAAGGTTCTTGAGATGCAAAATGAAAGAAACTAATACAGTTGAGTTTACAATTTCAGAAAGGAATGGAGCTAAGATGGGGATTTGATAGAAATATTTATTTCCCCTCTCCTCATTAAAGACCACAATTTTGGAAAATCCTCCGGTTGCAGGGGTCTTAGTTCTAGTTTGTCTCACTTGCAGCCAACAGTGTTATAAGCTTGAATGTTTTGGGCAATTGATACTACTCACAAATTACAAATACAATAATTTTAAGGTTGGTGAATCAACTAATCAAGCCTGAGAAACGGTTCCTAACTAGAAAAAGAAAGGAGAGTTCACAGGGATGCTTAAAAAGCCTAGGGACAATGAATTCTCAGCTGCATTCCTCGGAGGTGTCATGAGTATATCAGATATCAGAACCCAAGGAGGCCAAACCGGGGAGGGGTGGGAGAGAGCAGAGGCATCAACAATAACAAAGCCCTGGGGCCCATTCCAAATCAAGACAGGCAGATCAGATAAAACATAAAGGAGGATAGGAAAGCTAAAGACCCCCTTCTATTGTCCACATGCTCAGCCTGCATTATGCAAAGACAGATTTTTAAAATATGTATCAGCATTCCAGTAAACAGGGCAAGCTTGCTAATAACAGCGCAATTCAGCAATCGCTACTCCAAATAAATACATTAGAAATGTCATTACTCTAATCAGATTAACTGCTGTCCTTCATGTTATGCTTTGAATAGTTAAAATTTTTCTTACTGAACTTGGCAAGTACATGTCTAGAAATTCACAGAAGAAATGGGTGTTTGCTGGTATTTTTCCTCTTTACAGAAATTTCTTTAACACTTTTAAATGTATTGATTTTTCCCCTGCATAGGGGACTTAATACGGTAAGACTGACTGTTCAGCTTCATGATTTCTAGCACCAAGACATAATTTTTACACTGGATTTTATTATTCATTGGAACAGTTCATGCCTTTTACAAGAACAATTGCTACGATAGGTTAAATGTCATTATTTTCAAAACTACCCCCTGGATTAGCTGCAGCAGCACTTTCTGAATACTTGCACTTGAATATCTGAATCACAGATCATGCATAATTGTATTATTCACTGGGCTGATTCTTCTTGTTAATAATGTCTGAAAATGATTTTTCAATAGCCAGCGATCCACTTCTGTGAACCAAACTGTCTCCACCCATTTTGGCCTTGGGTGACAGCTGGGATCTTTTGTAAGTAAATTGAGATCTAGTGATGAGTTTATTTGTTATTGTAGTTACATTCAGGATGTGAAGCCTATTGAAATTAGGAGCTGTGTTATCTGAAGATGAACATTTTTAAACTCATGGGATTCAAGAGGGAAAGATATCTTAATAGTTCATTAAAATAATTTTCCTATCAAAAAGAAAATGTTCTTTTCTGCTATAGAATGTTTAGAAGCATTGATTCCATTGATTCCTAATAAATGATAAACAGATACATTGAACTAAAGTTTCAACAAACACCTAATGAACACCTACCCTCTTCTAGAATGGAGCAGGCACTTGCAGGGGCATCAATAATCCATCTCAGATGAGGACCTTATGTTCTACATGGGCTTTTATGTATTTTGCTTTGGATTTTTTTTTTTTTTTTTTTTGGCAGTAACTTTTTTACCCTGCTTTTCTATCTTGAAAACATCAAAAGTCATTATCTCACCATATATAGGGAAAACAGAAAGAAATCCCTGGAAACTCAGCCAGTGGCAGTTGGCCAAAAGTTACAATAGAAATAAATCACACAGGCTTGCTGGACTTTTCTATTTGTTTGCAAAATTCAGCTCTCTCCCTCCATGCCCTTTCCACTCCTCAGCTTCAATGGTAACATTTCTTTCTTTTCTTTTCCTTTCTTTTTCCCCCTAGACAGAGTCTTGCTCTGTCGCCAGAGCTGGAGTGCAATAGCATGATCTCAGCTCACTACAACTTCTGCCTCCCAAGTTCAAACAATTTTCCTGCCTCAGCCTCCCGAGCAGCTGGGATTACAGGCGTGCGCCACCACTCCTGGTTAATTTTTGTATTTTTAGTAGAGATGGGATTTCACCATATTGACCAGGCTGGTCTTGAACTCCTGACCTCCTGATCCGCCCTCCTGGTCCTCCCAAAGTGCTGGGATTACAGGCGTGAGGCACCGCGTCCAGCCTTCAATGGTAATACTTCTTACTGTTGGGCTTTTTCAGGTACTGTGTCTCTATTGGTCACACCTATTCCCAATAGAAGTCCCTGCCATCCCATAATATCTTGAAATACAGCAAGACCATTTATCTTTTTTCAAGATAAATTAATGTGGATTTAGAGCCAAGCCCATGACCAAATTTACAAAGCAAGGTAGGAGAGTGCAATTGGGTCCCCGGAGAGAGTTTCTGACTGTGGAAATGTGTAGAGGTCCTTTCATGAGAATAAAAATACCCCAACTTCAATTTTCAAGTTCTGTGCTCTTTCCTTCATCCCAGTCTTTACTGTGATTTTATACTACCTCACCTTCCCCTCTTCTGTTTTCCTCTTGAAGTCTGTAAAATGTTAACTTCATCAAAACGGAAATGTCGACCTAAAGGAAGAAGCTGAGGCACAGATATAATTTCACAAAGTTTACTGGAGCCAAGGTGAGGACAGCTGCCCGGAAGACTCAGACCCAAGTCACCTTGGATATGAGCTCCATTTAGCCTTTGTTACAAGCGGGTTTTTAAAGGATAAAAGGGAAACGAGGAATGGGCAGACACAAAGGTGTTTGTCGATAATTCCCATTGGTTGACAGAAATAACATCGATTAGTGATTGGCTGGACATTGAACTAGGGGGTATGAGTAAGCTGGTGTCCAGCGGAGAGCAGCGTTGGTGGGTTATAGCAAAGCCGCTTGGGCGGCGGTTAGTCGGGTCCACAGAGCAAGAAACTTTAAGAGTTGATGACTTCAGCCCAAGAAGGAGAGTGGAATGTAATTGCTGCCTCATTCGTGTGCCTCCCTGGGCATGATCATTTAGAGGAGGCTCACATTCCTGGGATAAAAGGTTTCTTTTCTTTCCCATAAATAATCCATAGGCCTATCCCACTTGGGTGTCCCAAGTGGCCCTGCACACCACCCACTCTGAGCTCTCAGCAACCGCAGATGTAAACCCCAAATGGAACTGAGACGGCAGCGAGGACCACGTGGTGCTCTCCCTCTCCCTCTCCGCCTCCCGCTCCCTTTTGAGTCTTGCTCTGTCGCCCAAGGTGGAGTGCAGTGGTGCTATCTCTGCTTACTGCAAGCTCCGCCTCCTGGGTTCAAGCAATTCTCCTGCCTCAGCCTCCCGAGTAGCTGGGACTAGAGGCGCCAGCCACCACACCTGGCTAATTTTTGTATTTTTAGTAGAGACGGGGTTTCACCATGTTGGCCAGGATGGTTTCGAACTCCTGACCTCAGGTGATCCGTCCACCTCGCCTCGGCGTCCCAAAGTGCTGGGACTACAAGTGCGAACCACCACACGGGCCGCTTCTTTTCTTAAGAGGAGGCAGCGGCAGTGCTCCAGATTCCCTGGACTTGTTCTTGGAATTCCTTCTTCCCTTTCACAGGATTGTCTACTCAAGTGGATCTCCAGGGCTGTCAATGGCAACATTTCAGAAAAGCTGGCCTCAGGCACTGTCTTTTATTTTATTTCCTGTTCCTACGTGGAAGCGTCCCACTTTCCCCACAGCTTCATGTTTTCTTCTTATTCCTGTGGAGAGCTTATTGATTCTTTCAGGCTCTAAAGCAAAGTTCTGTCCATCCAATCCTCATTCTGTGACCTGAGACCTAAAAATGAATCAATGAACCAGAATGGCAACTCTATCAAACAGGATGCTCAACTGAATCTTTGTTATTAATATCTCCAGTGTACTTGGCTTAAAGATACATTTCTGCATGTGGGCTCACCCAGCATCTATGTGGCCACAAAAGGCAAAGGAACCTTTTACTGAACAATTCTTATATTCAATGGGAAATTGCTGGCCATCAATTACATGAGGCTCTGAGCCACAAGCAACGGAGAGAGCAGGGAAGGTCATGGTTCCTGACCTCCCAGAGCTCATAGTCCAGCAAGGGGTGCATTTAACTCTCAAGAATCTTGCTGAATGGAAACTATCTGCCCACTAAAACAAGTACTTCATTGGCCAAGGGATAACTCCTTAGAACTCAATGTAAGCTACTCAAAAACTGACTTTCCTGAAGCCTGTTTATTTCAGTGGAAAAAAATACCAGGTAGAGCTAGAAAGAAATTCTTCTATTGCTTTGCGTTGAGTTGCAACGACTGCTTGTGGGGACATTCAAATAATAAGGTGAAAAACAGGAAAGCTATAAATCAACTAAGCAAATAAAGTAGATTCAACATGTATCATAAGAAAACAAATACAAAGCTGGGCACAGTGGCTCACACCTGTAATCCCAATACTTTAGGAGGCCAAGTGAAGAGGATCTCTTGGGCCCAGGAGTTCGAGACCAGCTGGGCAACATGGCAAAACCTCGTCAGTACAAAAAAAAAATACAAAAATTAGCCTGGTATGGGGGTGTATGCCTGTGGTCTCAGTTACTTAGGAGACTGTGGTGGGAGCGTCTCTTGAGCCTGGGAGGCCAAGGCTGCAGTGAGCCCCGATCACACCACTGCACTCCAGCCTGGGCCACAGAGCAAGACCCTGTCTCACAATAATAATAATAATAACCAAACAAATGCAAACTTAGCATTTATTTGCAACTAAAGCATTAATTTTAGGAGATCATGATATTAATCAGAACTTACTATAAATGTCATTGTGTACTTTTTCTTTTTTTTTTTACTGTGGAGCATACCTTTTGCTGAACACCCACTTTGAGCATGGCCCTGAATGTGCCAGCAGCTTGCACAACTGATGTGCCCCTGAGATCAGTTTATAATAAGTGGCTTCATGTCACCTATGTAAGGTGAGCCTGCAACTTAAAGAGATCCTGGCATGATTCCTCTTGCAAAGTAAAGAATCCTTCTGAAAGCAAATCCTCAGTTCTGTATCAGTCAGAATAAGCTCTCTGCTGAAACAAACAATCCTCAAATTTCAGCAGCTTAACACGATGGAAGTTGTATTTCTCGCTCACATGATGATTCCATGTAAGTGTTCTGAGGCAGCCTTTCGTGGGGTGATTCTAAGGCCAGTCTCTTCGCAGCCTGAGGTTCCACCATCCCTTGGAACTTTAAGTTCTTTCTTGAATCCTGTTTGCAGCCGGCAGGTGGGAGGTGGGGAGAGTGGGGAGGATCCAGTGGGAGGTTTCTGTGGGACAGCCTGGTAAGGGAAATGCGTCACTCCCGCCATGTTTCATTGACTGGAAGTCACAGCCTCTGAACCTCAAGGAAGACTAGGACAGGTTATCTACTTGCCAGAGGAAAGGGAAACTGAGTCAGTGACAAACTTGTCAATCTGTTACAAGTCCTGAATGTCTCTACTATGGCTTTCATAAGAAAAGAAAGTGCATTTGCCTTTCATAACCATAACAGGACAAATTAAGTATGTGCCATTGGAAATTATCTTCATCTTTAAAGGTCTTCACTAATTTGATATTCAAACCAATAACATAACAGATAAAAATAGAAAAATCAGAAAATTATTTTGGCCACATTACTTTTGTATCACCTGGTTGTTAGTTCATTACTTATTATGACAAGACAGCCCAAGTGTATGACCAAGCACTGCTGCTACTGAACTTTCATTTGTAAAACATAAGTTTCTTTGGAAAAGAATTCGGTGGATCAAACGACAAACAAATAGCTGTTCACGCGCAGGGTTAAAGAAGGATTTACTGATTGGAATCATCTCCAAGATGGATTTTTAAGTAGAAAAAAAAAAAGTTACAAAACAAAACAAATAGGAAAACAAGTGTTTTCCAAATACCATTATACTTGTGTTAGTGTTTCATTGCTGTGTAAAATATTCCCACAAAGGTTGCAGCTTCGAACAACAGAAATGGATTGTTTTCCAGTTTCCTGAGGTCAGGAGGCTGGGTATGGGTCACCTGGAGCCTTTGCCCAGGATGTCACCAGACTGGGACCAAGGTGTCGACTGGGGCTGTAGTCTCATCTGAGGTTCAGGGTCCCTTTCTAAGCTTATTCAGGTCATTGGCAAAATTTGGTTCCTTATTGACTGTAGGCCAGGAGTCACTCTCAGCTCCTATGGATGCCTCTCAGGTCCCAACAGTGTGGCCCACTGACAATGTGGCAGCTCACTTCTTCAAAGCCATAGCCACGGCACAGTCTTATGCAACAGAACCCAATCACAGGAGCGACATCTCATTCATTATCTGCCCTGGTCCTGCCTACCCTCAAAAGGGCATTTCTACAGGGCAGGTACCTAGAGGGCAGGGTCCCTGGGGGCTATCTACCACACTGCTGTTTCTTTTTAACAAATAGGACCAACACTTGCTGTTTACACATAGGCTATATATGCATGAGCACAGGAGAAACTAAACCAGACTTCTCTCTGGAGAGCAGAATTGGAAGACTGGGAACGGAAGAGGAGAATGTCTTTTTTTTTTTTTTTTTTTTTGTATTATTCCTGATTGGATAATTATGTCACATTCACCTATTACCTATTCAAACGAAGGCATTGACTAGAATAAGAATAGCTCTTTCGTGCTTCGCTAGAGAAGGAGAGCTGTCCACCAAGGAGCCCACAAACGTAGTATGCATGGATCTTGCCCAGAGATGTCGCTGCAGGATGGGTGCTGGCCCTTGTGCTGTCTTGAGTCTGGTGAACAGCAGCCCCAGGCAAGCAAGGAAGGAAGCCTTATGACTGC
Organism: Macaca fascicularis; assembly: GCF_037993035.2. Classification (NCBI taxonomy): domain Eukaryota; kingdom Metazoa; phylum Chordata; class Mammalia; order Primates; family Cercopithecidae; genus Macaca; species Macaca fascicularis. The sequence goes on from NC_088384.1 coordinate 66,435,197, forward strand.
TCAGTGCTCCCCTCTGGGAAAGTCCTTCCAAGTCTCCATGGCTGGAGCCTTAAATTCAAACAAAGTAGCAAAGCAGAGCAGCAACTTCTTATGTACCCACATCCATCAGCTCCCCAGAGCCAGCCAAGAAATAGCCCTAGATGACCAGGTGCCTCATTTGAAAGAGATAGTCTTCCTAGTCACCTAGTCTTTACATTCAATTTATCTATTTTTTTGAGACAGAGTCACACTTTGTTTCCCAGGCTGGAGTGTAGTGGCTCTATCTCAGCTCACTGCAACTTCCGCCTCCCGGGTTCAAGTGATTCTCGTGCCTCAGCCTCCCGAGTAGCTGGGATTACAGGTGTGCCCCACCACGCCCAACTGATTTTTGTATTTTTAGTAGAGATGGGATTTTGTCATGTTGGTCAGGCTGGTCTCAAACTCCTGGCCTCAAGTGATCTACCCTTGACCTCCCGAAGTGGCAGAATTACAGGCATGAGCCACCTTGCACTTCCAAATCATTTCTTTTAGAATTTATTTTTTGAATTATAAATCCTCTCAGTGGCATTCCATCCAACTAGGCTGAAACCAGAAAACACATATTCCTATCACAGCTTTGCACATTTCATTCAATTTTCACATCTGGCAGTGGATTATGCCAAGAGTAAGGTCTGCTTCTGTCCCAGACACTGATGTGCATGGAAGACGGGAACTAGGCAGTGAATTAAGGAGGCGTCAGGAGGAGCATGGGGAAGTGAAGCGAGGAGAGGAAGGGTGGGTAAAGGTGTATCAAGGAGCAGGTGCCTGCTGTGGGCAACGGGGCCCATCCCTCTGGGGCCCCTGGGAGACAGTGCCCCAGTGTGAGCTGAGTTTTCTCCAGCAATGCCTCTCAGCTACTATTTGAAGGCTGCTCTCAGGGAAAAGGAGCACTTCAGGTCTGTCCCTTTGTGGATCAAAAAAATGTTCCGGCAAAGAGGAGCAGGCATTTGCAGATGGAAACCATCAAGCCGGTGTGTGAGTAGCCGGGTGTCGGGGCGGCCAGGGTGGAGCATCAATAGCGCCTGCCAAATCCCTGTGTCTATGAATGAAGACGGACATCCTCCACCTTAGCTGTGAGTCAACTCAATGCCTTTTGTTTGTTTTTAAATTAACAGACTATTTTTTATTTTTATTTGTTTATCTTATTTTATTTATTTTTTTGAGATGGAGTCTCTCTCTGTCTCCCAGGCTGGAGTGCAATGGCAGGTTCTTGGCTCACTGCAACCTCCGCCTCCCGAGTTCAAGTGATTCTCATGCCTCAGTCTCCCAAGTAGCTGGGATTACAGGCGCCCGCCACCGCACCTGGCTAATTGTTGTATTTTTAGTAGAGACAGGGTTTCACCATGTTAGCCAGGCTGGTCTTGAACTCCTGACCTCAGGTGATTTATCTGCCTTGGCCTCCCAAAGTACTAGGATTACAGGCATGAACCACTGCATCCAGCCTTAAATTAATAGACTATTTTTTTTTTTTTTTTTTTTGAGACTGAGTCTGGCTCTGTCGCCCAGGCTGGAGTGCAGTGGCCGGATCTCAGCTCACTGCAAGCTCCGCCTCCCGGGTTTACGCCATTCTCCTGCCTCAGCCTCCCGAGTAGCTGGGACCACAGGCGCCCGCCACTTCGCCCAGCTAGTTTTTTGTATTTTTTAGTAGAGATGGGGTTTCACCGTGTTAGCCAGGATGGTCTCGATCTCCTGACCTCGTGATCCGCCCGTCTCGGCCTCCCAAAGTGCTGGGATTACAGGCTTGAGCCACCGCGCCCGGCCACAATAGACTATTTTTTAAAAGAAGTTTTACAGAAAAGGTTTACAGAATCCTAAGAGAACCATAACAGGTTTACAGAAAGATTGTTCAGAAAGTACAGAAGGTTCCCTCCCCTACTACAGTTTCCCCTATCATGATGATTATTATCATCAGTGTGGTACATTTGTTGCTATTGATAGATTATTATTAAACAAAGACCACATTTACATTCAAGCTCACTCTATGATGTACATTCTACTTGTTTTGACAGATGTACAATGACATGTCCATCACTCCTGTGTCCCACAGAATTTCCAATGCTTTTTTTAAAAAAAACTGCTATTTTCAGCAGTTCTTTAGAGACCCCATGCAAATATCAAAGCCCTATGCAAATCCAGTTCTGATTTGTCCAGGAAGAAATCAATGAGACAGTTATTTTGATGGAAGCAGATTAAACTCCTTCATTTTTTCAGAATTGCCAGAATGGGCCTGCTTCAAGCCTTTGCAAAAAAAACAGTCCCTTCGTGAAAACACTCCTAGAAAAAATTGGTGGGTAGCACATTCTGTTTTTCTGTTTTAATCAGGAGATTCTAAGGGACCCAAGGCAAGGCCCATGTTGGGTGATGACACAGGCCCTGGAGGAGCAGCGAGGGCAGGGGCAGCCTGTGCCAGTTCACAGCAGAGGCACTGAGGCCAGGACACGCTGCCAGCCAGCACTGAGTGGAGTCAGGAGGACCCTGGGTTCTTTTCTCGGGAGCCTGCCAATCCTGGAAAGGGACACATTAAGCATCGCTGTCAAGACAAATCCCAGCTGCTAAGTAAATCACAGAATAAGGCTGTCAGTCATCCTGACTGGATGAAATGTGGCCCCAAAAGTACAACATACACAAAATGTCACAATGTCACTGCCTGATGACATCCAAGGAGCTCCCCTGCAAAGTCCCCACCACCTCTCTCAACACCTCCATCACCCACACTACCCTGGTCGTCTCAGTCCCAGCTGCTTCTCGCCATTCTTTTAAAGAAGCGTTAACTCATCACTTTAATCATAAGCAGCAATTTGGGATTTCAAGTGGTCGTTCCAGCAGACACCTCCACCCCAAAACACCTCAAAGTGTTGGATATTTCCCCCCGTGGTGTGTGCCTCCTCTCCCGAGTGTCACTGCAGCCACACTCAAGGATACCAAGGACACATTTTGCAAACCATCATGACAAATTCCATGGGCACCTCCAGTGTGGCAGCTGGAGCTCTGTTTTGAAAGTGATAAAGATATTTGCCAGAGGAAACAGCCCGCTGTTTGGGTTGGAAGCAGCACAATGGACTATTTCAAAGTGAAATAAGTTTAACAACGGGAACTGCTGGGACAGGGGTGTGGAGGACACTTACTCTCATTATTAGTAAGCAGGAGAGAAATCAATGTCCCCTAAGCAGACGGCTAGACTCTTCTAGCAGGCTCAAAAAACGGAACTCACAAGAAGCTACAAATAAAGCCCACCCAGACCATTCTTGGTTTATCTCGTCTTTTCCTTGGGTCTTAATAAGTTATTATGTTTCTTGGGAGTCAAACAAGCCTCCTCGTTACAACCTCCTCGTTACGACGTTCCCATAAAACCAACTTCCTGTTGCTCTGAGAACCGTGGATAGTGGCCCCTAATACGTGGAAGTTTGAATACACACTGATAAAAATCAGATTTTCTGCATGTGATGGATATTAAAAATACGAAACTTTTATGATTTTTGAATGTTAAACAGCGTCCACAGGGCTGAGGTGACCTCACGGTATGTAACACAGTGAGACAAAGAAAGACAGGTCAAACGCCGCCACATCTCACATCTTTAATAATTCGCCTGTTCTGCCTTCAACCACTGTGGTCTTTTAATACACGGACTGCCCAGCTACAGTTGTTCCCGTCAATATACCCTGCGCAGCCGCTTTCCGGGGGCCTTCTCAATCCACTGTCAACTCGCCTTCGCCGAGCCTCACAAGAGGCACAAGCAAACCAACTTGCATTCTGGTTTCTCTCCTGACACAAAGTTAATCTAAATTCAAGAACAAAAGTATTCATATTTGTCCTTGTATGTCAAGGATTACCACCATTGAAAGTGTTCTCTATTATCAGCTTGTCACTTTCTTTGCTACTTAATCTCTTTCTTTCTCTTGCTCAATGGGCCTCCTCTTACTTTCTTTCCTACTGAAGAAACAGGAGGGTTTTTCCCCCACTCCTCTCTCTCTTCCCTTTTAAAGAAACTCACAAAGTTAAAAGGCCGGCTCAGCCTCACCACCTGGATGGACTGGAAGGCGCTGTTAGCCCAGCACCCCACCAGCAGCCAGCTGTGACATTGTACCCTGCCAGCTTTGTGAAGGCCCTGCTCACGGGATTGTCCCAGCTCTGTTGACAACCACCTCCTGCCTGGCCAGTGTCCCATTCTGATTGTCCTCAACTTCCCTTGTTTAATGCTGTTTTGCAAATTATTAAGCACTGGAAGTCTGTTAATCACAGTTCACATCCCGTGTAAGGCCACACAGGGTAGGCAGGGCTTGTGGGGAGGCCCGCTGGCAGGGCTGAATGTCTTGGGTGGTGGCCCATTCACACCCCTAACGAGATCATTACCGCTAACTAAATACAGGCCTGGCCTCGTGACCCTCTGGGGAATCGAGTGGGCCCGTGCGGGACATCAATATCGTCTCACCCCCACTGCACTGCCTTCCAGCACTGGAAGCTAAGCCCAGGATCAAAAGGTCTCTACACCCTGCTCTGGCCTCGCTGTCCCCGAGCCTCGAGCCCCTTGGCGACGTCCCTGGTGGGCGCCTGCCCTCTGTCCAGCACAGAGCGGTCAGGACTTGGAGCCCAGCTCTTTAGTTAACTTGACACACTGCACCTCCTTCCCAGGACCACCTAGGAGCCTGCTTTTAAGATGACACTGTCTAGTCTTCCCACAGCTCTCCATGGGGCCCAGAGACAAGCTGGATGACCCTTGGTTACAAGTCCAGGCCCAGCATCATCCCAGATTGTAACATCAAAGATGAGGACTTTGTTGTTGCTGTTTCAGACAGCACTAACACCTCAAAGAAGGTGACCATGAGTCTCCTTGGCATAGTCTGATGTTTTATTCAGATCTCATTGTGCCTAAACAGAGAGTGAGAGTTCTTCATTCACTGGACATGTGAGGAAGGCCACTTGGGCTCACCCTCAGAAGCAAAAGCAAAAGGTAAAGTGTGTGTGTGTGTGAGTGTGTAGCATGTATATGCAGGAGCATGTTTGAGTATGTGAATGTGTGTGCACATGTGTATGTGTGACTGTATGTATTATGTGTGTATGTGTGTGAATGTATGCGTGCGTGTGTGTGTTCATGTATGTATATATGTATGTAAAGTTGGGTTATTTGCTATTCAACAATAGTGGGCTTTACATGGGACAATTCTGCCTGCCCAGTTGGTGCTGACAATCCCAGTGTGATGTGTTGGAAGTTAAGACTTCTTAGAGAAGGAAAGAGTTGATGATCAACTATTTTTTTTAGCTATATTTTCCCACTCTCCTTCCTCTTAAAAGAAATAGTGAAAAAATAAAATATCTCAAAGCAAAGAAATATTTGAAGTCATATACAAGAAATACATTTATCCATTTGCATTATGTTTATAACAGTTTATTTATTATGACAAGATACCAAAATCCAACTATAATAAGAACATCAAAATTCTATGTTCTGTTCTTTTTGAACACAGGGGCTCCTATGGCATCTGCCTGTTTCTATTCTGATCTAAAGGAATGGATCTTTTTGGTATGTTTGCTTTGGTTTCGTCTTTCCTTTATAAGGAAGCACTTCCGCTGAAGGCACACCAATGTAGAACGTGTGCTCATGACGCCTCTCGGACTTGGATTTCCTAAAGAAATTATAAGGTTTCCCAGACTGTAATTGCCACTACTGTCAACAGTCAGAATGCTTAATGCTGCATTTAAACCCTGTTGAACTTAAACAGTAATCTAAGAAAACTGTATAATCGAGAGAAGAAAGGGTGAGGGTAGGGTAGAAGGGGATGGCCCATAGATATAGGAACACAGTACAAAAATAGAGATGGAGCTGGTAGACTTTCTCATAAATGACCCCACTGCAAACATAGTACATGAGCCCAGGCCGGCCACAAGATACTGGGATTAGGCTTTGTTTATAGTAAATTATTGAAAACACCCTTAATTTTAAATGTTTAAGGAAAGTCAGATTTCTATTTTCATTATTTCTTTTCTTTTTTCTGCCAATTTGAAAGAGGCAGCCCCATGTTTACAGGGTCCCATGGGTGTTGTTTGAAGGTGAGTGGGCTCCTTTTCTTTCCTTTTCTTTCTTTCTTCTTGCTTTTTTTTTTTTTTTTTTTTTGGCAGAGTCTCACTGTCTCCCAGGCTGGAGGGCAGTGGCGCAATCTTGGCTCACTGCAACCTCCACCTCCCGGGTTCAAGCAAGTCTCACACTTCAGCCTCCCAAGTAGCTGGGACTACATGTGCCACCATGCGTGGCTACTTTTTGTATTTTTTAGTAGAGATGGGTTTTGGCCATGTTGGCCAGGCTGGTTTCAAACTCCTGACCTCAAGCAATCCCCATCTTGGCCTCCCAAAATGCTGGGATTACAAGTATGAGTCGCCATGCCCGGCCACTCCTTTCTTTGGCTAAGCAAAACAGTGTTTGGGGTCCTGATTATTCATCTCTCTGGGTGAAATGATCCGTAATGTTTAAATTCACCCGAAGTAGAGCTGGAAACTAATTTACAAGGATCAGAACTCCGAACCTCTTCCAGAAAACAGCAGGGCCCTCGTAGCAATAGGCGGCAAATCATTTCAGTTTTTTCCGTTTTCTCCTCATGCTGGGTACGTTGAGGCTCACTGCTCATGAAAAGGCCTCCAAAACCCACCTAAAATTAACAACTTTTCCTGAGGCCAGACGCGTTTGAGATTTACAAACACCGGCAGTGTCAACAAGGCTCTGTCTCCTGGGTACCACAGACAGCCCATCACTGGCACGGCTGGCATCCCTGGCTCCAGAAGGAGGTGACTGGAGTGCTCCTCCCAGGGCTTCTGCTCTCCAGGCACAGGACTCAGCATGACTTAGGGCACCCCAGGGGCTGGGAGCGAGGGCTAGCTAAAGCGGCACCTGCTGGAGGGATGCCTTCTGCTCTGTGAAGGAGAGATGGCTCCGAGCTCAATGAAGCAGAAATGCTGGAGTGCTTGGTCTCCTGCATGCTCCTCAGCTCTCCTGTAAATATACAGCCATGCATAGGAAGCGTTCATTTACTGTTCCCTCTGAGCATCTCATTATCAACACGGCTCCAACCATAAGAAGAAGGTGAACTCATGCAGAAAATGACCCTGGGTTCTGATTGTTCTGGACCAGACTTTGTGAGAGCGGTAAAGAGTTGGGTCCGTTCCCCTTAAGCACTGGATGGTGATTAATGGAACTGTCTCCCTTGACACCAAGGAAGAGTCCCCCAGTTCTGTTCTCTTATCTTCCCAGAAAGCCCCCCGTTTTCACTTGGATGGCCAAATTTGACAGTACCTAAAACTTAAACCCTTCCTTCCCCAAACTTGAGCAAAAGAGTCTTGCTCTCAAAGGACATGACGAAGCATCAATAGCAGCATGAACCATGAAATTGCTCTCTTCACCTGTGCCTCTCCACTTTGCTAGATGGGGTTGTAGGAAGCTTCTTCCAGCAGAAATTCCCATTTGCCTTAAACAATTATTTAATAAATAAATATCAAGAGCTTCATCAACCAAGAGTAGCTTTTCCCCCCATGACTTAGCAAAAGCAGCATCACTCTTCACAGAGCAATGGCATTTTTGAAACATTAAGCTAGCTTCCTCTCCTTGCCTGACAACCTCCGAGGAAATAGCTAAACCAGAACAGATAAGGGAAAGAGTAAAGGCTTTTCATTAAATCCTTTTCAAGTTTTATCTCTGGCATAGGAATTTTCATGAAGTAGAAACACAATTTTCAGGTTCAGGGAACTGGAATATAATTTGGGTCAGTCTTTTAAGAATATAGCGTTATCTGGGTGGGTTTATTATTTTATAATGTGATCCTGCTTAATCTCATGCCAGGCTCTTCTGTTTGTTCTGCTGTAGCCATGCTGGCTTGCTTTCTGTTTCTTAAACATGCCAAGGCTGGTTCTACCCCACGGCCTTTGCATCTGCTGTGCCCTCCGCCTGGTCCTCTCTTCCCCGGATCTCTGCACACTGTCTTCTCTCCCACTTGGATCTCAGCTCAAATGTCTCCTTGTTGATGAGCACTTTTTTTTTTTTTTCACTATCTCGGCACAAGTGGCCCCCACCTCCACTCTGTTGTCTTTGAGTCATTGCTTACTTCTCAGATTTGTCTTATTTGATAATTGCCTTCTTGTTCCTTGTCTGTCTCCATGAGGGTCTTGTCCCTTATTGTCCTGGGACAAAAGTGCTTGGCACATAGTAAGCACTCAATAAATCTGTGTGGGTAGAACTCCACTTGGAAGATGAGGAAAAGCCATTTAAAATTCTTATTTGGGGCCTGTTGGATACTTCTTGCTTCTCTTTCAAGATTATACTTTTTGGTAGCATCAAGCAATTAGCGTGCTGGACTCACCCTAATGGACTCTTCACATTAAAAATATGTAGATTGTATACCTTTGTGTCTACATAATCTCAATATTACCTGCCTTTAGCAACAAAATGTCTGCTGTGACCTTTACCCTCATGTTTATTATTATTCATAAAAGTAAATCCACTTCAAACTGCTCTTACACTAAGAACCCATGAAAACACGTGCTACAAGAGCTTTGAAGGATCATTTCAAAAATGCATTCTACTAAGTTTTTTCTCCTCTCCTTCAGGGCGCTTTCTGCACAAAAGTACCATCTCCCATGCTAAAGTAGGCTTGTAGGGAAATAAAGCACTCCAGGCCATAATAGGTTTGGATCAACCATTCCCTCCCGTTCATGATGGTTATGCTATTCCTTTAAAAGACAATTGCATTTATTTGTTTCTGTTTACATTTCATTTTAATATTTTTTCTACAATGTTCATTTAATTTTTTTCTGAGTTTGTAAAAATTAACATGGTTCTTTAAGTTTACTCCATTCCTGCTCCACCCTCTTTTCCTCTCCAGCCTAATCCTTTCCACCCCATTTCCACCCCACTATCTCTTCCATCCTGTTCCAACCCATTCCCTAGAGGTAGCTAATCACGTTAGTTTCTGGTTTATCCTCCCTGTATTTCCTTATGCAAAACATTAGCAAATAAGCTGCTAATTTTTCAATCTTTCTTACACAAAAGGAAGCATCCTTTAGATACTCTTTTGCACTTTGCTTTCTTCACTGAACATTGGAAATCACTTCATAGCAGTTTACAGTAATCTCTCTCAATATTTTTCACAGCTGCCCAATATTCTGTTGTGTAGATATACCACAGTTTATTCAAATACTCTCCTGTGATTGGGTCTCTAGGTAGTTATCAATATTTTGCAATTATAAACCAGGTTGCAATGAATTGCCTTGGGTTTATGTATTTTTGCATCATTAAAGGTGTGTCTTTAGAGTAAATTCCTAGAGTTGGTATATCTGGATCAAAGGCAAGTGCATATGTAGTTTTGTTAGCTATTTCCAAGTGCCCCTCCTCAAGAGTTGTAGCAGTGACAGTGTCTATTTCCCACACAGGCTTATCAATAGAGTGTGTTGTGGAGCTTTTCAATATTTTCCAATCAGATGGGTGAGAAATGGCGTCTCAGCATAATTTTAATTTGCCATTCTCTAATATGAACAAATTTCAACATCTTTTCATGTGTTTAAAGGCCATTTTTATAGCCTTTTGTTGCAAATTGTCTGTTCGTGTTTTTGTATGTTTTTCTATTTGATGTTTGCTCTTTTTCCCTTCAATTGTTAAGCAGTCTCTCCATCGTAGACATGTTAGCCACAGTTAGTGCACTTGTGGAGCCAAAGCAACTGCATCTTTGAGGCTTATCTGCCAGGTTGGCTTCCATTAACCCCTGTTCTGAGAAGCCTCTAATATTTCCCTTTTATCTATTGCTCCTTGTATAGGAGCAGGTCCTTACTGTAAATCCCAAACAACCTTGATATTATTGTGCTTCATTTATCCTACACATCCCTTCTGAACCACCCCTCTCCTATGGCATAGAAGCCCTGGGTCTGGGAGTGATGGCATGGGATCCACCATCTTATCTCACTGCCACCCAAGACACGGACACAACTTCTGTTCCCAGGTCCCTATTAAGTGTTTCTTTCTAAGAAACTGGATTTGTCAGCCTCTTCTTTGGGCCTTTCAGCTTCTTTGGACTTTGGAGCAGATTTGCCTAGGCCCGCCCACTGTAGAACAGTGCCCTTCCTCTACAGCAGGTTATAGAGGAGTTCACTGTGTCTTTTCCAAATGCTTGTACAGCTTCCTTTCTTACATTCAGACCTCTAATTCTCTTGGCTATATTTATTCTATGTATGGTGTGAGGTATGGCTCTAATTTTATTTTTTTCCAAAACTATTTCATTGTTCCTGTGCCATGGATTAAAAGCCCCATTTTCAAAAGGGCTCTTGGGAGCCAGGAAGGCTAAAGAGAAGGAAAGTAGGAAGGGGCAGATGTCAAACCTTTCCATCCTTCATCTATCCGTCTCTCCTCTCAGACAAACCCCAGCAGCGAGCATGCCCATGAGGGTGTCTTGCCTCTCAGGGACTCTGCCCACACCACAGAGCAGCCTTTCCACCTCAGGCCTGAGCTTGTGCTGGAACCTTTTGGCTAAAAGTTGAGTTCATGTGCCCAGTTGTTCATGGGAACAGATATCTGGGGTCAGTGGCTTAGGAGTAACAGTCTTCTGAAGACTGTGTTGCGTTGGGTCAGTGACAGCCAGCATTTTTAATTTTGGAGCCCCAGCAAATCAGTAGTTCGAATGATACAACCAAGAGTCAGGAAAAGGAGCGTGGGCCCACAGGCTCTGGGCTGGAGGGATGTGCAAGCAGATCCGAAGACAGTGGACAACGACCCAGGGCCCTTGGAGAGATCTGCAGAAGGAGGCCTTCATCTCCACAGCCCTAGGTTTCTCTGGCCTTTTTGATGCCTCATCACTCCGATCCACGTCAGCATGGAAGTCTCTGAAAGCTTTGACACTGGAGGCTTCCTGAGATGTTATGACTTTGGATTCACCTTGAATTGTTATCTGAATTTCTCCCACAGGACAGAATCCTATCCAGTGGTGTCTTCCAGGTTAACTGTCACCCAGGACAATCACAATAATGACAGGCTGTCCCTCCCTGAGGACTCACCCTGGCCAGACACTTCCTAGATACTGCCTCCTTTACTGTCACACGTCCCTCTGAGATTTGCTTTATTCTTACACCCACTTTGCAGATGAGGGACCTGAAGCTCAGACAGGCTGCCTTACTTGCAGAGGTCATGTGGTGGATGCTGGAGTTTATGGTGGAGTGGGATTTGAGCCCAGTACCTACCTTTGCAACAATCATGCTTGCTCCCCAGTGAGACGAGTTTTGAATCGTCACCATGTTTGATAAACAATAAGTATCTGCTGGGTATATGATGCTGAATGTTTACTTGCTCATTGCTCTCCTTGTAAGGAACCAGTGGTGCCCCTTCCAATTTGCACACCAGCACTGAGTCATTGCAACCAAACCCAGGCCTACCCGTCAGCAGAGTCTAAAAGAAATCGACAGGTTGAGCTGTCAGCACCATGTTTTCAAAAATAGCTGCTAAGTGTTTTCCAAAGGTAATATAACATGAAGTAGGAAAAATGATTTTCTAGGTAGACCAGGTGTTAGTTATAAATTTAACATGTAAATGGTGTGAGTTGCTACACTTAAAAAGTCCTGGGGTACAGCTGACATTAAATACAAAATACCCTTCCATCTCTAGCATTCATTTGCCAGTCACATTGTCTGTTAAAAGTAGTCATTTTGAAAGCAGTAATTCATTCTCTACGGTCCTTCCTTAACACAATTCTCAGCCTGCAATTTAGATGATAGGAAAATTACAACCTCAGTGCACTATATTATGCGACATAAATGTTATTGCAATTAAGCCTGCTAGGAACACACACACACACACACACACACACACACACACACAGACCCAAATACAGTACAACTGGCCCATGATTTAGTCTAAGTAGCCATTTCCTATGAACCAAGGAGCTTCTGTGAGTCCGATAGAATATGGGGCCAAAACAGGTCTCAACAAGAAACCTAGTGTCTAGGTTTGGGTAAACACTGTAGCAGAATGACAGCAAGCGGGAGATGACCTAAGAAGTCCTGAGTTTTACCTTTCTTGGTCAGCATGTGGGCAGGTTGGACTGACCTAAACATCACCAAAGTTACCTGCTAGCCAGTCACTAAAGCTGAAATTTCTGAGTGATCCAAGATGTCTTCTTCCTCAACCTCAGAACCTACTGGGCACCATGACCCGAACCTCCTGGAAATCTTGATCCTGCCCCATCGTGGACTCCCCCACAGCCACGTTCTTAGATCAGCACATCACACTTTGTTCTAGATTAGTATAGTCACTCCCTAATTCCTCTGTGCCAATGATACTTTCCTTCCCAGTTTATCCTTCACACTGTTGTGCAAATGATGGCTCTTGACTGCAGATGTAGTTAGGTTATTCTCCTAATCAAAACCCTTCAGAGGCTCCCAGACATTGTTCCATGCCAGACTGTCCTTCATTGTCAGGAATGTCACTCCCCAGCTCACCTTCCATCTCAACTTTTCCGCTTGGACATTCCCGGTCATCTTTATCAGCTGCTTCTGACCCACCTCTTCTGGGAAGCCTGCTCCACTCACCTCCCAAAGGCATAAACCACTCTCTTCATCAATCTGTGCTCCTCCTGTAGCCACTCTATCTGTTCATTGTGGCACTTAATGTAATTATGTGTGATCATGACTGGATACTTGGACGCAGGGACTACAAGAGAATCAAACTGTTTCATTTCAGGGTATTTCTGGTATGCTGAAAAATTGGGGAAAAAAAAGAAATATAAGGTATATTATATAAGGTTATATATAAAAAAGATATATATTCAGTTTATATATATTTAAATAATATATAATAATTTAAATAATTTAATAATTTAAAACCTTAAATAACATAAGGTTTTATATTACATAACATACATTATGTAAGGTGCCAATATAAGATTTCAAAAATTTTTAGATATTATATGGTGAATACATTTAATCTTGTTGGGTTATTCTGCGGTTCTGCGTATAGCCTCATTTGAAGGTGACATCAAGAAGTTAACTCCAGGCCGGGCGCGGTGGCTCAAGCCTGTAATCCCAGCACTTTGGGAGGCCGAGACGGGCGGATCACGAGGTCAGGAGATCGAGACCATCCTGGCTAACACAGTGAAACCCCGTCTCTACTAAAAATACAAAAACTTAGCCGGGCGAGGTGGCAGGCGCCTGTAGTCCCAGCTACTCGGGAGGCTGAGGCAGGAGAATGGCGTGAACCCGGGAGGCGGAGCTTGCAGTGAGCTGAGATCCGGCTACTGCACTCCAGCCTGGGTGACAGAGCGAGACTCCGTCTCAAAAAAAAAAAAAGAAAAAAAAAAAAAGAAGTTAACTCCAAAGCCTTGTCAAATGGGGGTTTGGGCCAACTGGCTCTCCTGCTATCTATCCTGACCTCCCATATGTGACAGGCCCTAGCCTTTATTCTGCATGGAGATTCTCTCCCTGGTCTCGCATATCAGAGAAGCAATCAATAAATGTTAGTCACATTGAATTTGAAGAGCAAAGGCCCCTTCAATTCTAGGTAAATAAAAAGGAAGAACAGTTCCTTTCATATTTATTTACTTTTAATTAATTAACTAATTAGAGACAGGGATTGCTCTGTTGCCCAGACTTGAGTGCAGTGGCACAATCACAGCTTATTGTAACCTCTAACTTTTGGGCTTAAGTTATCTTCCCACCTCAGCCTCCCAAGTAGCTAGGACTACAAGTGTGTACCACCGTGCCTGCTTAATATTTTTATTTATTTATTTATTTTAAAGATGAGGTTTTGCTATGTGTCCAGACTGGTCTTAAACTCCTGGCCTCAAGTGATCCGCTTTGGCCTCCCAAAGTGCTGTGATTACAGGCATGAGCCACCACACCCAGCTCATATTTATTTTTTAATATTACATATTTAAATCATGGCTTGTCTCTGTAGGCAAATTAGTTAGACAGTCCGGGTGTGGTGACCCACACCTGTAGTCTGGAGGCAGGTGGATCAAGGCAGGAGCTAGAGACCAGCCTGGGCAATATAGGGAATCCCCATGTCTACAAAAAATACAAAAATTAGCTGGGTGTGGTGGTGCACACCTGTAGTGAGCTGAGATTGCACCACTGCATTCCAGCCTGGGTGACAGAGTGAGATCCTATCTCAAAAAAAAAAAAAAAAAAAAAAAAAAAGACAAAGCTAGCTGCTGAAATGTTGCTGAAATAAATAAATTAAGAGGTGTAAAAATGACTCAAAGACCATAGTAGTCTTTTCCCTCTCAAGCACAAAGTCTAAAAAGAGTGTTCTGACCATCAGGTATCTCTCTGTCAAGCAGTAATTCTAGGACCCAAGATCCTTCTAGCTTTTGGCTCTGCTAACTGCTACATGTGGCTTCTAACATTGTCTGATTAAGTTAGAAAAGAAGGAAAGAGTGTTACAAGTGGGAGGTTTTCCATCCACAGCCCATTGGTGGAATGCAGTCACGTGTGCATGCAGAACCACAGGGGATGCTAGGAGATGCAGGATAGCTTCACCCAGGTAGAAGAGAAAACTGGCATAGTGAACTTAGCATCTGCCTCATGAATGTGAGGCAAGAATTGTACTGCTGATGACAAAAGGCAGCATTGAACATCTCAGCAAGGAAAAGTAACAACAAAAATAATAAGTATGATTTCCTGAGTGCTTACTAAATGCCAGGCACTGGTGTCTACCTACATTGCCCAATTTTTGTTCTTGAATGACCTGCAAGGTAGATATTCTTCGTTGTTGTTGTTTTTTGTTTTGAGACAGGGTCTTGCTCTGTCTCCCAAGCTGGAGTTCAATAGCATCATCAAGGCTCACTGCAGCCTCAAATTCCTGGACTCAAGTGATCCTCCCATCTTAGCCTCCTGAGTAGCTGAGACTACAGGTGTGTGCCACTATGCCCGGATAATTTTTGCATTTTTTTGTAGAAATGAGGTTTCATCATTTTCCCCAAGGTGGTCTTGAACTCCTGGGCTCAAGCAATCCTCCCACCTCAGCCTTCCAAAGTGTTGGGATTACAGGCTTGAGCCACTGTGCCCAGCCAAGGTAGATATTCTTATTTCTCCCATGAAGATGAAAGAACTGAAGCTCTGAGTGGGAGAATAATTTGACTGGGGTCACAATGTAGAACAGGAATTCACACTTGCATCTGGCTGACATCAGAGTCCAGGGTTTTTCTTTGTTACCATGTAGTGTTTCCTTAAAAATTTACCCTCAAAATTTCCAACATATAACAGACTGAATTTCAGAGAGCAACAATATGCAACTTGCTAGAGAATAAGAGAACTTTGGGAAGATAACCTCCTTAATTTACAGGTGAGAAAATTAAGGTCCAGAGAAGAGAGACCTCCATTTAGTGGCAGAGTCACACTGGCCCCAGGAATTTCTGATTCCCAGGCTTTTCAAACTCAGTGTCTTGTTCAAGGGAGTCATGAGACCAATAGATTAAACAACAGTTGCATTGTTCAAAGTGATTCTCAGAGCTACATTTTAGAGTAGCAGGTACACATGTCCATGCTAGACACGAAACAGGTTGGCTTTCTAGTATTGTTCTATGCTGGATCCTAATAGAAGCTATCTTCAAGAAACTTCTGGAATGGCTAATAGAAGATAATGTGGAATGGCCTCAAATACCCAGACACCCTCGTTACACATGTATTTAACCAGATGAGACCTGGAGCTTCTATTTTGCAACATGACAATGAGCTTAGATTTTTTATTTTATTTTATTTTATTTTATTTTATTTTATTTTTTTTGCTTAGGTTTAGGAAGAGATGGGTTTTAACCAACCAAGGGACATAATGGTTCCATTACCTGGGGTTCTTCCAGTTTTCTATTCCTAGAGGAGAGGCACCAGGACTTTTCCATACTTTGCAACTTCTTACTGCTCACCAGCCACCCTCTATCACAATCCCAGATGTGAGTTATGGATATTTAATACAGATTTCTGTGCAAATGAATTGGAAAGAAGGGGATAGAAACATCAGTGGATTACCCCAAGTGAATCAGAACTTTCTGCATCAATTTTTTCAGTGTCTCTACACCCAAATATATATGTGGCTCTTACTCTTTCAACATAGATAAAATGGTCTTTTTCCACCCCAAGTTGCCTGTAATGTAGTCAGATCCGCTTCATAGTGTTTGCACCAATAATGACCAATTGTGTATTAATCGCTTTCTGGCTGCAGCCTGTCTTTGAACTTTAATACTTTATCAGCCTTTTTTGTAAAGGAACACATTTTTATTGTGGTCAAGTGTGAAAGTTCAATGCATTTTTTCTCTTTACTCTCTATGTTACGTAAATACAACGTATTTAAATGGGAAAACCGCAACAAAGAAAGAACGGTGGCATTGGGACGGGCTTCTACTCCACCTTTGTGTTTTGGCTCATTCCCTTCTTCCAACCCAATAGCCACTTTTGACCTGACTTAAGCAGATTTTCAAAGCTGTGACAAACACTATTAATTCAGAAAATTAGTCCCGACTTACCTGTTTTTCAATTAACAGGAACTGAGCTCATTTGGATTCCGTTCAGACTTGTAAACCTTTTGCTGCAAACAGAGACCCAGCAACACTGCTGGAATGACAACGGCTAAGGTTTGTTAGTTCACTAGGAAATGTTTTCCGAGTGAGTGTATGGTGTGAAAAGGCCCAATTTTGATAATGGATGTGCCTTTCTGAGCTTTTAATTCCATGTTTAATTGGGCACAAAATTCAGGCTCTCAGATTTAGTGTAGGTGCTGGCCAGAATAATCAAACCAGCGGTGAAATGAATGGAGTGTGGCGAGACGTCCAACTTTGACTCAGCAGTACCAAGAAAGCCCTCGAGTGAAGTCGATGGTTTTAAAGTATATTTTTAATGACCAGAAAATTGTGAAAAATTGCCTTGATTGGGCTAAGTGCCTTGCTGACATGGAAGAATGTTAAATAATGTACAAAGAACTTTCTAACTCCAACTCTTGAGAGAGCCACCGCATTCCAAGTCACCAAATGTGGCCGAAAAGGTACAAAATTCCAGTTAGATGGGAGGTATATGTTCTTTCTTCTTTTTTGAAGCTTTACCATACAGTGTGGTGAATATAATTAATAATAGAGTATTGTGTTTCAAAATTTTAAGAGAGCAAATTTCGAATGTTCTCACCACAAAACAATGTTAAGTATTAATATTTGTGGTGATGGATGTGTGAACTAGCTTGATTTAATACTTTACGTTGTATTCATAAACTGTAACATCACGTTATACCTTATATGCTTACACAATTATAAATTGTGAATTACATTGAAAAACAATAGGATGGATGTGTGTGTGAGAGAGAGCTATATAGAGAGAACAGAATACTGTGTATCAATGAAGATAAATGAATAAACTTATAGCTGCATACAACAACCTGTATTAATTTCACAAAATCTGAGCAAAAGAAGCTAGCTACAAAAACAAACAAACAAAAAACAAACAAACAAACAAACAAAAAAACCTACTCTATTATTTTACCTACGTAGTTCAAAGAATAGGTGCACTTACACAAGTTTTTAGAGAAATACTTATGGAATAAAACTATAAACCAAAGTAAGACTGGGTGGTGATTGGGATTAGTCGTGAGGAAGGCACTGGAACATCAGCAGGTTCTGTTCTCTTGACCTGGGTCTCTTGACCTGGGTCATGGTTCCAAATTTGCTTGCCTTGTGATAATTCCCCCAGGGGTACATTATTTGTGTTCTCTGTGTTACAATTCACAATAAATATCAGACATCGTGCCATTACGGGAAAAAAAAAAAAAAAGATTCCTAGCCCAAGAGCTGGGACGACAGGTGCACTCCACCACGCCTGGCTAATTTTTGTATTTTTTTGTAGAGATGGAATCTCGCTATGTTGCCCAGGCTGGTCTTGAACTCCTGGGCTCAAGTGTTGCTCGAGCCTCAGCCTCCCAAAGTGCTAGAATTTCAGGCGTGAGCCACTGTGCCCAGTCCAAAATGCTGCCTGTTTTGAAAAGGTTCACCAATAGTGGTTTGAATACATTATTTAAATAAACTATCACAAACCATCAGTCGGTAACCAAAATTTCCGAAGAGAAACACAAAATGACTCATTCTGTGTTTTATTAATTCCTGTCTCTATTGTGATTCTTCCTTACCTTCTTGCTTTAACTGTATCCTGTTCTTTCCCTTATGATTTAAGGTGAATATTGACGTCTTCCTTATTTTCCAATAACTACATTGAAAAGTAAACATTTTCTTCTAAGTATAACCTTAGTTCTGCTGTACGTATTTTGATCTGTGGCGCTTTTGTTATTAACATCTAAGTATTTTTTGAAATTTTCGCTGTCATTTCTTCTTTAACCCATGAATTTTCAGATGAGTGCTTTTAGTTTCTAAAAAGCTGGAGGGAGTGTTGTGTTTTTATTATTGATTTCTAATTGAGGCTCATTTTAGTCAGAGACTAGAATTATTATAATTATTATTTGTACAGTGGCTTTAAGTTTGATTTGATTTTTGTTTGTTTACTGAGTTTTATTTCAGGTTTATGGGGATACATGTGTAGGTTTGAGGACATGTCTTTATTAATTTTTTGAGATTTATTGAGAATTTTTTAAACTATTCCATGTTTGCTTAAAAAAGAAAATGTATTCTCTATTGCATGGCAATGTCTATAGCTATCTCTTTGCTCAAGCTTATTTGGTTATTAATTTTTGTTATCCTGAACAATGTTTAGTTTGCTTTAATCTCTCTGCTTTTGAGATTTGGGTTACTGACTTCCATTATGCTGGTAGATTTATTTATCCATGGCTTCTTGGTCAGACTTTGCTTTCAAAGTGAAATTTTTTAGGTTTATGATTGTTTTACCATATTTAGAGATATTTCCTTTTAAAATGCCTGTCTTGTCTATATTTTCTGTTCTTAACATTTTTTACTCCAAATTCTGTTTTGCCTGCTATGAACACAGCTGCCAGGTATATTCTCTGGCTTAGTTTTGACCCAGAATATCTTTTCTCAATTTTTTATTTTCAACCTTTCTGTGTCATTTTGGAGTAAACTCAGTTGTGAGGATTCTTTCACTTGTTTTGTTTCTCAAAAACCACAAATCTCACTCAGTAATAAATCTAGCCTAGGCTAAGAGATTAAAAAGAACCATCCTGTGAACTAGGTTCTTCAAATACTTTCAACAACTTGAAAATCTATAGGAATTGCAGAAACAAAATTAGTTTCCTTCTTTATTTGCCCACCTGGTCTTGGGAGTGTTTGAAAGCCGGAGCTGTCAGCTTATTTTTCTCTTATCTTTCAGGGAAATCTTGGACAACAGCTCCGGGATGCTCAGCCCTAAAGATCATTTCCCCAATAGGAAGGCAATAATGGTGGAACAGCTCTCCACGCCCTTCAGGGAGTGTTATGTTTAGATGAGAAAAACATCCCTAAAAGCATTTGTGAGAGATGACTGAGTGTTTTTATCATCGGTGATAGGGACTTTCCCCCCATAAATATATGGCATTCAATAACACAATCTCCTTTCCCAGCTACACGCACGTGTCCTTCAAAGGCACTTTCCCTCCAACCATGTGACCATTCAGCAGAGAAAAATCAGCCCGTTTACATAACAGCTGTTAGAGCGAACGTTGACATATTACTTCAGGGCCTTCCGCCTATAATGGGTTTTTCAAATGTGTTGCCATGTTCAGTTGATTAGTTGTGGGTGATCTGAAATGTCAAACTATTAGCCTTGACAACTACTGCCAAGGTTACTATCTTCGGAAAATATCTTTTTAATAATATAACTGTTTGTAAGTGGAAAAGGTGATGTTCAAAATACAAAGTAACAATAAGTGTGGATTACCGAGCCACCGATGGCTTCAGTTTTCCATTCTCCTTGGTGATGCATGGTGTGGGGGCTTCTTTGTAATGATTAAGTACCACCCAGGCAACCCTAGGCTTCGCTACACAAATGTAGATTTCAGGATTGGAAGTTGAAGGCACGGAAGAAAGGGGGCACTGAGAAAACAAAAACAAAACCTTTCAGTTGAAGATTCCACTATCACCCATGGTTAAAAAGTCACTTCAAATACCAGCCACAGCTGAGGATTTCCACATCAGGCTCTGGTATGGAGGGGGGGGGGTCTCAAAATCCAAATTTACACATTTCAGCCATCAAGATGGTGCCAGTAGTCAGGGAACCGGGATAAAATGAAATTAGTCCTTGGCCCCTACTTTTTTTTTGCACGTTCACTCTCACTTATACTGCTCCCCACCAAGGGTACCTGGAGTTTTCACCCCTTTCTTCTAATTAGGGATATTCTTGGTTGTAGTCAACACTTGGCTGGCCCTTTCCTCCACATATCAACTAAATTTCCATCACTTTCCATTTCTTCTGTTCCATTCCTATCCTTTCCTGATAAGCCTTGCCTACATGACAGCTGCTCCCCCAAAGCAGGGAGACTCTACAATCTATCTTCCAACTAAGACAATTTCAGGAGTGAAAATGACGCCATACATAGTCCCATGGAACACCGGCGTGGCCTGGGACTCTACCAGACACGCTGGCATATACGGTCACCCTGTCAGTAAGGGGTCAGTAATTGCCAATGTATTTGCCCCTCTTGGGAAAGATATTTTTATTACAGTACAGGCTTCCTGGAAATAATACTTTAGTTCAAGGGTTTTTGCTGGGATGGGAAATGCTATAAAGCAGACCAACATCCACCTTTCATTGTCAGAGTGACACTGACACTCACACAGTGAAAGAAATTAAAAATCCACAGCTAGATGGATCCATGAAAGTAACCACCACAACCACCATCACGGGTTTCTAAGTCAATACCCGGACTGACTCACATAATCAAGGTTTCAGCAAAAGGAAAAAATGCCTATCATGATGTTTTCATGCTAACAAGAACCGAGAAGCTGTAACGTTTTCTTTTTCCTGCTTTTTCACAGTATAATCAGTTGACCTCTTCCACAGGAATCTGTATTATTCAGCGGGTAAAGTGGGGAAGGTGTTTACACAGGATGAGAGAGAGGATTAACAACGCATTTTCTAATGTGTGAGAATATGAGAAATGAATCTTTTTGCATCATATTTTTGAGCAGGGACTTTAATAGCACAATACCTTAATTCAAAATCTGATTAATAGTGGAGATCTCAGGCACTGCATCAGGCTGGTGGGGACAGTATTTGGGGCCAGGAGGGCATTTTCTATTATAGTTTAAAGGGCACTAAAGAAGGCTGTCTACTCTTATAACAAGCACTTCAAGACAAGTGCAGGGAGCCTCTGTTTCAGTATCACTCTGGCCTTTCAAATCCATCCTTCACCCTGCCCTCAACCCCAGAACACTTGGAGATGGAGAAAACTGACTTTGATATAAGTTTTTGTGTGTGTGTGAGATATATGCAAATTCCAACATGGGATTTATGTAATCATCTCAATACAAAAATGTTTAATAAAAATTTTAATAAATACACTTTGAAATCTGTTACAGATTCTAGTCAGAATACGCATCTGGGCAGACCTTGAAGAAATGGTGAGCTACCCTAATGAAGTCCATAGATCACCAAACAAATTGCATCAAGGGAGTTATAATTCTAAACCTGTGTTTTTGTTACTTGTTCTAAAGCAGGAGTCTCGACTTCTTTTTTTGCAAACAGTCTCAGAATGATGTTTTAAATGCATAAGGTAAAACACATAGTATTACAAAGGGAACCAATACCTTGAAATACAGTTATCAAAATATTACTAAAACAAATGCATATTATAGTAATATGTGTGCTTCTTTGTTAGTGCAATAAATAACAGGATCTAGCAGTGACTTTAATAACCCCCATCATTTTGAGGTGCTGATGAGCGTAAGTAATAGTTTGATATTTCTGCAACAACTGCAATGTGATGTGAAAATATCTGATTTCTATCGGTGACAAAAATCATAGGTACTGTACATTCATAACTAAAGGAAATGCTAAATTTCAGTCAGAGGTTTGAGAAAATAAGGACAATTTTTTTCTCATTTAAGTTCACAGAACTTCTGAACTCCAACAATGGACCGCTCGGCGGGGGTCCACACACCCCACATTAAGAACCAATATAGTTCTTGTAAGCCAACAATTTACTGTATTAATGGTCTGCATTTTCTTTAAAGAAGCCACCTCCCATCAAAGTATAACACACACAAGCCTACATCCTCCCATGAAGTCCCATGGAGGCCATTTTGGAACTCCACCCTCCTCCGTCTTCCTCCCACTGGGGCAATGGCATCCAGCTCCCAAATCTTGAGAACACTTCTCCACATCACACCAACCTGACCAACTGGAAATCCCCAGGATGTGACAGCGGAGTTTAAAGCACATTGCTCACATCTATAATCCCTTCTGAAATAACTGTGGAGCCTGGAAATTTCAAAACTTCCCAATCCTTGGTAAGAAGCTCTAACAGGACAGTCCTCCTGGCTCTTTAGTTTCTGAAAAAGAAAGAGAGGAATAGTTTTCCCAAAGATGCTTTTACTTGGAAAAAAAAATGGTTTAATTAATATTATTAAAGAGACAAACAGAAATCAGACTCTATTGAGAGGCAACCTAACATGGTGGAAAGTGTCTTCTGATCAAACAGAAGTGGGTTCAAATTCCAGTCAGATATTTAATAAATATGACCCTGAGTAAGTACTGAATCTCCCTGAGCCTCAGTTTCCACAGAAGTAAAATGCAGAGAGTAGCACATATCCCAGACAGCAGTGGGAGGACTAAGTGAAGCAGTGAGGTGCACACAGACCCCTGGAACTGTGCCTTAGACAAGGCGCCAAGACAGCAAATGCTGTAGCCATTCCTGCCGCCTCCTTTTTTGTTATGTGGGTTCTTCTAGGAATGGTACAGATGTCGATGTCCTCATCAGAAAAATGCTATGCTATCCTCTTGAGATTTCTCATGATCATGTTAATTTGAAAAACATATTTTTATAGCACATGCTGACTCCCAACAAGGAATAGATGCTAAGTTTCTGGCACAGAGAAAGAATTCCAAATAGAGGGGAGAGGAGGAGTCAGAGCAAGAAATTATTAAGAAACAAAACTATCCCACTGATGGTCCAATAACAGAATCACGAAGAGATAAATCAGGGGTTCCAACACCAAACAAAAAGGTGATTATTCAGATCTTCATGGGGACAGTGCTATTGATTCAAATAACAAAGAATGCTATATAAATTGCTGTGTGTTCCTCCTTTTTTATTTTAGTCTGGCAAAATTGATTCTCCTAAACATTGCCTCAAATCTACGGAAGCAATCAAGTTAAATGAAATCCATTATTTTAAGCTCCCTTATTTTTTTAAATTCAGTTTTTGGTACATAGGTTAGCCAATGATTAGATTGGCTGATGCTGATCAGAGAGGAAAAGGGTTTTATTACCTTGTGGATTGCTCTTGCTATCTCCTGGGTCTATTCAGAAAATGTGGGTCAGATGGTGGGAATTTAAATGTAAGAAGATCGCCTATAAAGTAAGCAGCAAAAGGCAACCAACCTCCCTCAGACAGGATGCTTCTTTCCTCCAACTGCATTTCAGTATCAAACATCTTTCAATACAGCAACTACCATTTCTTGTGCATGTACTATATGCCAGTCACGTGAATTACATTTGTCTTTCACAAAAATCCTCGTAGGCAGGTACTATTATTATCCCCATTTTACAGATGTGGAAACCTGTTGATAGAGATGCAGTTGAACGGAAAGGAGGAGAAGGGATTGTATTGGTTCAGGTGTGTCTGTGGGACAAAGATTATTCCATAAACGTTTATGCTTGCATCGTCAGCAAACCAAAATGCAGTGTAAAGAGCCATCGACCCACAGTTCCTCTTTAAATGAAACCACAAACTCCCCCAAAGAATAGTGGCCCATCAGCTTCCACTGTCTCTGAAGATGTTCGTCTAGTAAACCTCATGTGAGGTGTGGGAAGCTTTGGCTGCAGAACCAACCAAACACAGACCCAGAAGACGAGGGCTCAGTGAGAAGCCTGCATCCGTTCCTCTGCTTGGCCTTGTCAGTGGCAATGTGAGTGAATGGTAGCCATCCAAGAGAGCCAGAGCGCAGGGTGTGGAAGCCCACAGGCACGTACTCCCACCAGTGGATAAACAAAGGGACACTCATCCCCATCCTTAACAAAACCGAAAGGATGGTAAGCAAGTTTTACTCTTCGAAACGGTTACTATTGCCAGGGGTGGGAGCACTGAAATGAAAAGGAGAACTTCTTGAAAAGTTGCAAAATAAGAAGCATCATGATGAGAGATTTGCCTTCCACAATGTGGGGTGCACCTTCCAGAACAGCCTAGGGCTTCCGGAGATACCTATCCTCCCTCCCCACAAAATGTCATCTCCTATATACATTTTCTCATCAAAATGGTGATGTCAGGGAAAACCTATTTTTGGATCCTAGTGTCCTCCCAAGAGGCAAGGCATTAACCCTACAATGTTGCAAAAGAAAGGTTTCCCTTCTAGCTCTTTTTTTTTTTTTTTTTTTTTTTTGAGACAGAGTCTCGCTCTGCCGCCCAGGCTGGAGTGCAGTGGCGTGATCTTGGCTCACTGCAAGCTCCGCCTCCCGGGTTCACGCCATTCTCCTGCCTCAGCCTCCCGAGTAGCTGGGACTACAGGCACCCGCCACCTCGCCCGGCTAGTTTTTTTGTATTTTTTAGTAGAGACGGGGTTTCACTGTGTCAGCCAGGATGGTCTCGATCTCCTGACCTCGTGATCCGCCCGTCTCGGCCTCCCAAAGTGCTGGGATTACAGGCTTGAGCCACCGCGCCCGGCCTCCCTTCTAGCTCTTGGGAGTGAGAGCTACATTTTAAAAATTGTCTGTATGTGCTGAGATGAAGCATTCAGGACATTACTATTGGTTTTTCCTGTCGATTAAAGTAGGCTTATTTGATTAAGACAGGTCAATGAAATTGAGTTTTAAATCAACATTCCATCCTGGTTGCCTTTTTGTTTTTGAGACGGGGTCTTGCTCTGTTACCCAGGCTGGAGTACAGGGGCTCAATCTTGGTTCACTGCAACGCCAACCTCCTGGGCTCAAGTGATCCTCACACCTCAGCCTCCCAAGTAGCTGGGACTTCAGGCACATGCCACCATGTCTGGCTAATTTTTGTATTTTTTGTTCATTTGTTTATTTGTAGAGATGGAGGTCTTACTATGTTGCCCAGGCTGGTCTGGAACTCCTGGGCTCAAATGATCCTCCCGCATCAGCTTCCTGAAGTGTTGGGATTACAGGCATGAAACATTGCACCAGACCTCTGGTTGGCTTTATTTTGGCTTTGTGATATTAGCTATTGTTTTTAATAGAGCAAATATTAGTATTTATTTTACCAAGAATATTCCAAACCTAGTAAAGAAAACTACACATTTTCATTATGTACTGAACTTCTACCGCCTTACTTTTAATGGTAAATACTGCATGTCCTGGCCCACATGTAGAAATGGATCAAAGATCAATGAGAAAATGATCAAGATCATTAACACCATGTAAGGATTCAGCCTCTCAAATTGGTAAGCATTACTTATTACCTTACAAGTTCCTAACATTTCTCTAGGCACTGAGAATGAGTGAGAAAGAAAATTCCACAAGAAGATAATCACAGTCACCATTTATTGAGAATGTATTACATGCCAGGCACGGGTCATATTACACAGGCATGGATCTCTTATGCCTTGTCTGGGAGGGAAGTGTAGTGGCTTCCATTTTAGACACAAAGATGCTTTGATTCAGAGAGGCACACAGCTGGTGAGCGGTAGAGCTGGGGCTGGAACCCAAGTCCTTGACCACTGGTCCTCAAGGAACCTCTGCCCTGAAGAACCTTATAAACAACCTGAGGGGTCAGACTGTCATGCACGCAGCCTGGGAGGTCGCCCACCTGGGAAAACACTTGGAGGGAGGCCTGGAGGAATGGAAAATGGTTGGCTGTGAAACAAGCAAGTCCGTTACATGACCCTTCTTCCAGGATCATCTCAGCAAGATGCCCAAGACCAGATTTCTCACATATTCTACCAAGCTCCAGTCAGAGGTAACTTGACATTCCCATTTAAACTGTACTAATTTATTGGGCAGCTTTTCCCACTTAGGCCATAACAAATAGGCTTTAAAAACTTCAAAAAAGTGATGGCATTCCCTTTTATATTCAGATGATATTCTAGTGATATTCTAGGGAATTACTCAATTATAACTCTTACAACATCTTGATGAAAAGATAACAGTATTCCACTGGGTATCTTTTCTTTGCCATGGGTGAAAAATGAAGGCACATAAAGGCTAATAATGTTATCTAAGGTTTAACAGTAAGTCATATGAAATTGTAGGTGTGAAAGAGCTTTGAGAAGACAGTGCTATCCAAATGTAAGGCATTATTAGGAAGAACACTGATAATCCTAACTTTTTGACTGCCACACACTCCAACTAAATTCTAGTGCCTTTAACCTAGGACATTCTACTTTAAGTGTAATTTTCTAATTCACTCCCTCATTTAACAAATACTCATATGCTAGACACCATGTTCTTGAATTAGGAGCCAGAGGACACGGTGGGAAAAGGAGAAGGAGCAGAGACCAGCTTTCTTTAGTTCTCGTAGAAATTGGAATCAGGGCAGGCATGGTGGCTCATGCCTATAATCCCAGCACTCAAGAATTGCTCGATCCCAGGAGTTCAAGACCTGCCTGGGCATCATAGTGAGACCCTGTCTGTACAAAAACTTAAAAAATTAGCCGAGTGTGGGCCGGGCGCCATGGCTCACGCCTGTAATCCCAGCACTTTGGGAGGCCATGGCGGGCGGATCACGAGGTCAGGAGATCGAGACCATCTTGGCGAACACAGTGAAACTCCGTCTCTACTAAAAAAATACAAAAAAATTAGCCGAGGGTGGTGGCGGGCGCCTGTAGTCCCAGCTACTCAGGAGGCTGAGGCAGAAGAATGGCGTGAACCCGGGGGGCGGAGCTGGCAGTGAGCTGAGATCCCTCCACTGCACTCCAGCCTGGGTGACAGAGTGAGACTCTGACTCAGAAAAGAAAATGGAATTCAGGATATTAGAAACTACAGATTGAGAAACATGCTGAGCTAAGGAACATTGGTTCTGTCTTGTAGATACAGGCATGCTGTAACTACCACTGAACAGGTGTTGATTAATTGGTAAGCTAAACCAGAGTCCATGAGGCAAGTTGGGAGAGCTAGGTCAACTGATGCTAAAGGAAGTTCTGTCCATAAATCACGCGTGGCTTTCTAATGCACCATGTCAGGAGGTGCAAAGCCTTTATAAAATATATTTTGCCAAGTAGTTTTTCCACATCTCCTCTCCTCAGAGCAATGCTCACTTTGGAGTCCAGTTTTTTCTTTCTAAGAATTTGAATGATTTTTTAAGTGCTACCCATTGCTTTCTCACAATCCAGCCAGCAACACAGGATCCTGCTATCATTCCTCAGAAATTGAGCTTATCAAAGGCTGGGTCTCTCCTGTGCATGAGCCACAGAGTCCATCCAAGTCCAACATCCCCACCTTCAGGAAATAACGCAAAACTCACCTCAGTACCCAGGCCTTTTATTGATAGAGGATGTAATAGCAACCCTAGAGCAACCTCATTTGGATTTCCTTATTCCTTTTTTCCCCACCCCAAGCTTCCAACTCTGTCCCCATAAAAATGCCCTAATTCTGGAGGCCAGTCTCAAGCCATCTGCTTCCCCCCGTCATCAGAAGATGGTAGGAAGAAGGTAAACATTCCAGCCTCCTCTGCTGAACAGCAGGCAACTTTCGAGAACCTTTCCAGACATTGAAGCAGATACCCAATACCTGAGACCTCCAAGTACTGTTCCAGAGGAAAAGAACAAAAGAAAGATTCAAGGAATCTGCACGTTTCTCTGACCATATAAGAAGTATTGACTGGAGTTTCAGAGAGTTATGAAGTTAACAACTGAAAAATCTCAGAACAACTCAAGCCAGCACTAAGCTATTCCAACTACGCTTTCTCCTCGGAACAGGTTTTTTGTTTCTTTACGGAGGTCTATGGAATTCAGCTTAAGCCAGTGAGCGATTCTATCCTGACACTCTAATCAGCTCCAGCAACACCAGAGAAAAAATTCACCCCAGCGATGGTGACCTGGCCCCACATCTCCCACCGGGGGAAGCTCTAGACCAGCGCCCTGTAGGGGCACTTCCTACACGGATGGAGATGGCCTTTGTCTGTGCCGTTCAATGCAGTAGCCACTAGTAACATGTGGCTGTGGGCCCTTAAATGTGGCTAGTGGGACTGAGAAATGGAATTTGTCATTTTCTTTAAGTTTAATTAACTTTCAAGAGCCACAGCAGAGTAGAGGCTCGTGTCTTGGACAACACAGTCACAGGTGGAGTCAGGAGTTTGCCAGGGGAAGACTTGGGGTAGCATTTACCTGCTGCGCGAGTGACAAAATGGCTTCTTCCCACCCTCTCTCTGCTTCCACAGACTGGGGCATTTCTATTCTTTATCTTGCTACACCTTTATACTTTAAACATGTACCCCCCACCAATAAAAACACAATTTCACAGAGACTCCTGGGGCCCACAATTAAAGGCTTTTGTTGCAATGCCACATTTTATTTCCATGTCTTCTGTTATCTAACTAGAACCAAGCTAGCTAAACATTCCATGGGAATCCTCACCGGTGGGTCTCTACTCTCCAGGCAGAAAGATTTCCTGGATCTCTGCAGGCCACTGACTTATCTTTCTAGGAGACACAGGCATAGCACTCACCTGTGGCTTCCCGAGCTTCCTGGTGTTTGGATTCCCTGGGAGCTCCGTACATGAAAATGCCAGGCCCCTCCTAGACCTGATAGGTCGGAATGGGCAGAGGCAGATCCCCCAAAGCTCTCCAATGCTAGGGTAACCAGACGCTAGTACTAAGGCCAGCTTCAGGGAAGTCCTGGCCTGTACAACAGTGGACATGAAATTACCAACAGGAATGCCCTCCTCACTCCAGCCCAGAGCTGGTCCAGTAGGGGGCTGAGCAGAGGGGAATTTTCATGTTGTTAGGAAACCTTGTGGTTTCAGGAGGAAGAAAACCATTTTAAGCTTAAACTCTGATCAAGAAGAAGCTCTTTTCTCCTTTATGGAATTTGAAATGCCCATCCCTCCATGGAGGTGTGGCGGGAAATGCTACGGAGCCAGCCAGTGAACACAGATGAATGCTCAGTGTCCAGGTTAGAAGGCACGAGAAAGCAAGCACCATGTGGGACTGCCTTGCCTAGCATTTCAAATGACGAAGAAAGTCAATTGTCCACAAGAGACAGGAGCACTGTCATTAGCACCAAGAACGGTGCAGGTCCTTGGGGACATCAAGAGAAGAGCAACTCCAATCACGCCACCTCTGAAATCCCATCAACTCCTTTCTGAAGAGGAACTAATAGTCTATGTCAAATCTTTTAAAAGTGTTCTTACTACACACAATAATAATAATAATAATAAAGGAGATGGGAAGAAACGTTGGGAAGGGATGGATGTCTATGGCCTTGATGGTAGCGATGATTACACTGCTGTCTACTTCTCCCCAAACTCATCAAATTGTACACATTAATTACATACAGCTTTATACAAGTCAATCATACCTTAATAACGTGGTTTCAAAAATATTTTTGTGAGTTAGATTTCCAGTTTATTTTCTGCATGGAAAAATGTATGCAGGTCTCTCTATCTGGGTGTGGGTGCAATCATTTACAAGGTCTCTTGTTATCTTCTAAAGATTCCAACTTCACAGATCTTGCACAAAGGGGCTGTGTGTGGCCATCAGGGTTGAATGAACCTTGCCCAATTATTATAGTCAGGATTCTGGAGCTCTGAGAGAACAAGGCAAGCGGCTCCCCACACAGAATGATGTCTTACTGAAACTCATTTCTGTTGAGTCATTTAAAGGCACAATCTGGCCAGGCATGGTGGCTCACACCTGTAATCTCAGCACTTTGGGAGGCCAAGGCAGATGGATCACTTAAGGCCAGGAGTTTGAGACCAGTCTGGCCAACATGGCGAAACCCCATGTCTACTAAAAACACAAAAATTAGCCTGGCATGGTAGCGCACACCTGTAATCCCAGCTACTCAGGAGGCTGAGGCAGGAGAATCACTTCAATCTGGGAGGCAGAGGTTGCAGTGAGCAGAGATCATGCCACTGGACTCCAACCTGGGCTATAGAGTGAGACTTCATCTCAAAAATAAAAAAGGTACAATCTTAAAATTCTTAGGACTAGAGGCCAAAAGATAGTGTCTTTTTTTTTTTTTTTTTTTGATGCTTCTTTTCACTCATTCTCAATATATTTCTATGCCACAGACTAAGAATATTTCCCCAAACTTTGCCAGCTCCATCTCTTCCCTCCTCTTCAAGAACTCTCTCTAGAGGTAGTGAGCTAAGTTCTCCAGAGCTTTCTCTCACGGGATATGGAGAAAACACGTAACATCAGCCACGTTTGGTGCGGGAAGAAAACTAATTAGATGGGCAATGCTGTAAGCCACATCTATTTGTTTTAGATTTTCTTCAGTCTAAAAGAGTTGAGCCCAAAATGGATAAATGTGTCATTTCCCTTGAATGTGAGTGGGTATTAGAGACTCATTCTCCTAGACCCATTGAGCGCTCTGTAATTCAAGGGCTTTTTCTTTATTCCTCCAATAAAAATGTCTTGAGGTTTTCTGGAAGTGCAGACTGAAGACACATGAGGGCTTCCTCTCAACTGGTTTTGACTGATTTTTCAAAGAAGTTGGGTGCACCAGAGATAGAGATGTGGACAAAGTGGTCAGACACACACATCGTTCACTCCATAATGCACACTAACACACTCATAGTGATTCTGTGAGCTCTTGTTTTCTGCATTTGAACATCTCTTTCTTGCTGTATTATGCTTCTACACCTCTGTTATTAGATGCACCTGCTCATACAAGTTTGCTATCATTTATCTCACTTACAGTAACATCGAGCACGCCATTAGTGTTGCTTAGAATTACCCCAGCTCCAATGAAGATGCCTTAATAGTTTTGAAGGAACACCACCCAAATTACAGTGTGTGGGCGAGAGAGTTCACCAGTCTATAAATGTGAAGATCTTCAAGCATTGCGCTATATTCTCTTTTATTCATTTTCTCTGAAGCAGGTTAAACCTCTTGAATTAAGATCTATGCTCAGATGCCAATGGAAATGAAGTGTGTTCAGAAACTGATGTTTACTCGAATGTGTTTATTGCTTAAGTGTCATTTCTGTCTTCATCCCTTTCATTGTCTTTTTGAGCTTTCAGAAAGGAATCCAGTATTTCCAATGTTTTTCTTTATCATTTCTCCCAAATGTGTGCTATTTGAGTTGTTATGGCTGAGAGCTATAATAACTTTCTTTTTTTTTAATTGCCCTACTGAATTTAAAAAATAATGGTTAAGGAAGCTTTAGTTGATTTCAATTAAGAGATGCTATGTAATGCAATTAAGAGATGCTGTATAAATTGCCTTCCATTCCAACAGGGAAAAGAATTCATATTGCTTTTTAGGATTCTGCATGCCTCTTTAAGTCCATGTACAGCCTAACGCCACAGTCATTCCCTCCCTAATTTGTATCTTGCAGAGGCAGGAAAGAATCATGGCCAATGGCAGAATTGCAAGCATCGCTTCTAGTTCAGCAATGATGCTGTGCTTGTGCACCCCCTGCTGGCTTAGTTTTTGGTAACAGCAGTTGAGGGGCTAGATCCCAGAGGAAATGGGTACTTTGGTAGAAATCAGCAGAAAAGGATGACAATGACTAACTTGTCTTCTACTGTCTAAGCTTTCAGGAGCTTAGAGTCTCGCCCAAATGGGCAAGGGCAAGAGTCCATATTTTTAAAAACGTCTTGCCTTTCTCATGACTGTCCCAGGAAGTTAGTTCCCTATGCTTTTAAAGCACCTGTCAACAGCCCTGTCTTAACCTTTATTGTAGGAAATGGAGGCTCCAGGCAGGACTCTTGGGCATGAGGAAGGTGTGTGTGTGTGTGTGTGTGTGTGTGTGTGTGTGTGTGCAATTTTGTCCCGTTGTCCCATTTCCATCAGGTCCTCCATTTTTAAAAATACAAGCGACTGACATTTTCTCAGCCTTCTAAGAGGTGGAATTACACATGTGGCTTCAAGTCCCCCACCTCACTACCAGCCACTTCCAACCCAACAATGGTTTCTACATAGAAACTCTGGGCCACCCACCCCGCTTACAGTGTGCTGAAGTGTATCTGTTTAACTGTCCACTGATACATAATGGAAATGTTACCAAATGGTGATTCTGAAATTTTCCCGTGCCTCCAACACATAGTTTATTTCCCATTCTCTGACAACCAGCCAATCCCCTAGGCATTACCACCCCACCGTAGGGAGGCAGCTGAAGCCCAAGCTGTGTTCATCTCTGGATTGAGACATCCCTGGACACGAGTGACGAGTGATGGGGCTGACCTTAGGGTAAGTCAACACTCCCTTGGGACTGAGACCTCAGACTGTCACAGTAGGAAAAGAGAGAGAATCTCCTTGGATTGGTGCAGAGCAAACATGGCTGTGGTTTTTGGCCAGTGCAGGCTGCCCAGAAGTAGCAGTGCCCTGTGCACCGGCAGGATGTGGTGCTCTTCCCCCTCTCTGCCACGGGCAGACCCAGTCCATGCTACACTGTCTCTCCTGTGCCCTCACAGCAGCCTCCCAGTCCTTCTTCCCATTCCCATTTGTCCTTCTTACAATCCGCTCTTCCACCCTGAGTCAGAGGATTCTCCCAAATCCTAAACTGATCCAGCTTGCCCTTTGGATTAAAACTTTTCAGGGTTGGACGTGGTGGCTCATGCCTGTAATCCTAGCACTTTGGGAGGTCAAGGTGGGAGGATCACTTGAGCTCAGGAGTTCAAGACCAGCTTGGCCAACATGGTGAAACTCAATCTCTACTAAAAATACACAAATTAGCCAGGTGTGGTGGCAGGTGCCTGTAATCCCAGCTACTCAGGAGGCTGAGGCAGGAGAATTGCTTGAATCTGGGAGGCGGAAGTTGCAGTGAGCTGAGATTGTGCCACTGCACTCCAGCCTGGGCAGCACAGCGAGACTTCATCCCAAAAAACAAATAAAAACAAACAAACAAACAACAACAACAACAAAACTTTTCAAAGATTTTCTGTTGCTTGTTGAAAAAAACTAAAATTCTCAGCTTAGCTTACCAGGCCAGTGGGGCCTCTCATCTATCCTTCCAATCAACCTCAGGTCTCAAGAGTCTCCTCTGTGTGCATTGCGCGTATTCATCTACATTGACTTTTAAGCTCTGTAAGGACAGAGCAGGAGCCAGTCGCTGTATCCATGGTGCCTAGTGCAGAGCCTGGTATACAATGGATTATCCATGGTTCCGACTATTTGCTGAATCAATATGTGAATAACTTGGGTGACAGCGTGGAAAGTTTCAGCAGCAGTGAGAGGCAGTGCCAAGAAAGAGGAGCACCAGTCCCTTTAGGGCTAACGGGAAAGAGCTTCTTGGTGACAGTAGCCAGCCTCCCTACTCACACTGCTGCATCAGCAGCAAAATAATCAACCGCAGACATCTCTAAGTGGGGCCAGAAGATGACAGGCACCATGCTTTAACTGGGAGAACTTGTTGGTGAGCAGAGCTGAGATGCCTCCCCCTCAGGTGTTGAGAAATGTTGGGAGGGCCAGAGTTCCAGAAAGTTCCCTGCCCAGTGATAGAGCTCAAAGAAATATTTTCTTTTCTTATTATCACTTGCTAAGGTTTTAGGAGTAGGCATATAAAATTAACAAGCAACAGGTATGTTTCTGGTAATAGAACATAGAGAAGTAGAACATAGAAGAGAATAGATAATAGAACATAGAATGGAGTTGAAAGAATGAACAAAAAAGATTCAATGAGTTTTAAGGGTTTTAACCAAGTTTTAAGGGCTTTAACCAAGAACCATAGGATCTTACGACGAAGACCTACTTTGAGTCATTGAGATACTGTCCCATCTGATTGTATTCCTTTTAATCCAATGCTAAGAACATAAAAAATGCTTACGACTTCAAAACATGGTTTAAATGTATTGACCCTCTTTATGGATCCTATGTTTTCGGGAGATGACAGGGCCTTTTAAATGTATTTTCTAAGAGATCCTTTGTTATTTAAAGGTCACATCAACTTTGATGGGATCTATGGGTTCACGTCAAATATATTATGGCAGCAGCAATAAGTCATTTAAGCCTTTAGTCACTTTGTAAAAGTCAAGTGTACGTCATTACTTCACCTTAAACTTGTTCACGTTCCTAAGAGAGTTTTCCATTCCCACGGCATGTGCAAAGGAGTGCAAAGGAGGAGTGAGTTTCAAGCCCAATCCATTAAAAGCACATTCAAATCGATCCCTGTAAGATTTCCCTGTGACATAATCAGAGACAATAGCAAGAAGGGTACCTGGTTTTCTCCAACTGGCTTGCTCCAAATGTCACCAGTGCAGAGACTAGAAAATACCATCTCGCTCCTCCTAGAGCTTCTCTAAGTGAATCACTGGGACTAAGGCCTGCTGGAGCTTTGCCTTCTTTTCTTTGGCAAAAATGACAGCCTCAGTGGCACCTCCTGCATGGCCCAGAGGCACCACCCCTTGCTTCCAATTTCAATAATATTCCAAACTAACATGAATCGTTGAGTGTGGCTGGGCACCAAAGGAAATTCTAACTGCACCAAGAGAAAACTTCAGATGACCATGAGGCTCTAATGTATTGCATCAATTTAACCACATTAGTTAAGAGAAAAACAGAAAGAGAAACAAAAAATGAACAATTTGAAGGAGAGTTTTCATGCTATTAAGTGTCATATTGCTATTCTTTCTACTAAGTACTTCTGTAAAATAACAGTAATAATTTCTAATGTTTTATATGTGTAAATATAGGTATGTATACATTTTCATATAAATATTTATATTTATACATATATTAAATGGTTTATAACATTGAAAATATTCTTTTAGAACATCAAGTTCAACATGTCAAAACACTCTCACTACCTTCACCTTCCAAACACGTGCCACCACAACTGTCTGATTTCAGTAACTGACATGACCATCTCCTGGTAAGAAGGCTGGAAATTATATTTGACTTGTCTCTTGCCACCTCCATCCATCAGTCCTGTGGAAAATTCTTCCAGATCTCACTCACTTTCACCTCCACTTTCTAAATTCAGTCCTTCTTCCTTGCAACCTATCTGCACAAAACCACCAGATTAACTTAGCACAATTCCTCTATGATTCAGTCAGGCCCCCAGTCAAAACTTTCAGTAGCTCCTCGTAGTCAACTCAATCTCTTAGCAGTCACTCAAGACCCTCAGCATTCTGGCCACACCTATCTTTCTTATACCTGTACTCCACACTAATCCCATTACTTCCATTGCCAAGCCCTTCCCTCTGCCAGTCCTCCCTCCCCCAGAAGGTCAACACCACACTGTCACTGCAACTGTTTGTTTTTTGAGATGAAGTCTTGCTCTGTTGCCCAGGCTGGAGTGCAGTGGCACAATCTCAGCTCACTGCAACCTCCGCCTCCCAGATTCAAGCAATTCTCCTGCCTCAGCCTCCTGAGTAGCTGGGATTACAGGCATCCGCCACCACACCTGGCTAATTTGTGTATTTTTAGTAGAGATTGAGTTTCACCATGTTGGCCAAGCTGGTCTTGAACTCCTGAGCTCAAGTGATCCTCCCACCTTGACCTCCCAAAGTGCTGGGATTACAGGCATGAGCCACCACGTCCAACCCTGAAAAGTTTTAATCCAAAGGGCAAGCTGGATCAGTTTAGGATTTGGGAGAATCCTCTGACTCAGGGTGGAAGAGCGGATTGTAAGAAGGACAAATGGGAATGGGAAGAAGGACTGGGAGGCTGCTGTGAGGGCACAGGAGAGACAGTGTAGCATGGACTGGGTCTGCCCGTGGCAGAGAGGGGGAAGAGCACCACATCCTGCCGGTGCACAGGGCACTGCTACTTCTGGGCAGCCTGCACTGGCCAAAAACCACAGCCATGTTTGCTCTGCACCAATCCAAGGAGATTCTCTCTCTTTTCCTATTGTGACAGTCTGAGGTCTCGGTCCCAAGGGAGTGTTGACTTACCCTAAGGTCAGCCCCATCACTCATCACTTGTGTCCAGGGATGTCTCAATCCAGAGATGAACACAGCTTGGGCTTCAGTTGGCTCCCTACGGTGGGGTGGTAATGCCTAGGGGATTGGCTGGTTGTCAGAGAATGGAAAATAAACTATGTGTTGGAGGCACGGGAAAATTTCAGAATCACCATTTGGTAACATTTCCATTATGTGTCAGTGGACAGTTAAACAGATACACTTCAGCACACTGTAAGCGGGGTGGGTGGCCAAGAGTTTCTATGTAGAAACCATTGTTGGGTTGGAAGTGGCTGGTAGTGAGGTGGGGGACTTGAAGCCACATGTGTATTCCACCTCATAGAAGGCTGAGAAAATGTCAGTCAGTTATTTATTCTTATACTTTAAGTTCTAGAGTACATGTGCACTACATGCAGGTTTGTTACATATGTATACATGTGCCATGTTGGTCATGTATACCTAATGTAAATAACTCATCATTTACATTAGGTATATCTCCTAATGCTATCCCTGCCCCCTACCCCCCACCCCACAACAGGCCCCAGTGTGTGATGTTTCCCTTCCTGTGTCCAAGTGTTCTCACTGTTTAATTCCCACCTATAAGTGAGAACATGTGGTGTTTGGTTTGCTGTCCTTGCGATAGTTTGCTCAGAATGATGGTTTCCAGCCTCATCCATGTCCCTACAAAGGACATGAACTCATCCGATTTTTATGGCTGCATAATATTCCATGGTGTATATGTGCCACATTTTCTTAATCCAGTCTATCATTGATGGACATTTGGATTGGTTCCAAGTCTTTGCTATTGTGAATAGTGCTGTAATAAACATACATGTGCATGTGTCTTTATAGCGGCATGATTTATAATTCTTAGGATATATACCCAGTAATGGGATGGCTGGGTCAAATGGTATTTCTAGTTCTAGATCCTTGAGGAATCACCACACTGTCTTCCACAATGGTTGAACTAGTTTACAGTCCCACCAATAGTGTAAAAGTGTGGAACTTATATTTAAAAGGAAAACAGAGGGGCGTCAATTTGAGTCATGCATGTTGTAAGAAATGTGAGTTTTCACTTCTGTGGTCCTGGACTTTACCCTTGACCACCGCGTAACAATGATTTTCCCCTTGAGCTCACCACCACCTCCAGGACTGCCTGTGTCACATAAGCCACCCAGGCTCCCGGGACTCTTAGGCTGTGGCCCTCACGGAGCTTTTACTGCTGACAGGATCATGGCCAGGATGCTGGTGCAGACCATCCACACAGGCACCCAGAAGCTCCAAGACATTGAGGCCAAGCAGAATGTTGAAGAGAAGATGGTGGTTCCCAACCACACCGGCTTTAGCATTTACCCTCCCAATCCAAAAGAAAAAAGCTCTCTGAGGTGGGCAGGAAAATTTGAGGAGGTCCAAATTGCACACATTAAAGCATCCTACAACAACACAGAGATCCAGGTAATCTCGGCCACTAATCAGCCCTTTGCCCATACTTTCTGTGGCACAGAGGAATTTCTGAATGCCGAGAAGGAGGCAGGCATTGATGCACAGACAGCAGGCATAGCAGCAGCGACAAAAGCTACAGGAAAGGGTGTTACCCACATCTGAGTTGTGGTGAAAGGCCAGGGGCCAGGACACCTGTCTGCCATCCAGGGACTGATCATGGGTGGCCTGGAAGTGATCTCAGTCACCACAACACCCCCATCCCACACAATGGCTTCTGCCCCAGGAAGGCTCCAAGGCTGTGATGGAAGGGAAGCTTATACTTGAACCTAACCTCAAGTCTCAGCTCCAGTTGGACCTTGTGGAAAGCTCACTGTCAGAGCTCCTTCCAGAATATGGCTTGTTGGAAATCCTTCAGACAGTAAGGGAGAGTTTTGCCTTCTTACATAGTGTCCTTTGCTTGCACTTCCAGCTGGAGGTGAATATGCCCCAGAAGTGAACTTTGCATCCTTAGACAAGAGGGGAGCTATGGGGGCAGCTGTGGCCTAGGCCCAACCTCTGCTCTGAGAAAACAAAGTAATGTCTGTACCATCTATTGTAAATAAATAAATGGAAAGCAGAGTGTAAAAGTCTGAAAAAATTGTAGGCTGGCCAAGTGATAGAAAAGAAAAACCCATTTTCTGGGAAAGAATTCAAACTGGCTGAAGAAATTCACGTAAGTAAAGAGGAGCCAAAAGTTAACAGCCAAGACAACAGAGAAAATGCCTTGAAGGTATTTCAGACACCTTCATGGCAGCCCCTCCCATCACAGGTCCAGAAACCTAGGAGGGAAGAATAGTTTTGTGGGCAGGGCCCAGGGCCCCACTGCCCTGTGCAACCTCGGGACACTGCTCTCTGCACTGCAGCTGTTCCAGTTCTAGCTGTGGCTAAAAGGACCCCAGATGTGTCTCAGGCCACTGCTCCAGAGGGTGCAAGCCATAAGCCTGTGTGGCTTTCATGTGATGTTTAGCCTGTGGGTATGCAGAGAGCAAGAGTTGAGGTTTGGGAGCCTCCACCTAGATTTCAGAGGATGTATGAAAATGCCTGATGTCCAGGCAGAATTCTGCTGTAGGGGCAGAGCCCTCATGGAGTCTATTAAGGCAGTGCAGAGGGTAAATATGGGGTTGGAGCCCCACACAGAGTTCCCACTGGGGAACTGCCTAGTGGAGCTGTGAAAAGAGGTTCATCGTCCTCCAGACTCTAGAATGGTAGATCTACTGACAGCTTGCACCTTGTGCCTGGAAAAGCCACAGACCCTCAGTGCCAGCCTGGGAAGCCATCCAAGGGGGCTATACCCTGCAGAGCCATAGAGGCAGAGATGTCCAAGGGTATGGAACCCACCCCTTGCATCACTGTGGCCTGGATGTGAGACATGGAGTCAAAGGAGATTATTTTGGAGCTTTAAGATTTAATGTCTGCCCTGATGGGTTTCAGACTTCCATGAGTCCTGTAGCCCCTTTGTTTTGGCTGATTTCTCCCTTTGGAATGGGCATATTTACCCAATGCCTGTACCTTCATTGTATCTTGGAAGTAACTAACTTGTTTTTTATTTTACTGACTAATAGACAGAAGACAATTGTCTTGTCTCATATGAGACTTTGGACTATGGACTTTGGAGTTAATGCTAAAATGAGTTAAGACTTGAGGGACTATTGGGAAGGCATGACTGGTTTTGTAGTATGAGAAGGACATGAGATTTGGGAGGAGACAAGGGCAGAATGATATGGTTTGGATTTGTGTCCCTACTCAAATCTCACGTCAAATTGTAATCCCCAATGTTGGAGGAGGTAGTGGGAGGTGATTGGATCATGGGGGCAGATTTCCCCTTTGCTGTTCTTATGATAGTGAGTGAGTTCTCACAAGATCTGATTGTTTAAAAGTGTGTAGCACCTCTCCCTTCACCTTCTTCTTCCTTCTCTGGCCGTGTAGGACTTGCCTCCTTCCTCTTCACCTTCTGCCATGATTTTAAGTTTCCTGAGGCCTCCCAGTCATATTCCTGTACAGCCTGCAGAACCATGAGCCAATTAAACCTCTTTTCTTTATAAATTACCCAGTCCCAGGTTGTTCTTTATAACAATGTGAGGATGGACTAACACAGTGCCCTTCCACACTGAACTAAAATGACCTGGGCCTTGGCTGGGCATGGTGGCTCATGCCTGTAATCCCAACATTTTGGGAGGTCAAGGCAAGACAATTGCTTGAGACCAGGAGTTCAAGACTAGTCTGGGCAACATAGCAAGACCCTGTCTCTACAAAAAAAAAAAAAAAAAATTTAAAATTAGCCAGACTCAAGTTTGAGGCAGGGGGATCGCTTGAGCTCAGGAGTTTGAGGTGCAGTCAGTCATGAGCATACCACTGCACACCGGCCTGGGTGATAGAGTGAGACCTTGTCTCTACAATAAATAAATAAAATAAAAATAATAATAATAATAAATAAAACAAAACTATCTTACTCAGAAATTGAAAAGACACATTTTCCTTATTTTTCTCCATCCAAGAAGCTAAGTGACAAAGGCCAAGGATAAGAAAAAGTAGTTTTCCAAGCTCATAAAGAAGAAGAATTGAAGATGGCCATGCTCACAGCCAACAGGAAGTTCAGAGTTTGGGGAGGGAATATTGATCACCTTCATGTAAGGATTATTGTTCTTATTTTAGAAAGTTCTTATTCAAAATGTTCTTGTAGACATTTTCCTGCTTTTATTTCAAATAAATACTTGCTTTTGTTTCACTTTCATTCAAGCCTTTGGTTTAAAAATAAAATGAGCCAGAAATGATCATTCAGAACAGATATTCTCAGAGCAGAAAATCTTATTTCCTAACACAGGAAATATGTTAGGACATATGTTTATTATTTCCATTGATTTCTTATAAGTGGCCTAGAAAAAAATCTCTCCTTCTACTGCTGTGAACACTGATTTCTAGGAATTCTTGCACCAACTGGAGGACAGTTAGCTGGAATTCAATAAAATCATATTTTAAATATGGCACTTGACTTCACAGCCACCCTTTCTCCACAATTCTTCTACCATTTCATATGTCGAAGGAGCCACCTGGATGTATATCCGGAAGGAGCCACCTGGGCCTGGAATGTGAAGAAGCCACTTTGAAGAACTAGCATTGATGCAGAAACCACTCTTGTGAGTAAATCATCTTGGCTTCCCCTCCCCGCCACCACCCATCCCTTGTCCATCTGAAGGTTGGTGGACATTTAGATCCAACCCAAGGAAATGAGTTTTTATTCCCTCCTTGTCTGTCTCTTTCTCCCTTGGTCTTCTTGCAACACAAATCTCAGCTAGGATTTCTATTAACTTTAAAACTCTTAAGACAAGATGAAAATTCAGATATCTCTTAGTCCATTCCTTGCCTCTGGGCCTGGTTGCTCTTAATCCATCTACCAGGTAGTTCTGTGGACAGCTGTGAAAAATCTCCGTAGTCACCAACTGCAACTCTTCCACATATAGTTTGTCTTGTTTCTGATTTCTTGAATCCAACAGATATCACAAATCTTTCTTTTGTTTTCTTCATGGCATTATCTGAGGCCTAGTTAAATCTTTCTTGCTTGCGTGTTCAACTGTCTCCATCTTCTGGCATTTACATTCCCTAAAAACAGAACTTTTTCTTGGTTATTGCTCTGTCTCCAACAACTTGTGAGCTGGGCATGATGCCTCATGCATGTAATCCTAGCACTTTAGGAGGCTGAGGCAATAGGATCACTTGAGCTCAGAAGTTTGAGACCAGCCTCAGCAACATCGTGAGACCCTAAATATTAAACTATGTATATTATTTTTATTATTTAATAATTAAAATTATCATTACATCCACTAAAAATTAAAAAAAAAAATTATCCAGCATGGTGGCATGCTCCTGTGGTCCCAGCTACTCAGGAGGCTGAAGCAGGAGGATCACTTGAGCCCAGAAGTTCAAGGATGCAGTGAGCTGCACCCCAGCTTGGACAGCAGAGCTGTCTTATTCATTGAGACATAATGATACTTGCGGATTGATAGCAGTCAAAGTGAGGATATGTTAACAAAGCATCCATTTTTCCTCATACTTTTACACAAGGAACTGTGCAAAATGATTGAATTAAATACTAAATGGTTATAAGTAAAGAGATGGTCCAGAATATTCTTCCCATAGGAAGAATGTCAAGGTGTAAAGACTCAAGCCAGCCTGTGAGTGTTAAGCAAAGTCAGTCGGTGGCAATGAGCCCACCCATCCAGAAAGGGCCTTTAGACGAGGGCTTCCCAAACTTCAATGTGCAGGAATCTCTTGGGGGGTCTTGTTAAAATGAGGTTCAGAGTTGGGTGTGGTGGCGGGGAGTGCCCCAGTCTCTGCCTTTCTAATAAGGTCATGGGTGATGCCGTGTGGGTGATGCCAGTCCTTGCACCACGTTTTGAGTCGTGAGGCTGTAGATAGCCAAAGGTGTTCAAAAGAATTGCAACCCTTATTTTGCCTTAAGGACAGAATGCTGATCAGCTAAAAGTGTTGATTGTTCTTTTGTTCTCCTTTTTACCTTTTTCCCAGATACCCTAACCCCCACAAGTACACAAACATATAACCACCATGGAAAATATTCCAAATATGGAAATGAGTCACTTGGTAGTTGGCAGGCTGCTTA
The DNA here is from genome assembly GCF_037993035.2 of Macaca fascicularis. Lineage (NCBI taxonomy): Eukaryota > Metazoa > Chordata > Mammalia > Primates > Cercopithecidae > Macaca > Macaca fascicularis. The sequence continues at coordinate 66,477,361 of NC_088384.1, forward strand.
ATGCATTGGGAAAAAAATAGGGTCTGAAAAATTATATGGAAGCAATTTCATTCCCATTTAATGCTTTAACCTGTTTCTTTGTGGCCACTGATGTAAAAAAAAAAAAAACAAAAACGCTCTGATTGATCCGGAAAGGAATCTTGAGACTTCACACATATTATTTCATTGCTTCACAGATGTTTGGAAGAGGAAGAGAAAAGCAATTCATAGACCAAGAGCGACTCTTCTTCAGATCCACTCAACACAGAGATTTTTCCAGTTCCTCTGTTAGTGCAGCCCACACACCATTTTGCCTCTTTGTGGGGGAATATAAAATGTATTCTTCCTTTAAGCTATTTACTATGGCTAAAATGATACTCAGCCCTCCAGATGTTTATATAACAGAGAGCCAAAGAGCGCGAGACAAAAGGAGAACAGTTCTGCAACAGAGACACTGAGGGCTCCATTCATTGGGAAAGACCCGCTGACTTCCACGTTCGGCCCAGCTGTTTGTTCCAAAGTCACCCGGACTGTTGAAGGCTGTTGCCCCCCTGCTGCATGGGCCCCAGCAGGAGAAATCCGAACAGAAGGAGAGCGAGTGCTTGTGGTCTTCTCCGCGGCCTTCACTGCTTGCAAGGCCACAGAAGGGACAATCTTGAGTGTGAGGTCACTCAAAGTTCTGACTTTGCTTCAGCCCTGTCTCTCTGACAGCAATGACCCTATTTCTCTCCCCAGTCCAGGCCACATTTTCTGAAGAATGGAGACCCTCACTCTCCTAGTGTTACAAAAGCCCAGGCAGAGGCCCCAGTAGGGTAAAAGCAACCTGAACCTTCTTCTGGCTTCCTTTTTTGGCGCTCTCTGTTCAGGACGAGGGGAGTTATTGTGTCAAAGCTCACTTATCAGTTTGCCCATCTGATAGGTGGAAATTAAACACAGGCGGGCACCTTCTCAGAAAATGAAAGTGGGACTCCAATCCTGCCTCGATAAACACAGCCTGCCCTTAGACCTCGCACACAAGGTTATTACCAGGGTAGCAGCGCTCCATCTTCAGGCCACTTAAGAGGGACGTCCCAGCCAGTGTTTCACATGTATATGTACACTCACATGCCTGCACACACTCACACACCAGCACACACTCACAACTATGTACACACACGGACACAGTTACAACTCTACACACTCACAACCCTGCACATTGGCCTGTGTACACTCACATGCCCTTACACACACTCTCACTTGCACACACACCCCGGGCACACACACAGACTGTGGAATAACAATGCCTTCCAAGAAAAACCCTCCATAGTTTCCAATCCAATAACTTCTAACCAGGGACTCCCACCTTGAAAATATCCTGTCCCGTTCCCACTTCCACGGTCCGCTGTTTTCACACCTAGGACCCCTTGGTAGGCCTTCCTGCGAGAGGAACCTAAGAAGTCCTGAGAACCACTTCACAGCACCACAGTTCTTGACCCTTCAGCTGCCCCGGGTTCTGCTTGCTCTTGGAGTCCTGCTGCACCTGGCATCCTGGCCCACCTACTCACTCCTGCACCTCTTTCCCCAGTGCCCACCTCCTTCTTGACAACATCCACAGGCTCCAGTTGCCCTGGTCCTGGAACGTCGTCTTGCTCTTGCTCTTCCCAAGGCCTGGCGTCCCATCCCTGTAGCTGACATACGTCCCCAAGGCCGGCCACCTGCCTGGGTCTCTGAATAGTGCCTGCTTCCATGGCCTGCCTCCGAGGGCAAGTCAGTCCTGTCATCAGGACCCGCTGGCACCCCTTGCTGGACTTCCCCAGCCCCCTTGGTTGCCTGGGTGACTGCTGGTGGCCTAGCACCGTATTTAAACAGCCAGATGGGTTTCCTGTCATTGGCCATCCTGGGTCTATCTCGACCCTTCAACACCTGGACTGCCAGGTTCCATCTCCCAGGCTACTCCGGCTCCCATCCCTGCATCCATCTATGTCAAGAGATAAAATTCTTAGATAAAAAACAATAAGATAATCCATTCTAACAACCTGCTTGGCTATGTGTAATAACACTGATGTATAATTTCAACCAAGTAATGCCACCTACGAAGAAATGGGTCACAAAATGTGCTTCTGATCTCCTTTTACAGCTTGGCATTGCTTTTGCCAGCATTCGACTATAACACAGCTAATTGGCTTCATGACAAACTGCATGTTACAAAAGGCACACAAGGCACTCCTAATAAAATTTTTTAAATTCCAACTTCTTAGTTAAGCAAATTAAGAAAATATTTTAAATCAATTCAATAATGTTCAAAGAAGTAGCAAGCAATTCTAAAATGATATCACATCACAAAATAGAAACTAGTCACTAAAGAGAAACTTTTAGTTGAAGAAAAGTATATACATATACATTGACCCTTGAATAACACAACTTTGAACTACAAAGTTACACTTATATGCAGATTTTTTTTTCAACCAAACAAGGATTGAAGATACAGTATTCAAGGGATATGAAACCTACTTATATATGGAGGGTCAATTTTTCATATAACACAGATTTTTCATATTACACAGAAGGGCTGACTGTGGGACTCGAGGGTGTGCAGATTTGGGTATACGTGGGTATCCTGGCCAATCCCCAACATATGCCAATGGATGACTATATATGTAAAAAATAGAAAAAACAAAGCTATCAATAGCTTCTACAAGAAGATGTTTGGCTTACTGATCCATTTCTATAAATCTGAGCTATTTTCTAAAGCTGATTGTGTAAAGGTTCTACATAATCCCTTGGATCTACACGTCAACTTTTACCGTGAAAATGGCAAGCTGGGGTCCCTAGCAAGGCACACGGGTGATTGAGACACCTGTATCAAAAGACAGTGGCCTATCTGGAAAGAAGGAAGCCAGCCAGGTGACTCTGGCCAGGTGATATACAGACAGCAGCAGTGTGGAGGAGAGAACACAAACCTGCGGGGGAGGGCAGGGAGAGGGCCTAGCCCTGAAGGAGGAGGGGGGCTTTTCCACCCCACGCCATTCCTTCCTCTAGCTCTGGGGAGGTGGTTGAGTGTATCTGTCGGCTGCCACATATCAAAGAATGTCACCCCCAAGGGAGCAGGGGCTCAAACGGTCAAAGTAATTTACATTTTAAACAATTATAGGCTGGACACGGTGGCTCATGTGTGTAATCCCAGCACTTTGGGAGGCCAAGGCAGGCAGATCAGTTGAGGTCAGGAGTGTGAGACCAACCTGGCCAACATGGTGAAACTTCGTCTCTACCAAAAAATTAAAAAAAAAAAAAAAAAAAAGAGCTGGGCATGGTAGCACGTGCCTGTAGTCCCAGCTACTTGGGAGGCTGAGGTGGGAGAATCAGTCGAACCTGGGAGGTGGAGATCACAGTGAGCCAAGGTCGTGCCGTTGCACCCCAGCCTGGGTGACAGAGTAAGACCCTGTCAAAAAAAAATTATAAATGTACATTCTGGTGTGAAATGCTACAGTATTTCTGGATGGTTAGAGACTAATGATTTGAAAATTATTTGGGACATTTAAACAAAAAAGGGATACCAGCTAAATACCATGTCCCTGCCTGGCAGAGCTTCTGGGTAAACAGGCCACACTGCAGGGCACCAGCAGGGCACCGGCACCTCGCCTGGGAATCTGCACAGAATCCACTGCCCGATTCCTTGACCAGAGCCCACCAACCTGCCCAGGGCCCGGAGTGGCCGCCTGCTGCAAAACTTATCCACCATCAGTCACCCTAACTAAACCATACATCTGTGTCTCCTCCGTTTTCTTCTGTGGAAGCATGAACTAAATGCCCTTTCTGCTCTCTGTGCAGCTCGCTGGGGTAGGATGACCATGAACCTCCACAAAGATCGGAGAATGTTCCAAAGGCATCAAGTCATTAAACAGAAGTTCCCATCCCAACCTCCCATTCAGGAAGCTCCCCAGAAAGCACCCTCCTTGTTTATGGGGAGCCCACATGCTGGTACAAGCTACTAGAGTGGGTAGAAGATGTTTGAGGTTATCTTTTTAACCAACTTACAAAATATGCCAAACCCTGACAGTGGTTTTCCTACATGTATAGAAATAATTCCTTCTTCTTATTCTCTTTCTTCTTTCTCCTCTTCTTCTTCTTCCTCTCCCTTTCTGCTTCCCTTCCTCCTTTCCCTGCCTCTCCCCATCTCCTTTCCTACCTCCCCATCTTCCCCTACCCCTCCTCTTCCATAGTGGTTCCTCATTTTATGTTTGTCACTGCTTTAACTTGATAATCTGATAATGTTCCCAGCCCTCTCCCTAGAGACTGGGCCTGGGACACACAGGGCAGTTGCTGTGGACTCCATGACTCTGAGTCTTGGATCCCCACGAGGCTGACAGTGAAGAAGTCCTTCTCTTTGTTAGACTGTTGGAAAATGCAGTGCCTCGGTCAACCTGGTCTAAGGAAGCTGCCTTTGGAGGGCACAGGACTGTCACCTGTGAGGATACCCTCCCCAGGCCAATGATGGGGGTTGGATTGAGAGGGGAACTACAAACACAAGGACGAGGTGGCTACTTGGCTTGAGAAGGAACTTCAGGCAGCGAGGAAAGCTCTCAGAGCCCTCCTGTGAAGCGTCAGCACCTCACTCTCTGGCACACTGCTTTCTTTTTATTTGTTATAAATGAAGACATGCATTTGCCCAGATCCCTTCTGTGTATACACAACACCTCTGCATGCCAGGATCTGCGGCACAGCCTGCTCCGGTTGCATGATGGTCTTGCAGGTATATTTTGGACAGGGAAGTCCTTCTTTCCAGCACAACAACTGAGCAACTTTAGTTGTGTGAAAACAGATGAACAAATGTAAACATGACCTGAAAATCAGATGAGACAATGGCACACAGACATGTTCTCCAAGGGGAGCTCTTTTGAGGGTGAGAGAAAGTCTTACAATCCCTCTATAAACACACAGCAACCATGCCTCTCTGCTCCCTCTCCCTGGGCCCTCTCCCAGCTTCACGTGTGCAGCATCAGAGATCTGAGTCTGGAGAGCATCCAGCTGTCCTAGCTGGAGGGCTATGGGCAACAAAGGGTGGCCAGGGGGCTCTGAGGGGTTATCAGGGAAAGTGTCCATGACTGTAACCGTGTCTGCCACGTAATAACTGCCTAATGTAGGCAGACCTGCTGCACTAAGAGTCATTTGCAGGTAAAAGAACAGGACGTGGAGAGGGTGGGGAGAGAGGGGAGAAAGCTCTGAGCTGGCTGCAGCCGCGGGACTGAGCTGGGGACCCGTCCTGTGGCTCCCCCTTCTGACATCTCCAGGGGAGCAGCCCAGTTCAAGGGAAAGGAGGAAGTCCAGGCATTTTCAAACAGGCGAGTCCAAGCTTGGCCAAGTTTGCCACAGAGGTGTCCCACACTCCATCTCAAGACCAGAGAGCACAAGAACATTTCGGTAGTTGAATTATTCAACTACACAGGTGAAGGTGAATTATTCCTGGTTCAACTACATGTTGGAGAAATGTCTGAAAGCAGAAGGCTAACATCTTGCTAAATTGCAACATTTATACGGATAGAGGATGATTTTAATTATGTGCTGTTGAATCTTTTGAGGTCTGTAACTGTGATAATAAAGTGACGGCCAAGGATGAAGTCAGTGGCCAGAGTGCCATGGCCAGGTAGAGAACAGCACCCTGGGCCTGCGTGCAAGGGTGTCACTCAGAGACCAGGAGGAATAGGTTGTGGGCTGGCCCCACCCAGTCAGTCCAATCTCTCCGGGGCACTGTAGTTTCCCATCCAAAATCTGGGCGTCTGAGGGTTCCTCATGCTCCAGACCTTGCTCCTAACTTCATAAAATGACCCAAATATTTACAGATGATGGTTTCTTTTGGTGGTTGGAATGGGGGTGGGGGGAAGCTGAAAAAGTACTATGTCTGAACATGAATTTAGATAGATACAGCAAAAATGCTCAATTAAAGCATTTTTGAAAGCAAAGTCCAGAAAATGGCAGAGGAAAGGGAAATGTTGCTGTCCATCATAAAATAGAAATGAGATTTGGTTGTTTTTCCAAATCATTTCTTTAGTGTGTAAAATTTTATGTGAAATGGAAGTTGTCATACACATGTCCCCAAAGTCTTCTGAAGCCTCAGCTCCACCAGGAAACATCTCCTACAAGTTCACCCTTCCCTCTCCTCCCCTAATATACGATACCAACCTGCAGTTGCGGTGAAGACCCACATACTCCTAAGCTAGTTACATAGCTCTTTCCAATGAGCTGACCTTTCCCTCCCCAGCTGCAGCATAAGCTCTTCCGGCAGAAGGGCTCTCTTTTATCTCTGCTTACACTTTCAGCAGCATCAGTTATGGTTTTTCATTTGCTGTGACACATTTTCATCAACAGTGGTACGTTCTTTTAAGGCTTGTTTGATTCTGAGGTAATAGAGCTCTAATGTGTCCCCTCTCTCACCATGCCATCTCAGCAGCTGGGTTTGAAGGGGAAAAAATGAGTGTTTGGGACGATGGACTCTCTGCCAGGAGTCCACATTCTTCTCTCATTCCAAGAAAGACAGGGTTTGGAATCAGGAGAACTGAGTTCAGTTCCCAGATCCATCGTTTACAAGTCATGTGATCTCAACCCTCAGTTTCCCCACCTGTAAAAGGAGAATATTGATAACTGTCCTATATCCTATATATCTCATAGGATGATCATAAAACCCAGATAATCTCACGTGAACAGTTTTCCGTGTATTACAAAACTGTTCCAATGGAAATACCAGAAAGTGGCGTGTTATCCTGTTGGCCCAAACCACCATCCACTTTTTATTTACCGGGAGGAAATAAAGTGCCCTGAGCTTTGAGAGACTTATCGAGTGATTGGAATGAGCTGTTCTCCACTTTGTGCATCACAGACCTCAGTGTGGTGAAGTGATATAATGTCCAGAACATTAATTCCTGAAGAAGGAGGGAAGGGAGAGTAGGATGCCACCTGGAGGATGGAGTTCATTGTCAGGAATCCAGGCAGATAGGAAGTGGGCAGCACTGGACTCCAGGCCCAGTAGGACTTGAATATGAAACTGGAATGTAGGTCTAGTCTCATGGCTGAGTTGACAGTGAGGCAGGAGACCTGTGCTGGGGAAAACGCAGGTGCCGTGAATGTACCACTTAGAGCAGTGGTCCCCAACCTTTTTGGCACCAGGGACCAGTTTCACAGAAGATAATTTTTCTCACCAACCAGGTGGGAGGGGAATGGTTTCTGGATGATTCAAGGGCATTACATTTATTGTGCACTTTATTTCTATTGTGACATTGTAATATGTAACGAAATAATTATACAATTCACCATAATGTAGAATCAGTGGGAGCCCTGAGCTTGGTTTCCTGCAACTAGATGGTCCCATCTGGGGGTGATGGGAGACAGTGACAGGTCATCAGGCATTAGATTCTCATAAGGAGCACAAGCTACGTCCCTGGCATGCACAGTTCACAATAAGGGTTGCGCACTTATGAGACTCTAATGCCACTGCTGATCTGATGGGAGATGGAGTGCAGGTGGTAATGTGAGCCGGTGGAGTGACTGTAAGTACAGAGGAAGCTGACCTTGCTCACCTGCCACTCACCACCTGCTATGCAGCCTGGTTCCTAACAGGCCACTGACCAGTACCCCTGGTACCAGGGATTGAGGACCCCTGACATAGGGACTCTTGTTAGTCTAACTAGTACTGAAGGGGCTTTAGGGCCAAGGTCTGACAGGGGTGACTTAAGACAGAAGTTGGGTTATTGAGACAGGTTATTATACCCACCTCCCACAGGGTGTGGTCTGGGACCTAAAGCAGAACTGAATGCTTTGGGCTTGGGGTGGGTTGAGAAGTAGATTCATTTAAGAAGCTTGAGACAGGGCTTCTAACAAAGGATGTTAACGAGGAGTTGTGGACTTGAAATTTCCAAGCAAGGGTGCATTTCCCAAGAGGATGCAATGATGTAAGAATCACTAGACCACAAAAACAGACTTGTGGCCTTATGTTGTACATTCTTTGATCCTGAGAGCTCCCAGATAATTAAAGATGCTATTAAGGGCAAGAAAAATATTTTCAGTGTCTCATTTGCATATGAATGTAATTGTGCCAATTAAAGTTCAGCTGTAGCTAGCGGTATGGGGCAGCCCGCCTATCCATTCACTGGAGCTATTCCCAGTAGCAAGGATCTAGAGGAAGAAATCTCCCACTAGAACTGTAGTTCAGCCTTTTTCTGCTTTTGCTGCTCAACAAATCACACTTTAGTTTGTGGTTTAAAACAATAACCATTTATTTAACCTACTATTCTCCAGGCTGGCAATTTGGCCCAACTGGGTAGTTCCCAGGGTCTCAGCTAGACTTGCTCAATCATTGGCACTCAGTTGCCCATCAGCTGGATGGGCTGGTGACCAGAGCAACAGTGGTACCTGGGCCACATGTCCCTTGTCCTCCAGCAGGCTACCCCAAGCTTATTCACTTGATGGTTGTATAGGGTTTTAAGAGGGATAGAAGAGGCATGCATGACCTCTTGAGATCTAGACTCAGCATACCATTGCTTCCTCCATATTCTCTTGACCACAGCAAGTCACAAGATCAGGGAGATTCAAGGGTGGGGAAGTAGATTCCACCTTTCAATGGGAAGAGCAGCAAAGTTACATTGAAACAGGCAGGGATACAGGGAAAGGAATAATTGCAATCATTTTTGCAAGCAATTTACCAGAGCCTCAACCCATAGCAATCTTTGTCCTTTAAAAGATAGGATAGGCCAGGTGTGGTGGCTCATGCCTGTAATCCCGGCACTTTGGGAGGCTGAGACAGGTGAATCACTTGAGGTCAGGAGTTCGAGGCCAGCCTGGACAACATGGTGAAACTGTACCAAAAAATAAAAAAATTAGCTAGGCGTGGTGCCTGTGGTCCCAGCTACTTGGAAGACTGACGTGGCAGAATTGCTTGAACCTGGGGGGAAGATGTTGCACTGAGCCGAGATCGTGCCACTGCACTATAGTCTGGTTGATAGAGTGAGACCCTATCTCAAAAAACAAACAAACAAACAAAAAAAAAAAAAAACTAGATAGATAGGACAGAACCCAACCCAAATTCTGGTTCAGACTCTGGCCTTTGCTCCTTAGTTCATTTGTATTGCTTTAAAGGAAAACCTGAGGCAGGCTGAGTAATTTATAAAGTAAAGAGGTTTATTTGGCTCATGATTCTGCAGGCTGTGCAAGAAGCATGGAGCCAACATCTGCTTCTGGTGAGGGCCCCAAGCTGCTTCTACTCATGTTAAAAGGTGAACGGGAGTCAGTGCGCAGAGACCACATGGCAGAGAGGAAGCAAGAGACAGAGGAGGAGGTGCCAGGCTTTTTCTAACAACCAGCTCTCATGGGAACTGATAGAGTGAGAACTCACTCACTTGGCTCCAGATAGGACATTAATTCATGAGGGATCTGCTGCCATGACCCAAATGCCTCCCACTAAGCTCCACCTCCAACATTGGATCAAATGTCAACATGATGTTTGAGGGGAACAAGCATCCAAACTATAGCAGCTCCCAACTCACAATGAGGAGCTCTACCTCAATCCCCAAAGCACGCTCTCCCACATCCCCCTGTCCTCCTGGAGCTGACTTCGTTGGAACCTTCTGGCCCAACTAATAACCTTCCTGTGTGATCCTTGTCCTATCGTCATGACATTCAGTGGGCCATGGCCCTGTGTAGGAGGATGTCCAGCTCTCTCCAGATCTCACACCAAGGCAGGAGGAAACCACTGCCTGCAGGCCTTGTCCCCTAACGCCACACTAGTGTCAGCAGCAGACAGGACCAGTGCTCAGGTCCCCACCTCCCAGCCCAGGGTCCTGTGCTCTTAATGTTTCTTGCCTGCAAGTGAGAGAATATGGAAAGGGCCTGCCCATCCCAGGCTCTATCTGTGCATTCAAGAAATCTTTTCAAGAGAAAAGCTAGGAATTATGATTGTTAATTTTATGTGTCAATTTGGCTGGGCCATGGTACCTAGGCATTTGGTCAAACACTATTCTAGACATTTCTGTGAAAGTGTTTTTGAACTAGATTAACATTTAAATGAGTGGCCTTTGAATAACAAAGATTACCTTCCAAAATGTGTGTGGGCCTTATCCAATCAGTTGAAGGCCTTAAGAAAAAAAGACTGATTCTCCAACCAGGAAGGAGTCAGCCAGCAGACAGTCTTTGACTCTTCCCCGGGTTTCCAGTTTGGTAGCCTACCCTGAAGATGTTAAGCCAATTCCTTAAAATAAATCTCTCTGTATACATACATCCTATTCTGGTTTTTTTGTTTGTTTGTTTGTTTTGTTTTTTTCTGGAGAATCTGACTAATCTAGGGGTGGAGACATTCTGTATAAAAGCAAGCTCTATCATTTACTCAAGATTATGGGTTAAACAAGTTTGACAACAATATCTAAAAATTGTAACATTTATAGTACTCTGGGTTAAATACTACTTGTTTTCAGTAGGTTTATGGTAGAAAGAAACAGAAAATGGACCTAAGAGAGGAAGAATAGAGGAGATCCTTTGTACTTTGTATTTTCATATATATTATTCCCAGTTAAATAAAGTGAATTGAAACTAAGGGACAATAATTAACACTGATAGTCCGGATGATATGATATGTCCAACTTATCATTTCACTTTTATTTCCATTATATGTTTATGCCTTTCTACCCAGAATGGCTGTTAAAATGGGATTCTTACGACATTTCCTGAAAGGACTCAGTAGTCTTTTACTTACATCTTATTCTTATTATTTTTTTTTTTGTAAGATAGAGTCTTGCTCTGTCGCACAGGCTGGAGTGCAGTGACACCACCTTAGCTCACTGTAACTTCTGCCTCCTAGGTTCAAGTGATTCTCCTGCCTCAGCCTCCTGAGTAGCTGGGATTACAGGCATGCACCACCACGCCCAGCTAATTTTTGTATTTTTGTAGAGATGGGGGTCGCGTGATGTTGGCCAGGCTGGTCTCGAACTCGTAACCTCAGGTGATCCGCCCGTGTCAACCTCCGAAAGTGCTGGGATTACAGGCATGAGCCACCAAGCCTGGCCTTTTACTTACATCTAAGTAGCTATTTTGTCAAGGACAGGGAGCCAAAGATGAATATATTTTAAAAAATCATATGACCCTCATTTTAATTTAAACCATCTGGGAACCAAGATTTCAAGATGAACATAAAAAAATTAATGTAAACGGCCTTTAAATTGAAGATTTTTCCCCCCACTGGGTTACAATAAAGTTCCCATAAGTCTCTAGATTAAAGCAAAAAAAAAAAAAAAAAAAAAAAAAGCGAAGTTGTCAGGAAGGAAGTGAGAGAACCAGAAACTAGAATGAGCTGGTTGAGTCCTCATGAGCCATCTAAGTCCAAAGTTTAAGAATTCAAAGAGGCCATCGGGGTGACTGCAGTCTCACCCCCTGGACCACCACGCCGCTCCACTGGGGGGCTCTTTCTAAACCTAAGAGCCCAGCATACAACGTGACTCTCTTGAGTCCCTTATCAGAAGTCTTCTATATGGACAACTGAAAGCCCTTTCAATTCAAAAACTCTTCAAGGGTAGTCAGTAAACCTGGCCCTGTCTTACCCCAAAAGCCCGATCGCTAGGAAGGGGAGATTTTTATTTTCTGGTCCACACCGCCATCTGCTGGCCTCGCCATCTCTAAGTGAAGCATTCGCTATATTTTCTTCCAGGAAATCCAGTAGATCATTTAGACTTCATTCTAAAATCCACGTATATTGAAGTGTTGCTTCACTTGTGAAAGTAGCACTTCTCAACATTTACAATAACAGTAAGAAAAGCACTTGATAAACCGGTTCGTCCGACACAAGTTACTTGCGTTGATTGTGAATATGAAACGAAGTAACAGTCAAGGAGCTAAAAATAACTAGGTACCTCTGAGCAGCCGGAGTCTCATTTGGATAATTAGTACCTACACTTGTCAGCCGTCTGATTGCCCAGTAATTATAGTTTAAGTTAAACAGGTAAATCTGATGGGTACGTGTTTGTTTGTGGACAGGGTTAACAGCCCGGTTGATGAAGCATCCCTGCATCATCCTTCAGGAGCGCCATGGTAATTAATGGGCTCTTATGGGGTTTTTATATATGCAAATAAATATTTAACATGGAAATGTCCCTAAATGACAGACAACAGGTTCATGAGAAACAACGATTTCTCATTAGCATGGACTGCTTCAGGGACATCGGTGAATACAGGTAGTCAGGGAACTGTCAGCATGTGTTTGAAAAGCCATTCCAGAAGGTTGCAGAATTGGGTGGCTCACTGAGCTGCTATATACATAGTTTGCAAAGCCCTTCAAAGGTTAATCATTCTCATCCTCCCCTTTTAGCCTCAATTGTCCTCTTTTTTCATGACCTCTTTATAAATAAAGGAAAGGAAAATAAGGAAAGATGGGGAGACAGAAGAGGAGAGAGAAGGAAAAGGAGAAAACCACGCTTAAAGTCCCTGCGGGAAACTGTTGTACAGTTGCATGCATTTAGGTAAAACCCCTAACCAGCTTAATAATCTATTCTGAGACAAACAGGGCAGCTTGGAGAACCCTGTATTTGCTCTTCTAAGAAAAGGAGGTCAGGCGCGGTGGCTCACGCCTATAATCCCAGCACTTTGGAAGGCCGAGGCGGGCAGATCACAAGGTCAAGAGATCGAGACCATCCTGGCAAACATGGTGAAACCCTGTCTCTACTAAAAATACAAAAATTAGCTGGGCATGGTGGTGCATGCCTGTAGTCCCAGCTACTCGGGAGGCTGAGGCAGGAGAATCACTTGAACCTGGGAGGTGGAGGTTGCAGTAAGCCGAGATCATGCCACTGCACTCCAGCTTGGCGACAGAGCGAGACTCTGTCTTAAAAAAAAAAAAAAAGAAAAGAAAAAAGAAAAAGAGAAAAGAAAGAAAAAGAAAAAATAAGGAAATATTATCAATGAACTGATAGCTTCCCATATTCTCTAGCAAACAAAGAGCATGTGGGGGATAAAAAGAGGTTTAACGGAGTAAGCATGGCACGCTCTCAAATGATCAGCAATCAGATCTTAAGAGAGACAACTCATTCTTCATCGGCTGCACCTAACTCTCTGGGCCCCAGTGATGTGATTGTTAATGGAATAATGCCTATGCAACCCAGCCAAATGAACCCGGAGCCTTCCCCTCTGGCACTAAGATAGGCCACTGTTGGTTTCCGAAATAAGCATGACATCAGCAGTGGCCACCTCCTACAGTCCAAACCTCAGAGCTCCTTAGGGGAGCAGGCGAGGTGTGCAGGAGAGCCATGTGGCTCCAGAATGCTAGATTTCACTCCTGGATCTGGCTCTGGGTAACGTGTGACTTACGACCAGTCGTGTGTGCCAATCAGTTGGAATTATTCCTCTGCTCTCTGCTCTTAAACAGAAATAATGAAGTTGCCTTGGTAGATTCACCACCTTTTAAATGTTTGGAGTTTATCAAGAGGGTCATTTTTAACACTTTTTCTTCCCCTGAAAATATAAGAAATGCATGGCCATCGAAAAAGAAAGAAGCAAAGAGAAAAGGAAAAGAAGCAAGAAAACAAAACAAGTGGACATAAGATGACTCCTCCAGGGACAGCCTCATCCCTCTTCCCTCTTCGCCATGTGGCTGTCGGAAAGAGCAGCCTCTGGCTCTTAGTTTGCTCGCCTTCCCTTCACACTTGAGCCCTCCTATCTGTCTTCCGCGTCCTGCGTTGGTACAGCTCAATCCAATGCACATTTTGCAAGCCTTGATCGTGACTTTCCAGCAGTATCTCCCCTCGGCTGCTGAGGGCCCAGGCCTCTGCTTTCGTCTTGCTTCTCTGGCCACCTCTCCATCCTTCAGAAGTCTCCTCCTTCTCTTCATGGCCATAATCTGGTGGGCACTTTTCTTTCCATTTGATACTCGCTCCCTATGTCCGAGGGGCTAACCCTGTCTGTAATGAGAATCACCTGAGGATTTTTATCATCTACTTATACCTGGGCCCCACCCCAGGCCAGGCAAGTCAGAATCTCTGAAGAAGGGATCTGGGGAAATTCAGTATCTTTTTAAAGCTCCCGAGGCAACTCCTACATTCAGGCAGCATGAATTAAGCCTCCGGGAACTGTTCCTCAAATGGTACTGCACAAGTGGAACCCCCTGGGGAGTTTTAAAAGCTTCTGACGGCTGTATCCAGAGTGTCCAGGTCTGAGGGGTGTCCTGAGACGAGGGACTTTCAGTGCTAAAACTGGGAAAGTCCCAGGCAGGCCTGGACAAGTGGGGATGAGTTGGTTGCCCTCCCCAGAGATTTTGACATAATGGTACTGGATGGGCATTGGGAATTTTTAATTTTTATTTTATTTTGTTTTATTTATTTATTTATTTTTGAGACCGAGTCTTGCTCTGTCGCCCAGCTGGAGCACAATGGTGCAATCTCAGCTCACTGCAACCTCCACCTCCTGGGTTCAAGTGATTCCCCCACCTCAGCCTCCAGAGTAGCTGGGATTATAGGCATCCACTATCATGCCCAGCTAATTTTTGTATTTTTGTAAAGACGGGGTTTCATCAGGTTGGCCAGGCTGCTCTTGAACTCCTGATCTCAGGTGGTCCACCCATCTCAGCCTCCCAAAGTGCTGAGATTACAGGCATGAGCCACCGTGCCTGGCTTTATTTTTATTTTTATGTTAATTTATGTAGAGACAAGGTCTTGCTCTGTCATCCAGGCTGGAGTACAGTGGTGTGATCATGGCTCACTGCAGCCTCGAGCTCAAGAGATCCTCCCCACTTCAGCCTGCCAAGTTGCTGGGACTACAGGCGTGTGCCACCATACCCAGCTGATTTTGTCATTGGGATTTTAGAAGCTCCCCAGGTAATTCTAGCGTGAAGCAAAGTTTGAGACTCACTGCCTGCGGTTAGTGATTTTCAAGCTTTCCTGTGCATGCAAACGCCCTGGAGGGTGTGTTAACATGGTCTGCGGGCCTCATCCCCAGAGTTTCTGACTCAGTAGGTCTCAGACAGGATGGGGCCAGAGATTCTGCACCTCAAACAACAACAGCGCAGTAATGCTGCGCTGCTGGTGGTCCAGAGACCTACTTGGGGAGCCTCCTCCCCATCGTCAGCTCAAGTCACCATCCTCACAGTAACAAATGCAAAATGTGTGTCTCTACTCTGGTCCTTCCTTTGCTCTGTACGTCTGTGGAACCAGCAGTGCATTTGATTCTCCGCTGAGAATGTTTTAAAGGCATCTCAAATTCAAAATGACAAAATGGAATTCACGATCATCTTCTCCAAGCCTGATTTCTTCTAATGGTCTTTGTATGTTGTAGCACAGAAACTTGACGTCATCTTTTATAGAAATCTCCCTCTGCCCACCCCCAGGTTCAAGTCATCACCAGCTTTCATTGATTTGGCTGCTTTGGGGTGTCTTGGACCTAACCATTGTTCTCCCTCGCTACCCCACGACTTCCTGGTCTAAGCCCCATGAGGCCTCCTTGAGGGGCGGCGTGGTGTCTCCCAGCGCATCTCCCCTCTTCCTGTTGGCCTGTCTACCCATCTACTCCATTGTCCATGATACTTTTTCAATATTCAGATCCAATCGCCCCTCCCCCTGCTGAAACTCTTCAGCGGTTTTTCATGCCTGACCAGACCCTGCCTATCCTAGGCCTCCTCTCTTCTTCCCATCTCAGTAAGATATGGTGATGGACAGCAGTAACAGTGTCCAGGCGGCCCCAGCATGGCCTTTGTCATCATTATTTGTCTATGGTCAATGAGCTCAAATCCTAGCAGGGGATTGTAAAGGACATAGTCAGGGCCACACCACTGAAGAGCAGGAAAGCTGGGATCTTGGCATGGCTCCCCTGCAGTGCCTGGTGCTCCCCACCGCACCACACTGCCTTTCTGCACCTGTCACGTCCCAGGGTGTCAGACCCAGAACTGAATCTTCACACAGGTCTCTACGACTGTGTCAGCCTGTGTCTTAGTTTGTGTTCCCTAGCTACAAGGATTTGGGTGCAAATGGTTTATCTGGGCATGCAGAGAATATGGGGGGGGATACAGAGTGAGGTGGGTGAAGAAGTGAGACCGACGTGAGAACTTGGCCAACAAAAGGTATGGTTATGAAGCCACCTCACTGTGGACCACTGGGCACAGTCCTGGGGGGATGTTCTGGGAAGCAGCATGGGACATGATCCCCAGAATGAGCCCATCTGAGGAGCAGGGAGCTCCCTAATTCTCTGGCATTTACAACCTGCTGGATGTGCACAGGGAGGTCCTCTGAGACTTTAACGAAATTCCTCCAGTGCTGAGGCAGGCACACCCATGGGATGCGGACCGCTGACCCTGCTGTGTTTCCTACAATCTGCCTCCCGCTCCTCGTGGCTCTTTGGCTCCCAGTCCAGGTGAGCTTTCTGGTAAATGCTAGTCACTAGTCACAAGAGGGACTAGACAGAAGAGGACAGGTGACTCCAGGTAAAGCCACCCCCACTCCCATAGAAAAACAAATCAGCAATGAAATACCTCTTCTACTTTTTCCACAGATCAGTTAGGTAGACCTTCCTGTATACAAGCTAGCTTCCTGCAATTTTTCTCTGTAAGCAAAATTCTTGCAAATCCAACCCTTTTAATAGCCCAGGGTTTGTGTGTGTGTGTGTGTGTGTGTGTGTGTGTGTGTGTGTGTGTTTTCTTTTTTTCTTTTTTCTTGTTTTTTTTTTTTTAACAGAGTTTCACTCTGTTACCCAGGCTGAGTGCAGTGGCGCCATCTCGGCTCACTGCAACCTCCGCTCCTGCCTCAGCCTCCCAAGTAGCTGGGACTACAGGTGCATGCCACCACACCTGGCTAATTTTTTTGTATTTTTGTAGAGATGGGGTTTCACCACCTTAACCAGGCTGGTCTCAAACTCCTGACCTCAAATGATCCACCCACCTTGGCCTCCCAAAGTGCCGGAATTACAGGTGTGAGCCACCCCACCCTGCCGCCCAGAGGTTCTTAAAAGGACTCCCTTGTGACAACTTTTGAAAAGTAAATGTTCCAGCTTTTGAAAATGTTTTGGGGGACATTTGGATTTCTCAGACAGGGGAGACAGGCAGGCTCTTTAACCAAAGTCCATTAACTTCAAAGAATGACAAGTGCAAAGTGGAAAGTGGGCACTCAAGGCTCAGTGGAGCAGGTGCTGAGAGGCCAGGAAGGTGCAGTGGGTGGTGGTCCACTTAATATGGAGCCTGTGTCTCCAGGTGGGATAAATGCCATCCAGGAAGCAGACAGCACTGTGACTCAGCAGTTCACCACTTAACATGGAGCCTGTGTCTCCAGGTGGGATAAATGCCATCCAGGAAGCAGACAGCGCTGTGACTCAGCAGTTCACTTTCAGAGTCCTCTGACTCTGTTTTCTTTACCCTTCTCCTGCCTCTTCTTGGTCACCACATATTGACTGAGCACCCACGTACAGGACATTTTCTAAGGCTCTGTCCACTCTCCACTCCACCACTGCTCTCCAGTGGACTAGTTTCAAGTTCTTCTCTGCAGAACCCTACCCAGCCTGAGAACTGGCTTATCTAATAACAGTAGTCAACATTTGTTCATAATGAGATAATCTGTAAAATACTTTTTGTAGTAGGCCCTTGCCTCAGTAAATTCTTTGTCAATAGAACAGTGTCTCATCTACTAAAATATGCTTTCCCATTTTCCTTTGTCTTTGAATCTCAACAAATTCCCATGCTTTAATAAACCAGGAGGAAAGCAATTCTGGTAAGGAGCATGCTATAGGATGCAGAGATGGGAAGGAAAAAAAAGAGAAGAGAAAACAAAGAGCTGGGGGCTGGGTGTGGTGCCTTATGCTTGTAATCCCAGCACTTTGAGAGGCCAAGGTGGGTGTATTGCTTGAGCCCAGGAGTTCAAAACCAGACTGAACAAAATGGCAAAACCCCATCTCTGCAAAAAATACAAAAAATTAGCCACATGTGGTGGTATGTGCCTGTAGTCCCAGCTACTTGGGAGGCTGAGGTGGAGGATCCCATAAGCCTGGGAGATCAAGGCTGCAGTGAGCCAAGATTGTTCCATTGTACTCCAGCCTAGGTAACAGAGTGAGACTCTGAAAAAGAAAGGAAGGAAGGGAAGGGAAGGGAGGAAGGATAAGAAAGAAAGAGAGAAGAAGGAGAGAGAGAAAGGGTGAAAGAGAGAAAGAGAAAAAGAAAGGAAGAAAGAATGAAAGAAAAGAAAGAAAGGAAGAAAGAAAGAAAGAAAGAAAGAAAGAAAGAAAGAAAGAAAGAAAGAAAGAAAGAAAGAAAGAAAGAAAGGAAGAAAGAAAGGAAGAAAGAAAGAAAGACAGGGTACTCAGCATTGACTACATGCCGAGAACTTTTCATGTATTATCTTACTTAATGCCCTCCATGACCCTGTGTGTTAGTCTGTTTTCACACTGCTATAAAGAATTGCCTAAGACTGGGTAATTTATAAAGAAAAGAGGTTTAATTGACTCACAGTTACACATGGCTGGGGAGGCCTCAGGAAACTTACAATCATGGTGAAAGGAGATGGGGAAGCAAGGCACATCTTACATGGTGGCGGGAGGGAGAGAGAACATGAAGGGGGAACTGCCATACTCTTTAAACCATCTGATCTCATGAGAATGCATTCACTATCACAAGAACAGCATGGGGGAAATCCACTCCCATGATCCAATCACCTCCCACCAGTCCTTCCCCGACACATGGGGATTACAATTCGAGATGAGATTTGGGTGGGGACACAGAGCCAAATAATATCATTCGGTCCCTAGCCCCTCCTAAATGTCATGTCCTTTTCACATTGTAAAACCAATTATGCCTTCTCAACAGTCTCCCAAAGTCTTAACTCATTCCAGCATTAACTCAAAAGTCCAAGTCCAAAGTCTCATTTGAGACAAGACAAGTCCCTTCTGCCCGTGTGCCTGTAAAACCAAAAACAAAACAGTTACTTCCAAGATACAACGAAGGTCCAAGCATTCAGTAAATGCCCCCGTTCCAAAGAAGAGAACTTGGCCAAAACCAAGGGGCTACAAGCCCCATGCAAGTCAGAAACCCAGCAGGCCAGTCATTAAATCTTAACACTCCAAAATAATCTCCTTTGAATTCATATCTCAGATCCAGGTCATGATGACATGAGGGGTGGGCTCCCACAGCCTTGGGCAGCTCCACCCCTGTGGCTCTGCAGGTTCAGCCCCCGTGGCTACTTTCATGAGCTGGCATTGAGTGCCTATGGCTTTTCCAGGTGCATGATCCAATCTGTCAGTGGATCTACCATTCTGGTTTCTGGAAGATGGTGGACCTCTTCTCACAGCTCCACTAGGCAGTGCCCCAGTGGGGACTCTGTGTTGGGGCTCCAACCCCACATTTCCCCTCTACACTGCCCTAGCAGAGGTTTTCTATGAGGGCTCTGCCCCTGCAGCAGACTTCTGCCTGGATATCCAAGCATTTCCCTACATCCTTTGAAATCTAGGTGGCAGTTTCCAATCCTCAACTCTTGTCTTCTGCACACCTGTAGGCCCAACATGATGTGCAAGCTGCCAATGCTTTGGACTTGCACCCTCTGAAGCAATGGCCTGAGCTGTACCTTGGCCCCTTTTAGCCATGGCTGGAGCTGGAGCAGCTGGGACACAGGATGCCATGTCCCAAGGCTACATGGAGCAGCAGGGGCCCTAAGCCCAGCCCATGAAACCATTTTTCCCTCCTAGGCCTCTGGGCCTGTGATGGGATTGGCTGCCTTGAAGCTCTCTGAAATACCCTGGAGATATTTTTCCCATTGTCTTGGTGATTAACATTTGGTTCCTGATGACTTATGCAAATTTCTGCAGCCGTTTGAATTTCTCCCTAGAAAATGGGTTTTTCTTTACTACCACATGGTCAGGCTACAAATTTCCCAAACTTTTATGCTCTGCTTCCCATTTGAACATAAGTTACAATTTCAGATCATCTCTTTGTGAATGCATACGACTGTATGAAAAGCTTCTGAAATTTCTTCTGCCAGAGACCCTCACTCATCTCTCTCAAGTTCAAAGTTCCAAAGATCTCTAGGGCAGGGGCAAAATGCTGCCAATCTCTTTGCTAAAGCACAGCAACAGTGACCTTTGCTGCAGTTCCCAGTAAGTTCTCATCTCCATCTGAGACCATTTCAGCCCAGACTTTATTGTCCATATCACCATCAGCATTTTGGTCAAAACCATTCAACAAGTCTCCAGGAATTTCCTTCCTGACATCTTCCTGTCTTCTTCTGACCCCTCCAAATTGTCCTAACCTATGCCCATTACCCAGTTCCAAAGTTGCTTCCATATTTTCAGGTTATCTTTATAGTAGTACCCCACTATCCTGATACTAATTTTCTCTATTTGTCCATTTCCAAACTGCTATAAAGAACTACCCAAGGCTGGGTAATTTATAAAGAAAACATGTTTAATTGACTCACAGTTCTGCATGGCTGGAGAGGCCTTGGGAAACTTACAATAATGGCAGAAGGGGAAGGGAAGCAAGGCATGTCTTATGTGGCAGTAGGAGAGAGAGAGGATGGGAAGGGGGACATTTTTAAACTTTTAAACCATCAGATCTCGTGACAATGCACTTACTGTCACAAGAACAGCACAGGGGAAACTGACCCCATGATCCAATCACCTCCGACCAGGTCTCTCCCCTGACATGTGGGGATTACAATTTGAGATGATTTTTGGGTGGGGACACAGAGCCAAACTATGTCACCCCATGAGCAGGGTCTCATTTAGAGATGAGAAAACTGAGGCTCAGAGAGGTTCACAGACTTGCCTAAGGTCCCACAGCTGGAAAGTGGGATTGAGCCAGCTGGATAACATTGGTTTTACTAAAGTGTAAACAACTAAAAGACTTAACACTACTAAGGGGTATTTGCATTTTAAAAACAAAACATATGGCCAGAGTTTCAGATAACAAAATGAAACTCTAACAGTGTAATTAGTTCAATGTGACAAGCAGTGTATGATAAGTAGATGCCATATACTATTAATTATCCAAATAAATCAAGGAAAAAGGCAATTTGCATTTAAATTTATTATATATATTAAAGAGAAACAGCTATAGAGGTAAAGGAACTGTATCAGCTGGTGCAGGCTTGGCTGCTGTCTTGTTAACTGAGGCAACGCGACAGCTGTAAAATGTGCCTCTCAGGTTTCCTGCTGCAGCGAGCATAATTGACCAAAGGCTCCAGGTGCTGCCCCTGACTTTATGCCCAAAGGCTACACTTCTATGGACTGTTTCCAGCCAATGACTAAAAGCACCTGGGATATTAAGGCAGATTTATTCTTTGAGACCCAACAAATTTTGGCTTAAGGACCACCCCCACCCCCATCAGACTTGCCAAAACTCTTTGAGAATTGCATTGCAAAAACTTTACCTATCAAATCTCCCTTCCCTCCCCTCCCCTCCCCTCCCCTCCCCTCCCCTCCCCTCCCCTCCCTCCCTCCTCCCTTCCTCGCTCCTCCACAGGGGTCAGACCTGCCTGTTGGCTGAAGTATCTGCCAGCCTCCTCTGGTGTCCTCCTCCCTCCCTCCCTCCCTCCCTCCCTCCCTCCCTCCTTCCCTCTTTCCCTCCCTCCCTTCCTTCCTTCCTTCCATCCTCCACAGGGGTCAGATCTGCATGTTGGCTGAAGGGTCTACCAGTCTCCTCTGGTGCCCTCCTTCCTCCCTCCCCTCTCCTCCCCTCCCCTCCCCTCCCCTCCCCTCCCCTTCCCTCACCTCCCTCCCTCCTTTCCTTCCTTCCTTCCTTCCTTCCTTCCTTCCTTCCTTCCTTCCTTCCTTCCTTCCTTCCTTCCTTCCTTCCCTCCCTCCCTCCCTCCCTCCCTCCTCCACAGGGGTCAGACCTGCATGTTGGCTGAAGGGTCTGCCAGCCTCCTCTGGTGCCCTCCACAATTTCTCCAATAAATCTCTTAGAAATCTAATTCCACCTTGGCATCTGTGGCTTGGAGGGCCTGGACTTAGACTACCAAAAAGAGGAATTTATTAGAAGAATATGGGGCAGTTCACAGAACCTTGAGGAAAACTTTCACTAGCAAGTGACAAGAAGAAGCCGGGCAATTCCAGGAAACCAGACAGCGAGAACTGATGGGGGCACTATCCTAGAAGAAGGCAGTCCCAGCCCTTTCCTGCCCCAAAGGACAGGTTTTGGCTGGCTTAGCTTAGGTCAAGACCCAGACTTGGCGGCATTTGATAGACCCACTAAGGCTGTCTGCATCCGAGCAAAGTGTAGCTTTGCAAAAGGAAAAGTGGGAAGAGAATGAAAGGACGTGGGATGGGTGAACACAGCAAATATTCTCTAAGGAAGGGCAAGTACCTGGTCCAGAATGTTCTTTGCTGAGTACAGAAGCGTCATGTAAAACCCTGATCCACGGACTCTGTAGCAGATTCTGACTGCCCAGATTCCTCTCCCTCTCCCTCTTCCCTGAGTTCCCACTGCCTTCACTGCTGTTCTTCCTCCAAGAGCTTTCTCGAACACCAGAGCCCATGTACCTGTCCCTGCAGCCGGTTGGGAGTGACAGGGCATTCACACAGCCGGTCCTTGCCCAGCAGCCAGTGACTGCATGGAGCTTGGATGTGAATACGCGACCCCTGCATCCCTCCAAGGCATCTCCACGCCATCTCCCAGAGGTACCTGCGGGATTGAGCTTCAGGTGCCCACAGTGGTAATTTGCTGTATAACACAGCTATTATTGGCCACCTGCCTTTCCTTGTCTCTCTTCCTACTTCACCTCATTTGCCAGGGTTTTCTTCATCGCCCAATAAACTTCTTACACTAGGATCCATGCTCAGGGTCTCTTCTGGGAGAACACAAACTAATTCGTTATGATAAGCGATTATACTGCCATAATTATAATCTATGCACACAAAAATGTGGGTAAATCTTACACTCCTGATAGGGAGCGAAAAAGCCAGATACTGATGAGAACACACCGTGTAGTTCTATCTGTGCAAAGGACAAAAGCTGGTCACAGGAATCCTTGCTGTTAGAATCAGGAGAGTGGTCATCTTCATGGCGAAAGGCACGAGCGGCTGCCTGGGGATGTTCTCTTCCTGGACCCAGGTGCTGTTTACAGAGGTGAGTTTAATTTGAGAAGCTTCATCAAGCTATACAATTATTATTTGTCCATATTTCTGTATGTACAGTAGACTTAAAATGTTTTTATAAAAATACGAGCAAAAAGAAAAAAAGGAATGTGCCATTTGTTTGTCATCCATCAATCCCTGCATCCACAGAATAATGAAATCCTAAGTTCCAAGCTTCCACCTGAAGCTTACAGTCTCCAGAGGAGGCATGCAAGCACATTCCACAGGAGTCATATTTGAACATGGGGATCTTTTGTTCTGAGCAAAAAGTTCCGTGTGCATAATTTCAAGTGAGCGTTCTATAGAACAGCACTTGTCACTTGGGAAGACCGATATAAAAATAAATTCTAGGCCGGGTGAGGTGGTTCATTTCTGTAATCTCGGCACTTTGGGAGGCCAAGATGGAAGGATCACTTGAGGCCAGGAGTTCAAGACCTGGCCAACGTGGCAAAACCTCGTCTCTACTAAAAATACAAAAATATGGCCAGGTGCCTTGGCTCATGCCTGTAATCCCAGCATTTTGGGAGGCTGAGGCGGCCAGATCACCTGAGATCAGGAGTTCGAGACCAGCCTGGCCAACATGGTGAAACCCCAGCTCTACTAAAAATACAAAAATTATCTGGCTGTGGTGGTGCGTGCCTGTAATCCCAGCTACTCATGAGGTTGAGGTAGGAGAATCACTGGAACCCAGGAGGCAGAGGTTGCAGTGATCCGAGATTGCAGTGCTGCACTCCAGCCTGGGTGACAGAGTGAGACTCTGTCTGAAAAAATAAAATAAAAATACAAAAATTAGTGGGGCATAGTGGTGGGTGCCTGTAGTCCCAGCTACTCGGGAGGCTGAGGTGGAAGAATCACCAGAGCCTGGGAGGTCGAGGCCACAGTTGAGCATGCAGTGAGCACTGCACTACAGCTGGGGCAACAGAGTGAGGCCCTGTCTCAAAAAATAATAAAATATAACAAAATAAATCATAGGTTTGGTATAACATACTTAGCCCCTTCAATTTCAAGAAGAAATCTTGTTTCCACCCCCAAAGCAAGAAGGAAGAGAGGTGGAATCCCCTCATGGTGCACTTGTTGATGAATTTGTCCCCTGAGACAGCTAATCACGCTGGAGGCAGGCCTGCACCCCGGCCTCGCTCACCGCCCACAGTGTCGGGAGGGGGGACAATGCTGGAGTTGGGTTCTTACCCACCAGAGAGGCTCCTAGCCCCTTCTCAGACCAGACTGAGGCAGAATTCTCCTCTCTGCCTTCTAGAATGTCTCCTGACAGCTGCTCCTCTTGGGGAGGTTCTGGGCTTTGGAGAGAGCACCTGGAATCCCCCACTAGAAAAGCCCAAAAACTGAAAAATATTCATTACGTATCTTCAATAGAGAGTTCCTGAGGTCATCCAGCAGAGGGCGCGAGAGAAGAGCAGGCCAAAGCTGCAGAGCGTTGACCAAAGTCACATCCAGTAAACCAAAGGCCTCGCCCCACCAGGCATCTCCCCACGAGCGCGATCCCGCGGATTTCTCCCACAGAACACAGCCCCAGCCCTGCGCCTCCACGTGTGGCAGAGCAGGGAGAAGGCCCTGGGACATTTTCCTACTCAACAAATGTAAGCTGTCAATACATGATGGTCACTGTCTTGTGATAAGACTTGGAAGCTGCTTGGTATTGAGAGCACATCGGGGCTATCCACAAGGAGCCCCACAGTCTTGCACGGGCCCCATGTTCCTCTGCTCACTTCAGAGCGATCCTTCCTCTGTACCGCAGCTGCTCTTTTTCTCGTTCTTATTTTTTCTCCTTTGAGGGGAAGTAGAGGACTCCAGGGAGCAGTTAGTTGTACAGGACAACCCCAAATCCTACTCCTACAAGGCTTACTTTAGTAAAGCGAGTTGTTTTGATATAGTAGAATTAGTACTACCCCAACCAGTAGTCTTTGAATTGATCCCTTAACTGATGAAGGGATGATTTTAACACACATTTACAAAAGGAAGGAATTTTTTAAAAATAAAATGCTGTTTTCTAACTTTATTTTTTTTCTAACTCCTCTTTTTTCCGTCTGGAGGGCCTGTAGGATCTTCTCTGTATTCTTGGCGGCTGAACAGAGCGCTGGATGCTCTCTAGCATTAGATCCCCCTTCTGGAGCGAGGCACTCGCACCCCCGGCTGCTGGGAGAGCCATTGCTCGCAGCTCACAGCTGAGAACTTCTCTGGGCATTGACTATGCTGGCCGATACGAGGTTGTGGCGACTCTCTCTGGAGGCAGCTTGCAGCCGATGTCTGGACAATATGGAGGTAAAGGGGCCAGTCTACCTCAATTCAGGATGATGCTAAAGGGACATCCTAGCTCCAGAGCTCCCTGTGGGATCAGTGGAACCTCTATCTTGCCAGACAACACACACATCCCTGCCCTAGGCTATGTCCCCACCTCCCTCCTGAATTCCAGAGCAAGAACCAGGGTCAAGTCACAGCATAAATGAGGGGCAGCAACATGAGGAAAGGAATGATTTGATGATGGAGCTGCGGCCCACAGTCCCATGTCGCCATCACCCCCACACCAGCGCCCTTCCCTTAGAGTGCACTCAGAGGCACATGGGAGAGTGCCTTATGGTCACCTGACAGAGGAGGGGAAATGTTAAGCTTGGTGCAGGGGTAAGTGAGCTTGAAACGTGGGTGCAAAATAAAAACTGGCTGCAGATGTACTGCTGCCTCATTCAGGGTGGTGGTGAGAGATGGAGGTAAGGGGGAAGCTCTCCCAGTGGACAGGGCTTCAGGCAGTGTGGAAAGAGAAGTATCCTGAAATCAGAGTCCACATTGGCTCCTGGGCAGTCTTGTGTGACTTGATGGGTTGGTCAGGGCGTGGAAGGAGGAAGGTTGAGAATACAGAGACCTGGGGAAGAGACATGTGACTGTGTCTATAGGATTTGGCACCCAGTGAAGATCCTGGCACAGATGTTAATATCTGCCAGAGAGAAACAACCCAGAAAAGGCATGACACAGGCAAGGAGAGAGAACGACTCGGTCAGCTCCTGTCTGTTCGAGCCTCTGCCATCGGTTGTCCCAGTGCCGGCACAGCGGGCTCACAAAGGGAAAGGCCATTGGTGGCAGGGGTAGAGGCTCTGTGTGTGCCAGATAGAAGGGCTCCAACTCGCCAAGGCTGAGCCACTGCCACAGCCGAAGGGCCAATTTGCGAGCCACAGAAACCAAAACCGAACCTCTAATCTTTCAAAGTGACTGATGAAAGAGTTGGTGGCGAGCTGATGACACTGGATCCCTTCACTCTGGAAGCGGGAGCAATTCATCTTGCCTGGAGGCAACACACATTCTGCTTCCCTGCCTGTAGCGTGTTGGCCAGCACCACAATCCATCTTACAATATTTGATCCACCAACATGGAGCTCTGCTTACTTGCCACCACCTTAGATCAGGCAGCCCACTTCGCAGCAGAGGAGGGATACCAGGTCATGGGTCTAGTAGTCCTCTCTGCAGCACTCAGAAGCTGATGCCTGAGAAAGTGATGCCAGAGCCTTCTGAAGGCATCTCTGAGGCTCCAGCTTGGAGATGATGCCCTTCTGGTATAGGGTGGCATTTTCTGGGATGTAGTATATGCCCTGAATCAAAGACTATGGCATGGTACCATGTCCCCTATTGGTAGAGCCAAGGCATGGATGTAGGCGTGGCCCTACTCAGCATCACCTCCAGTGACCCAGGTGGGGATTCTGGGTGCTGTACTCTGCAGCTTTAGGTTCTGATGATGCAGAGCTGCACTGGCCAACACAGTAGCTACTATCCCAATGTAGCTAGTTATATTTAAATTAATTAAAACAAAGTCCAAAATTCACTTCATGTATTTGTTGATTTATTTATTTATTGAGACAGGCTCTCACTCTGTCACTCAGGCTGGAGTGCAGTAGTGTGATCACAGCTCACTGCAGCCTCAACCTCCTAGGCTCAGACAGTCCTCCCACCTCAGCCATGTCTGGCTTATTTTCTTTTTATTTTTTGTAGAGACAGAATTTCACTATGTTGCCCAGGCTGGTCTCAAATTCCTGGGCTCAAGCAATCCTCCCGCCTTGGCCACCCAAAGTGCTGAGATTACAGGCATGAGCCACCACACCTGATCTTAAAATTCACTCTCTGTGTCACACTAGCCAGATTTCAAGGGGCTTAGTGGCCACATATGATTATTAGCTACCATGTTGGGCAAATCAGATATAGAACATTTCCATCATCATAGAAAGTTCTATTAGACAGCACTAGTCTATAAAGTCTCAGTTCCTGGAGAGCGAATACTTCTTCCAGGAGAAACCGTACGAGTCTCACTACATTTAAGCTATTGCTGCTGCCTTGTCACTTTGGGTTCCTCTTGCCAAGAGACCAGCAGACAAGAAAAAGAGTCACTTTGCTGGCAGGCAAATTATCCTCATTCTCCGGGAGGAGGAAGGGCTGTTGTTGCAGAACAATAGGACAGGCCCCCACGTGATCGGTCAGAGCATCTCTTGGTTACCAACACCCTGCCCAATTTTGATGGAAATGAACAAATGCTGCAGCCATGCCTGAGAAAGACTGTGGCCAGAGCTCGGGCTCCTCAGGGAGGAAGGTCTGGATTACTCTCCCAGATAAGCCAGCTAGGCCAGCAGAGGCACTAGAGGCAAAAGGTGAGGGTATAAAGACGGAGTAAAATAGAAGAGAGATAATGAGAAACAGCTACAGCCTCAGGACTGAATGCAGTCATGGGGATTACAATGTATATCAGTATCCTTTCTGTTCTCTGTTTCTCCAAGAAAAATGCCCGACCACCATCCTAGATGACCTGTTCCCACAGAGGATAAACGTCTATTCAAAGCAACTGGATTCTAGTGGTGCTCAAGGGGTAGATGTGGTGGATGCTGTAAGGCACCCCTTTCAGGGCCCAAGACTCTTTCCCTGTTACCCAAAGTACTTGCTGCTGATGGTGAACCCCTAAGTCTCTCCGGGAATTGCCCTGGGCTGAAGAGAGATGCTTCGCCCAGGTTATACCCAGTCCCTGAAGGCAGCGTCCAAGCATTGGTCGATAAAGGGAGACGAAGTCTAGCCCTCTGCAAGATTTAGATACTCAGCCCTGGGGCATTTTCTTCTATAAATACTTTTTTTTCCCCCCCAGAATTATTCCTTCAGTGTTTTTTGGTTTCTCTTTCTGGGCTAGTATCTTGAATTAAATTTCTATGGCTCATCTCTATGGTCTGCGGTTTCTGTGGTTTTGCCCGAGGAACTGGAAGACTTTTGCTGCTTTAGCTTCTAGTCCCTGTATTGAATTTCATATTTCTCTAATCATTTTTTTTTTAATTTCCAAGAACTCTTTCTTATTTGAGCGTTCCTTTTATACACCAGATGCCGTCCTTGTTGAATTGATGTAATAGGTTTGTTTTCGAGTTCTTTTCTGTTCTCTAAATTACCTATGTTTCTTCCAGAATTCATTTTTTCTTAGTTTGTTTTGGCCCCTCTCATTCTTCGCACTGCTGATGTCTCCCTGGGTGCTATTGCGTAATCTCCTGACCAGCCTCTCTCCTGAGTGAAAGGCGTGACTGGCAACTGGGAATGCTAATTAGTAGATTTTGCTCGAGGACAATGTGATGAACAATTTCCATTTGTCCTTCCAGCCACCCTTCTCCCATTCCTGCCCCACCCCAGCCCATCTCTGTCCCCTGGTGCCAAATTATGTCCCATGAATGAGGCACCCTGGTGAGAGGGGTAAGGGAGGGAACAGATTGTGGACTGGATATTTCCTTTCCTACCTTCCCAGCTTCCTTCCTGCTGTGCCCCACAAGAGAAGGTGTCAGATCTTTTTGAGATGACTTTCTCCCCATCTGGTTTTTGCTAAATGCTCTCTGACTTTGTCTCTTCAAGCCAGGGTTTGTGACAGCCCCCGTGTTGCTGGCTTCAGGTTCCCACACAATCCTTTGCTCTTCCCAACCACACTCACTTTCCACATTAGGTCCTGTCTTACCCTGACTTCTCTAGAACGCAAAGCCCGAATGTGCTATTGTTAAACGGAGTTCGATCTCAGAGCAGAGGAATAAGAGAATGGGAAGAGGAGGGAGAGCTGTTCTAGGAGGTGTGAGGGGCGGGCTGCTGCTTAGTGCAGGCGATAGCTCAATGCAACAGGACTGTGCTCTGAGCTGCGCTGTAAGTAGGACAATCTGTGGCGGCGGGGGCGGGGAAGAGGCGAGAATTAATCCACCTGCTCTCATTTCTTATTTGTCAAAAATTAGCTCCACAAGGTATTAACTCCCCCATGTGGTGAGCCCTGGGCATGACTGCATGGTGTCCCGTAACTCAGCATGGATCCTCAGGACAGGACAGAAAAGTTGTGCTTCCAGGTAGTAGGGAGGTGCTGACGGATTGCACCAGTGTCGTGCTGGTAAACATTTGACAACTGGTTCTCCTATTCCTATCTACCTTAAATAATGAAGTTCAGAAAATATGATTAAGTATAGAGTTTATTTGATTGCAATGCTTGAGGATAGACACCCGAGGACACTGCCAGCCAACAAATGGGGTCAGCATTCCAAAGTGAAGAAGTTACAGTTTTACTTATAGAAACAGATACATTTTAGCAAGATCACAACATTTTACACATGAGACCACTGCATATGTTACAGCGATTTTTTTTTTTTTCTTTTTTAAACAGGGTCTCACTCAGTTGCCCAGGATGGAGTGCAGTGGTGAAATCTTGGCTCATTGCAACCTCTGCCTTCCAGGCTCATGCCATCCTCCCACCTCACCCTCCCAAGTAGCTGGATTACAAGCCTGCGGCAGCACATCTAGCTAATTTTTTTTTTTTTCTTTTTGTAGAGACGGGGTTTCACTGTGTTCCCAGGCTGGTCTCAAACCCCTGGGCTCAAGTGATCCACCCAACTCAGCCTCCCAAAGTTCTGGCATTGCAGGTGCGAACCACCATGCCTTACCTTTACTGCATTTTGATTGGTTACAGTTGCTACGTTCAGAGAAAGATTACTTTATTAACACATGAGTAGGGGCAATGATCTAAAGGGGCCTATCTCTGGTGCCATTTGGTCTTAATTATTTACAGAAAAAAAGGCAAAAGTTGCAGCTGTATACCCGTGACTCAAGTCACATGGCCACGTTCTTCTCAAGGCTCAGAATAATTTAAAGCTCCAACAGCTTTAAGTTGAATTACTTAATTTCACATTTCTATGGTATAAATATTCACCATAGCTGATGTCAAGCTACCAACATACCGACTCTGAAGATAACTTGAAAAGATGATTCAATAGATGTAAATAGCTCAAGAGCATGGCCGGGCATGGTGGCTCACGCCTGTAATCCCAGCACTTTGAGAGACTGAGACTGAGGTCAGGAGTTCGAGACCAGCCTGGCCAACATGGTGAAACCCTGTCTTTACTAAAAATACAAAAATTAGATGAGCATGGTGGCACACACCTGTAATCACAGCTACTTGGGAGGCTGAGGCAGAAGGATTGCTTGAACCCAGGAGGCGGAGATTCTAGTGAGCTGAGATTGTGCCACTGAAGTCCAGCCTGGGTGACAGAGCGAGACTCTGTGTCAAAACAAAACCAAAGGAAAACATAAATAAATACATTAAATAGCTCAAGAGCAAAAATAATAGTCAAATGTCATAAAATAGAGAGTGATCAGTTTCGAGTGTTTGTTATCTTCCTTTTTAATGTAATTTGCTTAATTATAAGTTTATATCACTTATTTTTTAATAATGGTTGTGTTTAGCTCTTGCAAGCTCATGAGGCCTGGCTACACACATTGCTGGATTGCACCAGCAAAAAAAAGCAGTTGATCACTGCAGCAGTGGCTGGCCCACAAGACAGGTGAGGCCCAATGGATCGGAATTGGTGCATCAGAGGAGTCTGGTAGATTACCTTGCAAATACACCCTCCTTACACTATCCTAACTTGAGTGTCAGGACCCTCGTGATACAATTGAGTAGGTGTGGGACTCTTGCTACACCCTCTTGTAGGGGAGGGAAAAATGGCTTCCCTTCACCCTTCTGGGTGCTTTGGCCAGGGTATTAATTAAATTGACATAAGACAGATTAACAGGAGAAAAACCATATTAATTACATACATACACCAGAGTCCAACAAAAATATGAGGGTCGAGGAAGGGCCAGGTGATTGCAGCTTATCTGGCATCCTGAGCTACAGAAGGAAATGGTGGCTTAGGTCTTCTGCGGTGTGGTAAAAGCAAATTATGGGAAGGCAAGGGAAGGAAATGTATGGTGAATAAAGCTTGTTATGCAGATGAAAAGTCTCTCGGGTAATAAACATTGACTCAGAGCAGTTCTCTTACTGACACAGGTACTTTTACTAATATATATTTCCCTTATAGATGTGGATTTTCTTTACAAAAGGGCAACTTTTCAAACTGGCTCCTGTGTCTGCAGTTTCCCAAAATAACCAGCTGAAAATATGCTGTGTGGCATGTTTTGGTCTCCCATAGTCATATTTTGGGGTGGTGTGTCCTGAACCCGAACACTCTGAAGACACCAGAGTCAGGAAGATTTTCTTTGAGAGATACCAACCTCCACTCAAGAGAACATACCCTTCCCTGTACATTCAACTTCTTTAGAGGCTTCTCAGCTTCTGATGGGAATTCTCCACATGCAAATAAGATCCCTGGGATGAGTTGTGCAAACATTCTGTCATTCCCACCATTTTCAGCCCATTCCTCACTCCCTCCAATGCCTGCCAACTCCAAACCTGGAGCCAGTCTTGGAATTCACACAGTATCTTAGCATCATCCGAGCTGCTCCATCCACTCTGTTTTGTCGGCCAACACGTTTCTCATACTATCTTTTTCCCAGAAATTTGTTAGGATCTCTCTTCTACTCATCCACAACCCTCAGGTCTCTTTATCTTTATGGGTTTACTTCTTTTGGCACTATTAAACTTTTATTTCCATTGGATTTTCAAAAAGCAGAAATGATGACAAATTTCTTTACAGATTTAATTGGCTTTTATTTGCAATTCATGAATTGGGGTGGCCTCCATCCTACAAAATAGAATGAGAGTTCCCACGGAGCAATGGCAGAACAGTGGGTTTTGTAAGTTGGAATAGGGAGACAGAACAATAGGAAAAAAACACTGACTGGTTATTGTCAGCTTACTTCAGGTTTTTTCGGATTACTTTTTTCTGTAAAGGTTAAAGCAAAGGGACCATTTTTATTACACTCACTCAGGTAGACTAGAATCTCCTGTTTTCAGTAAAAAGCTGGTCTGGTCTGTTTGGGGATCTATCTGCTTCCTTAAAGTTCTAGTTTGATTCTGTGGCATTTTGTGTGAGTGACTTTGTTTTGATTTTGTCTATTCTGCTGGGGCCTAGTACAGGGAGCTCAGTCTAAAGTGATGGACTCCCATAATATTTGTTTAACAGGATGTTAGGAGCCACAGGTCACTTGTTTTGTTTGGTTTTGTTTTGTTTTTTAAAGTCAGCAAAGGCTTATGTGTGATTAAGTAAAGCACAGGAATTAATTTCCATGAATGTGACTACTTAATTCTGTAATTATTTATAAGGGAGTTAAAAGTAAGTGAAAAACTTAGTGACAACCTTGAACTCCCAGATTACCACCTGTCTCTCAGCAAATTGCATTGTGAAAAACTTAAGTAAATGAAATCATCTCAGTACACTTAAAATCTTGAACACTGACTTGATTTCTGACCTAAGGAAACCCTCTACAGTCATATTTTGGTGTGATATATCCTGAGCCCCAACATGATGTTCATATTATCTACCTGTTAAACAGACTGAGAGTGCTTATGAAAGTGACATGAGATTCATTTGCATTGTTAGTACTTTAAAGTCTGTTGTATGAAAGGTATTAATTCAGGAGTGAGATTTAACAACTCATTTGTTCCCAGGGATTTATTGAGCATTTATTGTATACACAGCCCTGTGTAAACCAAAAATAAAATTAAGCCCCTCAACCAATTGAATGGACTTCCCCACCATTGGCCAAGGGCATTGCGGGTAAACCTGAAAAACAAGTTCAGGCCATGGTGGGAATGGGGGTCAGACATGCCTCATTATACCCTCCTCCTTCTGGAATTCAGGCAGAACTGACCAGCTTTAACATTAAAACAGACGTCTTAAGACTGACCAAACAGACTCTTCATAGTAATGCAATACATCACAAAATGACAGATCACAGGCCCTGAAAGAAATCAAAGTATTTTACCCTGAAATACATTTCTTTGACATCTGGCAAAGCTGTCTCTTTTGGGGGATATCTACATCCTGTAGAGAATCCCCCTTCCCTTTCCAGGTCTTTTCCTGATCCAGGAGAGACTAACTAGGAGTCTGGCGCCCAGAAATCTGATAAGAAATATTCACCACATCTTCTCTCCGAAGCCTACTACTTAAAGACTTCATCTTCATAATAAAAGCCTCGGTCTCCACAATCTCTTATCTTAACCCAGACATTCCTTTCTATTGATTCCAGGTCTTTACATAATAACTCAACTCTTTCAACCAATTACCAATCAGAAAACCTTTGAATCCACCTATAACCTGAAAGCTCCCCACCCCTCAAGTTTTCCCACCTTTCTGAACTGAACCAATCTACACCTTACACATTGATGTATAAGGTAATTGATGTCTGCTTGTAATTTCTGTACCCCTAAAATGTATAAAATCAAGCAGTAACCCAGTAACCCAACCATCTTGGGCGTGTGTTCTCAGGACTCCCTGGGGCTGTGTCAGGGACACATCCGCCATCGTGGCAAAATAAACATTTAAATTGATTAAAACTTGTCTCAGATATTTTTTGTTTTATACCTGTATTAGGACGTGACAAATTAAAAAGAAAAAAAAAACACTGAATTTCTGTCTATAAAATATATTTATTTTGAGTAAAGTGAGGTTATGTTAATTGGTACATATTACAAAGGATAATAATAAAATGGAAAATTGGTAAAATTTTAAAGAAAACATTATGAAGATATTACTAAAAGTTAATTGCCTCATGTTTTCATCCTGTTTTTGAGATCTAACCTTATCTTTGTGTTAGAGGTGTTACTGAGCACAGGTTCTTGGGCTCCCGTTATGTTAGAAATTGAGGTGAGGCCAGAAGAGTTTTTCCAGACAAGGCCTCATTGGAGCTTATGCCTGGACATAAGGGAGGCAATGAGAGAGAGAGAGAGAGATAGAGAGAGAGAGAGAGAGAGAGAGAGAGAGAGAGAGAGAGAGAGAGAGATTGAGAGAGACAGAGGGAGAATTCCCTGGCTGACTTTCTGACAAGAGCCCGTAGGGCTTTTATATTAGGCAAAGCACAGGAGTTGACAGCCAGAGTAGAGTATGCAGGTATGCATTATCTGGTTGCTATGGTTATCCTGAGTAATGGGCCCCCTGCTGGTCTGGCAGAAGTAACAATTCCCTGGAGCAATGATTCACCCAATGATTCTAAAGAAAGTGGCTTCTTTTCTATAGATAAAGGATTCTCTTAGTGGAGTGAAAGATCAGACAGATAAAGGTCAGCGGGTAGAGCTAAGTCCTCATGATCTCTGGAGGAGTTACTCCAGGGATACTTACATTGTTTATGAAAGCTCTTTTTCTTCCTTGGGACTTAGGTAATATCTTCAAATTATCTTGTCTTTAAAATTTGTGTATCTGGAAGGAACCTGAAAAATCCATCTCGTCCAAGTCCTCTATCACTGTGACTCAGAGTGATGGAGTGGCTTACGTGGCATCCCACGGGAGCTGCTTCCAGACCCTGCCTCCTGCCTGTCCCCTTCCACTGACTCCTGGTGCATAGACTTTGAAGATCATTCAAGAGTTTTGCAGAAGCTGCTGAATGAAAATATATTATTGCCTCCTTGTTTATCTGCTCTTGTGTTAAGGAAAATTGAGAAAATGAGTTTGGAAATTTGAAAATGCAATAAAGTAGCTAGATGCTGGCAACACACAAAAAGGTAGGAGCTATGATCCTAGCATTGGTCACAGTGAATGCACTATTCATTTTAACAGAAAAATTATATGCTAGCATCTATGAAAACACATGAGTTTAGGTTCTCTTACCAGTTCATGGATGGTTTTCAGTGCATTCATAACCATGTATTCTCTTGAGATAAATGTTTTAAAAAATTTAAGTCATTAAAAATATTAAAACCTTTCCTTTTTCCTCTCATTATTCCCAAATCTCAATAAACCATTGCTTTGTGTGAAGGAAACTCAAAACAGAGAAATGGGTGTGTCTTCCTAAAACTTTTTCAGATGGAGTGCCAGTGTTTTGTGGAAATGGGGTTATAAGTGCCTTGTCTGGGTTTCTTAGTTCCAAGCATCATCTACATATTACTCCAAACACAATCTGTATCCTTGCAATGAGTTTATGATGTTCATTGTCCTCGTTAAACCACTATTACAAAATTATAACTGAGAGAGTAAAAGAGACCTGACCTAACCAACCATATCTTGCTTCTAACCTCCAAGCTGCCCTTGTTTATTCCTGGGCATAGGCCAAAATAACTTTGGGAGAAACTTTGTTTCTAGTTCATAGTTTAAAACAAAGATGATAACAGCCCTTTCCCCAAACAAACCTCTTTCTTGCCTGGAGACTAGACTGCCTTTGTAAGACTAAAAAATTAGCCAAAATATTAGAAATTATGGGTTAGGAGTCATGCAGCTCAAGGCTACAAGATTCTCACACTCTCCAAATTGCTCCTGGAGATAACCTTGAAGCAGCTACGTTGTCTGGGATAAATACCAGTGGTTCGTCATCTGGCGCCAAGAAAATGTAGGACAGGGACACACACGAGGAGTTTAGGAGCAAAGGTTTAACAGGCAAAAGAAAGAGAAAGAAACAGAAAGGAACATAGCTCTCTCTCTAGCGAGAAAGAGGGGACTTCCTAGAGGAAAAGGCAGGCTGGCGGTGGATGTGCTGGATTTTATAGTCATGCGTCTAATTTACATAGGGCTCACAGACTGATTCCATCAGCTATGACATTTACACAGTATGGGAAGAAGGCTGGCCACCCCACACTAATCTTATTATGCAAATAAACTTTCCCCTCGGCCGGCACCGTCTTGTCTGCTCCTTACTGTACACGTGGCTGACAAAGAGAAGGAAGAGGGAGCCACCATCTTGAACATGATTGGCACAACTGCTGGCATCTATGTCTGCTCTTTTTGTTGATTTTACAGGCTGCTCTTTGTTAGAAAGGAAAATAATTTGGGGCAGCTTTTC
The DNA here is from genome assembly GCF_037993035.2 of Macaca fascicularis. Classification (NCBI taxonomy): domain Eukaryota; kingdom Metazoa; phylum Chordata; class Mammalia; order Primates; family Cercopithecidae; genus Macaca; species Macaca fascicularis. Next base: position 66,513,570 of record NC_088384.1, read on the forward strand.
ATTAAAAGGAAAACCTTACCAAGGCCTTCTGTACCCTCACTTATTTTGCAGACGCTGCACTTGATGGATCAGCAGCCAGATCAATAAACTGGCCCATCTGATCTTGTGGTCTACACCCAGGAACTGACTCAGCACAGGAGGACAGCTTCGACTCCCTATGATTTCATCTCTGACCCAACCAATCAGCACTCCTGACTCACTGGCTCCACCACCCACCAACTTATCCTTAAAAACTGTTATCCCTGAATGCTCAGGGAGACTGATTTGAGTAATAATAAAATTCTGGTCTCCCAAACAGCTGGCTCTGCGTGAATTACTTGTTCTCTATTGCAGTTCCCCTATCTTGATAAGTTGGCTCTCTAGGCAGCGGGCAAGGAGAACCTTTTGGGCAGTTATAGTCAACACTGACTCTAGATCTCACAGGCAGTCAGAAGTAGAACCAAAGATTCTGACATCAGAACTTACATCCTTAAACCTATGCAAAAATGCTGGGTGAAAGAACCAATAGTTCTGGGTGGTACGCTTTCTTTGGGAGGAAGTAGAAGATGGATCATCGGAATTTGCATGGTGGTAAACCTGGATGGGAATTTGGGAGGAGTCCCGATTTGAGAGTAGCTCAAGCTAGGACTGAGAAATAATACATGATGCAAATGCCAGAAGGGAAGATTGGAGTCAAGTCTGGAGATCCTTCAATGCCAATCATATTCATTAGCAAGTGGGTTAGCGCTTTTCACAGAGATCCAAATATTGCAATCTAAATATATTAGGGGGTTATTCTGTTTCAGAAAAGAAGCCAGGAAGTCAGCTCTCCAGGGCTTCAGGGACCCAGAGTCTTGCTGCTTTTCCATCCTCAGGGTCACAGATTAGCACAGGAGCTCCAGTCATCTTTGAAGATGCCTTTGAAAAAGTATAACAGTGAAAAAATTATGACAGTGAAAGATCTGACCTAACCAACCCTCAGCTTGCCTTTAACCTCCAAACTGTCCTTAATCCCTGGGCCTGGGCCAAACCAACTTTGGGAGACATTTAGTTTACAGTTTAATGATAATACCCCTTTCCAAAACTAAACTGCCTTTGGGAAGCTAATGAAAGAATCAGATTAGGAGAAAGAGGAGCCTGGATTCTGCTAATGTGTAGACATAAATGATTATCAGCCATTTTTCTGGAGGTGACAAGATTTGCAACTTCCCCAATTATTCCTGCAGATAACATCATTATTGTAGAACCTAAGACTGGCCTTTTGAGATATCTTTTTAGTTTTTTGCATTTCTGATGATGATGGCTCCACCTGAACCTGCCAAACATCCTGTGACGTCACTCAGAAGAGGACCACTTTCCACACCCCTATTCTCTTGCCTGCTAGACTTTCAGGGAGATTGGGTTGAGTAATAACTCCATCTCCCACGTGGCATGGCTGGCCTTTTGTCTTTCTTTATTGCAATGCCGTGGTCTCAGTGAGTTTGTCTGTGTCGTGGGCAGAATGAACCCATGGGGCAGTTACATCTTGTCTGTGTTCTAGGTCCAGTTCGAGAAGGGAAGAGTGAAAGGGTACTAGGTCATATCCCTCCAGCTGAGTCAGCTCTGCTAAAACAGCTTATTATGGGAGTCTTGGTGACTTTGTCTTGTTAAAAGAAAAACTTCAGCCGAATTAAATTTAAAGGAGTTTAATTGAGCAATGAATGATTCATGAATTGGGCAGCCCCCAGAATCACAGCAGATTCAGAGAGAGTCCAAGGATGCCTTGTGGTCAGAACAAATTTATAGACCAAAAAAGTAAAGTGAGGTACAGAAATTGGAAGTGAGGTACAGAAATACTTGGATTGGTTACAACACGGCGTTTGCCTTATTTGAACACAGTTTGAACACTCAGCAGTGTGTGACTGGTTGAAGTACTGCCGCTGGGATTGGCCAAGACTCATTGATTGTTACAGGTGCATACTCCTAAGTTAGGGTGCCAACCTCGTCTACCTAAGTAAGTTAGGTTGGAGTTCATCCACAAGGTCTCAAATGTACAAGTACGGAGTCCTTCTCAGGCCATATTTAGTTTGCTTTAACAGTCTACATCTCATAGGTCACCCCTGGCTGCAAGGGAGGCTGGAAAATGTCATCTTTTAACTGAACATTGCTTCCTAGAACAAACTTAGTGTTCTAAGGCAGAAATGAAGAAAGGTTGTTGGATAGGTGATGTCAATTTCTCTAGCCTGAAGAGTGTAGACTATTTTCTTAGGCCATGGGAAATCGTTGGACAATTTTGAGGAGAAGGGTGATGGAGTCAAGAAGATGAAATTGACAGAAGTGTGTGAAAGCAAATAGATCAAGCAGAGGACGATGTGCATGGATATGCACAGAAAGTGGAAGAATAGTCCAACGTACTCATAACCATCTGGAAACCTGAGGCATTTGGATGGCCCAGCTTCAAGAAATACCTTTCCCAAGACAGGTGCGGTGGCTCATGCCCATAATCCCAGCAACTAAGGAGGCAAGAAAATCACTTGAAACCAGGAGTTCAAGAACAGCCTGGGCAACATAATGAGATGCCCATCTCTAGTAAAAATAAAAATTTAAAAACTAGCCAGGTGTGATGGCATGCACTTGTTGTCCCAGCTACTCAGGAGGCTGAGGCAGGAGGATCACTTGAGCCCGGGAGTTCAAGGCTGCAGTGAGTTATGCTTGTGCCACTGTAGTCTAGCCCGGGCAACAGAGCAAGACCCCTTCTCTAAAATAAATAAAATTAAAATTTTTAAAAAGAAATACCTTTTCTGCAGCACTAGAAGTTGCAGGCCTGAAAGCTAACTGAATCTTTTTAGATTCAGTATGAAAATTGATGTCAGCTTTCGTGCAATTAGCAACTTTATCAAATGCTATTCCTTCTAGAAAGCTACTCTAAAGCATTTTCTCTTCTGCCCTTTGCATTCATTTTAACACTAATATAACATTTTGTAATTGAATAATATTTCAAATCATCTTAAATTTGAATTGGGCTTGGAAATTCTGTCATCCTTAGGATGTCAGCACCAAGTTTTATTGAATTTATAGTCACAATCGAATGGGCATTTATTTTTTTATTTTTCAAGATGGAGTCTTGCTCTGTCTCCCAGGCTGGAGTGCAGTGACACGATCTCAGCTCCCTGCAACCTCCACCTGCCAAGTTCAAGCAATTCTCCTGCCTCAGCCTCCCAAGTAGCTGAGACTGCAGGTGTGCACCACCTGTAGTAATTGCTTGTATTTTTAGTAGAGATGGGGTTTCACCATGTTGGCCAGGCTGGTCTCGAACTCCTGACCTCAAATGATTCGCCCGCCTCACCCTCCCAAAATGCTGGGATTATAAGCATGAGCCACTGCGCCTGGCCTCAAATAGGCATTTATATCAGTGAGATGTTCATGAGCTTTATAACTCAAAAAACAAAGCCCAAATACACAAAATAAACTCAGCAATAATAAATAAAGAATATGAGCTAGTGTGCACATAGCGTATAATAATCATGATAGAATCATTGTTGATCTGATGTGACTTTTGATTATAGCCATTGTAATGCTTGTGAACTTCTTTTAATGGATACCTGGATTGGGAACACTGAGATTTCTGAGATATTTCAGAGACAAGGGGATGGAATATTTGAAATTAGAATTGTTCTGTAAATGGCATCGACTTCCTGCCTTGGTTATCCACACTATGAATATTAAAAATCATAAGGTTTATGTTTGAACTACAAGCATTTTCTTTTAAAAAGGGACACATAAATGGTGTGATCTATCTTGTTGTCATCTTCCTAAAAGTTGAAAGACTGCTGTTATTGCAAGGAATGGCTTGAGATGGCCAGTTTCCAGGCCACAAAACCCTCTGAAGACTTTCAGGGACCGAGCTACAGAAAAACAGGCACTTCTATGTCAGCTGCTTAGAGAATGCTAAAGAATACATACATCCATGAGATACATTCTTGTTTACCACTGACTTGTTCTCTTACCTTAGTAGGACATACTTGCTTTAAAGCCCATAAATATATATTATCTTTAGTGGTTTAAAACTAGTTTTCAGGTGGGCATGGTGGCTCACACCTATAATCCTGAGGCAGGAGGATCTCTTGAGTCCACGAGTTCGAGACCAACCTGGGCAATATAGCAAAGCCCCATCTCTACGAAAAATACAAAAATTACCTGGGTATGACGGTGTGCACCAGTCGTCTCAGCTACTTCGGAGGCTATGGCAGGAAAATTACTTGAGCCCAGGAAGTGGAGGCTACAGAGCCATGATCGTACCACTGCACTCCAGCCTAGGTGACAAAACAAGACCCTGTCTCAAAACAGGACAAAACAAAACAAAACAAAAAGCCTCGTTCTCTTATGAAAAAAATGAGATTCTACTTCTGAAATGCAGATGCTAAAAACTGATGCTGTCAGGGCAGGAAGTGTCTCTTTTTGTAGAAGAGTTTCATTTTAAAACATAATTTCCCATCCCAAAGTCTGCACGACTTGCAGAGGAAGGAAAGCATCACATGACCATATAATTCCATGTGACTGTAGAGTATTAGCAATTCCATAAGCACCTGTTTTTTAGGAATCACATGGGAAGTTTCTCTCTCTCTTAATGTGCTACACAAAGCTGTATCCCCTTAATTTTGTCCTTCAGTCAAGAATTTACTCTCCAAAGGATATCAAATTTTTTGCTGTCATAGCAACTCTTTCTGGCATCTGAACCCACACCAGCTTATGCAGCCCAACTCTTTGATGGAGTCTAGTGGCTACTGCATGCACCATCCAATAATGTCAGCAATTGTTCCACCAGTAGATGCCCCAGCCATTTGGGTCATCTCTTCAGTGGTATGTTTGAAAAATATTCTTGACAGATCTCATTTCCTTTGTACAAAATTGTAAGCAGGAGTTTTTCTTGGTCCACACAGAAAGGTAGGAAGTTACAAAATAGAGATGATTTCAGTTCATTACTTCAAATCATACCGCATTTACTTGTGGGGAAGAATTTTGGTTTGAGTTGGGCACTTTGGCCTCTTTAATTCGCTAATTACCAGTATTAAATGTTTCTCTTTGATAGTGAATTTCTGGCAAAGCATCTGTTTTCATTCTGTGAACTATTGAGGATTATAAATTCTGAAATCTCCGCAGATGGGTTAATGATGTGCTAAACACAGTTTCACAGGGAGACAGATGGAGGCAGTTCCACAGCACAAGCAGCTGGGGATGCAAGGGTCTGGACTGCAGGGCCTGGTCCAGGGGACTTACCAGAAATCACAACAATAAAAAACAATACATCTTCATTGGAGTTTGACAGTGATTGTTATTCTTTCTAACAGAGCGATAACCTGACTTGCCTACAAAAAAGTGCGTTGTCAAGAACAAATCTAGCAGAGGTTGGGTGAATATTTGGTGGCCGACTGTCAAGGTCTCCTCTGGCTTTGCTCTGCCCATCCCCCGTCACATTTCTGCAAATTTTCCCTGCAGGATGTCTTGTTCTTAAGGAATTCAGGTGTCACAGGCAGCATCCTTTAGCTTCCTTGTAATATCAACGGATCCCTCCATAATGCCACCCCAAAGGGAAACTGGGGTGCTCACCATACATTAGAGAGAGGTAGTTCTAACACAAGTTTCCTAATCTTCCTTCCAGCCAGATGGCTGCCCCCTAGGCCCCACCTATATGGAAATTTTGGATCAGTTGCTGTTTAGAGGATTAAGTTTATCCCAAACAGACAGAGAGGCTTCTCCCTACATCACAACAAAGCTGGAGAGTGAACCAGCACAAGGACCAGCCCCCCGTCAGACATCTGGACAGCAGGAAGTCTGCTCCTCTTTGGAAACCCAGAGAGAGCCAACCAGCCTTTGAGAGCTTTATGAAGGCGAGAGCTGTTGTGTGGAGTGTGAGGAGCAACACTGTCTGACTCTGCCAAAACACCTAAAGGAAAGGTCTGCCTCTGGCCAGGGGTAGGTACCAGGCAGAGCCATAGTCAGCCAAGCCACACAGCCTCCGACTTCAGCCTCCAGAGGCAGGCACCCAGTGGAATTCCTTGCCAACCCTCACCACAGTAAGTGGTGACGGGAGATCTGGTTGTCTTACCTGCAGTGCACACTTTGGAGAACAATAGGAGTAAAGTACGCAGGAAGAACCCCAGACTTAGCACATGCTACCTGGGCGCTGATCCTGAGACAGGGTAGAGACAGAATTTGGGCCCCACTCACTTGTCTCTCACTGAGGATCTCTACCACGAGCTGGTGACTAGGAGGCCCCAGGGCTGGAGGGGATCCCAGCGAGGCCATCCAGACCTTGCCCCATAAATCTTGCTCAAGGTGCCATACCTATTGATTGAGGAAACTTGAGGAAGCTAAAATAAGCAGCTCCCACCTTAAATCTTACTCAAAGAGGTTAACCCTAATGCCTGCATGCCCACAAGGCCAGAAGAAAAAGTGATTCTTAACCTTAGCTTCATTATAGCACCAAAAATCACACCCGGGTAGAGACTGAACATCCGAATGAGACGTGACACAGGAAGAAGCGTGTTATCATCTGCACAGGTGCTAAGCGTTCCCGCCTATACATGTCTAACGTCACTCCTTTCCTGCTGTTGCCCCTGTAAAAATGCCTTTCCAATGCCCTCCAGGGAGCCAGCTAGGGAATCTTTTCCCTGCGCTGCCTCCCTTATGCCTGGGCACAGTCTCATAAAGCCTTGTCTGGGAAAACTCTTTTGGCCTCATGACAATTCCTATTTGCATTGAGAGCCCAAGAATCCGTGGTGGGTAACAATCTGACCCAGCCACCATGCCAGGCATGGGAATACAGCTATGAATGGAAACAGTCCCTGAGCTCAAGGAGCTCATAGGTGGAAAAGGAAGGGAAGCACTGAACAGTGTGGTCAACCAAGACAGGCAAAGCCTCGGTGGGAGTGCTTAGCAGGGGCTCTGCAAGAAGACACTGTGGGCCACATTCTCTTGGCCCACCTGGTGCTCACCTCCAGTTGGTGGGTAATTTCTATGCACACTGGGGACTTGCTACTTCAAGAATCTGCCAGTCTCTCCCTTCTTCTCTATAGGAGGACTGCAGGCAGGCCAGGAAGTGTTGAGCACTTAAGGCCCCCGAGACAACATTCAACCAGTTGGTGACTACATGCCGTGGCTTCCTCCCCACTCTCTGGGGCAATCCTCAGGTGTGCTCCACCGTCTCCCAGAGGTCCCTGGTAGGAGTGAGCCCAGTGGCCCTCTACGGTAACTCACTCATGGGCATACCCTTTATTGACTTCCCTGCCTCACTTCCCCACTCTTCACAGGGCTTTCTGGGTTACCTCCCAAGTAAACCACTTGGCTCAAACCCCTGTCTCAGGCTCTGCTTTGAAGGAGAGCCCAGGCAAAGAGGAATCTGGGATATTACATGGCACTTTTGTGCAAATTAGAAGATGGTCCCTTTCCCCATGCCCCCTGGAGGAGGCAGCCCGGGGCAGAGTGCATCCAGCAGAGAGTGACCCAGCCTGGATGTAACCATCTTTCTCCAGCTGCCTGTAGGACAAGCACCTTTCAAATAGTGCTTGTGGGGGTTCTCTGACACTTCCTGATAGCCAGGACTCAGCAAACACATCCCTCGTTTCCCTGAGATATGAAGCACAGATACGTGGTCTCCTATGCAAACTACTTAGGCCAGATAAGTATCAGAAATTGAACAGTTCATATCCCATATTTGACGTATCACCCCCAGAAGAATCTGGGACCACACTCCCAGTTTAATCAATCAGTTTAAAATTTCTAGGACAGGCATGGTAGCTCACGCCTGTGATCTCAGCACTTTGGGAGGCTGAGGCAGGAGGATCACTTGAGCCCAAGAGTTCAAGACCAACCTGGGCAACATAAGGAGACCCAGTCTACAAAAATTAAAATTAAAAAAATGTAAAAATAAAATGAAATACAATTTCTGCTTCTGCATGTTTAACATAAGGAGTTTACCCCAACTCTCCAAAAACTGTTGGTTCTCAGAAGATTTCAAACTGTAGACAAGGAATTGTGTGCTGTTTGATGTCCTGTCCATTCAAATAGTATGACTCCAAGGCCCACTTCATGCCCCTCCTCTTTCACGACCTCTTCTCTGAATTGTGAAGGACTCACGGGGCTCACCATCTATACCATAAAATACAGCACCACCAATGCAGTACTCCTCTCTATTTTCTCATAGATTTTCATGCATTCGTTCTGTCTTCTGTTTCAGTTCTGTAAGTCCTTGAAGGTAGAAATCACGTTTTACGTAGGATGTTGGATTGGATAGGATTTGGGGTTACGTGAAAAACAAATTCAAACCAGAGTTTTAAAAGCTGAATTTTTTGGCAGGGTGCAGTGGTTCATGCATGTAATCCCAGCACTTTGGGAGGCCAAAGCCGGTGGGTCACTTGAGTCCAGGAGTTCGAGACCAGCCTGGGCAACATGGTGAAACCCCATCTCTAGAAAAAATACAAAAATTAGCCAGGTGTGGTGGCATGCACCTGTAGTGCCACCTACTTGGAGGGGGGCTGAGGCTGGAGGTTTGCTTGAGTCTGGGAGGTGGAGGTTGCAGTGAGCAGTGATTACCACTGCACTCCGGCCTGAGTGACGGAGCAAGACTCTGTCTCAAAAAAAAAAAAAAAAAACAAAACCCGAATTTTTGCTTTTGTAATTGAAAAGTGCAGAATTAGCCTTTGATTCAGGTCCAGATGAACTCAGGGGCTCCACCCATCCATCAGGGCTCTGTCTTGTGGTTCTCTCTGTGTCTCTTTGTTCCGTCTTTGCTCCTCCTTTCTTGGTGTTATTCTTGGCTGGCTTTCTCCATGCGGTAGCCCCAAAAGACACAAAGCTTACAGCAGTTAGCTGAGCAATCCCCAGGGAGAGACAGCTTCTGTGTCCTGATACTTTCACAAAACTCCCACCAAGCCCTCTCATTGGCCAGCTTGGCCCTGATCCAATATCCTTGGCCAAGGGCGGTGGCAACTGGTGCTTTCGGATGCTGTTGGTGGAATGCAAAATGATACAGCTCCTAGCAAGGGGCAATTTTATATACGTGCATGCTCTGATCCAGCAATCTCACCTCCAGAAGGCTGTCCTACCAGTACAGTGCAACAAACAGCGTATGTATGCATAAGGCAATTCATCACAGAACTTCATAATAACAAAAGATTGGAAATAATCAGTTGCCCATCAACGAGAGACTGGCTTAATCGACTGTGGCACATTCATACAACGGATCTGCTAAAAGGAGTGAAGAATATTGTGATGGTTAACTTTATATGTCAACTTGATGGGACCCTGGGGTGGCCTACATATTTGGTCAGTCATTATTCTGGGTGTTTTGGATGAGATTAGCATGTAACTCAGTAGGTGGAGTAAAGCAGATTGCTAGTGCTAATGTGGGTGAGCCTCAGCCAATCAGTCGAAGGTCTAAACAGAACAAAAAGGCTGGCCCTCTCCAGCAGAAGATAATTCTGTCTGGCGTCCTTGGAGCTGGGATGTTAGTTTTTTCCTGTCTTCAAACTGAAACAACGGCTCTTCCTGAGTCTTGAGCCTGCCAGCCTTGGACTGAAACTACACCATGATTTCTCCTGGGTCTCCAGCTTGCTGACTCACTCTGCAGACCTTGGAACTTATCAGCCTCCATTACTGTGTGAGCCAATTCCTTGTAATAAATATCTTTCTATATATACATATGTACACATTGACACAAATATATACAACTATATTCCTTGCCAAACACACATCCTATTGAGTTTGTTTCTTTGGAGAAAGAACCCTGACTAATACAAAAATTTGACATTTACCATTATGGAGTAGTCTCCAGTATACTTCATTAAATGACACAAACAAGACAGAGAGAAGTGTATGTGATTTGTTAGCATATATACATTTTGCTTATATTTTTTAAAATGGAAAGGTAAATAAGAAAAAAATCTGAATGTTATCTGTAGGACACAAGGAAGAAGAAAGTGAAAGAATCAGAGATTTGGCTTTGGAAACATACACATACACACACACATGCACACGAGACAGCATCTCGCTCTGCTCACTCAGGCTGGAGTGCAGTGGCGCAAACACAGCTGTCAGGCTCAAGCAATCCTCCCACCTCAGCCTCCTGAGTAGATGGGATTACAGTTGGTCACCACTATGCCCAGCTATTTTTTTTTTTTTTTTTTTTTTTTTTTTTTTTTTTTAGAGTTAGGGTCTCCCTAACTGCCCAGGCTGGTCTTGAACTCCTGGACTCAAGCAGTCCTCCTGCCTCGGCCTCCCAAAGGTATGAGCCACTGTGCCTAGCCTAAATAAATATTCTTAAGTGATTATAAAACAAAATCAAATGAAGTATTTCTCATATTATACTTTCCTAGATTCAAATTAGGAAACCTGGCCTGATGAAGTATGTCTGGGACCCCCCATCCACCAACTGAAAAAAGTCATATTGAAGTAAGACAAAATTTTGCATTTTCTAGGATAACATGAAGCTGTGCAGAACCAATGGGACAGAATGTTTGACATTGGAACAGTGTGAGCAAATGTGGGGCCTTGTGGTTGCTGCACCCTTTGAAGCACTCAATAATGCTTCCTGATTCAATAAATGTCAATCAATTAACCTACATAGGGAGGCTGATATTGCTAAAGTTACTCAGCCTGGAACAATGAGAAACTTCTCAGATTGCTATAAAACTATACTATAGATGGAAAGCATCCTGTTATAGGCAGAAAATGGAACAAGCATGAAAAACAGTAATCCCAGGCAGCCTTGTGAGATGGTGAAAATCTGCAAGCCAGAAAAATGTGCAGATCCAGGGACATTCAGTCAAGGTCTGAGAAAGAATCTAAGGATCCGAGCAAGGACTTGTCAAAACCCATGCTTCATTTTTGGAGCAGAACAAGCTCGGAAGTTCACCTCATGGAAGCTTTGACACAATCTCATCTGAGAAATTGGGACATTTTAAAGTACTTTGCATCCAACTGCTCAAATTGTGGGCTTTCAAATCATGAGGCTGCAAGGGACTAATCTAAGTTATGTGGTAATCCATCACTCCATGTAACAAAATATTTCATGATAAATCACTAAAAATATCTGCTGCTTCATTAAAAGAAGACCTCTATTTGATAATGTGTGCTCAAGATGAAAGAGAAGTGGCTTATGATGGACATCCCATCCTGCTTACCCACAGCAAAGCTGGAACAGGGCCAGGCACTGTGGCTCACGCCTATAATCCCAACACTCTTGGAGGCCGAGGTAGGTGGTTTGCTTGAGCCCAGGAGTTTGAGATGGCAAGACCCCCATCTCTACAAAAAATGCAAAAATTAGCCAGGCATGGTAGCATGCGCCTGTAGTCCCAGCTACCCGGGAGGCTGAGGTGGGAGGATGGCTTGAGTCCAGGGAGGCAGAGGTTGCTGTTGTACTGCTACACTCCAGCCTGGGTGACAGAGTGAGGACCTGTCTCAAAAAAAAAAAAAAAGAAAAAAGAAAAAAAAAAAGGCGTAATAGGTGCAGTCAATGTACCATAAATGCAAAAATCCAGCCCCCTCTGTCCCTCACAAGTGGCTTTAGATGATTATACCCCAAGAAAAAAACTGGTCAGGCTTGCTTCTGGCACTGTTTAAGTTCATTTGTATTCTGTGATTACCCACTGGGTCCCTAGACATTGCAAGCATTATCAACTGTGCTGAACTTAAATAGGTCAGTAGGAGCCTGGCCAACTCTACAACCCCAGCCACAGGGATGGGCAATTCCTTTGCAGGGAAGCCTGGAGGGCTGAGATAGCTCTACAAATCCACAAGTGTTGGCAAAGACGTGAAGCAATTAGAACTCCCCCAGTCTGCTGGTAGAAATGTAAAATCGTACAAACACTCTGGAAAATAATTTGGCAATTTCTTAAAAAGTTAGACATACTTCTCATATGATCTAGCCCTTTCACGCCTAGGTATTTACCTAAGAGAAATGAAAGTGTCATTTCCATACAAAGATGTGAACATGAGTGCTCATGGAAACTTTATTTGGAAAAGCTGCAAACTAGAAATAATCTACATGTTCTTCAACAGATCATACTACTCAATGGTGAAAAAGCAGCAGCTGCTGATGTCCGCAACAGCAATGAATCTTAAAATCACGACGGTGGGTGAAGGCAGCCATGCTGTGCTGACACATGTTGTTTCCCTGTGTATAAAACTCTAGGAAATGAAAACTAATCCAATGGGACAGAAAGCAGATCTCGGCATGGGACGCTTGGGGGTGGAGGATTATAAGAGGCATAAGGGAACTTTTGAATGTTGTCTATGTTTATTAGCATAATTTTTCCAGGGTGAAGTTTTCAAGGGTGTACACTCATATCAGAAATCATTGAATTGTGTACTGAAAAAGCGTTTCTCCTCAGGCAGGAAAGAAGGTGTGGCGCCTGGCACACTTGGTGCTCCTGTTTGGGAAAACTCCAGGCCCCACCCGCATTTGTAGGGAGGTGTTCTGCCAGGCCTCCACATCGTCTTTCGTAGGCAAAATGGAAAGGAGCAACTCTGATCTTTGTGCTGCATTCTGCTGGGGGCCCGGTAACGTCAGAGCCCAAGGTCAACCTCTGTCCCCAGCAGAGGAGGAAGACAAAAGGTTACGTGACTGGCCCAGGGTCACTCAGCGAGTCACGGCCCAGCCAGTGATTTGTCCTCCTATATCCCGACTGTGGACCTGAGCTCGGGTCACCGGGTCACACGGCTTCCCAAGCCCTTCACAGCTGCCTCTTGTTTTCTGGTGTTGTGCTTTCCCCTCTGAGTGCTGGATTGAGACCATTTTCTCTGAAGTTCGGAGTTTTTAAGGACGCTCTTGGAAACCAGTCCTGGTTTTCAGTAAAATCGTATTCCTCATTCCATTGTATCCCTAGGTCACAGATAAACAGCTCTTTAGTCCCCCTGAGTCGCTTTGATCATTGGTCCTTTCATCCCAGATCTATACCGGTGGCCTCAGCCCTCTGGAGCCCGCCATGAGCCCAGACTCTGTAAGGGTAATCTGCGGATCAGTCCGACATACATATGCTTAGCCAGAGTCATAAATGCCTTCATTATTCCGGACCACCCAGCTAATATTTTATTTTCAATATGAATGCCCAAGCCGTACAATGGCCTTGTTGTACTGCACACTTAGGCTGTGGCAAAGCCCGACCGTAATCTCCTCGTTCATAAAGGACCCACAGGGCTCAGGTTATCCTTACTACTTTTGTGAGCACTTGCAAAATCCTTTGGGAAACCAGTGTAGTTTACAGCAATGTCTTGGGCCACTCGTCTCCCTAGCCCCTCCTAGTCATTCATGGGGGATTTCCAAACGGCCCCACACACCACACACAGGGTGGCCGCCCCCAGTGCCGGCGCACGCCCACGTGCCAGGAACGACTCGGGGGCTCAACCCGGTGCTGGCGGAGGCTCTCCCCTCTCCCATTCCCCGCGGGCTCCCTCCCTACCCACTTTCTGCCTCTGCTATTTCTCTTGAAAGGAGTTTGTACTCTGCTGCACACTTAACCGAAATATAGGAGGGCATAAAAAAGTAAAGCCTCTGGTGGAATGAAACACTTGCAGTGTTGACCACGGTACATCCTGCCTTGACATACCCTGCAGGAGAGTAAGAGGAGATGCCAGTCTGGTGTGGATTTAAAAACACACACACACACACACACACACACACACACACACACACACACCCCTTGGCTGTTTATTTTTCCAATGGTTGAAAATGCCCCTTCACTGCTTGTAAACTATTGTGGAAGATCCTCAGTGTTTGGCACTGAAAATGAAGAATTGTGCAGCAGATTTGTGCAGAATTGTGCACCAGAACCGTGATGTGCAGAGTGGCCCATGGGCCAGCAGCATTCGTATCATTTGGGAGCTTGTGAAAAATGCAGAGTCTTAGGTCCCAATCGCTGTTTTTCCAAATCAGATTCTGTAGTTTAATAAGGTCCCCAGGTGATCACAGTCTGAGAAGTTCTGCTCGAAAAAATCACTGTCGAATGTTCCAGGACAAGAAAGTTAATCAGCCACCTTGAACAGACCACCTTGAAAATGGGGAAGGGGCTATTGTTTCCCAGGCCTTTCGGGCAGTTTTCAGCATTCCAGAATTCCCTAAAAGAGTTGATTCCCCGCCGGATGCAGTGGCTCCTGCCTGTAATCCCAGCACTTTGGGAGGCCGAGGTGGTTGGATCACCTGAGGTCAGGAGTTCGAGACTGGCCTGGCCAACATGGTGAAAACCTATCTCTACTAAAAATACAAAAATTAGCTGGCCATGGTGGCATGCCCCTGTAATTCCAGCTACTTGGGAGGCTGAGGCAGGAGAATCACTTGAACTTGGAAGGCAGAAGTTGCAGTGAGCCGAGATTGCACCACTGTATTCCAGCCTGGGCAACAGAGAGAGGCTCCGTCTCAAAAAAAAAAGTTGATTCCCCAGTGGCCTGGGTGGGAAGAACATAGTCCAGGTTGAGACATGAGGCCTGTGTTTGGCATATTCTTGGGGCAGGGGGTAGGGGATATAGAGAAAGCTACAAGAGACATCAGCCCTCCACGACCTCAATAAAAGCCACCCCAGGATCACAAACTCACACAACCCTAGAGGTGACAGCTACGATTACCAATCTTAATAACCATCAATCACATGCCATAAAAACATTGCTATTTAAGATAGCTCTCCGTTGTAGAGGTATTTTTGTGCCTTCTCTTTTTAGACTTGTTTTTCTATGACACACACGTATACTTCAACTTGACCTACCAGAAAAATAGAAGGGAAACATTTTCATTCATACGGCATTGTCTCTGCCTAGTTAATTACTCTCCAGGAAAAATCAAGTTCATGTCACTCCCCTGGAATTTTCTCATTTGATCTGCTACATTGGCTTCATCAGTTTCCTCTAGATCAGTGATTCTCAACTGGGGGAGATTTTGCCTCCCAGGGGACATTTGGCAATGTTTGGGGACATTTGAGGTTTCAAAGCAGAGGATAAAGAGGTGGTCCTAGCATCAGGTAGAGATTGGCTGGCGACGCTGCTGAATGTGCTGCAATGCACAGAACAGCCCCGCAACAAGGAACCGCCTGGCCCAAAAGGCCAAAAGTGCTGAGGGCGAGAAATCCTGCTCTGGACGGCTGCTACTTGAAACACATTTCATGGCCATTCTAATGTTTATCCCACAACGAGTTCCCTCAACCTGCTGCCCACACACAGCCATGCGCCCCCTCCTTTGAGAGCACATATGGATTTACTAGCAATCATGTACCACACTTACTGAATGCTTCATCTATTCCAGGCATTGCTTTGTGAGCTCGCTATGCACTTTCCAGCAACGTATTTATACTTTATAACAACCTTGGAGGCTTGGAGTCTTAGAAACTACTCTTATTTATCATCCCATTCAACAGATAAGGACAACTGAGACCCAGAGGGGAACACTTTGCCTGAGATAAAGGGTGAAGCCACGGTTTGCACCCAAGCCCATTGTCTCCAGAACCCATCTTCTTTTTTTTTTTTTTTTTGAGATGGAGTCTCACTCTGTCACTCAGGCAGGCTGGAGTGCAGTGGCGCAATCTCTGCTCACTGCAAGCTCCGCCTCCCAGGTTCACGGCATTCTCCTGCCTAGCCCCCTGAGTAGCTGGGACTACAGGCACCCGCCACCACGCCCGGCTAATTTTTTGTATTTTTAGTAGAGACGGGGTTTCACCGTGTTAGCCAGGATGGTCTCGATCTCCTGACCTCGTGATCCACCTGCCGTGGCCTCCCAAAGTGCTGGGATTACAGGCGTGAGCCACCGTGCCCGGCCCAGAACCCATCTTCTTAACCACAACACAATTCTGATGACTAAATACCTGCCAAGAAACTGGGGGTGACAGGGACTCTGTGCACCACAGTCAGGCTCCCAGGAGCCATAGGCCATGGGCAAGGCCTGCTCTTCTCAGGAGAACATGCTCCTTTACAAACATCGCTTTGCCCCAGGCACTGACCCCAGGCACCAGGTTGAGCATGAGAAATAAGAGGGAGGGCCAGGCCCAGTGGCTCACGCCTGTAATCCCAGCACTTTGGGAGGCCGAGGCGGGTGGATCATCTGAGGTCAAGAATTTGAGACCAGCCTGGCCAACATGGCGAAACCAGGTCTGTACTAAAATTACAGAAATTAGCCAGGCGTGGTGGCATATACCTGTAGTCCCAGCTACTCAGGAGGCTGAGGCAGGAGAATTGCTTGAACCCCGAAGGCAGAGGTTGCAGTGAGCCAAGACTGCACCACTGTACTCCAGTCTGGACAGAGCGAGACTCCATCTCAAAATAAAAAATAAAAATGTTTAAAAAAGAAAGTAAGAGGGAAAACATCCTGGGTTCATTCTGGGAAAGCACAGTGGTTAGGAAGTTGAAGACGTCTCTACGAGACCGTGTGTCATTTCCTGAAAGCCTGTTCTGCAGCCTGTTCTGAGTCCTCCCGGTGTATAGTTGCTGGTAGAAAAGAGAGAGAAATAGCCCTGAGTCTGGCCATCTGGCTTGTAAAAGGGGAGGATGACTGAGTCGTAATTCTGTTCTTAGTGTTTGAGGAACAAAATACAATGTCAGCTGATTGTGGCAGATCTAAGAAGTCCCATTCTATTTTTTTTTTTTTTTTTTTTTTTTAAGAGCCAGAGTCTTGCTCTGTCACTCAGGCTGGAGTGCACAGATGTGATCATAGCTCACTGTAACCCTGAACTCCTGGGCTTAAGGCACCCTTCTGTCTCAGCCCTCCAAGTAGCTAAGACTACAGGTACGCACCACCGTGGCCAGCTAATTTCTTTTCTTTTCTTTTCTTTCTTTTTTTTTTTTTGAGACGGAGTTTCGCTCTTGTTGACCAGGCTGGAGTGCAATGGCGTGATCTTGGCTCACTGCAACCTCCACCTCCTGGGTTGAAGCGATTCTGCTGTCTCAGCCCCCCAAGTAGCTGGGATTACAGGCGTGTGCCACCACAGCCGGCTAATTTTGTCTTTTTAGTAGAGACAGAGTGTCACCACGTTGGTCAGGCTGGTCTCAAACTCCTGGCCTCAAGCGATCCACCTGCCTTGGCCTCTCAAAGTGCTGGGATTTCAGGCGTGAGCCACCATGCCTGGCTGCCAGCTAATTTCTTTAAAGTTTTTTTTTTAGAGATGACGTCTTGCTACGTTGCCCAGGCTGGAGTGCAGTGGCATGATTGTAGCTCACTGTAACCTTGAACTCCTGGCCTCAAGTGATCTGCCTCTGCTTCCCAAATCACTAGGATTATAAATATGAGCCACCACATCTGGCCAGAAGTCCCATTCTTCTAGAAGAAAAGTTGAATCACACTTGAGGAAAAGATGCAAACCTTTCTCTAGCATAGTGATTCCCCCAAATCCTACTCCCTTTGAGTGTCTCGCCAGCCACATGGCTAATGGTCCCTTCCTCACCACCCTGCCTTGCATTTCTAACCCACACTGCAACCAGAATAATCTGTGTATTTTACAAAGACAATCAAACACAGTGCACAGTAAGTACAGCCATCCATCAACTTTTGTGGAGAGACATTGAAGTTCAAACACTTTGAAGTTCAAACACTTAAATAATTTAACGGAAGTATTTTGCTGACACAGATATAATTTATTCAGGTGAGGCATACCTGATAAGAATGTAAGCCAACACCCATCACCATATATATCAGCCATTTGTGGACAGATTCCTGAGTGCCAGACACTGAGTGCCAGGACAGTTTATATGCGTTGCGTATCTTATTCAATCCTCATAACAACCTCATCATTTCGTGAATGAAGAAATAGAGGTTCAGAGAGACAAAGTAACTTGCCCAGAGTCACACAGTTGGCCAGTAGCAGAACCAGAACCCAGGCCTGTTTCCTACTCACTGGACTGACCTGTTGCCCCCTGGATCAATTAAGCTGTCATTAAGATGTTCCCTAATAAATTGGGCACCCCGATCCTACAGCACGGAAGTTGTGGCTTCCTTCTCACAGCCTCTTGGAGTCACTCAGCAACATCCCCACATGACCGTGCTGTAAGTCTGTGGAGAATGAGGTCGCCTTCCCTCTCAGCTTTTCCTGGAGAACCAAGTGACCTAAGGGTCCGTCAGCATGCTGAGTAGAGCTGCTAGGGGCAGAGGCTTTCAGGGGAGAAGAGAGACTTCTGTTCCCTTGGCAAAAAGAAGATGGAAAAGTGCTGCCTTGCCTAAAGGCAGAAAGAGTTTACAACAAAGTTACCAGGACGGAATGGGTGAAGGAAAGGGAAGCCTTCGGCACTGTTCCTCTGCCTCCTCTTTCTTGGGATGCTTTAGCTCTATGTAGCACTTCTCAATGAGAGGACAATTTTGCCAACCAGGGGATATTTGACTGTGTCTAGAAACTTTCAGATCATAACTAGGGGAGGGGGAGAGCTGCTGGTCACTACTGGGTAGAGGTCAGGGATGCTGTTGAACCCTCTACAGTACAGAGGACATTTCCAACAAAAATGTATCTGCCCCAAAATGTCAGTGGGGCTGAGGGTGAGAAACTGCTCTATGGGATAAAACATGGAGCTTCACAAGCCCAGGTAAGCACAGCTTATTTCGCTAAAAACATCATCATCTCTCTCATCTCTCATTTTTATCCGGTCCCGCTTTTCTCTCTGCCAACAAATGAACAGGGATTCAGAAATGTGGACTGTTTGTTCCCCACCCCTGAATCTGGAAGCAAAAGAAAAGCTAGTCCTGGCCGGGGGCAGTGGCTCATGCCTGTAGTCTTAGCACTTTGGGAGGCCGAGGTGGGTGAATCCTCCGAGGTCAGGAGCTCGAGACCAGCCTGGCCAACATGGTGAAACCCTGTCTCTATTAAAATACAAAAATTAGCCAGGCATGGTGGTGCGCACCAGCAGTCCTAGCTACTCAGGAGGCTGAGGCAGGAGAATCACTTGAACCTGGGGGCAGAGGTTACAGTGAGCTGAGATCGCACCACTTCACTACAGCCTGGGCAAAAGAGTGAAACTCGAAAGAGAGAGGGAGAGAGAAGGAAGGAAGGAAGGAAGGAAGGAAGGAAGGAAGGAAGGAAGGAAGGAAGGAAGGAAGGAAGGAAGGGAGGGAGGGAGGGAGGGAGGGAGGGAGGGAGGGAGGAAGGGAGGAAGGAAAGAGAGAGAGAGAAAGGGAGGAAGGAAGGAAGGAAGGAAGGAAGGAAGGAAGGAAGGAAGGAAGGGAGGAAGGAAAGAGAGAGAGAAAGAAAGGGAGGAAGGAAGGAAGGAAGGAAGGAAGGAAGGAAGGAAGGAAGGAAGGAAGGAAGGAAGGAAGGAAGGAAAGCAGGGAGGCAGGCAGGCGAGTCCCAACACAAAACAGGTGTGCTTGTTGCCCTGCTGCACCTTGACAGTCACCAGTGAGGCTGGGACTCCTTTACTCCTCCTTAGAGAAATGAGAGGTTCTGAGAAAAAAATGTTAGCCCAGCAAAATGTGGGGAAAAAAATGGGAAACAAGAACATTCCAGAAAGAATTTTCTGGAACCTCTCTCAGAAGTAGATAAAGTAAAATGTGCAATTTAAAAAAGAAAGGTAAAACAAGCAAATACAAAATGGGAAACAAAAGTATAATACAGGTATTGTCTCTGCAGCCCAGGACAGGTCAGTGTGCTTGCAAGAAGGAACGTGACATTCACAAGACCGTCCTAGGCTGGTTCCTCCAAGAAGCAGACACCGAGATGGAGTTAGGAGTGCTGAGGATTAATTGGTAGTAGCACCTTTGAACGAAAAAGGGTGGATGCAATATTGGGATAAAGGGTACCACCCAAACTGTGGTACAAACATGGCAAAGTGCCAGGAATTGACCAGATTCTACCTCCCCACCTTGTTCAGTCTTTGGCAGGGGCCCCCCAGAACGGCATGTCATCAGCCAGCCACACTCCTGGGCAGAACCTCCCTGAAGGGGATACTGCGTCATGTCTCAGGGTGGGCTCCTCAAAAGGAGACCCTGAGGCAGGGATTTATGTGAAAGTGATTTATGAGAAATTAATCCCAGGAAAAACCTGGGAGTGGGGTAGCGGGCCAGAGAAGGGAGGGAGCCCGAGCCAGGTGAGAGAGTAGGCAAAGTCCCACGGAGAGAAACCTCAGCTTAGCCCCGGTGAAGACCACACCCTTGACCCGTCAGGGCTGGCCAGCCGCAGTCTATAACCCACCTGCCCTGTGAGGCACAGGTCAGGGCTGCCCCCGAAGAGTAGTGAATTCCCAGGCACTACTTGTTCCTGTGCCTGCAGGCAAAGTGAGTTCCGGTAGCTTCCGGACAGTGCTCAAAGAGACACAGGTGCTGGCTGTTGGCAGTGAAGACACCCCAGTCACAGCTGTGCCTGAACATGGCCAAGGGCCTGAGGGCACGTGTGTGGAGTACTGGCAGCACCCCATGCAGGTAGACACTCACATATTAGCAATGCAGAGAGGGAAAACTGGAAATGGAATCTATTATTATTATTGTTATTATTATTATTATTAAGACAGGGTCTCACTCTTGCCCAGGCTGGAGTGCAATGGCGTGATCACAGCTCACTACAGTGTTGACCTCCTGAATTCATGTGATCTCCTCACTGCCTCAGCCTCACAGGTTGCTGAGCCTAAAGGAGCACACCCCCCACCCCCACGCCTGGTGGTTGTTCTTTTTTATTAAAATTTAGAGACGACATATCGCTGTCTTGCCCAGGCTGGTCTTAAACTCATGTCTTCAAACCATCTGCCCACCTTGACCTCCCAAAGTGCTGGGATTATAGGTATGAGCCATCACACCCAACCTAAGATCAATTACTTTTTTTTTTTTTTTTTTTGAGATGGAATCTCACTGTATCGCCCAGGCTGGAGTGCAGTGGCGCGATCTCGGCTCCCTGCAAGCTCTGCCTCCCGGGTTCACGCCGCCATTCTCCTGCCTCAGCCTCCTGAGTAGCTGGGACTACAGGCGCCCGCCACCACGCCCGGCTAGTTTTTTGTATTTTTAGTAGAGACGGGGTTTCACCGTGTTAGCCAGGATGGTCTCGATCTCCTGACCTCGAGATCCACCCGCCTCGGCCTCCCAAAGTGCTGAGATTACAGGCGTGAGCCACCGCGCCCAGCCTAGATCAATTACTTTTAAAAGTTTGTTAAACGATTAATTTAAAAGTCAACTTGACTTTTTGTTTCCAAAAAAAAAAAAAAAAAAAGAAGCCGAGTATGAAGCTTTGCACTTGCTAAGAGCGTGGGAAGCGAGCTACTCGTTCTTCTTCCCTCTCTAGAGCCAATGAGGCTCCAGCTCCTTGTCCCAGATGTTTGAGGGGCCCACGGAGACCCAATGACAGTTAGCAGAGTAGAGTAATAGATTACCGAGAGCAACGCAAAGGAGATGTGAAGCCATTTGCTTCACTGAACAACTGTGATGTGTTTCCCACAGTTACAATAACAAATTGCCTCAATAAGGCCTTTGGGGCATAAAAAAGAGAGTATGTCTACAGCTTCACCAAGCGCTGAAGGGCGCAGTTCAGGTAAATCAGAAGTTCTTCTCAAAGTGCTTTACCCCATTGTATTGCAGAAGTTTGCCGACAGGCTTATTTTCCTTTCTTTCAGTATTTTTTCTCTGTGGGTCTCTACAGAGAAGTTTTCCAAAAGAAACCTTAGGATTCTTATTTCTCAGGTTCTGGTAGGGGTGGTAGATGGGTCAAAGTTGTGTCCCCACCACAAACTGAAGCTCATTTGGAATTCCTGCAGTTAATTTTACCACTGTCAGTGGTGGAACCAGGTCACTCTGATCCCAATACTGCTTCCCTTCAAATCTGAGTTATCCACATGGTCGGTTTAGGGTAGGTGAGCCAGAAGTCATCAAACTTCTATGTGGTGGTATGTAAGCATGTGTTGTATAACTCACTTACTTTGCCTTTTCTTTTGCTTATTATTTTATTTGCTTATTTGCTGTTTTTTGTTTGTTTGTTTGTTTTTTGAGATGGAGTCTCGCTCTGTCACCCAGACTGTAGTGCAGTGGTGCCATCTCGGCTCATTGCAACCTCTGCCTCCCAGGTTCAAGTGATTCTCCTGCCTCAGTCTCCCGAGTAGCTGGGATTACAGGCATGTGTCACCATACCCAGCTAATTTTTGTATTTTTAGTAGGGATAGGGTTTCACCATGTTGGCCAGGCTGGTCCTGACCTCAGGTAATCCACCCGCCTTGGCCTCCCAAAGTGCTGGGATTACAGGCGTGAGCCACCACATCCAGTCTGCCTTTAGTTATTTTAAGAACAGTTTCTAATTTGCAGAAAAATTGAGAAGATGATATAGAGTTCCCATATAGCCTCCCACACACAGATTCTCCTATTACTAGCATCTTACATTAGTGTGGTACAGAAACTACAATTAATGAACCAATACTGACCCATTAGTGTTAAGTGAAGCCCATAGTTTATTCAGGTTTTCTTAGTTTTCTACCTAATGTATTTTTCTCTGTATTAGGATGTTACCAGGATCCTGCATTATGTTTGACTACCATATCTCTTTACACTCCTTTGGACTGCAAGTTTTTCTGACCTTCTTCGTTTTTAATGACTTTGACAGTCCTGAGAAGTACAGAAGTACAGGCCAGGTGTATTGTAGGAAGTCCCTCTGTTAGGATGTCTCTGATGCTTTTTTCATGATGAATTGGGATCACAGATTTTGGGGAGGAAGACCGCAAGAGATAAAGTGCTTCATCACTTCATATCAAGGGTATATATGATCAATGTGATTACGGCTGTTGGTGTTGACCTTGATCACCTGGCTAAAGTCATAGTTCTCAGGATTCTCCACTGTACGTTACCCTTTTATTTCCCTGTCTCATGCTGTGCTCTTTGGAAGGAAGCCACCATGTGTGATCCACACTTAAGGAGCGAGAAGTTGTGCTCTACCTCCTTTTGGCTGGACTCTACATAATTTACTTGAAATTCTGCATGGAGATTTGTCTCTTCTCCCCATTAATTAATTTATGCATCATTTATTTGTGTTAGTATGGATTTGTAGATGTTTATTTTCAACTTTACCTTTGAAACTTTGACTTTATTTGATACGATTGTATTTATTTTGTTGCCCAAATTGTTCCAGATCTGGCCATTGGAAGCTCTTTAAGTTGGCTTCTGTGCTCCTTTGACATGCCCCCATCAATGTGTGTTAATTTTTTTTTATCACCGCCTTATTTTCTGGTACTGTAAGTTGTTTCAGGCTCATCTCATATATCTCCTACCCCAGTTCTAGAACGAGACATTTTTCCAAGGAACCATGGTTTATTTTATTTTTTTTGGAGAATGTTAAAGCCAAGATCTGAGCTTGTTGCTTGTGGTTACTGAGATGTCATTGATTTTAGGACCTCTCAGCTGACAGAACAAAGAAATATATAGTCACATGTTACACAATGTTTTAGTCAACAACAGACCACATATACAACAGTGGTACCATAAGATTAAAATACCATATTTTTACTGCAACTTATTTATATTTCGATGCATTTAAATACATCTAAATATAGGTGTATTTAGATGTATCCCATTGTGTTACAATTGCCTACAGCATTCGGGTGCTGTACAGGTGGGTAGCCTAGGAGCGACACACTATACCATGTAGCCTAGGTGTGTAGCAGGCCACACCCTCTAGGTCTGTGTAAGCACACCCTATGATGTTAACACTACACAGTTGCCTACCAGTGATTTATCAGGACATGTCCCGGTTGTTAAGTGATGCCTGACTGTATGTGTATATGTGCGTATTCATAATATGCTCATATGGAATCGTCTGTATTTATATTGAGTTAAACATGAGTTGTTACTGATAGCTCCAACTCGAATCCACTGCCACATGAGTCATTCGAGTCTTCTGTCCTTGCTCAGTGTAAATTCCTGCTCCAAGAGTAAAAACCCTGACTTCCATCATCACTATTCTTAACTGCTTAGTTCCAGGCACATGTATCATATCTGGTTAGCCCATCCTCTGAGAGAAACAATTTCCTCCCAGTACAGTGCTTATGTGCAGTCCTTTTGCCTTCAGTCCTACACATTCCATTTATTTCCAAAGTTCTTTAGATGAACACCTATTCCCCTACCTCCTTCAGTGAAGTTATTTCATACATTTAATAATACAGGTAGATTATCTTGTCTCAGTCTTAATTTTTTCCCTGGATTGCACTGATTTGGTTTTGATTTAAAAATTTGAAGCAATTTTTCTATGCCCAGTGAGTCTCCCTGTCAGATTCTATCAAGTGGGGACCTTGAATAGCAAAATCATTTTCACTAGCAGTCTGGCTACAGAAAAAAGTTGCCATCAAGTATCTGAGGACTCAGACGGTGTAAGTTACCATGACAGTTGTAGTCTCTACCTCCCAGGGTGTGTGTGTGTGTGTGTGCACCTGTGTGTGAGTGTGTGTGGTTTAAGTGGGTTTGACACATTCTACATCCTCAGAACAGATCATAGCACATAGAAAATGCTTCATAAATGCTTCTGTTATTATTACCACCACCAAGTTTTCAGCAGAAGAGCACAGTGGCATAAACATTTAAAAAAAAATCACTCCGGAAGCTGACTAGTAGTGGGGTCACTGGAGAAGCCTGGATGAGGGATGGGGACAGGATGGGGGCGGGCATAGAGAAAGGGAAAAGTTGAGTTGCCAATGGAGATGATGGGGTATGAGACGGAAGAGTCAAGGATAATACCTTGTTTTTGTCTTGAACAATTAGACACCAGGAATGGTGGGGAGGAAGGCTTTGGTTTGGTTCATCCTGAAAGCAGAGCCTGCAACAAGGACTTGGATGCAGGACGTTCGTTTGGAAGGGGATCCCAGGAAGCTAGAGTGAGGGTTAGAAAGATGGAAGGCAAAAAGTCAATAAAAGATGTGTCATCACTGTGGACAACTAGCCTCAGTCTCACCTGGGGCCCTTGGGGGAACTGTGTGGAACATGCCTCAGAGTTGCCTCTCTGAAAGATGGGAGACTGGGATGCTTACCCACCAGCTCCCACTCCCTTGGTGGAAGATGGCCCTGGAGCATTAACTCTCCTTCCTCCCTGCCTTTCCTGCCCTTGCTGCAGGCAGTGTGGGCTTCCCTGGCTTGGGAGATAGTCCTATGGCAGAAAAGTGAAGAGCTGCTGTGGTGGCAGAAGTGGGATGCCCTTGGTGTAGAACCGTCTCCCACAGCTGCGGAAAAACCAGAGCCTGGTGGAGGAGGAGTCCAAAAGATGTTTGCTACATGGAGAAAGATCAGGTTTCCAAGGGTGGGGTGGAGGACAAATTAGGCCTTTCCACTTTCAATTCAATGACTATCAAGCATAAGCAGGGTATTCTGTCTGGGTACATGGGAAATAAACTTGGAGCAGACCCAAAGGGAGTAAAGATGTGGTTCCTTCTCTCAATAATTTTACAACTAATAATATAATATAATTAATGGAATATAATACAAAGAGCACTGGCTTTGAAGTCACACACATCAGGTTTAAGTCTGCCATTTTCTTCCTAGGCAAACTTAGGACATATTTTTAACCTTTTTGAGAACATTTCCTCTTTTATAAAATGAGATAACACTAGTTCCTCTTGCAGAAGTTTGTTCTGAGTAGCACATGAAGTAATGCACCGAAGGGGCTGGCACAGGGCCTGGCCTAGGAAAACACCAAGAACCATCAGTCGCTATTGTCGTTAAAATCAGAGATAAGCTATTTGCCACAATCATTATTCAGAAAAAAAAGATTTTCTTTCATAAGAAGGCAAAAATCTTCTCTCTCACCCCCATCCTAGTTACTTCTAGATGCAGAATTTTGAGGAAGAAATACAAAAGTAGGTCTAATATCTGATTATCTAATACATTCTTTATGTCTAGAGAATGACTATTTTTACACAAAAATCCCTAAGGAATAATTCATACACATTCAGTCTTGTCCCTTTCTAACTTCAGAATTTAGTTATTATAGCTTTAGAATCTCCCGTTCATATCAAGAGGTGACTATAGAACAATCTTTTCACAAGAACTCTAAGCCATACCGCCATTGTTTAATTGCCTACTATCCTCATAGCTTATCTCTATCATTTTTAGCCTTTCTTCTGTAGACTGAAATCGGTGACTCTCAATTTGAAGAGTGTGTGTTTGTGTGTGTGTATGTCTGTGTGTGGAAGAGAGAGAGAAGAAGGAGGGGTTTGTATCAGTTATCTACTATCATGATAATGCTGTGTAACAAACTACCATAAAACTTAGTGCCTGAAAACAAGAAGCATTTATTTAGCTCACTTGTCTGTGGGTCAGTGATTCAGGCTCTGGTAGGCTGGGCAGCTCTGATGTCAGCGGGGCCCACAAACTCATGGGACACTGTTGGCTGTTGGCTGATCGGGAGGAGCATGGACTTGGCTGGGATGCCTGGGGCAGCTGGACTCGGCTTCCCAGGCCTCCTCCTACATCAGGCCAGCTCCAGCCTCCTCTTACGGTGAAGGTAGAGGAGCAGGAGAGAGAGCCAATGGATAAGTGTTGCCGCATGCCTCTGTGCACATCACATCTCTGACATCACTCAGCCAAAGCGAAATCAAAGGCTGAGGAAAGAGAGTTGCCTCTTTAGTGAAATAACTGAAAAGTCACACCACAGATGGCCTGAATACAGGGAGGGGTGGAGAATGGAAGCTACTCATGCCACCTCTCACGGGGTAGGTATCAGAGTTACCTTGGGAACATTTGCTAACTCCTCACACACATCCTCCATCTGTGATAGGGACTCTGACACACTCTGGTTCCCCCACACTGCACCTTGCTGTGGGAAAACCACTTCCTCACAGGCCCTACATGAACAAACCCTCCTTCCAAGCCCACTCAGATTCCACGCTGGGTTATGGACTTCCATTAGTGCAAAATGTTTAACTGTGTTTAACAAGGAAAACATTTATTGGACACTGTGCTAGTTCAGGGGATCCAGAAATGAGGAAGAGATAGTCACTGGCCCCAAGGGCTCCTGACTGGTTAGAGGAATCGCATAGCATGCAGTTTCAATGCAGTACAGCAAGGGAGACAACAGAGAAAAGCAAAGCACTGCCGTGGGCAGGGAGATTCAGAGGTAAAACGTTTTATTCATTCTTCTATCTGTTCTCCTACTTCAAAATGCAATTGAAAAATGAACTCCAGTTTCTTCAACAGATGTAGCAGAAGAAAATAAAAAATGGGGAGAAAACTACAGATTAAAAGAGACTTAAGCGATACATATCACAGCAACCTCATCACAGTGTGGATCTTACTGTGATTCAAACACACTGAAAAAAATTATGTTGTTTATAAAACAATTGGAAACATAAATGGCAATATTAAGAAATTACTGTTAATGTTTTCAGTCTAATAATATGATAGTGTGGCTATATTTAAAACAGTGCTGGCCAGGCACTGTGGCTGACGATCATAATCCCAGCACTTTGGGAGGCTGAGGCGGGTGGATCACTTGAGGCCAGGAGTTCGAGACCAGCCTGGCCAATATGGAGAAACCCCATCTCTACTAAAAATGCAAAAATTATCTGGGTATAGTGGCGGGCACCTGTAATCCCAGCTACTCAGGAGGCTGACACACAAGAATTGCTTGAACCCAGGAGTTGGAGGCTGCAGTGAGCTGAGGTCATGCCATGGCACCCCAGTCTGGGCAACAGAGCAAGACTATGTCTCAAAAAATAAAATAAAATAAAATAAAATAAAATAGTGCTATTTAGAGCAATATACCTAAACATTTGTGAGTGACATGATATAATGTTTAAGATTTGCATCAAAATAATACGGGAGTGGGTGTGGATGGGGCAGAACTGGCCATGGGTTGATGGTATTGGGGCTGATGATGAGCACATGGGGACATGGGGTCCTGTACACTTTTCTGTCAGCTTTCGTGTATGTTTCAAATTTTCCACAATAGAAAGTTAAATAAATAAGCTCTTCCTTAGAAAGATTGACAGGATTAGCACACCTGATTCTGATGATTTCCAGGAATCCCCCTCACCCCATCACATGCGCGCGCACACACACACACACACACACACTCTTACAGTTCAGTCCATACGTAACCAACATCGTGCACTGGTTTGGTGCTTTGCTATTATTGTATTTTATCTCTTAATGGGCTAATAGCCAATGATTCCATCTGTACAAAAGCAATCTGTGCCCTTGAATCCCTTCTGGCCCCATAAGAACTATGAAGCTGGTTCATGCCCCTTCTCTCCAGGTCCCCTTGGGTGATCCCTGCCCTGATGCACCAACTCCTGCCATTCATGATCTTGTCAGGAATCCTGATGACTGTTCTGTATTCTCTCTTAGTGATGGAGAGCCACTGGCTCTTGCAAAAATGAAAAAACATGAAGTTAAAAAAAAAAAAAAGCCCACCCATAATGCCCCAAACAGCTCCCCAGGGATAAAAGCATTCCTTTGCAAATTATTAGCTCACGCTTAAATGCCTGGACCATTTCATGTTCAAAAAATGCTAATGGTTTTCTAACTTTTATCAAGAAAGTCTTGGATACTGATACAACTTAGTCTTTGGCTGCCAAGGTGGTCATCATATTCTTAGCTGGAAGTGGATGTAATAAGAATAAGCAGGAAGTTGCAGCCCAACTCCAGAATGAACGAAGTTCATTAGTTACCATGATGCTGCATGGTAACTCATGTTGACAATCTTAACGCTTCAATTCCCTTCAGGGACTTTGATATGAATATTCCAGAACATCAGTTCTGTCCAATCTGCAGATCCCACAGATGCAGGAAATGACAAACCACCCCTGTCCTGCAGGATGACCTCGTTGCCTACATGAGGTTTCTGACAAATGCTTTTTCCTGACAAACACGTGAGCTCAGCTTTGCAGGGGATGAGAAATCAGAGGCTAAAAACTGAGGATGGTCTCACGTGGAGCCCAGTCTGTAAGTGGAGGATCATATCGTGTGGAGGCTGAAGGGTATGGGGAGGCACCATAGGTAGCTTTTAAGCCTATAATCTTCTTACTCTTGTCCAGATGGCTTAGCTGTGTATGTCTTCAACAATGGCTTGACATAGTTAGTAAAGTACTAGACTTAAGACTCTGGGAATACAAATACAGCTGTCTTCAGAATGCAGCCAGGTAATGCCTGGGTGCAAACTGGACAGAGCAATATATGTCAGATTAAGCTGGCATGGCCTTTGCTTCTAAAAGAAACATGCATTCGCCTATTTTTCTTGAAACACATGGGTTTCTGTATCTATCCTTTTCCCTCTTGGTGGGGCATGTGGGTGTAAACTTTATTTCCCTCTTCCCTGTAAGTGAAATAACATAGCAAGGGGGTTGAAAATTGGCAACTTACACTCAGCCCAGACACAGGATGGGGTAGGGTGGGGTGGGGACCAGATATGCTGGGAGGGTGTGGCCACTGCTCAGCTCACCGGGGTTAGTGCCTCATGGAACCCAGCATTGCCAGGTCTTCCTGTTGCTGAAGGAAAATCAGAAATGTAGATACTTGCAAAAAAAACTAAGTTTTAAAGTTTGGTAACTTATTCAAATCTATACATGTTTTTAAATACATTGCGGGACAAACTAACAAAACCTGTCTGTGGGTGACTCTGATTCTTAGACCACGCGTTTGCAGCCTCTGCATAAACTAATGGGAAAAAAGTTAACCCTTGACCTTTCTTTCCTCATAAAAATGCCACTCTTTGGCAATAACACTTCCCCAAATCTTTTTTGTGTTCTGTTTGACTTATGAGGCATAAATAAAAAGTACTTCCTGCCATGTGAACTTCTACCTCCTCCACACGGTAGAAAGAAACACTTTCCTATTTCACCGTTGGATGCTATGGTTTTTGAATCCTTTTTCTTTAAGAACTTGCCTTTATCTCATTCCTTTGGGCCAGAAGCCTACTTTGCTGAGAAAACTTGGCAGAAGGTTATATTTAGAAAAGTGCGGAGCTTAGCAAATTCCCCTATCAGCTGCTCTGAAACCCATGACCCCACAGAACAGAGCCTGCGTTCTGCTATTTCTGCCTGCCCTCGGGAGGACGTTTTATCAAAAAACACATGAGGCACTTCTGGCCTGTATGCCCAAGACAAGTTTATGAGCACTGATTTAAATGGGCATAGGGAATACCTCTTGGTAATAATTGTCTTATTTTATTGTTACCTTTATTGCCAGAACAACAACAAAAAAGGTTTTTTATGACTAGTAAAAAGAAAGGGGTTAGCCACTTCTTTCCTCTCCCACTAGGCCAAGAATTCACTTCTCACCCTTTCTCCCTGCTTTCTATTTGCATTTAGGCCTTAAATGCTACAATCCAATGGGCTTTATAATTTTATCTCCCGGGAGCAGCTACTCAGTTGGGTCATCCTCAGGTAACAGGGGTTTATGCCAAAAAAAGATGAGGAACGAGGGCAACGAGAAAATTAAGAACCCACAGACGGTTGTGCTGAGGAAGGCCTCACAGGGACTGAAATTCAGGACTCCTGTCTGGGACCAAGAGCTGTTCCTGATCCCAGGGGCTCAGTTCCATTGAGGAGACATTCAACCCCCAGCTCACAACAGGAGGAGTCCACCCATCTGCCACCTTTGTGGATGCTGGACTGAACTGTGTGCCCCACAAATTCGTATTTTGATGTCCTAGCCCCCAGAAACTCAGAATGTGACCTTCTTAGGAATTAAGGCCTTTAGACAGGTAATGAAGGTAAAACGCGGTCACATGGGCAGGTCCTACTCCAATGTGACTGGCGTCCTTAGGAGAAGAGGAGATGAGGACACAGGCACTTGCAGGAGGAAATGCCTGTGCAGACACAGGGAGCAGGTGGCCATCTGCAAGCCAAGGAGAGAGGCCTGAGAGGAAGCCACCCTGCCCAACAAGAAGCCAACCCCACCGACAACACCTTGATCTCCAGCTCCGGCCTCCAGCATGGCGAGAGCTCTGTTTCGAGGCTTAGCCACTTTTGCCCCTGTTACTCGGCAGTTACCGCTGCCACCCACCATCCTAGCTCCTGAATATCTCTGTATCCCCACTTGTGCTGACTCAGAGCTTCTGCCCCGGCAGAGCACTCTGGTCAACACTCCTTGCAAGGTGCTGGGTCAGGTGCCCCATCCTGTTGCAACCCTGTGTCCAGGAGGTCACAGGATATGCTCTGAAGCTGCCTGGGGCTGTCTGCCTTGGCATGAGCTGCAGGAAGGGACTCTCTCCCAAGAAAGGAGTACATGTATACACATGTGTGTGCATTTGTGAAACATGCTTAGGTTGGCACATCACCACCCTCATTTATTCAAAAGCCAGTTTATTCTAGAAAACGCGAACTAGGCTACAGTGATGATGAGGTGGGGGTTTGCAGTGGGGTTTGAGAAAACTTTAGGGAGGAAAGACATGCTTTGTGATTCGATTGTGTCCATGATTTTGATTGTGGCCATGGATTTATGTTTATCTTTCCAAAACTCACGAAATCATACCCAGTACAACATGGATACTGTTTATTGCATTAAATGAAACCTCAATAAAGTTGACTTTTGTAAAAGCCACTCTAGGAAGCTAGTTTCTGGATATTTGGCACTCTTGGGGTATGACAGAGAAGTCTGGAGGCTTGGGCCAAGGGCTAGAGAGGGCTCAGAAACCTCGCCTGGCTCATCCTGTAACATGAACCTGCAGTTTCTCCACCTTCTTGGCTTGGCAGACAGTGGGGTTGGTAGGCAAGGACCGGTTGTGTTGCGAAATGCCGGCACCAACTCCCTGGCAGCTAGAGTGAGCAGCAGAGTCAAATGAAGGTGTTGAGCAACCACTAAAGAGGAAGTCTCAGCTAATTATGGCGATTATTGCTGTAGTGGTGATCTGACACCTCCCTTTCAGGGAGTGTAAGAAAATACCCTCTGGTCTGAGCCCCTCTTGTTCATCCCCACTGTGTTCAAAAACTACGTTTTCTCAAAATTTGATTGCCATTGTAGCTCAGTTTCCATTTTGGAGTGCAAGCTTTGATATCCCCGTCAGTACAAGTATTTCATGAGGCAATGTTGCTTGCAACATAACCTGGAAGGAATCCTGCTAGCATCTAGAAGGGATGTGCCCAGACCACGCCAAGCCCTGGCTTCACTCTTGCTGGTTTTGGTACATACTGAGTTGAGCAAGAATAGATGGACTCATTACATTGCTATTAATTCAAAAAAATAGAGTTTAAAGACACAGCCAACTTTTTTAAATGTTTTGAAAACAGAAACAAAGATATTGATCAGATATTCCTTTTTAATAAACCTTTTATTGAGGTACAGCATAATACAGAAATGTGTGCCAATTGTAGAGGAACAGCTTTATTGCTGTATAACACAGTATTCTACTCTATGACAGCACCATAATTTATTTATGCATTCTACTCTTGCTGAGTATTTGGATCCTTCCCAGTTTGGGGTGCAGGGGTGACAACATAATGCCTTTTCCTCACTCATCACAAGGGTTGTGGTTGACACTCTTCTACCGAAAGACAGGCCAGCAAGAGAAAAAGTATAACACGTATGTTTAACCAAGTTTTATGTGATGTGGGAGCCGTCAGAAGTGAAGACCCAAAACCCAGGGAAAACTGTTTCATTTTGCCCTGTTTTGTATGCTAAGTCTGATTAAAGAAGTGGATAGTTGTGGAGAAGCATGACTGGACAAAAAGTCCAGTGGTAATAAATGGGGTGGAGCGGGAGAACCCAGCAAAGACCTTTGCTTGTTCAGATTCTTTCCATTTTTATCCTTTCCTTTCCTTTTCTTTCTTTCTTTCTTTCTTTCTTTCTTTCTTTCTTTCTTTTTTTTTTTTTTTTTTTTGAGATAGTCTTGCTCTGTCACCCAGGCCAGAGTACAGTGGCACGATCTAGGCTCACTGCAACCTCCACCTCCTGGGTTCAAGTGATTCTTGTGCCTCAGCCTCCAAGAAGCTGGAATTACAGGAGTGCATCACCACACCCGGCTAATTTTGGGTTTTGCCATGTGGGCCAGGCTTGTCTCCAACTCTTGGTCTCAAGCAATTTTCTCACCTTGGCCTCCCAAAGTGCTGGGATTACAAGGCAACTGGCCTTTAAATTTTTTTCTTAGATTTATCATTTATTTTTTATCTTTTAATTTTTTAGTTATTTGAGATTTTAAAAATGTTTGTTCATATTATTGGCCTCTGTGTATACAGCATTTCTTCCTCCTGGATGCAAGCAGGATCCCTCTCGGAAGAGGGTCTTACGGCCTGCCTTCAGAGGAGGCAGATCAGAGAGTGACTTTCTAGCTTTTATGGCTTGCTTTGGGGGAAAGGAATTCTAGTTTCTATGACCCACTTCAGGAAAAGAGGAATCCTGGTTTCTATGACGTGGCTTGCGGGAGAAAAGGGAACAGGAGAACAAGGGCAAGAGGAGGTCAGAGCCTTTGCTTCTGAGGCCCCTCCAGTCTCCTTCAGTTCAGAGTACTCAGCACGCCAAGGGGCCGTACTTCGGGGTATTGTGTGCTGAGCCCCAGGCAGGGGTTAATATGAACTGTGCTGCTATGAACATTTTAGTACATTTCCATAGATAAATACGTGTTCAGAATTCTGCCAAAAATGCTTGGCTCAGATGTTTAGTTTTCTAACAAATAATTTTCTAAAATGACTGTAGTAACATTTACTTATACCATTTGTGTATAAGCATTTCTGCTGTTTCTCCTCCTTGCTAACATTGGTTTTTTTTTTTTTTTTTTTTTTTTTTTGAGACGGAGTCTCGCTCTGTCGCCCAGACTGGAGTGCAGTGGCGCGATCTCCACTCACTGCAAGCTCCGCCTCCCTGGGTTCCCGCCATTCTCCTGCCTCAGCCTCCCGAGTAGCTGGGACTACAGGCGCCCACCACCGCGCCCGGCTAATTTTTGTATTTTTAGTAGAGACGGGGTTTCACCGTGTTAGTCAGGATGGTCTCGATCTCCTGACCTCGTGATCCGCCCGTCTCGGCCTCCCAAAGTGCTGGGATTACAGGCGTGAGCCACCGCGCCCGGCCGACATTGGTTTTTATATCTTTTTTTATTATAGCCATTCTGGGTCAAAAATTTATTTGAGAAAAAATTGATAAGCTGGGAAGGAATCGTCATCATAAATATTTTCTATTAAGGAAATTTTGTTTCTTTTTAATTTACTTTTTATTTTTATTATTTTTTTAAGAGATAGGGTCTTGCTCTGTTGCCCAGGCTGGAATGTAGTGGTGTGATCACAGCTCACTGCAGCCTCAACCTTCTGGATTCCAGCAATCCCACCTTATCCTGCTGAGTAGCTGGGACTACAGGCACACACCACCATGCCTGGCTAATTTTTTTTTTTTTTCTGGCCGGGCATGGTGGTATGTGCCCATAGTCCCAGCTACTCAGGAGGTCTTGCTATGTTGCCCAGGCTAGTCTTGAACTCCGGGCCTCAAGTGATCCTCCTGTCTTGGCCTCTCAAAGCACTGGGATTGCAGGCATGAGCCACCACACCTGGGAAATTTTATTTCTTACAGTATTAAATACACAAAAAAGTTTTCCAGCCTCAGACAATCAATTGTGTACTTCATATCAGAAGACCTCCAAATGTAATTAAGCCTAAGACTCCACTGAACAATATTGAACATGGCTCGACATGATAAATATTGTGATGTGGTAGTAGGAATGGAAATTGGTGCAGCCATTTGGGCAGGTAGAGTCTATGTCTCTGGAACTAACCATATTTGACTCTCAGATGTGGAGACAAATCAATGTCCTTGGTATTTTTAGCAATGTACAGTAAATTACTGAGTTTACCATCTCAGACTGTGCGCAGAGCAATGCGTTGCAATGGGAGCTATTAATTAATTGTCAGTGTGCATTGTTTGCTCCATGTTTCCTTACACAAATAAGTTAAGTCATATACATTGTATTTAAACTCAAGGTTTTGTTCTGTTCTTGGAAGCTGTATTGAGGCACCCTGAAAAGAATTGAAATAGTAACAAAAACTCCGCCAATTCAAAGGCAAAACTGCTTGTGACCTACCAATGGCCAAGTGTCAGTAAATGGTGACTAGGAAGAGGCCCACCATCCCAAAGAAGTTTTTGAACAGTTGCTCAGCTGAACAACCCAGCATTGAGCCCCTGGTTTTGTTCAGTTTACTTTTGAAGTTTGACACCTAGAATTATCTCGCCCACTACCAATACCAATTAACACGGATTTCATAAATACAGTCCATGAATAGTGTCCTCTTGACATCTTGAATTCTTTTATATGGTTACTCAAGGGTGGCATGTTACAGCTGGCCTTCTCTGTGATGGCAAGACGAGTGAACAAACTCTCAGCACATGCATGTGCTTAGTTGGGATATCCTGAGGTCTTAAGATATGAAGATCATGCTTCTTATTTAATTCCAAAGTCTTCATTAGAATGCATCCAAATATTAGACAAAATTCCTATTCTTTTTTGGCTGCTAAAGAGATATTTTTCGACACTTAGAACCAAATGCTTTCATGATAAACTCATAAATGAAGCCCATTCATAACCTTGAGTTCCACTGGACAAAAGCAACCATTGACATTCTCTTCAGAGCTTACTGCAGGAATATGGACTTATCTATCTATCCTGCTGTGGTAAGAACCCTCAGGGGTCATAGCCTCCAGACGCTTTTCCCCAGGATCTGCCAGACAACCCTAAAGAATACTTCCTTTCCTCTAAGTTAAGAGTAGTTTATTGTAGTTCGGGAGTTCCTGAAAGAATTCAAGGATTACAGTCCTCGGGCCCTTCACTGCATTTCTGACTTTCCATATATAGGAAGCTAGCTTCCAGACACCAAATGATATGTCAGTTACCTATAAAGTATATTTTGCAAACCAATTAAAAAGCCTGGGGGCTGGGCGCAGTGGCTCCCAGCACTTTGGGAGGCCGAGGTGTGTGGATTACCTGAAGTCAGAACTTCGTGACCAGCCTGGCCAACACCGTGAAACCCTGTCTCTATTAAAAATACAAACATTAGCTGGGTGTGATGGTGGGCACCTGTAATCCCCGCTACTCAGGAGGCTGAGGCAGGAGAATTGCTTGAACCTGGGAGGTGGAGGTTGCAATGAGCCAAGATTGTGCCACTGCACTCCAGCCTGGGAGACAAGAGTGAGACTCCATCTTGGAAACAAAACAAAACAAAACAAAACAAAACAAAACATCCTGGGAATTTCCTCAACTTGACAAAAAGTGTCTATAAAAAAATCAACAGCTAACATCATACTTAATGGTAAAACACTAAAAGCTTTCCTCCTAACTTCAGAAAAAATCAAGGATACCTGCACTTGTCACCTCTATTCAACAGTATAGTGGAGATTTTAGCCATAGTAATTAGTCAAGAAAAAGAAATAAAAGGCATTCATATTGAAAAGGAAGACTAAAACTATTTCTATGTGTAGATGACAGGATTTTGACAATTGAAACTCCTAAGGAACCCACAAATAAACCCAAAAACTATTAGAACTAATAAGCAAGTTCAGCAAAAGTGTAGGATAGAAGCTCATTATAGAAAAACCAACTGTATTTCTACATGCTAATAATGAACAGTCCAAAAGTGTAATTAAGAAAACAATTCCCTTTACAATAGTACCAATAAGGATAAAATATTTCAATAAGGATAAAAAGGTATAGAACTTATACACTAAAAACTATAAAACATTGTTTAAAAAATTGTTTGGATTGAAAACTTCCATATCGTTAAGATGGTAATACTCTTCAAACTGATTTACAAATTTTATGCTTTCCCTATCAAAATTCCAGCTGACTTTTTTATAGAAATGAGTAAGCTGATCCTAAATTTCATATGAAAATGGAAAGGTTCCAAAATAGCCAAAACAATGAAAAAAGAAAAAAGCTGGAGGACACACACTTCCTGGTTTCAAAATTTACTACAAAATGACAGTAATCAGGCCAGGCATGGTGGCTCACACCTGTAATCCCAGCACTTTGGGAGTCCGAGGCAGGTGGATCACTCACCTGGGGTCAAGAGGTTGAGACTAGCCTGGTCAACATGGTGAAACTCCATCTCTACCAAAAATACAAAAAAAAAAAAAAAAAAAAATAGCCAGGTGTGGTGGCAGGCACCTGTAATCCCAGCTACTCAGGAGGCTGAGGCAGGAGAATGGCTTGAACCTGGGAGGCAGAGGTTACAGTGAGCCAAGGCTGTGCCATTGCACTCCAGCCTGGACAGCAAGAGTGAAACTGTCTCAAAAAAAAAAAAAAAAATCAGTAATACAGATTGTGTGGTTCTAGCATGTGTGTTTATTGACCATTCCAATTGAGGTGAAATTTGTTGAAAGATAATGCAATTGTGTTTTTTTAGCTTAATTGGAGTTTGTTTTGTTTTTTTTGAGATGCAAGCTGGAGTGTAGTGGAGCGATCATGGTTCACTGCAGCCTTGACCTCCCCAGGCTCAGGTGATCCTCCACCTCATCCTCTCAGGTAGCTGGGACCACAGGCACACACAATTATGCCCAGCTAATTTTTTGTATTTTTTGTAGAGAC
Source organism: Macaca fascicularis (assembly GCF_037993035.2). Lineage (NCBI taxonomy): Eukaryota > Metazoa > Chordata > Mammalia > Primates > Cercopithecidae > Macaca > Macaca fascicularis. The sequence continues at coordinate 66,550,928 of NC_088384.1, forward strand.
AAGAGTTTCAACATGCTGCCCAGGCTGGGAGTTATTTTAAAAAGAAAATTAAAAACAATTATGCTAATATAATTTTTATTAAAGATATATAAGATAGGTTCCTATTTCCAGATGTTTTTAAACTATGATGTGTTAAAATCCTAATCCCCAGTACCTCAGAATGTGCATTTACTTGGAAATAGGGTCCTCACAGAGGTTAAGATGAGATCATTAAGATGAGGGTGGGCTGTAATCCAATATAACTGATGTCCTTATAAAAAGGAGACATTTGGACTCATAGACAGGCATGGAGGGAAGATGATGTGAGGAGACACAGGGAGAGCACTGCGTGAAGACAGATCAAAGGGATGCATGCATACACCACGGAAAACCGGATTGCCAGAAACACGCAAGAAACTAGAAAAAGGCAAGGGAGGATTCTCCCCTGCAGGTTTCAGTAAATCATGTATCTCAGTGTTACTTCTGCCACATTCTATGGTCAAAGCAAATCACAAGGCCTGCTCAGAATCAAGGAGAGAGGAAATTGACTGTAGCTCTTGATGGGAGGAACTTCAGTGGATCTGCGTCTCTATTTAATCTGTTGCATATGTTTTGGAACTTCTATCCAGTACTGACAGGCAGAGCTAAGGCAACCTGCACCTGGGTGCTAGTTCTGCTATAGTTCCTGTCCTGGAGGGTGCAATGGAGGCTCTGGTGAGGACTGACACACCCAGGGAAGACATAAACACCCGGCAGTGTCAGGAGGTGAGGGAAAGGCAGCTGTGGCCCGACTTACCGTGTCTCCAAGGCGGCAGGTGGGGATGAATGTCTGAGGAGATGCACGAGTTGGGTTTTTTCACAAGATTCACAGGTGCAGTATGTAGATGTTCACAGAGTCAGAGGGTGTGTTGAGGAAGACCGAGAGTATGATTATGAAATGGAGACAGGGATCTGAGAAGCGAGGAGGATTCCTGGAGGGGCATTCAGGACAATCTGACAGTTGCCAGATAGTGTGATGAGGACACTGGATGTATGGCCTAGTGAGGGAGGCCCAGGACCCTGTACAACAAAGTTTTCCTGCTGTCTCACATTTTTGCCTGGTACTACCCCCAACGGATATACGTATCTGAGCTCAAACAGAAGTATCAGTTAAAACATTCTTTATAGCTGGGCACAGTGGCTCACACCTGTAATCTCCTCACCTTGGGAGGCCAAGACGGGTGGATCGAGCCCATCCTGGTTAACACAGTGAAACCCCATCTCTACTAAAAATACAAAAAAAATTATCCGGGCGTGGTGGCGGATGCCTGTAGTTGCAGCTATACAGGAGGCTGAGGCAGGAGAATCGCTTGAACCCAGGAGGTGGAGGTTGCAGTGAGCTGAGATGGCACCACTGCCCTCCAGCCTGGGTGACAGAGTGAGACTCCATCTCAAAAACAAACAAATAAAAATTCTTTACAAGAAATTCATACCATCATTAGCCTTTTCATTTTTAGATAAATTTAATGTTAAGTAGATTTCTGGATTTTGTGAGTTTCACTCTGTATTCTGCTAGAAGATCCCCTAAGTCAAGGATAAGAGTCCAAAGGTTTATGTTCGAGGTGACATTAGGAAACACTAGCAGGGGATGGGGATGAGAGACAGGAGGAAAACAGCCACTAAAGGCCCTGTGACTGAGCAGGTAACTGCCAAAATCAACTGGGGTACAGTCCTACCACGGAATGCTGGGAGACTGTGTAGAGCACATCTCAGAGTGGGGAGAGAGGGGAAGGTTGCCAGAATAATTATTAATCCATTCCCACCAGCCATGGGTGGAGGGCTGCTCCCAAGGACAGAGGGGTCCCAGAGACCCCAGGAAGATTTTGGATTGGGATGCTGGGAAATGCTGGGTGCTGACGGGATGTGGGGTGTCGGGGAGGGGAAATACCAGAAATGTGTGCTCTAGTGACCAGAAACACACACCTATTGTTTCTTTTGGCTAAGATCAAGTGTAGTATCTCTTCTTATCAGAAACATACATTTTATGAAATCAGCATATGAAAGATCACATTCTCACTTTTGACTTGTGATGGTGACTTCCAATAATTTCTTTCCATATGTTTCCACCTTTCCAAATTTTGAGTCTTAGAAAATACAAATCACTGAAGAGCAGCTTTAAAAGCGTAGCCAGTATAGCGCAGTGCAGTGACACATGATGGGGATTGGTAATGTTTTGCCCTAGGCTAAAATTACCTAATTCTTGTTCAATGCAGAGTTTAATGTAGCAGTTGGCTCATAACCCCTCCTTATACTGTCAAACGTCCACAGAACATTGTAGTTTGGCAATCCTAACTTCTTAGAGGCTTCAGTGACAATGCAAATTGAAGCCCCCCGGGCAAGGATCTCCTGGGCTCATTGTCAAGTTCACCTGACAGGATAGTAAGGTGCTACATCCCAGCAGTCTTGCCCTTGGTTTATCGACTTTCTCCCTGGCTGTGCCAAGTTTCCGGAGGCTGCCCTGGCGTAGATGTCAGCAAGCTGAGGCTTCTGCAGGCAAAGAGATCTCATCTTACCTTGTCTGAATCCATTAATAATGTCCCAATCCCACTAAGCCCTCCCAGTGGCCTGGGGTGCAGTTCTATGAGAATAACCGCTTGGTTTTAGTGGTGGTAAAGGGTTCGCAATCACCTGGGTATGCTGGCATTTCGAAGCATGAAAGAAAATGAAACCAGCTCAATCTCCCCATAGAGACGATATTTATAAGTTTTTTAATAAAAGAAGAAATCGACCCTCCTGGTCTTAAAATTTGAAATTTACATTTGTCTCATCTCAGGAACTCAGGAAACCCTCAGGCAAGGGACTGAAACTCACCAGATCACCGCATCCAGAGGATGAGATCCCAGGCCCCTCCCTCAGCAGCATTGCTTCCTTGCTCCTTCCTAACTTCTTCCTGCAGGCAGCTACATCTCTTCCCTGGCTATATAAACCTCAATTTTAGTCCATAGGCGAGACAGATTTGAGAGTTATCTCTCGTCCTCCTTGACTGCAGCATCCAAAAAGCCTTCTTCCCTGCTAATACTTGTTGTCTCAGTGATTGGCTTTCTGTGCCTCTAGCAGTGGGACCTAGACAGAGACCCCTGGTATTTAGGTAACAGAAAGAGACAGAGAAGGGACAAAAGATAAGAATGTGCGGGAGAGGAAAGCAGGAAACAAGAAGGAAATAGGAGAGAATATCAGAAAGAAAGATACAAGCAACAAGAAAGAGTAATACCTGGACTGGGTGTGGTGGCTCACGCCTGTAATCCCAGCACTTTGGGAGGCCAAAGCAGGTGGATCACAAGGTCAGGAGATGGAGACCATCCTGGCTAACATGGTGAAACCCTGTCTCTACTAAAAATACCAAAAAAATTAGCTGGGTGTGATGGTGGGTGCCTGTAGTCCCAGCCACTCGGGAGGCTGAGGCAGGAGAATGTTGTGAACCTGGGAGGCGGAGCTTGAAGTGAGCCAAGATCACGCCACTGCACTCCAGACTGTGTGACAGAGGGAGACTCCGTCTCAAAAAAAAAAAGTGTCATTTGATCAGGGGTTTGGCACATGTAGGTGCCCTTTTGAAATGGACATTGTCTCAGTCTGGAGTCTCTCAGAAAGCAATCCTAGGATACGGATTGGGTGCAGAGTTGATGTGAGGAGTGAAGCTAAGGACACATTGAATGGAAGACAGAATGGAGGGTGTGGTCCACTCAATGCCTGGATGGGCTCAGCTCCGGAGTGAGTCAACAGCCAGAGTTATCCCACAGGAGGGCAAGGGAATTGCATATTCACACATCAACTTAGAGTAACCATTGTTTCAGGGCCACTTCAGAGACATCTGAACTCCCCTGTGCCTCTGGCCTGTAGCAGGGAAGTGCTAATTGGGAATGCAGTGAGTGGCCATCAACAATGAGGACAGTGGGCATGAAGTAGGGAGGAGAAGTGGCAGGTAGGCAGGGCACCCAGGGCAGGCCATGGGTATCTGCACAATTTCATTTTCAACCTTCTCCTCTTGTAAATCTCTATTATGTCATTTCAAAGGAAAACCATGATACCATCTCTGTTTGACTTGAATTTGATTCCAAAGCTTTGTTACAACATCTCAGACCAAAGTGACCTGGTAAATTTTCTCACTAGGGCGTTATACTTTTGTTGGGAGAGCAGAGCCCAGACAGACTTCTCTGGGGACAGAGTCAGGGAGTTGCTTTCTATCCTCTGGTAAACTGGCCTGAGTCATTTCTCCTAGAGAAAGAAAAAGTTGCTATATGTATTCATCTGAGGGCTTTTCAGAAAAAGGTTTTCACTGTTTGATATGACTTTTGCAGGCAGATACAGTGGTCCTAAGCAAAAAAAGAGTAAAGAATGGGAGTTTTAAAAATTCTAACCCATAGAACAGGCTGTGAGTTACAGTGATTGTATTTTGGGTCACATTGTCAACAAAGTTCCATTACTGAAGTAAAAAGCATCTTATATGTTGGTCTTACTTAGAAGGTGGTTCAGGCCAGGCGTGGTGGCTCACACCTGTAACCCCAGCACTTTGGGAGACTGAGGTGGGCAAATTGCTTAAGCCCAGAAGTTAAAGACCAGTCCGGGCAACATGGCAAAACAAAAATTATGAAAATTAGCTGGGCATGGTGGTGTATGCCTGTAGTCCTAGCTACTTGGGAGGTTGAGATGGGAGGATCACTTGAGCCCAGGAGGTGGAGGTAGCAGTGAGCCAAGATCATGCCACTGCACTCCAGCCTGGGTGACAGAGCAGGACAAAATAAAGAAAGGGAAGGGAAAGAAAGGGAAGGGGAAAAGAAAAGGGAAGGGGAAAAGAGAAGGGAAGGGAAGGGAAGGGAAGATCGTTCAATGACATGGATTTCAAGGGCAAATTTAATATGTCTCCAAAAGGATATGACCCAATGGCAGTCTCAAAGCAATTACTAAATCACTGGTTTTAAAACATTCATTTAATGAATCCTTGTTGAGTATCTATAATAGGTGGATTCTATTCTCAATGCTGGGAATACAGCAGCAAGTCACATCCACAATGACCCCTGCCTTAGCAAGCTGGTTATCTGGTTGTGTATGACAGACCAGAAGCAAATAAGCAAAATACAGAGGATGTCACATGATGGTAAGTACCATGCAGAAGGACAAAGCAGGGCCAAGAACAGGGCAGAATAAGTTGGGGGCTGCACTTTCAACAATGTGGACAGGGCAGGGACCACTTGAGCAGGATGTGGAAGGAGGTTGGAGAGGACACTATTAACACCTGTGGAAGAGCCTTCCAGGCAGAGGGAACAAACAGTGTGTAAGCCTGAGGTGGGAGTGTGCCTGTTTGTTAGAGCAAGAGGCTGGGTGGGGCTTTGAAGAAGGTAGGGTGCAATCTGAATTCAGGGCAGTTTCAACGTGAATGTAAACAAAAAATAAAATTCTAAGCCCCCCACCCCACCATCATCTGAATGGACCCCTCCTCTTGGCCAAGGGAATTCCAGAGTTAACCCAAAAAACTAGTTGAGGCCATGATGGAAGTGGGACATGGGCATGTCTCATTATACTCTCCTCCCTTTTTAAATTCAGAAAAAGCCAACCATGTCAGGCACAGTGGCTCATGCCTGTAATCCTAGCACTTTGGGAGGCTGAGGTGGGCAGATCACTTGAGGCCAGGAGTTCAAGACCAGCCTGGTCAACATGGCAAAACCCCGTCTCTACTAAAAATACAAAAATTAGCCGGGCGTGGTGGCACATGCCTGTAATCCCAGCTACTCGGGAGGCTGAGGCAGGAGAATTGCTTGAACCCAGGAGTTAGAAGTTGCAGTGAGCCGAGATCACGCCACTGCACTCTAGCCTGGGCAACAGAGAGGAACTCCGTCTCAAAAAAAAAAAAAAAAAGAAAAAGAGAAACACCAACCAGCATTAACATCAACACAGATCTTAAATCTGATAAGAAACATTTATAATCTATTCTCTCTGAAGCCTGCTACCTGGAGGCTTAATCAGTGTGATAAAACCTTGGTCTCCACAACCCATCATCATAACCCAGACATTCCTTTCTATCGATAATAATTCTTTCAACCAATTGCCAATCAGAAAATTTTTAAATCTACCTGTGAGCTGGAAGTCTCCTCCACTCACTTCAAGATGTCCTACTCTTACATTGGTTACAGATAGAACCAATGTAAATCTTACATGTACTGACTGATGTCTCATGTCTCCCTAAAGCATATGGAAGCAAGTTGTACCCTGACCACCTGGGGCACATGTCCTCCGGATCTCCTAAGGCTGTGTCACAGGTGCGTTCTTCACCTTGGCAAAATAAACTTTCTAAGTTGGTTAAGAACTGTCTCAGATACATTTGGGTTCACATAATCAATTGGGGAGCTGAGTTGAGGCTAGGCTGTGGGGGTCTAGGGAAAGGGGAGGCAGAGGAAAGGCAAGAATTACTTAATCTCCATCCTTGGTATGAATATCTGAGTGTGTTCATTTTAAGAGTAGTAATAATGGAAGGAACTTCTGACATCTGGCCAGGGGAGCAATTTGCAGAGTCAAGGATGCTTTTACACAGGAATGCCTTTTTGCATTTAGTGATTCTAGTCTAGGGGCATTCCCCAAGAAAGTGAGATGCTAACGTTAAAAGGTAGGCTGATTTGCATATAAAAAATTCTCATTAGTTAACCTGAGAGGGGAAATTGGCATTTGATTGACTGCTCTGGGCTGGGCTGTTATGTTGTTTCGTTGTCACCAAAGCCCTTCAGGGTTGGAGATTAAGTTAGGGACACTGTGACTCCTTTTCCAGCCACCCACCCAGTGCTCACCAGTCCTTGGCTGGCAGGAAAGGGGGCAGATCTGGTTGGTCCCAATGGGAACTTTTTTTGGACTTTATTTCCCTGAGCTTGGCTCTTCCTGGCCAACAACTACAGTGATGTTTTCTGATGGAGGCCTGGGCAGATAGAAAAAAAATGTCCTAAATGCCCCTAAATGGAGCACTTGTTCAATAAATTCTGGTAATCCACTTGATGGAATTTTCTGCAGCCAGTTAAAATATGGCTGTGATGATGAGACAGCAACACAAGAAATGCTTTTGTAAAAAATAAAACAAAATTTAGAAAAATTGAATACCTCCCATGGTTACAAATATACACTTTAAAAAAAATAGCCAAGAAAAAGAACAGCAGGAAGAGCATGAAAAGGGTCAAAGTGTAACAGTGATAATATTCAGCTGTCATCATTGAGTATACATTTTTTTTTCTAAATTGTTTTGAACTTCTAGCTTTCTGATGTCTACTTTGCTACAAAGGGAAGGCTAGTTTCCGAGAATCGACGGTCAGCGAACCTGACTGGCAGAGACTGGAAGGTTCTGAGTGGGTCCCGCCTTCTCCTCCAGTTTCTGGAAGCTGGGACTTGAGTCCTATTTCAAAGCTCCCCAGCCCCATGTGGGAGGCCAGTGTTTGAGACAGTCTATCCCTTTCAATTTTCCTGCAAACAACAACAATTTCCTGGCAGTAATCACTAGTCATCAGCGAATTAAACTAACAAAGATATATGATATTGTCTTTCCTCCTTCCTTTTCCTTTCTCCAGAAATTTAGTCAAACAGGAATTTCAAAGGTCACTTTCTTGCCATGTGATTTTAATACCCTTCTACCAACCTGACACTTTCCTGCAAATTTGATAGATGAACAATCCCTGTTAGACAAATGTTAGGGGAGAAAATTAAAGTTTCGTGTTTCAGCTAGAAAAGGTGGTACAAAATACGATTTGTAAAGAGGTCTGAATTAATATTCAGAGTAAAAGGTTTAAGATACTTAAGTCCACATGTTTATGCCTATGAAAAAGCTGCTGTTTACTTCCAAACAATTCAATATATATTCTTTGGTGAAGCAATTTATGTAATCACTCAGGATCTTAATTTTTCCTTCTAATATAATTTTTTTAAACTTGCTGTCCAAAAGGCTGCAATGATAGCTGGTGAGCATTTTATAAATCCAATTTATTAGGCCGGGCGCGGTGGCTCAAGCCTGTAATCCCAGCACTATGGGAGGCCGAGACGGCCGGATCACGAGGTCAGGAGATCGAGACCATCCTGGCTAACACGGTGAAACCCCGTCTCTATTAAGAAATACAAAAAACTAGCCGGGCGAGGTGGCGGGCGCCTGTAGTCCCAGCTACTCGGGAGGCTGAGGCCGGAGAATGGCGTGAACCCGGGAGGCGGAGCTTGCAGTGAGCTGAGATCCGGCCACGGCACTCCAGCCTGGGCGACAGAGCGAGACTCCGTCTCAAAAAAAAAAAAAAAAAAAAAAAAATCCAATTTATTTTTCATCTATTAGACAAGTTGCCACCGTGCCTCAAAAGAAAGATTGGATATATGAAATTTTGATTTTCTACATGTACATCTTGTATAACAATTGTAGATCATTGTGGTTATTCCTCTTTCCTCTTTCCTCCTTTTTTCCTGACTACCAATTAAAACGGTCATTAGTCACCTGTGCTCATACTACTATATTTCCCATAATACTTATTGAGAGTCTTTTACAGGAAAACTTTTTTCTTAATTTTCAGTAGGTAAAAATGCAGCTGGTTACGCTCACCAATGCATTTCCTCTTGTCCTCCCTGTCCTGCCTTGTCTTTCTTACTTTGCCTTTGTTCTCTTGCAATTGGAAATGTGGGAAAGCTACACTAAGATTTTGGGGAACTCTAATGAGGCTCCATCACTAATTAATGCTCTAATTAAAGTAGTTCTTGGAAGTGTTCTCCTAACGAACTGTTGCGTCCCAGTCCCACAGCTTCCACTACACTCTTTGATGTTGCTATTGTATGACTCTGCTCCCAACCTTACTTACAAAAAGTAGACCCCAACATAAGTTGGCATATGTGTGTGGTCACAATAGCCTCTTGGCCTTACTACAGAGGCTGTGTGGTTTCTGCCCAGTACTGTGCCAAGCTGTCTTTTCTTTTCTTCCTTTCCTGGTTCTGAGGTTGGACATGGCTGGCATATAGATGACTGTGATCCAGGTTAAATGTTTCTAAGAGTTTTCTTTGACAAGATTAGCTGTCTCAGTGGCTACCCCCACCCCTTGACTTCCCTGCCACTGGGGGGCCCTAACCATTGCACTATAGTACCTTCTGTCTGACTGCCCACCCTCATGCTAAGACCTAACACAACCTCTGCCAGACTTTCTTCTGCCCCAGCAATGACCCAAGTGTGTGGCAGAAATATTTTAGATATTTCTAAATATAAGACGGTAGATATTTTACACATAAGACAAAAATCTCTTAACACTTCTTCTAAAAATAGACATCTAGGCCCACATCTTTATCACTATGTGTATGATAAACACAGTGGAAATTGTACAGGCATATCCAATGTGAGAATGATTTCATTTATTCTGGGAATAGACATCTAGAATTTATAAGCGGGGCAAACATGCTGTAAATGGATTGGTTCCCAATAACGCACTGGTCCTAGTCTAGCCATTTGCTTGCAACACTTGCTACAAGATTTGAAAATATCTAGATGTTGGTGAGAGAAACAATTTGGTGTCTCTGTTTTTGAGTAATTTGCCAATTAGAACTAATGTGTTATATTGATTCAGGTGGTTGCTGGAGTATAAATTTGAATGTGGAAAGAAGGTTTTATTAGTGTATAATAAACATACAGAAGAGTACACATATCGAGACTATGTAGTTTTGGGACAGGATCACTTGAGGCCAGGAGTTTGAGAGCAACCTGGTCAACATGGAGGGACCCTATCTCCACAAATAACAAAAATACAAAATTGGCCAGGCATGGTGGTGTACGTCTGTAGTCCCAGCTACTTGGGTGGCTGAGGCAGAGCCCAGGTCTCCCAAGGAGCCCAGGAATTTGAGGCTGCAGCGAGCTGTGATCCCACCACTGCATTCCAGCCTGGGTGACAGAGTGAGGCCCTGCCTCAAAAAACAAAACAAAACAAAAACTATATACTTTAATGAATTTCTCAAAAAACTGAGTACACCCTTGTAACCAGCACTCAGACCCACAAAACCCCTGAAACTCCCACCTGGACACTTCCCTTCAGCCAAGGGAACTATATATGACTTCTAACAGTATAGAGTAATTTTTCTATATTTATAGTTTTTGAGTATGGCTTCCTTCACTCAACATTATATTTGTGATATTTATTTACATGATTGCACATAGTTGTAAATCATTCATTTATATTGCTGTAGAGACTTGCATTTCTATGATGTGAACAAACCACAATTCATTCTACTATTGCTGGGAATTTGGCTGTTTTCTGTTTTGGCTGTTGCAAATAGTTCTACTATGAACATTCTGGCCCATGTCTTTTGGTATACGTATGTGGGCACTTCTAATAGGTATACCTGGAATGGAATTTCTGGACTATAGAGTCATGTTTGATACTGTCAAGCTGTTTTCCAAAGTGATGTTGTGTCAATTTACACTTTTGCCAGCAGCGCTTGAGAGTTTCAGTTGTTCTACCTCCTCTCCAGCAATTGGTATTATCTGTCTGTTTCATTTTAGCCATTCTGATAACAGCTATAATTTGCATGTGCCTCATGACTAATTAAATTGAGCACACTTCATATGTTCATTGGCCATTTGGATGTACCTTGGGATATAGAGTTTTAATACTTACAAGGAATTTTTTTGTGTGATATAAAATGAAGTAGAAGAAACATTTTTCATTATAAAAATAAAAGTATAAAACTAACTTTTCACTCTCAGTTCACTTTTCTTCCAGCGTACAAACAGGTATACATCAGTTTCCCGGTGGGAAGCAATTGAACTTAGATGTTTCCAGAGAGTTTAAGGGAGGGACTTTGACAGTGGGGCAGCTAGGGTTAACAGGAGATGGAGAAGCACCCAGTGGCCAACAGAAGTGGGCTGTTGTCACCCCAGACCTAAAGAGGCAGAGGGTAGGAGTAGTGTCCCAGGAGCCCAGTGATAACAGCTCCTGATAGAGTGACCTTCCTATAAGTTGAAGTGATGGATGGATACAGCCACTGCTGGAAAACATTGCCCAGGGCACAGAGGAAATGAGGAAGAAGTACCCCAGCCTCTTTCTTCCCTGGTCCTCACTCTCCTGCTAGTGCCTGCCATTGGCCAAATCCATCCCGAGTCCAGGGAATAAGGGAGTCCCAATAAGGCAACCCAGGGCACAGAGCAAGAGAGGGGGGAGCAGAATTGACCCACGGGGGATGGATGGAGGGAAATAGAGATTCACCAGCACAAGCAAGTACTGCAGTATGGTGGGAAGGATGGAGCTCCAGAAGTCCGGGGCTCTGTCAGTCACTAGCTCTGTCTTAGAACATGAAAAATAACCTTTTTGAGGCTCATTATCCTTATCTATAAAGGGGAGGCTTTGCCTGAACAGTCTGGTAGGTTTCTGTTGGTTCTTAGGTAGTGTTTTGGTCATGCGTTGTTTCTGAGAATTATATAGTGACTCACTGAGTAGCTGCTGCCATCTTCATGAGGATGGGCTCGGCAGGTCCCCAGAGGTCTCCACCACTTTCTATTGCGCTGTACAGCCCCCCATAGGCATTTGGGTTTACAAACCATGGCATAAGGTTTCTAGGTAGGATAAGATCTCAATGTAAAACTTCCTGGGTAAATATTAGATTGCTACCTGTAAATATTTCCTACTTCATTGAAGATGCATCTCCATCTGAAATAAATGATGCAGCTACTCTGGATTTCAGAAGTTTCATCCTTTTGCAGCAGAAGGCAGACCAAATACAGGGCAGGCTCCTTGGGCAAGATCAACTTGCATAAAGCACAAGGTGGCACTGAAGACACAGAAGACAGGACAAAGCAGTGGCCCTATGTGCTAACCAAATACGGAGGCAAGGGAGCCGGAGTATCAGCAAAATATGACTGTAGCTGTTAAAGCCTAATGCACACACACCCTATAATCCAGCAATTTCACTTCCAGATGCTTCCCTAAGGAAGCCCTCATGTGGGTACGTATGTTTTATTTAAGAAAACTTGAGCTGGGATTCTACCACTTATTACCCATTCTGTCTGATCAGAGAGTATTCTTTGATTGATTATTTATTTTGACACTATATTAGCAGAAGTTGTTCTCTAAGCTTTAGTGACAGCCTTGAGTTTTGCAGCTTGTTGGAGTGTTTTTGTTAAGCATCATGCCACCCAGAGAAATTCAATGCCAGGAAGTGTTGCCTAATAGATAGCGGGCCAAAAGGAAACCCAGAGGGCCAATCACACCAGCCAACCCCTCTGCAGATTGCTGACTGCCCTGGGGTAACCTTGCTCACAGCCCTGTTTCTCTTATCTGTGCATGTAGCTCTTTGTCCCAGATCTTGAGGTCACTTTCACTTATAAAGAACCTCAGGAGGACCTTAAATCTTTCTCTGTCTCACAACGGATGAATACCTTTGCAACCATCTAAGGTGAATGTCTCATCCCTTTACCAAATGCATTTTAGTTTTTAGTGTGAGAGAAATAGCTGTTCAGACATCAGCCCATGGAGGTTTTTAAATGAGGCTGAAGTTAAATTGCACTTACAGCCTCAGGCAAGTCAATGAATTTATGTGATGAAAATTTTATTTAGCCGTATAGCTTTTCATCTGTCTTCTAGTTTGGAAGTGGAAATGCAACCTGATTTAATAATCAATAAATATAGAACGCTACTGAAATTGCAAGTAGAATTGTTCAAAATTATTATGGTGTTACAGAACATTACGTTTCCTTTGACAATTTGAGATGGTGGGATTTTTTAGAGCAAGTTAATCAAGGCAAAGAATTTTAGCTTAGTTTCAATCCTCCAAATATGTCCAATACAAAAGATAAGTCTTAACTATCAAGGTTTTTTAAGTTCTTTAGAGAAAATTATGTAGTTAAAGAAGTAAGAAACGCAGCAACAAGGATGAATTTCAGACATAATGTTGGGCAAAATAAGTGACACACAAAAGGCTATATAAACTGTAGGATTCCACATGTATGAAATTCGAAAACAAACAAAACATCTATGCTGATGTGGCTACTTCTGGGGGGTCCTGGAGAGGGCATAAGACTTGAAACACTCTATGTCTTGTTGGTTTCATGACTGTAGACATGTCTAAAATTTATCAAGCTGTGTATTTGCAATTTTTACCCTTTGCTGTATATAAGTTATAACTTAAAAAAAAAAAGAATTCAGCAAAAAAACACCTGGTACAAGTGGTAGCTTAAGACTACTATTTTGTAAATAATTTGTCTATAATTTGGAATTATTCTTTAATATTTTAGGGGTCTCTGAAAACACAAAAAAGATAATCCATAAATAGTTTGATCTATACTTAGAGGATAAATGATTTGGGTGGCTAATGAATCAATTTATTTTATTATTTATTTATTTATTTATTTATTTATTTATTTATTGTTTTTGAGGCAGAGTCTCACTCTGTTGCCAAGGCTGGAGTGCAGTGGTGCAATCTCGGCTCATGTCAACCTCTGTTTCCCAGGTTGAAGCGATTCTCATGCCTCAGCTACCCGAGTAGCTGGGATTACAGGTGTGCACCACCACACCTGGCTAATTTTTGTATTTTCAGTAGGGATGGGGTTTCGGCATGTTACCTGGTCTGGTCTCAAACTCCTGGCCTCAAGAGATCTGCCCACCTCGGCCTCCCAAAGTGCTGGGATTACAGGCGTGAATCACCATGCTCGACCCAATCAATTTGTTTTAAATGAATCTCTCAGAATGAACAATAATGAAGAGGCATGATCTTTGCTGAACCTGATTTATTTCTCAGTTATGTGGATAGTAATCTCACTGTTGAAGTTATTTGATATCAGTGATTTGGGTCATAGAGAATGTTCCATGGCACTATATGTTTAATTACCTTTATTGTTCATATGCCCATATCTAATTATAAATAATCATCCTGTAATATTTTCTTGTACATATTTGCTCAGATATTATCTTGTGAGGAACAGGTTGATTAACATTTTTCTTTCAATACGTTTTCATAGTTTTCTTCATGGTTTTCTGAAAACTTCAGCTGCATTTCTAAATATACATCTATTTGTTGTTGTGTTCTGGTTGTTGGATGGAAAAAAATGTTGACAAATTATTAAATTATTCTTGAAGCTATAACTATTGTAATTTCTTTTGCAGCAATCCATTTGAAAGAAAAGAAGTGTCACAGCCCCTGATTTACCAGTGAACCAAAAACACTTGTTAATAAATCCTCTGCACAAAGAGCACTGGAAAGTTTTGTTTATTTTCAATTGCCTGCACAATGACTGTTTCCAGTTTATTTTTTTTTAACGTCTGCCCTAGAGTCCTGGCACTGACTAAAGCTCAGATACACAAGAAAACAAGGAAGTGACTGATAAAATCATGTCACAAAGTCCAGAGCTAGGTAGTTTATTCTGTCCGTAAAGACTACAAAAACTTGGCCGGGTGCAGTGGCTTAGGCCTGTAATTCCAGTATTTTGAAAGGCTGAGGCAGGCGGATCACTTGAGGCCAGGAGTTCAAGAGCAGCCCAGGCAACATGGCAAAACCCCGTCTCTACTAAAAATACAAAAATTAGCCAAGTGGTGGTGGTTCATGCCTGTAATCCCAGCTACTCAGGTGGCTGAGGCACAAGAATTGCTTGAACCTGGGAGGAAGAGGTTCTAGTGAGCTGAGACTGGGCCACTGCAGTGCAGCCTGAGCAACAGAGTGAGACTCTGTCTCAAAAAAACAAACAAAAAAACAAAACAAAACAAATGAACAAACAAAAATCAAAAAGTCTTGTTTGTGGTCATGTTTGGTGGGATTCCACCACCTGGACTGGACAAATCCCCACCGTCCTAAACCACAGCTTAGGCTCACAGAGCTTGGGTGATCTATAGCAGGTACTGTCAGTGCTCTGTCTAGATTTTCTTTTTTTTTTTTTTCCTTTTTTTTTTTTTTCCCGAGACAGTCATGCTCTGTAGCCCAGGCTGGAGTGCAATAGTGCAATCTCGACTCACTGCAACCTCTGCCTCCCGGGTTCAAGCAATTCTCCTGCCTCAGCCTCCTGAGTAGCTGGGATTACAGGCACACGCCACCACGCCTGACTAATTTTTGTATTTTTAGTAGAGACATGGTTTCACCCTGTTGGCCAGGCTGGTCTCAAACTCCTGACCTCGTGATCCACCCACCTCAGCCTCCCAAAGTGCTGGGATTACAGGTGTGAGCCACCGCGCCCGGCCCACTCTGTCTAGATTTTCTTGAATGCCTTTTCACTGTGTTTATGTGCTACTCCCGTTACTCCCCACAAACAAACTTGGGTGTGCTTTCCTTCTGACAGCCTGAGCTACAGCTCTTTGGAGGTATGTTCTTCCACTACTGGAACAATTTTGTGCAAATGTGAACATTTTGTGCAAATGTGCAAATAACTTGGAGTGCTGGGAAGTTACTCCTCCAGTGATTATTGGGTGCTGGGAGCTCAGCTCCCTGTCTCAGGGCACAATTCTGAAGTGTAACTTACATCCCAGAATCCTTTGCAGGATCAGGCTGAAGTCACACTTTGCAGGACTTTGCTAGACCCTGCATCCTTGCTTAGCTTCCTCCCTGTCCCTTTCTGCTTTCCTATTTCTTTAGTGTGTCCCTGGGGGGCACTCCCTTATCAATCACTTTCACATAAATATTAATCTTAGGAACTGGGCATGGTGCCTCATGCCTGTAACCCCAGCACTTTGTGAGGCCAAGGCAGGAGAATCACTTGAGGTCAAGAGTTTGAGACCAGCTTGGGCAGCATAGTGACACCCTGTCTCTACAAAAAAACAAAACAACAACAACAGAAATACAAACAAAAATACAAAAATTAGCTGGGCATGGTGATGCACACCTGTAGTTCTAGCTACTCAGGGGGCTAAGGTGGGAGGATCACTTGAGTCCAGGAGGTCAAGGCTGCAATAAGCCAAGCTTGCATCACTGCACTTTGGCCTAAGTGATAGAGAGAGATCTTGTCTCCAAAAAAAAAAAATAATAATAATAATAATGTTAGAATTTGCTTCTGGGGAACCTGAATTAAGATTTGACCCTGAATCCTAATCTGTAATCTCCATCCTGGGTTTCATGAATGCTATATCATTATCAATATTTGAAGGGGACCGGGAGCTGGTCTGCTCACTATTAACCTATTTTCTCCACCCTCTTTTGACTCTTGCAAGAATTCACTACTGCTCTAACTCCTTACACTCCCTTTTACACATTCAGCACCTTCAGGCTGTCAACAATTACATGGCAGATTGTGCATAAGTTCAAAATCGCCTTTAGTGCAAAAAAATTGGAACCACAAGTTGCCTACCTAATTTAGCTCTGGTGGGTGGGGGACATAAACATAAATCCTTCCGATCAAGTTGGTACAAATCCAGTGTATTAATTATTCCAGTTATTGTTACTACAAAGCAGCATAGCTAGCTGAAATATAAGGCAATTTCTTACTGCTCACACATTTAAAATATATGCAATAAAGAAATAAACCAGATTTCTTGCCCACTTTTCACTCCATGTGCACAATTGCAAATGTAATAGTGAAAACTATTTTAGCCCTTTTGGAAAACCACAGTCAAACATTCTCTCATAAGGAGTGTTCCTGAATTTACAATATTCCTTAATATAGGTGATCCATTACCAATTCAAGTTTGATGAAGCCTAGTAGGCCCCGTTTTACAATCTTGTTTGCAATGTCTTAAACAAAGAGAATTCTTACTTTTGTAGTTACTTCTACAGTCTCCTTGGAATAATAAAGAGGAATAATTAGATGTTAGTGTAAATCATTCAGCTTCTATTTTTGTAAATACATTTAAAAATAATTGACCAATCAAGTAACTAAGGGGGCTAGGGCAGGAAGATCACTTGAGCCCAGGAGGTCGAGGCTGCGGTAAGCCAAGCTTGCATCACTGCACTTTGGCCTAGGTGAGATTACAGCAGATGTTGCTTGCCTAAAAGTAGGACACAAAAACAGGGCCATTCCTCCAAACATAGTAGTTTTTTCTCACAACTCAAGGATTAAAACAGAACTAAGCAGTTGCGTTATTAATCACTGTTACAAACTATTTTTTTGTAGGTAGCGTTCTTGATAATTCAGGAGGCAGTTCTCATCCTTGACCCCTCACCCGTGGCCATGAGGATGGGATAAAAGTGATGTCAAAGCATGGAGACAATCAGCTATTAATAGCGTCTGCTCTTTGGTCTTTAAGGAACCAGTTCTTTACCCAAAGACATGGAACATAAGAATACGGGAATGGATGGCAGTGTTCCACCATGGACCTCCTCAAGTTATTTTTCTATGTTATACTTGCCTTTTTTGGGAAAGGTGTCTGTGGCTTCTACTAAATTCTCGGATGGGTTCATGCTTAGAATTTTGTTTTTAAAAATCCCTGCAATAGGCCAGGCATGGTGGCTCATGCCTATAATCCCAGCACTTTGGGAGGCCAAGGCAGGTGGATCATGAGGTCAGGAGTTTGAGACCAGAATGGCCAACATGGTGAAACCCCATCTCTACTAAAAATACAAAATAATTAGCCAGGCACGGTGGTGCACGCCTGTAGTCCCAGTTACTTGGGAAGCTGAGGCAGGAGCATCACTTGAACTGTGGAGGCAGAGGTTGCACTGAGCTGAGATCATACCACAGCACTCCAGCTTGTGCGACAGAGTGAGACTTCATCTCAAAAACAAAACAAAACAAAAACCCTGCAATAGAATGTCCCATTCTGCTCACCCAGAATATGACCTTTGCACCCTACCCTGATTTGACCTAATGCCATATCAGCCTCAAGACACCAGGTGAGGGATACTGTTGTTCACCCTGCTACAAGCCATCAGATGCAGCTTAGGGCTGGAAAGAAGACACCCATCAAGGTGGTTGGGACACTTCTTAAATGTGTACACTTTGCAGCTGTGTTTTCCAAGTTGATCTCAACTTGATTGTGAAACTATGGCAGAATGCACAGCAGCAACAAAAAGACAATTCTAGCTTTGAGTCAAAGAAAGTGAGTAATTGCTGGAGATAATGTAGGTGGCTTGGATCCAGAAGGTAGAAGTTAAGACATAAAAAGTGATTAGATCTTGGATGTGTTTTGAAGACAAAGCCAACAGAGTTTGCTGATTCATGAGTAGAGGGTGTGACAGAAAGAGGAAAGCAAAGATGAGGTTTATACCTGACCAACTGGCAGGGTAGAGTTGCCATCACTGCAGGGCGAAGGTATGGATGGGGCACACTGGATGGGAAGATCTGGAGTTCTATCTCTGCTAAATTATGTTGGAGATCCCCATTAGACATCCAAGAAGAGATACTTAGGAGACATTCATGGGAGAGGTCTGATCTAAACATACGAATGTGAGAATCATTAGAATGTAGGTGATGCTGAAAGTCACGAGACTCTTTGAGATTACCAAGAAAAAGAAAGAAGTGAAAAAGAGAAGTACAAAGACACAGCCATGGGGACTCCAAATTTAAGGGATAGAAAAGATTGAGAGGAATTCCTAAAGTCAGATGAGAAGAAACTCCTACTGAGTCAGGAGACTGTAGTACCCCAGAGGCCATAGGTGATAGGTCGATTTCCTTCCCTTCCTTTCTTCCTTCCTTCCTCCCTCCCTCCCTCCCTCCCTCCCTCCCTCCCTCCCTCCTTTCTTTCTTTCTTTCTTTCTTTCTTTCTTTCTTTCTTTCTTTCTTTCTTTCTTTCTTTCTTTCTTTCTTTCTTTCTTTTCTTTCTTTCTTTTCTTTCTTTCTTTTTTCTTTCTCAGACTTTTGCTCTTGTTGCCCAGGCTGGAGTGCAATGGCGCGATCTTGCCTCACTGCAACCTCCGCCTCCCAGGTTCCAGTGATTCTCGTGCCTCAGCCTCCCTAGTAGCTGGGATTACAGGTGCCTGCCACCACGCCCGGCTAATTTTTGTGTATTTTTAGTAGACACGGGGTTTCACTATCGTGGCCAGGCTGGTCTCAAACTCCTGACCTCAGACGATCCACCCCTCTCAGCCTCCTAAAGTGCTGGGATTACAGGCGTGATGAGTCGATTTTCTAAAGATGCCCTCACCACTATGTCCCTTGCCGGGTGAGGTTAACACTGCTCCTTCAAGAGGTAGGGGACGATGTTTCCTCCCTGGGAATCTGACAGGCCTGTGACTATGGTAAAAGTGAAACTGGATGATTTCCAAAGCTAGATGACAAAAGCACCGCAAAATAGCTTTTGTCTGGCCTCTTTCTGTTGGAACACATGCCCTGGGAGGCCCAAGCCTACATGTGAGAAGTCTGGCCACAATGCTATGGTTGCTGCCATGCTGGGGAGACCACGGAGAGAGACAGAGACAGACAGGCACAAGGATCCTAAGTGTCCCAGCCTCTAGGTGTTTGAGTCTTCCTAGCCCAGGCACCAGGCATATGAGTGAAAGAACTTCAGCTCATTCCAGACCCCGACCTTCAAGCCATCCCAGCTGGCATGGAGTGGGGCAGAAATGAGTAGTGCCCATGAAGCCCTGTCCCTATGGCAGATTCACGAGCAAAATGAATGAGTTGGTTATTTTAAACCATTAAGTTTTGGGGTAATTTATTATGCAGTCCTAGTAACTGGTACACCAAATAAAGATGACATTTCTCACAGAAGCACTTTTTCAATTCTGTCAAAGGCTGTTGTAGGTAAATGGAGATGATGACTGAGAACCAACCGACTGCTGAATCAACAATGTAGAAGGCACTGGAAATGGTAAGGCAGAACTGAAAGGACATGGGTTTAAGAAAGAATGGGAATTGAATTGGAAACAGCCAGTAATGACTACTCTTTCTAGGAGTTTTGCTAAAAAAACAGATTTGAGAAATGAAGCAGTAGCTGGAGAGGAGAGTGGGGCCCGGAGAGAGGCTTTGGTTGAGGTTGAAGATAGACAGTATGTATATCGATGGTAATGATGCAGTAAAGGGTGGGAAATGGATGATGCAAAAGAGAGAGGAGTGAATTGCTGGGGCCAATTCCGTGAGAGATAAGAGGATACAGGGTCCATAACTTTATAACACAGGTAAAGGGAATGGCCTTAGCTGGAGCTCAGCAAGTTTGTTCATGGTTACAGAAGTAAATGCAGAGTCTATGAGCACAGAAGCAGGTGAGTGGTAAACATTGTGGTGGAAGGAAGTTTAAGTTCTAATTTGCTTGCTTCTGTTATTTCAGTGGAAAGTAAGTGGTCTAGGACTTTACCAACCAGCATTAGGGTCCCACTTGAAGTCCATAATCATGAACTTAAAGGGAGAGTAGTTAGTGTGGCAATGCTGTTGTCCAGCCACATTCAGTGGCCCAGGTGCAAGCACAAAGTAGGCGGTGCTTTGGACTTCACCAGGGTCAGGCAATTATCAAGAGAAAACTGATAAGAGAAAGGGGTAAGGGAGATGAGAGCTTAGGCAAAGGAGTGGCTGTGGAATTTAAGCTGGGCTAAGAGAAAACGGAAGATGTCGGAGGTTGAGGGACAGCAAAGATGCAGTGGGATGTATGGATTGTAGCTCCCAGCAGAGGTGAAGGATTGGTCGAGCTCATGTACTTTAAATAGCTCCAATCTGAGGATGAAGAACTCCAGCTCAGAGAAGGTAAAGTAGCTTTCAAGTAAAGTCACCAGGGATTCAAAGCTAGGCTGCCCAGCTCCTGTAACAGTAAGAACATCTCTTCGCAGCTCAACATTTGATCAGAAAGAAAGAGAAAAAAGAACAATTGATATTGATAGTCACCAAGAGCTCTGAAAACCAGATCTGGAGAAATATCCGCGGGAGATCCCTCATGTTGTGAGATCTTGGTTTTACCTCCTGAGTGACATTATCACATGCACTTTTCAGAAGACTCTTGGTTATTTTTCTTATAATCCAATTTTTAATTCTTTGAGTTCTCCCTAGAAAAGGAACATAGCAAAAGAGTTGGCCTATGGGTAGGAAAATGAAAACTAAAGTTTCCATGGATCTTGTGCACCTGGTGCATGTATACTTCCTTACTGACCCATTTCCTGCAGCCCATGGAAGATTTCATCAAAGGAAGTACATGTCACAATTACATCATGAACCCAATTGTTTAAAGTTTCTATTACAGCCAATTAATTATAATGAGTACCAGGAGGCTCTCTATTTCTGCCCTGATACTTTGGCCAATGGCATCACACAGCAATTATGGGAAGATGTCTGTAAGAGGAAGTTTTGTAAGAGAAATTTTATAAGGCTGTTTGTGTATTGTGCCCTCAATTGTATTTGCAATATCATTTCCTACTGTTGATTGTCCCGTAATTCTGGTCATGCAGCAACTCCAGCATTGGTAATGTGTTTATTTCCAGAGGAGGCGGTTTGGGTGGGGAAGGAGGGGAGAGCTAAGAGGTTGTTATTTGTGTGTTTAAAAAGGCAGGTTAGCCTGAATATAATTATCTTCTTTTTTTCTTCTTGCTAAAGAGAGAAGGAAAAAAAAACATGTGTAAGCTTGATTATTTAGGAAATAAGCATACTAAAATAATTTGATGAAATTGGGTCTTTTGAAACCAAAATAAGGTTGTGAAGAAGGAGAAATTTTCTCTACCCAGTATTCTCTACTCATTTCCATATTATTCCCACCCCACCCCACCATTCCACCCTGGTTGAGCTTTCTGGGATCTCTCGTTACTTTGTAAATCCTGACCTCTGACGTACAAGAAAGAACAGAAGCTTGGACTTCAGAAAGATCTGAGTTTTTATATAAGTTCCATCTACTAATGTATATCCTTAAGCCAGATAAGGCTCTCTGAGCCTGTTTCCTCCCCCGCATTCTGTAAAGTGGGGATTATAATACCTACCTCATGGGGTGGTTTGTAAGACTTAAATAAGTAGGAACAGCACCTGGTTGCTTACAATTGACTCAGTGTCCTGTTGCCTTCTGTTCCTCAGCCTATCCCTTGATTCTTCCAACCATCTCTTCCTAATCTTTGTATATACTGCCTGCAATGTCTCCTGGACTCTAGCTAATTTGATGTGACTTCCCTCTCTCCTTTTCATCCATTCATCCTCCTTTCTCTTTCCAGTCTCCAAAATCCCAATTGCCCAATAAAGCTTATCCATGTATTCTGAAGACATAACTTACATATCAAGTTTACCTTGAAATTGTTTGTAAATTTCCATGACTCACTTTAATATATATGCACCATGACATCAATCGTATATTCATTTATTCATTCAATTATTTGATTTGCACATTTGTCCAACATCTCTCTTCCTGCTTATGTTTCTCCAGGTTGATATTGTAGCTGAAATCTTATATTTTTGTAGTGCTTCATACTTTGTTTCTGACATGTTTTATCATAGACTATCTCAGTGGAGCCTTACAACATCATGTGAGGTAAGCAGGTCAGATATTGTTATCATTTTCTAGCTTTATAAATGTAAAAACAGACTCAGTAGAGTAGGTAGTTTACCTACCCATGATCACAACCCTGGTTTGTGGAAACCAGGCCATCTTGACCCAAAGCACACTCCTCACCTCCACGAGCCACCTCCCACCCTTATTCATTCCCTCTTATGCTGTATGTGATCCTAATTCTAACAATGAAATTCCCTGGCTGCAGAGTCTTAGAAATATAAGTCTCTTTGTACTCTAGTCACTTTTTCCAGACCACACCACAGGGCCTATTTTAAATAGCTCTAATACTACATAAACGCCATTTTTCTTTAATCTGAGATTTCCTTTAATGCTGAGGAACCCAGAGATACTGATTTTGACTTTCCAGTAGTTTACAGCCATCAGGAGCAATACCGTGATCCTCAAGGCAAGGAGATCTCTTCAGCAAAGCATTAGGTTTGGGCTTAAAGAATGGCATATTCTTTGACCAAACAGGTTCAGTCATCCCTAATTCTGATTCGTTAAGTTCAAGAGCATGCTGATTTTTATTGTAACAGAACCTGCTGCTCTCTTATCTCATGCATGGTTGCAGTGCATTTAGATTCAGTTGATCATCACTCCTTATGTATCAATCCTTATCCTGCCCAGCTTCCATATTAAGTCTCCATAAGCCAACAATTCTAACACATGGCAACATAATAAACTTCTGACTATATTTTGATTCCAGAAAGACAACATTTGAAGGCATTTAAATGCCCTCAGGAAAATCTGTGGTATTTCGATGACCTCATTTGTGTTGCATGTGGCTCCATTTCAAAGTTGAACCCCTTCTTGGGCACACGAGCACAGGAAACAAATACAACACTGAAAAACATGTTTGATATTTGAAGGTTTTATTAATATATATGTTGTCGTTAGAAATAAATCAAAGTTCCTTTCCTTCCTGGACCAGATTTTGACTCATAGTTACTTGCTGTTATTCATTTTCACTCCTCTGAATCTTCTAAATAAAAATAACCTAGCCTGGACAGGTGAGGTAGCTCATGCCTATAATCCCAGTGCTTTGGGAGATGGTGGCGGGAGGATCACTTGAGGCCATGAGTTTGAGACCAGCCTGAGCAACATAGTGCCCATCTCTACAAAATTTAAAAAAAAATTTTTTTTTTGAGACAGAGTCTCACTCTGTCACCTGGGCTGGAGTGCAGTGGTGCGATCTCAGCTCACTGCAACCTTTGCCTCCCAGGTTCAAGTGATTCTCATGCCTCAGCCTCCCAAGTAGCTGGGACTAGAGGAGGGTGCCACCATGCCCGGCTGTTTTTTTGTATTCTTGGTAGAGACAGGGTTTTACCTTGTTGGCCAGGCTGGTCTCAAACTCCTGGCCTCAAGTGATCCGCCCCCTTCAGCCTCCCAAAGTGCTGGGATCACAGGTGTGAGCCACCGCACCTGGCCAAAATTAATTTTTTTAAGTAAATAAAAAAGAAAAAGAAAATCTTAAAAAGATCTTATTTTCTTTCAAATTTATCTTAGCACATTTTTAACACTTTGAGTGTGTGGTTGTGGGTTTTTGTTTATTTTCCAAGGAAGTTTTAAATACTTAACATATTACACATAAGGCTGAATGACAATGGATGTTATCATTTGGTCACATGAGCTATATTTAAGACAGTCCCACATGCATGCGGGAATATTTGGAAATGAATGTTCGATTCAGCAATGTGTGTTGCACTTCTACTTTGCATTAAGTGATAGGAGAGAAAAACATAAATGTGGGCTTATTATGAGATTTGCCCATAAAATAGGGAATTTTGGTAATTTAAAATAAAGTGCTAAATGGAATATAACCAAAACCAACAGACAGGTGAGCTCATCTGTGTTGCACCTAGCAGAAAAGAGAATTATCAGTATCAACCCAAATCTTTGAGAAATGAGTGCCCCATGACAGCATATCAGTTATCTTGCCTTCTGGATTCCTAACATATTAGGTCATAAATGATGACAAAAGAAAGCCTTCACTAGAAGCCAAGACATTTATTGAAGGTCTGTTTCAATCATATATTGTACAAAAACAAACCACCCCAAAACTTAGCAGCTTAGAAACAACAATCATTTTATTTTCTTTCTAACTCTATAGGCTGACTTGGTTCACCTGAGTGGCTCTTTGCATGTGATGTCAGCTGGGACTCTAGTCGACTAGGTGGGGCCTTGGCTGAGCTGAATGTCCACAGTGGAGAACTTACATGGCTGGTGGTTGATGCTGGCTGTTAGCTGGGAGTTAAGCTGGGACCATAGACTGAGTGTCTCCACTCTCTTCCACCTGGCCTTTCCATGTGGGTTGGACTCCTTACGATATGGGATTGTGTTCCAAGAAGGAAATGTTGCTGAAATACCATGGATTTGGCCTATGTCCTGCTGCTCACCACACAGAAAGGCAATCACTGAGACAATGAGTACTGCCAGGAAAGAAGGCTTTAATCAGGTGTTGCAGCCAAGGAGATGGGAGATCAGTCCCACATCCATCTCCCCAACTGACTACAATAAGAGGTTTATAGAGCAAGAAAGAAATGTAACGATGTGTGGGAAAACAAGAACTAAGAAGGGTAGGGAAGAGGAGCTGGTCGACAGGAAGCAGGTGGTAAGTTAGGCAATCATGACAGGTGAGGGATCTGACATCTCATGGTCCAGAGGCAGTGATCTGGTGAGTTTCAGTTTCTTGATACTATCTGGTAGTCCTGGTGGTTGGTTTTCTGGAAAAGGAACTCAGATAAGACAAACGTAACTTTCTCAGGTTTTAAGACTGGGAGGGCTAATTTCTGTTTATTCAAGAGAAACCATAAACATCAGTTCTATGGAGCAAGTGGGTCAGTTTCAGAAGCAGAAGCTTCCAGGCCTTTTAAGGTTTGGGCTCAGAAGTTCCAGATTGTCATTTTCTATCATATTCCATTGGACAAAACAGTCACATCGCTAGCCCAGATGCTAGGAGAGGATAAAAATGCCACCTTTCTATGGCAGAGTAACAGACATAAAGGTGAAAGCAGGAACTTAGGATGGCTGTGTTTGGAGACTATCTACCCATGGAGCTCGAGTAAACACACAAAACATGCATGGCAAAGGCAAGACCTTTGCATCGGTCAGCCCACCCAGGTCACTGGTCAGCCTGCCAAGTGATTCTCCTGGTTCTGTTACAGTCTCCTGCCTTTGTCTTCTTTCTATCTGGCCTTCCTTTGTATAAACTGAACTTCTAACTTCTGAACATCTTTCAAACCCAAGACGCCTGCATCTCTCCTAGAACTGAAAGCCTTTTGCCATGGTCTTGCTTCCCAGGCTTGACTCTTATCTCCTGCACTCTGAGCCCCACAGGACATCCTTGGTATAGTGGACTCTCTCTCAGGCTTGTGTTTTGGACCCTGATGTTCAATTTCCTCTGTGGAGCTTCATGGACTCCTAGTCCCAGCCTGCCCACATGGAATCTGACCTGTTTCTCCCAACACCCTAGTTTTAACCTTGATAGAGCATGGATGGGAGTGGACAGATAGTCATAAAAGATCCCATAGATCTTAAGAAGTTAAATGTCTTTGATTGAGCAGAGGGCTGAGCAATGCCATACAACTAGGACTCAGAACAGGATGCTTGCAGAACAGAGGGTTGAGGGAAACTCAGCTTGGACGAGGGAAAAGGTGAGGATGGCTGGGAAAATTAGGGTTCAGGGCCAGGTGATAACAATCAAGCAGTTTAGACTTGATGTGATATGAAACTGTAAACCACTGTGCACTCTTGAGCTGAGGTGTGGCTTGGTGAAATGATGTTTAAGCAAGATTTGTGCAGGAGTGGAATGTAAGGTAAAGTGGAGAAATTGAAACGAAGGAGGCCAATGGTAACTGGGTGCACAGGTGATGAGTGCTAGGATTAAAGGGGACTACAGTGGAAAAGATGAATATGAGACCATTTGAAGGGAAAAAATCTACAGGGCAGTGATTTCTCCAAGATGGGAAATTCAACTAAAGATGGCCAGTGGGAAGTTGCTGTAGGCTCTGGGGAAGGGAGGGGCTGAAGACAGTAGAGGGCAGAAAGCAATGGACAGGTTAAGACTGGAGGGGAGGAAAGGTCTGTTATACAGTATGGGCTTCCTCATCTAAGCTGGTGGATGCTGACATGAAGAAAGAATGACTCAGAGAAAAATTCAAAGGCAGAAGAGACAGGTTTTAATGAAAGTTTCAACTGAGAAGAAAAAGAGAAAGGCTAGAGTAGAAGTGACTCGTCTGAATTTTGACAAATGGTGGGGCCAACAACAGAAAGATTGATATGGTGAGGAAAGGCTGGCTTGGGAAAGAAGCTGAATATCACATAGACTGAGTCTAAGGTGACACAGAGCACTCTGGTAGGAACATCAGAAAGGGCCTAGAGGTGGGATGACAAGTTCGGCAAGGCAACATCAAAGTGTAAGTCCCTCGTTAAGAGTTGAAGTCCTGTGCCAGTGCAGATGTGGTGCCTGTCTCTGTCCCCAGACCACCTTGTGTTCGCTCTTTGCCACCTGAAGAGTAAAATGGCAGGATAGGAAGGAACGTCATATAGGAATGGTACAGGGAGCCCTGAGATCCACCTGTTGCCCTTATTCTTCTGAGTTCTCTAGTGAGCCTCCTAATGCGCACCTGATCTCCACCACTCAGCATGAACAGTGCTGGTTGCTAGGTCTGAGGAAGCATGGTTACATTACCCAGGTATCTCCCCAATATGATTCACATCACTCAGCTTCAAATGAATTTGAAGCTGTGGATCCCAGACATCTGACCTAGGTGGAGAGATAGCTGAAATCCTCAACAATCCCTATGCACAGCTCTTATGGAAACCTGCTAGACCCTGAGCCCTGAAGTGGCCGTTCAGACTGGGTCATGCTCCTGCTCCTTTCCCATTCCCACAAGGTTGTCTCAGGAGGAATGAGGCCCTCCTCTCCTCCTCTTTCCTCTTTTTCTGACTTGGACATAGATACTGCTCCCAGTTTCTCTTTTTTCCTGTGTAGTGGAATTTGGGGTCACCTCTCTCAGTTCCGCTTCTCTCAATTAGCAGTTAGCATCTAAAAAACCTCCATCAACCTCAAGCTTTTAATCAAGTAGAAAGTTCCCTGCTTTTCTCCTTAGCTGGTATCAGCATTTTTCTATGTTTTCTCTCCTCTCTCTCTCTTGACAGTTCTTGCTATTTTGCTCAGGCTGACAGTGGCACAATCACGGCTCACTGAATCCTCAAACTCCTGGTCTTAAGCAGTCCTCTGACCTCAGCCTCCCGAGTAACTGGGACTACAGGCACATACCACCGAAATGGTATGAGACTACTCACCAACCCCAGTGCCTACAACTTTTCATGTTACCAAACTTATAAATGTTCACCCATCTGTTTCTACTACACTTTCTAAAATGTTTCATATGACAAAGTTTTATTTTAACATGGACAGTGTCTGTCCCCTGCCTGGGGGTGGGATGGAACATATATCCCAAGGGTAATTCTACGGATTTGCATTCAAAGAGTCTTGAGTATTTTTTTTTTTTCCTATTAACTCTGTGTGTGGAAGAATTCACTTAGCAGGGAAAAAGTCAAAAGCTTAAGACTGGATCTTGGGGGATACCTGCCTTCAGTTCAGAGAGTAAAAATAAAAATGGGTGAAGGACAGAAAGAAGTGGTCAAAGCCTAAGAGAAAATCTAAGAAAAATTAAGAACCAAAGGAGCAATAAAAAAAACTGGCAAGAAGGAGTTTGGGGGGGCAGGAAGCTCTGTGGGGGAGCAAGGAACAGCACATGATTCCTGAGCCCTTATGTGCTAGGTTCTGTGCTAATTGCTTTGCATGCAAATTCCATTTAACATTCATAGTTAACTTTATGAGTTATTAACATGCCCACAAATCTGAGGCATGTTCTGTATGGTTTCCCAGAGTCTTCCCAGGAGGAGTGGGGATGGAATTAAGTTCCAGGTGCTCACAGTAGCAATTTGCTTGATAATATAAGCTCTAATGGCATCTCCTTTCCCTGTTCACTTCCTTATTCCCTACCACATTTTCCAGCATCACCTCCCAAATAAACTACTTGTACTCACATACTTGTGCCAGGGTCTCAGCTGCATCACTGTGGCTAGGGAGGGGAAGCCCTGAGGTATAGTTTTCTCAGGCTCCTCATGGGTCCTCTGCCTCTCCAGCTCTGAGTCAAGAACTGCCTCAGGGCCTGCTAAGTGGGAAGGGGTGATACCTTAGCAGAGGCAGGAGTGGGTGCTCAGGCCAATGGGCTGCTGGAGGACTTGTCAGGGCTGGAGGGTCTGCAGTCAGGCAGAGCTAATGGAAGGCTGGTCAGTCACAGGAGGTCAGCTACGGATCCCTGTGGGCATGAGACAGACCATGAGTTCTCTAGCCACAGACTGTTGGCCAAAAGGTCAGCAAGGTAGCTAGGAATCAGAGGCATAGGGGCCATCACCCCAGGAGGGAGCTGAAGGACACCATCCCCAAGGATCCTGTTTTAGGTCATTTGTGTTGTTATAAAGGAATATCTGAGCCTGGGTAATTTATAAAGAAAAAGAGGTTTATTTGGCTCACAATTCTACAGGCTGGAAAAGAAGCATGGTGCTGGCATCAGCGTCTGGTAAGGGCTTCAGAAGGCTTCCAATCGTGGAGGAAGGGGAAGAGGAGCCAGTGTGTGTGGAGATCACATGGGGAGAGAGGGAGCAAGAGAGAGGGGTGGTGCCAGGTTCTTGTTAACAACCAGCTCTTATGGGAACTAAAAGAGCAAAACTTTACTCATTACCTCAAAGATGACACCAAGCTGCTCATGAGAGATCCACTCCCATGACCAGACTTCTCCCATTAGGCCCCACATCCAATGCTGGGGATCAAATTTCAACATGAGATTTGGAGGGGTCAAATGTCCAAGCCATGGCAGACCCCATATCTTCTTCTCTGCCAATTAAGCCATTGATTTCCTCCCATCCAGCCAAAAGTCATCTTGCAAAACATTCTGGGAAAGATACAGAAGATGCAAAAATCTTAAAGACCAAGCATTGCCTCATAGGATCATTAAATGATTGGATGGCAGATTTAGAAGTTAATTGTTTCCTCTTGCTCACAGGTGGGAGGAGGCTCAGGATCAAGGTCAAACAATAAAAGGGGCCTTCTTTTCTCTGCACAGTTGAGCTATGTTGTGTGTGATTCCACTTGAACAGCCTATGAGGCTGAGCTTTGGGAATCTACGCTGAGAATCAGTCATCCTAGGATTCAAAAATCCTGGAGAAATAGTCTATGGCACCGCTGATGGGTAGAGACAGGAAACACAGTTAATGTCTTCTGAACACGCTGGGATTTGACTTGGCCTCTGTTCAATCCTAGCACACTTTCAGGAGTGGCTCTTTTGTTTGTTTTAAAGTACCTCTCCACCCATGAATTCTGGCCCTCCAGTAGCAGGATGTTATACAAATAGGCCAAGTTTTCCACAGGACTGTGGCTCTCCTTCCCTCCTTCCACGAGGGTATCAATATGCAGAAAAGGCCCTTGCTGTCTCCTCTGTTTTGTGTTCTGCTGGAGTGGCTCTTCCTGCAATCTGCTAAGACAGGAACTGGCTGCACTTAGCTCGAGTGGGCCCTCATCCAGCCCCTCTCAGCCGGGTCTGTGGTGGCCAGGGCCTCCCTGGCAAAGCTAACACACAACTACTATTGAGAAACAGCCGACAAGGGAAAGAGTGGCGTTTGAGCCTTGAAACTCAGGCTTCTGGCTACATAACAACACATCGGATGAGGAGGGTGAGCCAGGAGCCTGATAGAGAAAACAGGAGGCCGCTTTAAGGAATTTACACAGTACCTTTGCATTGGCAGGAGTTTAATTATTCATTCACAGCCAGCCGGATCTCAAAGGCTCAGCTGACAAAGCTTCAGCCCTTCTCTGCAACCATTAGAGGAAGCAGTCTGAGCCCTTTCGCTTGAGTAAACAGGCAGTGAGTACAGGCTACTATGTCCTGAACAATATCGGAGAACAGGGTTTCAGGCCATTTCCTTTACTGGCAGCGTGGTGACTTTTCATAAGGATAAGCTCAAAATGTAAGGGCCAGAGGGTCTGCAGTTAACATGGGGGGAGGAGACTGTAACCATAGCAGCAACAAGAACACTGATAGTAGGGATTATGCATTGAGCCCTTTCTATATGCCAAGCCACATTAGGCATTCTTCCTGCACCCAGAGCAAGCCTTTATCATTGTCCCCACCGTGCATTTCAGGAAACTTGGGCGAAGAGAATTTGCCCCAAATCCTAATCCTGTAACTGCTAAGAGATTGAGCCAGGAAGCCAAAATTAAAATGCACATCTACTCAGGAAACTGTTTTCTATCTATATTTTCTATCTTTCTCTCTCTGAAACTTTCTTCAAAACCTTTGATGTTACCATTTTTAAAACTCAGACATATGGTTGACTTTCCCCCCCCCCCCAAAGGCCTAAAATCAAGTCCCTTCATTCATGACTATTCATGATTTTAATTTAAAAATAAAAGAATACTACAGAATACTGACTCAGAAAACTGGGTGTTTGTCATCTGCCATGAACCTGGTTTCCTGCTTGACACAAGGTAAGCAGAGTGAGTAAGTGGCAATTTTTCACCTTTATTTAAACATTTTTTCTCAGTAGAAACTTTGTACAGTCCTACTTTCCCTCCTACCTTGGCAAACAAGCAGGTGACCTTCCTTTGAAATCTCTGAGATGCTGAATCTGTCTTTACGGAACTTCTCTCCTTACCTCTCAACACTGACTCTTGCTCCAGTTCCGGAAATACAGCCGAGAAACAAGGACAAGGCAGAAAAGACACTATCGGTCATCACGCCCCCACTCCCAACCAAGTCAACCAAGTCTTCAGAGAGGGTCCTTTGAGTGCATTTTCCCCTGCAACATCCAAGACAAAGTTAATGAATGCTGAATTGTCTCCTTTTTTTTTTTTTTTTTTTTGAGACGTAGTCTCGCCCTGTCACCCAAGCTGGAGTGCCATGGTGCAATCTCAGCTCACTGCAACCTCCACCTCCCGGATTCAGGCGATTCTCCCAGAGTAGCTGGGATTACTGGTGTCCAGCACCACGCCCAGCTAATTTTGTATTTTCAGTAGAGAAGGGGTTTCGCCATGTTGTCCAGGCTGGTCTCAAACTCCTGGTGTCAAGTGATCCACCCACCTCGGCCTCCCAAAGTGCTGGGATTACAGACATGAGCCACTGTGCCCAGCCTCCTTTTAAAACTAGTGAATTTGAATGATACTTCAGACCCTACAAGTTGTACCAGTGATTTGGTTTCAATCCTATCATATCTTACATGGCAATAATACTGCAAATATATGCACATTCCATACCAAGTGCTGAAAAAATATGGTAGCAGGTGAGTGATGTGGATTTGTTTTCTGTTGCCCAGTATCCACTAAGGCTTTCTAAGGGGTGACCATTTCACACATCTTATTTCTATGTGCCCATTATTACCACAGTCATAAGATCATCTCCCAAAAGGTGGTTCTGGAAAACTAAGTTGATCTAGCAAGGGATTACTAAAATCCCTTTGTATTTTAGAGAGCAGAAGCCTCTACTTGGTGATTTCTGCTGGATTTTCCACTGTCCCAGGGTAAGAATAAAGACAAAATGACCCTAAGGTATGCATTAGAAGATGAATTTTTAATTTTTAACATCTTGGTTGGGCTTTCCTTCATAAACCAAGTTCTGCATTGTGCCCTGTCACCTTTAAGTCTCCCCGGTCCGTGCCAAACTGTATTTGCACTAATTGTTTTGACACCGTGTCCGGAGTGCCGGGCTCGAGCTCCTACAGCGTTGCCTCTACTCCCACAGGCTTTTGAGATCCTGTGCTTTGGTCCCATTTATATGAGGACGCTCCAAGATCATCACCCTCCCTCACTTCCTTCTATATCCACCCTGCATTTGTCACCCACCAGTGAGGCTTCCAAGGACAATGGGAGATGCTTTGATAACAGCACCCACAACTCACATTTCCAAAGCACCTCTGAAGTTCTGGGTCACATACCAAGTGCTTCAGAGGAACATTGATTTAATTCTTCCAGCAGCTCTGTGCTGTGTATGTCAGCCTCCACAGCAGGTAACAAGTGGCACTCGAAGAGGCCAGTGAAGGACATTCACAGACACGAGGGTAGGGGTAAAGGACTGATATGGGATGGTGAAGCTCCCAGGAAATAGCAACAGCCTGAAGGAGCAAGGGAAGAGATAGTCTAGTGAGAGCTGGAGTCAGAGAAGAGGAGTCATTTGCCAAGAACACGGCTGTAAAGGAACGCAGCTACATGCAGAGCCTGGGCCAGAAGGCGGTGTGCACGTATAGGGCTGGCGGGGAGAAAGGCATCCATGTCCCTGACCTCGCTCTTGTG
Source organism: Macaca fascicularis (assembly GCF_037993035.2). Lineage (NCBI taxonomy): Eukaryota > Metazoa > Chordata > Mammalia > Primates > Cercopithecidae > Macaca > Macaca fascicularis. The sequence goes on from NC_088384.1 coordinate 66,583,580, forward strand.
CCACCTTCCAATCTCAATGGAGCAGCTCCTATTGGCCACACCCAGCTGGCAGGCAGGGGAGTCTGGGGGATTCTGACTGGAGAGGTCAGTCTCCTGGGCACAGAACAGGACAGAGAAAGGCAGAAAGTGGATTCAGGGAAAGCAAGTGGAGAAATACCAGCATAATATAGCTTCTCTTTTTTCCTCACCATGTAAAATGCCCATGTGAAAGATGGGGCGGATGAACTCAGAGGGTTTCAGTATCTGCCCAAGTTCATAAGTGGCAAAGCTGGAGATTCAGATCCAGGCTTTGTGACTTTGGAGTCCGTTGTCTAAGGCACTCTCAATGTGATGTTCCGGGTCCTGCCCCGTCCTCTACATCAGACCCAGGTGATTTGGACTTTGCATGTTGTCCAAATTTATTATTTTCCTGTGACAAGCAGTTTGGAGACCAGAGTCTCTTTCTCAGGCCAGCTTTCTGTCCTAAGAAAGTAATTTCAGTCTTGGCACGGGGGCTCACGCCTGTAATTCCAGCACTTTGGGAGGCCAAGGCGGGCGGATCAGGAGGTCAGGAGATCAAGACCATCCTGGGTAACACAGTGAAACCCCGTCTCCACTAAAAATACAAAATATTAGCCGGGCGTGGTGGCAGGCACCTGTTGTCCCAGCTACTCGGGAGGCTGAGGCAGGAGAATGACGTGAACCCGGGAGGCGGAGCTTGCAGTGAGCCGAGATCAGGCGACTGCACTCCAGCCTGGGCAACAGAGTGAGACTCTGTCTCAAAAAAAAAAAAAAAAGAAAGTAATTTCAGCATATTGCCACACATTTTAGGTTACTCTGAAACTGTCAAACCACAGACTGGATTTGGGTTTCATCCGACACAGTGTAACATGGCTACAGTTAACTGTTGTCTTCCCGGGAGGACACTGCACATAAAATTCCCTCCCCAATCCAGGCCACACTAGGTTCAGTACCCCAAAGCCCTGTACATTGAGTATTAGCTTGGGAACTGTTTATGACTTCTGCTAAGCCAATGTTCTGACTGGGCTGAAACTTCACTGTTAAAGGCAGGAGAAACACAGAGGGAATTATGCAAACAAAAAAGAGTTCATACATAACTTTTAACTTATTCCTGCCAAATCTTGCTCTTGGATTTAAAAGCATATAGTTGTTCTGTCTGATAACTTACACTGCCAGGGCAATCCTAGTGCCTCTTTATGTCAATGTTTCAAGAGACTTGCTTCTTTGTGTAAACCACAGGAAACCTGGAAATACGTCACACAGCTTTTTTGTGGCAAATATACTTTAAAAAAAGATCAATAGGTTTTTGGGGAACAGGTGGTGTTTTGTTACATGATTAAGTTCTTTAGAGGTTATTTCTAAGATTTTGGTGCACCCGTCACCCGAGCAGTGTACACTGTACCCAATGCGTAGTCTTTTATCCCTCACCCCCCTCCCACCCTGTACCCTGCATCTCCAAAGTCCATTGTATCACTCTTACGCCTTTGCGTCCTCATAGCTTAGCTCCCACTTATAAGTGAGAACATACAATGTTTGGTTTCTCCATTCCTGAGTTACTTCACTTAGAATAATAGTCTCCAATTCCATCCAGGTTGCTGTAAATGCCATTATTTCCTTTGTTTTTATGGCCGAGTAGTATTTTCTTTATCCACTTGTTGATTGATGGGCATTTGGGCTTGTTCCATATTTTTGCAATTGCAAATTGTGCCGCTATAAACATGAGTGTGCAAGTATCTTTTTCATATAATGACTTCTTTTCCTCTTGGTAGATACCCAGGAGTGGAATTGCTGGATCAATTTGTAGTTCTAATTGTAGTTCCTTAAGGAATCTCCACAATGTTTTTCATAGTGGTCGTACTAGTTTATTACATTCCCACCAACAGTGTAAAAGTGTGCCTTTTTCACCACATCTACACCAACATCTATTTTTTTTTAAATTTTTTGATTACGGGCATTCTTGCAGGAGTAATGTGGTATCACATTGTGGTTTGGATTTGCATTTTCCTTATCATTAGTGATGTTGAGCTTTTTTCCATATGCTTGTTGGCCATTTGTATCTTCTTTTGAGGATTGTCTATTCATATCCTTAGCCCACATTTGGATGGGATTGTTTGTTTTTTTCTGGCTGATTTGTTTGAGTTCTTTGTAGATTCTAGGTATTAGTCCTTTGTTGGATGTATAGACTGTGAAGATTTCCTCCCACTCTGAGGGTTGTCTGTTAACTCTGCTGATTATTTCTTTTGCTGTGCAGAAGCTTTTTAGTTTAATTAAGTCCCATCTATTTATCTTTGTTTTTGTTGCATTTGCTTCTGGGTTCTTGGTCATGAAGTCTTTGCCTAAGCCAATGTCTAGAAGGGTTTCTCTGATGTTATCTTCTAGAATTTTTATGGTTTTAGGTCTTAGATTTAAGTCTTTGCTCCATCTTGAGTTGATTTTTGTATAAGGTGAGAGATCAGGCAAATCTGATATTTGACTTTAATTTAGATCAAATGTCTACACTTTGAAGACATTTTAATTTTACCAATAATCTTTAAAATTGTCTTTATTTCCAGATTACTAAAGTCATGCAAATAAAAGGCATTAAAGTTTCTGTTTTTCTGACAAAATATGATTTTTAAGCGCTTATTTTTTCTAAGCCAATTAGTCAGAGCTCTTTTATATATAAACATCACACACACAACACATAAATACATAGACAGACAGACAGAAGATCCAGTAGTTGTAAGGTTTTTCATTTGCCAGTGTCTTACTTGGATTACTAGCTTCAGGGTGGAGCCTTTGTAGGAACAGGGCCAGGAAAGCATGCAGCTTCTAGGACCTAATAAGAAGGCTTTGTGGCAAATACACTTTTAAAACCTAACTCTGCCAAGTGCACTGGTGCATGCCTATAGTCCCAGCTACTCAAGAGGCTGAGACAGGAGGATTGCTTGAGCCCAGGAATTCTGGGCTATAGTGCAATATGCCGATCGGGTGTTCGCACTAAGTGTGGCATCGATACGGTGACCTCCTGGGGGTGTGGGAGCATCAGGTTGCCTAAGGAGGGGTGAATATATGGAACAGGTAAGAACTCACGTGCTGATCAGGAGTGGGATTGCATCTGTGAATAGCCATTACACGCCAGCCTGGGCAACATAGAGAGATCTTGCCTCTTAAAAAAAAAAAAAAAAAAAAAGACAAAACCTGGCTCTTTGGTGTGAAACATTTTGAGTGACAACATAAATAATGATGACAATGGATCAAAACCCATAAAATACAATAAATTTCTATAAGCCCATACTGATACAAATAAATAATTGAATAAATAAATAAACAGGGGAGAGGGAAAGCAACAGAATCCCAATTAATAAATGTAGAAGGAATGATGCAATTGGAAAACTATCATTTGGCAAGACACGCAGTAATAATTGTTCTAGACCAGAAACATCCATGGGAAAGCCGGGTGCAGTGGCTCACACCTGGAATCCCAGCACTTTGGGAGGCTGAAGTGGGGGGTAATGCTTTAGCCCAGGAATTCAAGACCAGCCTGGGCAACACAGCAAGACCTCATCTCTACAAAAAATAAAAATAAAAAATTAACCAGGCATAGTGGCACACGCCTGTGGTCCTAGCTACTTGGGAGGCTGAGATAGGAGGATCACTTGAGCCTGGGAGGTTGAGGCTACAGCGAGCCATGATTACGCCACTACACTCCTGCCCGGGTGACAGAGTGAGACCCTGTCTCAAAAACAATAAAAATGGAAATAAATAAGCTGACTCTTTCACTAAATACCATCTCCCTATACATTTAAGACATGATTTGATATAAGTGGATTTGCATAACTTAAATTCTATTGCATTTCTGATACATTTCTGTTGTATTTCTGATATATTTCTGTTGCATTTCTGATACATTTCTGCTTGTCCGTTCTGTACATGATCAGTCTCTTCATTTCACTTTGCTATATGAAAGCCGATTTTCAAACTATTCACATGGTAACATCTTGAAGTCTCTCTGCCTTTCTGATTCTCTAACATTTTCAGATAGGACCCTGCATTATTTTTTCCTTCTCATACCTCTCTCATCCTTCTCAATCAAAATAGTTGAATGGGTTAGTCAATGGGTGGATTAATAAAGCTACAGAATCACTCTCCAAGATTACATAATACATGATGTGCCCAAGGGAGAAAACCAGGGGGGCAGGTCGCAGGGGAAGCACTCTCAAGTAGCTTGAAGTAACAGATGCTACACGTCTCCCCCAGCATCCACTGCAGACAGTCCCCTACAGTAATACCCACAGCTTCCTGAAATAGCTTCCTGCATCTTTGTGCCCAAAGGCATTTTCTGGCATGGAAGGTGATTACCCAGCATGGGGCAGTTTATAAATGCTAGGAAGTTGGATTTAATGCACAAGGCACAAACTTCAGCCACTGAGGGAAAGAATTGGTGGATAAATATCCCAGCTTCCCTGCCCCTCAGGAGGGCAACAATGAGTTGTGTTCCATGCAGTTCCTTGAGGGTCTCCAGTGGGATAGAGCTCCTGTTGCCCACGGGACAACCTGCTCATTGACACATCTTACATAGGGCTTCCCTGGTCACTTTCTCATTCCTCACTGTACTTCCTACAATCATCTTGCAAATCAGTTACTTGCACCTGAATCTGTAAGGCATACTGGGAAAAGGGGGGTCATCCAATTGCACATAAACAAACATCTTAGGCTCTCTCTGTCTCCGATGGAATGGACCACTTCTAATCCCACGTTTTCTCTCACACTTCATAGCCCTTTGGGGACAGGCCATTGCATTTGATCTTGCCTACCTCCCCACTCCCTAAATTTTTGAAATAATAATTTGATTCTCTCTATGACCCTGGTCCAGCCTAGCTAAGCTGTCATAGGGATACACAGCTTAGATCCTTGATAAGTGCTCATGCTAGTAAACCCACTTGAGGGGGAACTAAAGAGCCACCCTGGACAGCCTTAGTGCCGGTGAACTCCTTAACTCCCCTAGAAAAAGAGTTAATACGGCATAACCATACAGTGCTCCTGTAGTTTAGCATGATCTGGTTATGTTTGATCAGCGTAAACTACAGGGGCACTTATCAAGGAGGTGGAGACACTAACTACCCTGTTGGAAGTTAGTCATGACACTTCCTGTCAGCAGGTGTTAATATGAATCTTAGTGTCCACCTAACTTCTCTATTAAGCTGGTTGAAAGTTTCAATTTTTTTATGGACCTGTACAGGCTTGAAAAGGAAGATATTTTAACAAAGAAACTCAAAGATCTAGGACGGTAGTAAGTTATAAAGCTTTACGCTTATACTTACTTTGTTTTTTAAAAGAGAATTCTATTTAAGTTCTCATATGTTTTATTTTAAATGATTTTTTTCCGAGTTATCAAAAGTAATACATGCTCATGTAATGAATCCACAGCCTTGAAAATAAATAAAAATCATTGCCTGCATAAAATCCAGGTACACATTTTGGGGTTGTGTTTTCTTTCCTCTGCATTACGTAGAATTATAGATGCATTCATGTGCTGATAAAGTTATAAAATCTGTATCACATTGTACATACAATTTTCTCTTCTTTCTTCTTAAATCTAACATTATAATATTAACATTTCCCTTGTCTTCATAGAGTTATAAATAATTTCAGTGGCTGCATGCATGATATTCCAAACAATGAATATTCTATAATCTTATTTTATTATTGCACACTTTAGTTATAATTTGTGATATCATTAAGTGGTACTGTGATATCTGCATATAAATAATGTTGTGATGATATCTATGCATGTATTTCAATTTTTTCAACTTTCAAAAAATTTAAAAATACTTCCTTAGGATAGTTCCTATATAGAAAATTATAGGGACAAAGGATACAGATTTATTTGAATTTCTTATTAGAAAGGCTGTTCCAATTTATATTTGGATTAGTATTGTATCAGCATCTCATTCAACTATTAATTTTAAAGCCCTTTGCTAATTTAATGGGAAAAAATAGTATCCCAACTTTGTTTAATTTGTAATTCATTGCTGGTGAGATTTATTCTGTATTTCTTCCATCAATTTTTTTGTTTATATCCTTTGCCTATTTTAAAATTATTTATTTTTAATTGACAAATAATTGTGTCTATTCTGGGGTACGTGTGATGTTTTGATCTGTGTGTACCTTGTTGGAAAGATTCACTCAAGCTAATTAATATATCCATTATCTCAACAACTTAGCATTTTTTTGTGCATGGAGAGATCATTAAAAATCTATTATTTTAGCAATTTTAAACTATATATTTTTATTAATTGTGGTCACCAGGTAGCAAAATAGATCACTAAAACCTTTGCCCATTTTTCCATTGGAAATTTGGTGATTTTCTTATCAAGATGTTTAAGGTCAATATACACTAGAAATAGACACATGTGGTCTATCACATCTATTGCAAATATTTTTCTGGTTTGTCATCAGACTTTAACTTACTGTGCTTTCAAACAAAGTTGCCCACATGTATTTCTAGTTTTAAAAAATGATTTGTTTTTACATTTAATTCCTTACCATATGCAGAATTTATTCTGCTATAAATGGTTTACTTCTATTTTTCTAATAAATTACTGTAGGTTTAACAACCATTTAGTTACATATTTCGGGCAAAACGCACTAGAACTTTTCTTTTTGAAACTAGTAGCTGAAGTTGCATTTTGTCCAAAGCCAAAAAGAACTTGCAAATGCCCTTTGCTTCCTTAGAAGTGTTGATTCAGATTTTGGAAAGTGAATGATCAAAAACTGTTTCAGGAAGCTTCAGTGCTTCCAAAGCACTAGCATTAAGGAGAGTGGAAAGGCCTGTTTGTGTCTCTGGGTAAGTAGAGATGACTTAGGGCTTTGGTCTGGGGATTTTCTGTGAGTGCATGAAAACCCCTAAGCAGGGTGGCATTCAAACGCCACTTCCTCTGTATCCTTTCCATAGGTCTGCGGTCACAATTCTGCCGAGAGGTTAGTGAATGGAGGAAGCCCTTTTATCAGGCAATTTTCTAACACAGAAGTGTTTGCCCTTCCTGAAATGAAGTGATGATGTATTTGTGTAAAAGAGGAAGCAGCAGGCAGGATAACTGAATGTCTGTCACTCCTCTCTGGCAGGTTTTAGATGCTTCAGCAACAAGATACAATTAAAAACATTTCTCACACAAAAATCTCCCTAGCCCACCAACTTGGAGGTAGCCGGTATCAGAAAATGTGTTTTCTTGGCATTCAGTGTAGCCAATGGTGGCATTTAAGTAGTTTGTGAAGAGCCGGATTTGACCGGTCATTTGTTCTCCTATTGCAGAGGCCTTTCGTGGCTTTTTGCTCCCCATTACAGTCATTCACTGTATTTTGCGACAGTCCCCGATTTTCCTTTAGGGACTTCTTATCCCCTACTCACTCACATGTGTCTTGATCTTTCTCCATCACCTGCCACAGTGACTGGCAGGGGTCCGGTGAAGGTCAACCCAGTTTTCCTGTTTGAGCCCCTAAACTGCCTGGCCATCCTGCCATATGAAAAGCCCAGGGGTGAGTCAGCTACAGAAAGGCCCAGTAGGAGCTCAGCATTGAACCCTAAAGCCAAGTTCATTCCTGGACATCGCAGTTGCATGAATTAATACATTCCCTTTTCTTTCTTACAGCAGCTTAAGTTGGCCTTCCTCTGGGTTACATTTTTTTTTAAGTCCTTTTTTTTTCTCTGAGATGTAGTCTCGCTCTGTCACCCAGGCTGGAGTACAGTGGCATGATCTCGGCTCACTGCAACCTCTGCCTCTTGGGTTCAAGTGATTCTCCTGCCTCAGCCTCCCGAGCAGCTGGGATTACAGGTGCGTACCACCATGCCCAGATAATTTTTTGTATGTTTTTTAGTAGAGATGGGGTTTTGCCATGTTGGCCAGACTGGTCTTGAACTCCTGACCACAGGTGATCTGCCTGCCTCAGCCTCGCAAAGCACTGGGATTACAGGCATGAGCCACCATGCCAGACCTATAAAATCTTAACTGATAGAGTTACTCTGTTTTACTCCACACACACACTAGCAATTTTACTTCCTCCTTGCAATGAAAGGTATTGCTTTATAAAGGTTTTGCTTTATCTCATTGTTTTACCCTTGGATTATTGAGAATAGGCTTTTTTTGTTTGTTTGTTTTGAGACAGGGTCTTGCTCTGTTGTCCAGGCTGGAGTGCAGTGGTGCAACACAGCTCACTGCAGCCTTGACCTCCCGAGTTCAAGCAATCCTATGACCTCAGCCTCCTGAGGAGCTGGGACTACAGGCGTGCATCACCACATCTGGCTACTTTTTTTACTTTTTGTAGAGATGAGGTCTCATTATGTTGCCCAGGCTGGTCTCAAACTCCTGGGCTCGAGCAATCCTCCTGCCTTGGCCTCCCAAAGTACTGGAATTACAGGTATCAGCCACCACACCTGGCCGAGAATGGATTTTGTAATAACTTTCCCTATGCAGGCCCATTTGAGATGAACGGGTGATGCCAGAAGTGCCCTTGTACTGATGCCCGCACCACCAAGCACTCTCCCGACCCAGGCTCAGCTTCGTCTCCACCCCTGTTCAGTCTACCCCTGGGATCTCCAGGTTTAATACTTCAGGGAAACTTCCCTTTGCCTGCACTCAGAGTCGGACTTGGGAAAATTCTGCAGGTCGACCCTTGCACAGACATAAGAGTGAGTCTCCTACTTCCCTTCAAATCTTGCGCCGTAGGTGCCTAGCTTGCCTTGCTCAAAGCCAGACCCTGGCCGTCTCGGAGGGGAACCAATTTTCTTTTTGTAGCCTCACACTGGGGTTTTGCCCTGGGATTTCACCTGTCACTGGGGTTTCATAGCAGAGGGTTTGATCCTCTGCTAAGAATCACACTCAGTCATGTCAGAACCTAGTGCTTTTGCTAGCGAAAAAGTATCATTTGAATTTAGGTTCTGAAAGCATCCACGCTGGCAGCTCCTCACCTATCTTTTCTTATTGTTTTGCTCTGAAGTAGAAGAACCAGGATCGTTTCTAATTCCAAGCCACCCAAAAACAACTGAAAATTTTTGTCTTTTCTCTTTTCTGGAAGAATATGGATGTATTTTGCCTCCTTCTTCTAACTTATTTGATCTTCTGATGGCCTTTATCTCTGCATGGGGGAACAAAGCCTTTCTGTATATAAATCCATGAAAGTAGTAACAGTAACTCACACATGATGGGCTTTATGAATTTTAGCTCTTAGTATTTTTTACATATTATTTCTATTGAGTAGTTAAGACAGACTGTTGATTACTATTGATAGAAGTACCTGAGGTTCTCATATATATTTTAAAACACTGTGAGATTTTTAAAGTAGAGGGAACATCAAAAAGAGAAAATCTTTTATTATTCAGGGTATCACCTCTAAACAGCAGCAGTTGTTATGGCCTTGATTAGGTAATCAGAGCCTGCACAACCGCTGAATCATAGCCCTCATTCCTCTTAATGGAAACTCACATGGTCATTGTGTTCACTTTCTATTTTTGAAATATACCTTCATGGGTGGAATTTTTGGTGAGGAAGTGAGGGAAAACTAGGGCTATCTGATTCAGAAATCTTGCGTGCAATCATATCAATCTGGTGAAAATAATTTTTTTTGCTCTAAGTCAACTGATTGGAGGTGAGAAGGGAATAATAGTCATTTTATCTAATTTCCAGCAAGAATAATAAAGAGATAAAAAGGAATCAAATAAGCCAAATTAATCTGCCATTATTTTAATCAAGAAGACAGAGCAAGCCAGATCCTGAGTCACCTTCCTCCCAACTATTTTTATTGACTTGAAATAACAAAGGATGGAAGCCTGAAATGACCCAGATCACTTTTCTCGGTTTTAGTGCCCAGTGGATAAAGCATATCCTGGAATTCTCCGAGGTGGGGACTGTTTATGTAAGTCACTATTCTGAAAATGGATTTTTTTTTTTTTTAAGTTGGGGAGAAAGAAAAAAAACCTAAAGTTAGAGAAACACTTTCTGTTGCCCACAGATTAAACAACACTTTTTTAAAATTGATGGTTTTGATAACTTTGCAGAAAACAAATTCTATGTTTCTTTAGTATGTGCTTCTTGGAGGCATCAGTCACTCCAGCATGCCTGACAGAAACTTTTAACAAGTGAAAACAATAAAGCAGAGCCAGAAAAGGGTTGTATCTGGGGCGATTCAAAGCCAGAGTGTATTCAGGCGTTTTTAAATGATGAACAATGCATTTTGGACACACAAAGAAGTACAGACATGATGAAATCAACGCCCACCAAACAATTACATTCCCCAGGTTCAAGCAATTCTCATGCCTCAGCCTCCTGAGTAGCTGGGATTACAGGTGTGTGCCACCACAACTGGCTAGTGTTTTTTGTATTTTTAGTAGAGACACAGTTGAGCTTTTATACAGATTGACTGCACTGAAAAATCAGAGGTTTAATCCAATATAGTAAAATCATATGCCCCCACTTTTTTTTAAAGCTTCATCTAGGAATTGAAGACCAACTGATACCTAGGACACTGCATTTAGAGCTAGAAGCTACATGAAAATTCATCCAGGCCAGAAGACTTACGGTTTAGATGACTTCAGGTCTCTAAAGCTAATTAATAACCAGGCTAGGTCAGAAGCTCAGGCGCCTCCTAGGACAATGTTCAACTAACCATATCATTTGCTGGCCGGAAAATTTCAGTGGAAGCTCAATATTTGCCGAAAGCAGGAAGGTTAGTGAACTAATTTTTTATAATGATGGTTCTCAAGGAACCATACTTACCAATATTCATGTCCTTGGATTGTTCCCCGCTTCTTGAATCTGGGATGATTCTGTGACCTTCTTTAACCAATAGATCATGGAGGAAGTGACAGGGTGCTATTTCCAATTTGAAGCCTTAAAAAGACCTGGCAGCTTTTATTTTTGTATTTTAGAAGAAGCCAGTCACCATATAAGAAGTTTGAGTATCCAGAGACTGCCTCCCTCTGAGAAGTCTAATCTAGTCATGTGGAGAGGCCAACCAGAAAGGAAGTGAGGCCACTGGCTAACAGCCCCAGCTGAGCTTCAAGCCAACAGTCAACACCAGCTTGCCAGCCATGTTAGTGAGGCCATCTTTCAAACTGATTCTTCAGCCTCAGTCAAACATCAGTCATGTAAAGCTGAGATGAACTGTCCCAGCCAAGCCTTGCAAATTGCAGGATTGTGAGCAAATAAACAAAACTTTTTTTTCAGCCACTAAGATTGGAGATAGTTTGTTATATAGCAATAAGTAGGTGAAACACAGAGGGTATCAGTTTGTGGCCTCAGGCATCTGAAATGAAAAAAAAACTCACCAAAACACTAATCTCCTTAGACTCATCTCCTGTATCCAGTAACTTATCTCTAACATCCTTCCAATTCTAAAATTCTTTAAGCCTGTGACTCCTTGGCTCATTCCTTTTAATATCAGACTAGCCTTGTGTCTACATGATCAAATGATTTTAGTTTACATAAGTTGACTGGCCTGACAAGGATTGCTTTCACACCAATAAGCAGGAAGGCAACTGGCAAGGGGGAGGAAGAATGGTCTTCCAAAGGTAGAGGCAGACAGTAGAAGAAGCCCCAATAGTTCAGGTGCTGGCAGCAAGGAAAGAAAACCCAAAGTTTGTCTCCAGGGAGGATAGTGAGGGTATGTATAGAGTAATAAACAGAATATCCATAGGAAAAGCACCAGGCATGCTTGAAACAGGCAGGCCAGAAATTAACTTGAGAAATAGACTTCTGATTCATCTAATTGAACAAAAAGCACCTAAAAATATACTGGGGCAACCTCGTTAACATAGTGGGACCCCATCTCTACAAAAAAGAAAAATGAAAAAGGTAGTCAGGTATAGTGGCATACCTGTAGTCCCAGCTAGGAGGGAGATTGAGGTGGGAGGATCCCTTGAACTCAGAAATTCAAAGTTGCGGTGAGCTATGACCATACCACTAAACTCCATCCTGGGTGACAGAGCGAGACTCCATCTCTAAAAACAAACAAAAAAACCCTTTGTTAAAGTTCAACTGATTGAAGCATGAAAAAAGGGTAATGGGACATCAGATCATGTCAAGTCTTGTTGGTCATTGTAAGGACTTTGGCTTTTTTTTTTTTTTTTAATTGACACAAAATAATTGTGCATGTTTATGGGGTACATACAGATGTTTCAATACACATATTTATGGTTATCAGATCAGAGTAATTAGCATATCCATCATTTTAAACATTTATTATTTCTTTGTGTTGGGGACATTCAATATCCTCCTTCTAGCTATTTGGAACTATCTAATATATTATTGTTAACTGTAGTCATCCTACAGCACTATAGAACACGAGAATTTATCCCTGCTATCTAGCTGTAATTTTGTATGCTTCAGCAAATCTCTCCCTATCCCCCTCTTCCCTCTGTCCTTCCAGCCTCCAATATCCTCTGTTCTACTTTTTACTTCTATGAGATCTTTTTTTTTAGCTTCCACATATGAGTGAGAACATACGATGTTTAACTTTCTGTGCCCGACTTATTTCACTTAACATCAGGTTCCCCAGTTCCATCCCTGTGGCCATGAATGCCTGGAGTTCTTTCTTTCTATGGCTAAAAATATTCTATTCTTTATCTAGTCGCCTTCAAGAGCCTTTCCTACTCTCTCTGAACTGGTCTATCTTGACTTCCAGCTTCCAGAGGACAAACTGAGGCATATGTTTACTTCCTTCCTGCTTTTCCAAGTGCCTGTTCTGGTTTGTCTTTTTACCTGCCTTGTGTGAGCTGGATGACCTTGTGCCAACCATACAGCTTTTCTGAGTGTAGGTGAAATAAGTGCATGGAACTGCTTTAAAAAATGGTATTCAGATGTGACGGCATTTTCCAGCCATCCTAATGAGGCCAGAAGCATCATTGCAGAGCCAGGCAAGTGGTTTCCTCCCTAGTTCTGGGAACAGCCAGTCACTAACCAGCTTTGGTTACCTTTTCTCTTTACAATGAAGGACTATATCTGTCAGTTGCATTCCACTCTTGAAACCTTTTATGATTCCAGAATGTTCTTCCTAATACTCTTGACAATTATGTAAAATCATTTAACCTAAGCTATATCATGACCAGTGTTGGTATGGGGTAGGGTAGAATTACACAGGCAAAGCAAATGAGGGGCTTTCCTTTTTTCTTTTTTTAAGAGACAGGGTCTCACTTTGTTGTCCAGGCTGGAGTAAAGTGGCATGATGATAGCTCACTGAAGCTTTGAATTCCTGGGCTCAAGTGATCCTCCTGCCTCAGCCTCCCAAAGTGTTGGGATTACAGGTGAGAGCCACCAGGCCCGGCCTTGGCCAGCTTTCTTCTCATTGATGGTCCAGAAAGAGGGGATATTTCACTTCATATAATGGGGCATCAGTGAAAGTGCCCCTCCTTGCCAAAGAGTGCACATAACAAAAGTGGAGAATCAAGGGTTCTGGGTCGTTGTTTTGACTTGTTCTGGTGGTGTCCAGTGTGAGCTATGCAGAACCACGGGAAACCACAGCTGTGTAAATCCTTCCCATTCAACACATTTAAAAATCAAGTGAGCACACAAATGAGTAATCTTAGCAAACAGAAATGGTCTTGTTCTAAGTTTCTGGAGAGTGGAGAAAAAAACCTATGTATTGAACATTTTTGTGCCACATATTGTGTTCAATTCTTTTTATGCTCATTTACTTCTTAGATAGAATACATAACCCAATGCAGGTTTATCTCCATTTTATAGATGAGGAAAACTGAGCCTTTGAGAGTCTTGGAGAATTCAGTCACCCATTGAAGACTGCAAAGGTAGTAATGGGGAAAGACTGGGAATTGGAGCCTTTGGGTCTGCTGTCATCCTATCCTGCCTTCCACACATTCCAGGGAAGTTCACTTGTCTCTTCCCATTTTGGCATTATCGCCTTTTATGATCGTTTGGCCCTGCTGTTCTTTCTGTTTTCACAGGGCTTCAAGAACACATACACATTTCCGTAACCCATAGTATGCGAAATACAGCCACAAACACAAACCTGGGTGATAACCACACAAACCAATCTGCTTCTGGTGAGCCTCACACAGCCCATTGCATCTCACCTCCTTGCTTTGACCTTGGGTGCATTCAGCTCCTTTCCCCAATTCAGGTGTCACCTCCAGGAAGCTTTCTCTGAGCTCCCCCCTTATTCCCACTGCCCAGTTCTCTCTGGTCTCTCCTATACTGCCCAGTACATGCTGCTATTTTTAATTACTATTATCTAGTTAGGTGTCTGTCTCCTACACCGGCCTGTGAGTTCTCTGAGGTAAGGGCTGTGACTGTCTCCTCTATTAGACTGTGGTGTCTCTGGGGCTTGGGGCCATATTCTTATGATCTTTATAACTTCATTGCCATGCATGAAACTAGCACAGGGTAGGGACTCAAGACTATTGACTGGATCAAAAAGATTGCCAAGAAGGACAATAAAAAGTGATAAATATTCGGGTGGTTTACAAAGGGAAAGCTCAATTCAGAGAGAAGAAGAAAAATAAGAACAGACAAAGAATAATATAAAGAGAAAGGTTCCTGAAGGCCAGTGTTTTGAAGACGTCAAGGGAATGTCTTAGTGATGCTCTGTGACATACGAATTCTTAAATTCTTAAAAATATGATCCAAGTCTTTCCAATTATTTACTATGATGAGTCTAATATTTGCATAATTCATATACACCCTATACACCCTAAATATAAGTAACATCAGGGATTTCGCAGTTAAAATTCAGGAAAAAACTATCAAATATAATTCTTGCTCAAGGATTTACTGAAAGGAGTAAACTATGTATTTCAATCATCTTACTAAAGTACAAGATCTTAACTATAAGTCAGCCTGATTAAGTGGACAATTCCCGTATTCCAGGACAGATATTAATTTATGCCAAGTGAATGGTAAATAATGAGGATTCTATTCTCTTTATTCCTTTGTGGAAGATGTATTGATTTGCAATTGTTGTTATTTTAGCTATTCAGCATCCAAAAGCCCTTCCTCCAACAAAACTCCCCATTTTTGGGGGTGGGGGATTTCCTATCCTGTATAGTTCTGCTTGGAGGTGATGCCCACCTCCTACTACAAAGGGGTCTAGCACCTCAGATTTTCTGTCCCATGGCAGCCAACAGGGTGAACGTATAAACTGGGCATCTGACCAAGGTTTAGCCAACTGGTCATTCTCTGTTGAAACTTTGAATTTGAGGATGTGAGGGATGGTTAGGGGTCCTTTGTTGTTATGAAAGCTATTGTATGCTGATACTACACAGCATATTCTGTGACCTGTCTGGGCCACCTGGAGCTTGCTGAGTTTCTACTTTTCTAATTATTGGTTCTCAGATCTCCCATTGATTTTGTGAGCCTGATATTCTTCCAATGAATTGTCTTTCACTTAAAAAGTCAATTTATGTTGCTTACAACTAAGGATTCTGTCTGAAACACCAGGTAAAAAGAGTCTCAGTTTAAGACATATATGTGGATTCATATTTGGATTAGTAAAAAATTTGTATGATTGTATTATGTTTCCCAACAATTACTATGTTTCCCAAGAATTACTTCGAGATTTTTTTCTAGAAAGTTATAGGAATTACCAAATAAAACAAACTGTGCGATGAATGTCTCTGTTTTGAATGAATAGTTTTTGTTGACATTCCATTATCTGTTTTTGTTTTTAGAAAATCTAACACCCAGTTCTAAATCAAGGAGAACATCTTATCTAATATTAAACCTAATGGTGGCACCTTGTCTACCAGGGACGGTGTGAGGTAATGAACAAACTTTCGCAGGCTCCTCACCTTGTGTAACTTCATCTCTCTCTAGACTTTGTGAATCGTCTTCTATTCAGTCTTATTTACTGCTTAGATAGTTTCCACGATTCCTGATTTTCCCAACATTATCATTCAAAGATATGTTGTTTTTTTTTTTTTTACTTATAAATGTTCTCATGGTATGTACCCTTGGGGTTATATTTTTCTAATGTTGATGTATATCCATGATTCAATGCTGATATATTGATACTGCTCTGATGACTAAAAAATGAAAATATATCCAAAGCAGGTGACATTGTGGTTGAAATGTACAGCTGTGAATACATCTGCTTGAATAAATTTAGAAAAATGATTGGTTTTCTTTTCCCTCAGGCATTACTCTGTTACCAGGCATCCATCAGACATGTCAAAATGGCTAGTACATTTCCAAAAACTTTTAAAAGTCTGCCTTAAGTGATATTCTCACATAAAATGATTTATAGTCAAGTTTAAAGTATTAAATTTTCTTGCTTGACAGATATTTGGAAAGAAAAAAAACTAGTAGTTTCCTGTTATAAAGTAAACTAATAGGAGATATTTTTGGAGATAAAATATATTTTAAGTGTATACAGATATAGTACCATCTGGAAAAGAGAGACAGTAGGGTCTCATTCTTTTTTTTTTCTTTTTTTTGAGATGGAGTTTCCCTGTTGTTGCCCAGGCTGGAGTGCAATGGTGCGATCTTGGCTCACTGCAACCTCCACCTCCTGGGTTCAAGTGATTCTCCTGCCTCAGTCTCCTGAGTAGCTGGGATTATAGGCATGCACCACCATGCCCGGCTACTTTTTGTATTTTTAGTAGAGACAGGGTTTCATCATGTTGGGCAGGTTGGTCTTGAACTCCTGACCTCAAGTTATCCGTCTGCCTTGGCCTCCCAAAATGTTATATTTTTATAACTTTTATGCTTTTTTAAAATTACTGATATGCTTACATAACAGCTTTCTTTAAATCTGAGTTAAGAAAATTTGTCAGTACATCATTGTTTTATTTTTCCTGACTATAATTACTTAGTTATAAGGACAATTACAACAATTAATACTTGACAGAATTTTGATGCTTGATACCTGAATATTGAGTAGCATCCAATTAAAATATCAGTGTGGTTTTCATGCACCAAAGAAAATATTTTGTTCAAGTTCCCAAAACAAACCTGAGGAGTTACGTTGGGTTTGAATTCAATAAAAAAGGCCAAGTTAAAATATGAAAAGAAATAGTTTTCATTTGGTAGGAGCTGAAATCAAAGTATGCATTTGTATACATTCTACTCAATCATCTGTCTCGTGGCATTTTCCAAATTTTTGTTTATTTGTTTTAAAATAGGATCTTGCTCTGTCACCCAGGCTGGAGTGTAGTGGCACGATCTCAACTCACTGCAACCTCCTGGGTTCAATCGATTCTTCTGCCTCAGCCTCCCAACCAGCTGGGACTACAGGTGCGCATCACCAAGACTGGCTAATTTCTTTTGTAACTTTTTGTAGAGATGGGATTTCACCATGTTGCCCAGGCTGGTGTCTAACTCCTGAGCTCAAAGCAATCTGCCTGTCTAGGCCTCCCAAAATGTTGTGATTACAGGCAAGAGCTATGGCGCCCGGCCCCAGCCCCAAATTTTTAAGGGTCTACCAGACCAAACCCTTCTCTGCCTTCGCTGCATTTGGTTTGCTTTTCCCCTTTCTTTTATCTTGCTTTGCCTTTGGTTAATCCATATTGGGTACTATCCATTCTGGTCTAGAAGTCTTTTTGTTTCTCTTAATCTCAGTTTCCATTTTCATGTCATCTTTTTCATCTTTTATCTGACATTGCATTTTCTTTCTTTCTTTTCTTTTCTCCTCTCTCTTTCTTTCTTTCTTTTTTGAGACAGGATCACTCAGGCTGGAGTGCAGTGGCGCCATCATTGTTCACTGCAGCCTTGAACTCCTGGGCTCAGGTGATCCTCCTTCTTCAGACTTCTGGTAACTGGGACTACAGGAGCGCACCACCACACCCCGTTAATTCTCTTAACTTTTTGTAGAGACAGGGTCTTGCCATGTTGCCCAGGCTGGTCTCCAACTCCCGGTCTCAAGTAATCCTCCCACTTTGGCCTCCTAAACTGCTGGGATTACGGGCCTGAACCACTGCACCCAGCCCATGTCAATGTTTGGGCACCACCACAGTTGCTATCTTGAATGTCTTTCATTAAGACATCATTGTCTACTTGGAGAATATTTTTAAGCCTGCTAAGCTCCTCTGGGACATTCTCTTTTCTCTTTTCAGCCTGCATCTTTCTTCTCCACTTACTCTGTGTGCTTTTAGCCATGTTTTACCCGAGAAACTCACAAACACACATGCCACAAGACCTTTTATTTATATATATATTTTTTATTTTTTTAGAGACAAGATTTTTGCTCTGTCACCCAGGCTGGAGTGCAGTGGCACGATCATACCTCAATGCACCGTCAAAGTCCTGGACTCAAGTGATCCTCCCACCTCAGCCTCTCAAGTAACTAGGGCTACAGGTGCATGCTACCTTGCCCAACTAATTTTTCATTTTTTTGTACAGATGGAGCCTTGCTAAGTTGTCCAGGCTGGTCTTGAATTCCTGTTTTCAAGTGATCTCCTGCCTCAGGCTCCCAAAGTGCTGGAATTACAGACATGAGCCACTGTGCCTCATCCAGTAACTTTTAGGTTATCTGGAAACTACAGCACTTAAAGTTCTATGCATCTAGAGTGATTGCAATTATTGAAGTTAAAAAGGCAAACAAATTGTCTGCAATAGCAGTGATTGAGTGTTTGGGAAAGAGATGGTTGACATTAGATGGGGAGAGCCTACCAGGCATTTCTCCCTTGTTGCAAGTAGTAGCAACAATTTAGAAAAAGATAGAGGGGGTTGGAGTGGGGAGGGGAAGGATAAATTATGGTTTCACAAATGATGAGTAATTTGCTTAAGCAGACAGGAAGCCCAAGGCATCTTTCAGAAAAAGTTCTAGGAAAAGAAGAGTAGAATTTTAAAATTTAGGTGCATAAAAATTTAATTAATTTGAAAACATTGTACTGAACACATTCCCTAATTACAATACTGAGATATTAATGAGCAAGTAAGTGAATGAATTTATTCATTCAACAATTATTGATTGAGTGTTGACTCTGGCGCTGTGATGGGCACAAGCCTGGCAACAAAGAATTGTAGAGTTGTTTGACAAATATTTAATCTCAAAGATTATCCAGGTTGCAGTTGTCACATAGGGCCTTGAAAGACCAATTTTCAGTACAATAGAAAAGAATGGGAAATTGCAAAACTATGGTCATCACAATTTAGCCATAGCAATAACTCTTCGTTGGTTTGAATTTATACGCAAAAACAAAAAATCTGAAATTTTACTCCAGACAACATCAGGTATTGATGAGTTTAGTGATGAATACATTGAAGATTTGATGAATGAACTGAGGCCTTCTTGAGCTCTCATCCCATTTTGCTTACTTTGTCATGTTTACTGTTTTCCTGAACAATCAAATCCAACTTGGTGTTATCAGGAAATCATGATGCTTCTTTGGTATGTGACGAAGACAGAGGATGACAAATCTTTGCACTGTCCTGTGGTTGGGAACTTTTTTCTTTTTCTTTGTTACTTGTTTTTTTATTTTGAGACAGGGTCTTGCTCTGTGCCACAGGCTGGTGTGCAGTGGTGGGATCATGGCTCACTGCACCTCAGGCTCAAGCAAGCCACCTGCCTCAGTCTCCTGAGTAGCTAATTTTTTAAATTTTTAAATATTTTTGTAGAGATAGGGGTCTCATTATATTACCCAGTCTGGTCTTGAACTCCTGAGCTCAAATGATCCTCCTACCTCAGTCTCTCAAAGTGTTGGTGTGAGTCACTGCGCCTGGCTGATTAGGATCTTAAAGTACACACCCAGTTCAGGTCAAGTTTCCCACTTGTTACTGAGAAGAGATTTTAGCCAGATGAAAGTCTGTTGAAAACAACAAAGGTATAAGAAATGTCCTCTGCTTGAAATATTTACCTAGTAAATTTAAAAAGTCTTTTGAGGCCAGGCGAGGTGGCTCACACTTGTAATCCCAGCACTTTGGGAGGCCGAGGTGGGTGGATCATGAGGTCAGGAGATTGAGACCATCCTGGCTAACACGGTGAAACCCTGTCTCTACTAAAAATACAAAACAAAAAAAAAATTAGCTGGGCCTGGTGGCAGCCACCTGTAGTCCCAGCTACCCAGGAGGCTGAGGCAGGAGAATGGCGTGAACCCGGGAGGTGGAGCTTGCAGTGAGCCGAGATCATGCCACTGCACTCCAGCCTGGGCCACAGAACAAGACTACGTCTCAAAAAAAAAAAAAAAAAAAAAAAGTCTTTTGAATATAATTATAAATTCCCAAATTTTTATTTATGTATGTATTACATTTAAAAATTTTATTTTATGGAGAGACAGGGTCTTCCTATGTTGTCCAGTTCAGTCTCAAACTCCTGGGCTCAAGTGATCTTCTTGCCTCAGCTTCCCAAAGTGTTGGGTTTACTGGTGTGAGCCATCATGCCAGGACTGAATTTTTATTTATGATAAATCACAGTCATTATTCTTTTTGATGATCAAATTATCCCACATTTGACTATAGACTCCTTTGTTTTGAATCTTTCCCATTGACCTTTGAGTACAGTTTTATGTATTCCCTATATTTTCCTTGCCCCAGACCTGGAATCAGCCATTTTTCTAAAGAACTCTGATTATGGCTGTGTGTGGTGGCTCACGCCTGTAATCCTAGCATTTTGGGAGGCCGAGGTGTGCAGATTGCTTGAGTCAAGGAGTTCGAGACCAGTCTGGGCAACATGACAAAACCCTCTCTCTATTTTTTAAAAAAATTAATTCATTAAAAAAAAAAAAAAGAACCGTGATTACTTAGGATGGAGAATGGTATTTGGAAACCAATACCTCATTACCACTGGAGATGATTGCTTCTAGGCACTTACAGAGATTAGAAGAACTAGAACACGCAAAAGATTTTTTTTTTTTTAAGGAAATAGGCAAACTGATTCTAAACTTTATATGAAACTGCAGAGGACCTAGATAACCAAAATAATCTTGAACAAAGATAATATACATTACCTGAAATCAAGACTTTCAATAAAGCTTAAGACAGAGGGGTAATGGTCTAGGGTTAAACAACTGTATCAGTGAAACAGAACCCCTGGGAATCCAGAAATAGATACGTACACGGTTGATTGATAACTGATCAACGCTCCAAGTTAATTCAATATGGGAAAGAAAGTCTTTTTATAGGCCAGGCGCAGTGACTCACGCCTATAATCCCAGCACTTCAGGAGGCCGAGGTGGGTGGATCACGAAGTCAGGAGATTGAGACCATCCTGGCTAACACGGTGAAACTCCATCTCTACTAAAACTACAAAAATTAGCTGGGCGTGGTGATGGGCGCCTGTAGTTCCAGCTACTCGGGAGGCTGAGGCAGGAGAATGGTGTGAACCCAGGAGGTGGAGCTTGCAGTGAGCTGAGATCGCGCCACTGCACTCTAGCCTGGGCAACGGAGCAAGACACCATCTCAAAAAAAAAAAAAGAAAGTCTTTTTATAAATATTGTTGGACAACTGCATATCTGCTTTTTTATTCTTTCTTTCTTTTTTTTTTTTGAGATGAAGTATTACTCTGTGGACCAGGCTGGAGTGCAGTGGCATGTTCTTGGCTCACTGCAACCTCTGCCTCCCAGTTCAAGCAATCCAGCCTCAGCCTCCCAAGTAGCTGGGATTACAGGTGCGTGCCACCATGCCTGGCTAATTTTTGTATTTTCAGTAGAGACGGGGTTTCACCATGTTGGCCAGGTTGATCTCGAACTCGTGACCTCAAGTGATCCATCTGCCTCGACCTGCCAAAGTGCTGGGGTTACAGGCATGGGCCACTGCATCCAGCCAATATCTGTATAGAAAAGAACATATGCCTTCTTTTTATTCATTCATTTCATTCATGTATGACCTTGACACATGTGTTTTTTGTTTTTTTTTTTTAGACGGAGTCTCGCTTCCTTGCCAGACTAGAGTGCAGTGGTGCCATCTTGGTTCACTGCAACCTCTGACTTCCTGGTTCAAATGATTCTCCTGCCTCAGCCTCCCCGGTAGCTGGGATTACAGGCATGCACCACCACACCCAACTGATTTTTGTATTTGTAGTAGAGACAGAGTTTCACCATGTTGCCCAGCATAGTCTCAATCTCCTGACATCGTGATCCACCTGCCTTGGCCTCCCAAAGTGCTGGGATTACAGGTGTGAGCCACCACGCCCGGCCAACACGTGTGTATTTTTAAATTGTGAGTTCAAATAGATATTTGAAGTAAAATCTAGTATTACAGACTTTTCACATTTTCTTTGATGTGATATTTTTGCATCTCCTTTCTCTTACTCTGAAAATCTTGGTTCCTAATAGTAATTATTAATTCTTTGCAGATCTTTTTGCCCTTAGAATATATCCCTCTAAGGAGGCACAATCAGAATACTGTTTTCAAAAATCTCTTGAAATAATTATTTTCTCTATATAGTTATGCTACCAATTACATATATAGTTGAGTTTATTTTTTCATTTATTTTTGATTTTCAGGTTTGTCTTTTTCTATTTTAATTTTTGAATATGTAAAACATTTATATGGTTCAAAAGTGAAAAAAATATATAAAAAGGTATACTCAGAGAGGACCCTTTTTCATTCCTTTCCACCTCATCCTCCATCCCACTTAGGTAGGAATTAATGTTAGCTTTTTATTTATCCTTCCAGTGTTTCTTTTTGAAAAAAATAGTTTTAATATTCTGCTCCTTTTATATTTAACAATGTATCCGGAAAATTGTGTCAAATCAGTACACAGGAAATGTTCTCATTATTTTTAAACAGCTGCATAGTACTCCATAGTGCTACACTGTGTGGATGAACTGGATTAAATTAGCCACTTATAGAAGTATGTGTATATAAGCACCTTGTTAGACAATCACAGGGTTCTCTCTGGCATCTGGTAGTTCTTGTTTTCTAGGGTGGCTGCAACAGATTACCAAAAATTGGGTGGCTTAAAAACAACAGAAATTTATTTTCTCACAGTTCTGGAATCCTGAAGTCTGAAATCAAGGTGTTGGGCTTCCTCTGGAAGACTCCGGGGGGAATCCTTTCTTGCCTTTTTCAGTTTCTCTTGGCTATAGGGGTCTTTTTGTTTGTGGATCCATAACCTCAATCTCTACCTTGGTCTTCATGTGGCCTTCTCCTTTGTTTCTATGTTTTCACTTCTTTTGTTTCTTATAAGGACATTTGTCATTGGGTTTAGGGTCTACCCAGATAACCGAGGATCTTATTATATCTGCAAAGATCCTTTTACCAATTAAAGTCTCAGTCACAGTTTTCAGGGATTAGGACATAGACATATCTTTTTTGGGGGAAGGGTGGGCACTGTTCCGCCCACTACATTGGCTATTGTAAATAGTACTGAAAGGAATACACTTCCACGCATGGTTTTATATTTATTTCTCCATAGAGTTATGCTACCAATTACATATATTGTTAGGTTTATTTTTTCCGTTTATTTTTTATTTTCAGGCTTGTCTTTTTCTGTTTCAATTTTTGAATATGTAAAACATTTATATGGCTCAAAAGTGAAAAAAATATAAAAAGGTATACTCAGAGAGGATACTGAGTCCTTTCCACCTCTTCCTCCATCCCACTTAGGTAGGCATTAATGTTAGGGTTTTTTTTTTAAATCCTTCCAGTGTTATATATTATAATATCTGCAGGGTAGATTCTTAGAAGTCAAAATTCTGGCTGGGTATGGTGGTTCACACTTGTAATCCCAGCATTTTGGGAGGCTGAGGCCCGTGGATCACTTGAGGTCAGGCGTTCAAGAACAGCCTGGCCAACATGGTGAAACCCTGTCTCTACTAAAAGTACAAAAATTAGCCAGGCATGGTGGCGCGTGCCTGCAATCCCAGCTACTCAGGAGGCTGAGGCAGGAGAATCGCTTGAACCTGGGAGGCAGAAGTTGCAGAGAGCTAAAATCACACCACTGCACTCCAGCCTGGGGGACAGAGCAAGACTGTCAAAAGGAAAAGTAAAAAAAAAAAAAAAAAACCTTGGGAGGCCAAAGCCTACGGATCACCTGAGGTCAGGTGTTCAAGACCAGCCTGGCCAATATGACAAAACCCCGTCTCCACTAAAAATACAAAAAAATTAGCCAGTTGTGTTTGTGCATGCCTGTAATCCCAGTTACTTGTGAGACCGAGGCAGGAGAATTGCTTGAACCTGGCGAGATAGCGCCACTGCACTCCAGCCTGGGCGACAGAGCCAGACTTCAT
Organism: Macaca fascicularis; assembly: GCF_037993035.2. Taxonomy (NCBI): domain Eukaryota; kingdom Metazoa; phylum Chordata; class Mammalia; order Primates; family Cercopithecidae; genus Macaca; species Macaca fascicularis. The sequence goes on from NC_088384.1 coordinate 66,607,674, forward strand.
CTCAAAAAAAAAAAACCAAAAAAAAAAAAAAAAAAACAAATTGAAATTCTGGGTCAAAAGGCAAATATTTATTTTTGCCAAATTTCCTTCCACAGGAGTTGTAGCATCTAACATTTCTACCAGCTATGTTTTCTATAGCTTTACCAGCAGACCAGAGTGTGTTATCACACCTTGTCTCTGTGGATGTTTTTTGTTTGTTTGTTTGTTCTAATTCAAATGGTATTTCAGAGCAGTTTTAATTTGCATTACAAGTTTTGAACTTTTGATCTCATTATTCTTATTTGCTGATTACTGTAGGACATTTATTCAACAACACTTAATGTCTGCATAACACTTGGCACTCTATAACTCCAGGGATAAAGAATTCAGTACAAAGCAAGTGAAGCCCTCAAAGGGTTCACAGCCCAGCAGGAATGAATTTAGAAAGAACAACAGAAAGTAAGAAGAGCCATATGGTATGTGCATGTGGATGAAAAAGTACCAAGATAATAATACTATATGTTTCTTCCTTTTTAAGAGAAGATTTGGAGTTCTACATTTTCATTACTGGGTAAAGGCTAGATATGATGGGTGAGATGAATCTATATGCACAGATGCCTGTTTCTGGCATTACCAAGCTGGACAGTATCACATGTTCACTGTACACTGTCATTTATTCCCACAGGTATCTAATCACTCAGCCTCCTCAACTGGATTGGAAGCATTGGAGGTCAGGAAGATGCACCTTATACATCTTTTATCTCCAAGGTTTAGAATTATGCCTTACACATTGGAGGTGCTGAATAAACGTTTGATGATGATGGCAGCTTGCTTTGCAATAAAAAAAAAAATAGAATTTCCTAAGACAAGCATATTCTATTTGTTCAGTCAGTGTAAGGAAAGGTATCTTCTCCTAAAGGAATTGGGCAATGAACATTGTGATTTGCTATGCATAATCAGATACAAGCTCAACTGCTGTAACAAAGATTCTCAAAATGCCTTGACTTAAGACATTATTTTGCTCTCTTGTAGCACTTTTGGAGGTTTGTGGTCCTGATGTGTGTTGTCATCTGGGGACTCAGGCTGGTAGGGCCACTCTGCCATCATCTTGAATGTGGGGCTTTCATCTCTGGGTCTGAGAGTGATCCATGCTATTGGGTTTATCAGTAGCCTGTTCTTTTTTATTGCTGAATGTGTTCATACAAAGGAATATTACATAAGTCTAAATATAGAGAGAGGCTCTAAAACTGTGAGTTTGTTTTTTTTTTTTTCTTTTTGCCTGCCTGGTTGAAATATGTAGGACTATTTTAGCTTTTTATTATATTTCATTTAATGAACTTTTATTGAGTGACCCTACAGGCCAAATACTGTGCTCAGGAATGGGGATACAAAGGTGTGTAAATCCTTGTCTCTTCCCTTAAGTTATAGTTCAGCTAGAGGAGGAAAAGACAGTTGTGTTGTCCCAATTTGGATGGAAACTACGTGATTCTACCTTAAGTACTTGCTGGAAAAGCTGAAAGGATGTCAAAACTTGCAGGATCCGGATGCCACTATACAATCCTACAGTGTAAGAAATCTCCTGACCATCTTCCAGCTCAAAGTCTTGCCCCAGGGAATAGGCGCCTGGCTTTAAAAAGTATACAGGCCTGAGTCAGATCCCTCAGGGTCTATTTCTGGTTCTGCTACTGGATCGCCATGTGGCTTGCACAACACAGAGAACACACCCTTCCTACAAACAGGCAAGATCCCAAGGAGCCCCCTGAGCGAGCGACCTCCATACCCCAAGTGAGGCTGGGTTCCAGGAACCAAGGGGCCGGCTGAACTCCTCACCGGGGCACGCTCTTCCTTAGAGCCAAAGCCACTCATCTTAGTGTGAAATTAGAGCTGCGATTTCGGCACGGTCAGAGGGGCTTCGACTCGTTCCCTGGTGTGAATCCAGAAGCTAAACCTAAAAATAGTTTGCATTTGAAAAGCCTTGACACTTTTCTCACTGAGATTTGTGTGTGTGTGTGTGTGTGTGTGTGTGTGTGTGTGTGTAGTTCACGTTGCACTAGAGGAAAATGGGGTGCGCGCAGGAGATAGAGTGACGCTACGGACGATCTAGGCTGCCGGGGCAGAGGGCGGGCAGGGGCCACCCTGCCCTTCTGCGACCCTGGAAAGGAGGTCGCAGCGCGTCGCCTGCTGGAGAACTTCATTTCCCAGGAGCAATTGCGGCCCGCGGCAGGGCGGGGCGACGTGCCCAATGCCAGCCCATTGACTCCCATCGTGCCGAAGGCCGCCAGCCTGATTGGAGGACTGTCTCGCGGTGCATCTCGGGATTTGTAGTACAACGTGTGCGTGAGAGGAACTCCTTTGTGATTCGAAGCGCCTCCTCCGCGCTCTGAGCGCGTCCCCTCTAAGTTTTGGCGCGGACGGGCTAGTGTCCCGCGAGGAGAGTCGGGCTGTGTGCGCGTGCGTAGCGCCCAAGGGGCCGGGAGGCACCTCCCGCGGGGCGGGGCCTTCGGTCCCGCATCGACACCGCCTTCCTGCCCCGCCCCTCGCCGTGACCGGCCCGCCCCTCCTTCCTGGAGCCACAGCTGAGGCAGCGGCGGCGGCAGCGGCGGCGGCAGCAGCGGCGGCAGCAGCCGGGCTGGGGGCGGCGAGTGGCCCGCGCGACACGCGCCGGCCTCGACCCTATGCTTTGATTCGCGTGGCGCAGGCGCCTACTGCCCCGCCGGCGGGGCCCGGGCTTCCTGCCGCGGGATGTTCTCCCGAAGGAGCCACGGGGATGTGAAGAAGTCCACCCAGAAGGTGCTGGACCCGAAGAAGGACGTGCTGACCCGCCTGAAGCACCTGCGGGCGCTGCTGGGTGAGGCGCGCGCCGGGCGCGGGGCTCGGGGCACCGGGGTAGGGGCACCTGCTGGGAGGGCGCCCCTCTGGGCAGGGGTCGGTGGCTGGGAGGCGGGGGAGGGGGATAGGTGGGCGTCCGACCCCTTTCCCTGGATCTGGGCTTGGACCCCCGGGGCTTTGTTTCCGGAAAGCCGCAGCCTGGCCCTCGGGCGCTGCTCCAGTCGCCCTCGAGTTAAACTTAGCCCAGATTCTCGCCGGGCGCCTGCGCTCCCGGAGAACCTGGAGGCCGGGCACAGAGGTACCTGTCCCCTCTCCTCCCAGCAAGTGAACTGGATCCCAAGTGGTCATCACGCGCACACATTGAACTGTCACCTCCCCCTTTCATTTTTGAAATTTTATTTTTGAGTCTGAGACTCTAAGTAGACCGAGACCCCAAGTGAACCCAGCACAGACCTAATTGGGCTCTCATCTCTGTCATCCTCCTTTTAAATTTTATTTTTACTTTTGAGTGTGAGACCCCAAATAGACTGAGATTCCAAGTGATCCCAGCGCAGATTTATCATCTGTTTTCCCATGCTGCTTTTTAAATTTAATTTTTATTTTGGGTTTGGCTGCTTCAGTTTCTTTGTGTCGTTGGAGTGAAGGGGCCTTCTCTTCCTGCTTGGAGAGAGGGGTGGTTTTCTTGGGTTCAGGGAGGCTGCTTCTCCTTTATTATCAGCGTGACAGTGATGGTGTCTGCCACCTTCTGGTTTATGGCCTGCCGGGTGGAGGTTCTGAGGAGCTCAGGTGGGCTTGGAGTTGACCTGTAATGAAGCTCACCCCTGTGGGTGTGAGGTGTCCACAAGGCCTCCTGTCACCTGCTGCATGTGATCTGTAGCTGGTTCGCCTAGGCTATGTTTTGTTTTCTGTGTTTTTTGCCTCCTAAGTCTTTTCTTTAGGATGAAAACACCTTTGCTGTCTCTAGACACACTTACTTGCCTGTGTATTTGGTGGCGAAGGAAAGAACACCTTATGTTTCTTCTAGGTGTCTTTTAGTCCTAAAATTCACAAAACTTGCCTAGTGCTAATGTGTCTGTCACTTGAAAGAATATTGCATAAAATGATTTAACATGTGAGGATTTTAAATAAAGATCTTATTCATGAGATCAGAAGTTGCTGATTATTTCTATTTATATTCTACCTCTGAGGGGGAAAAGAACCCAAGCCAAACCAAACCACACCTGATTTGGCCAAGTGAAGTAATTCACAGTCTCACATTCCTTGAGGTTACACTGACTTGTTCAGTCTGAAATGAAATGTAAATTAGTTACTGTTACAGGGATTCGTTTTCAAGACTTTTGAGAGTGAAGTGTGGTGTTCTTGATAAACTGAATTTTCTACTTCCTGTAGATACCATGCACTCACAGGTTGCACAATACACAGGTTGCATTGTGTGGAGTTCCTAGTAGTGACTGATTAACACCTACTGCAGGGACATTTTTGATAAAGGAGAGTTGAGCTGTGTTTTAAAGCACTTGATACTTCGAGCCTTTTTCTGTGCTTTAGCATTTACACTTTTGTTCTGTCCAGGTCTGCAAGATTAAGTTGGCTACATTTTATAAAGGCAGAATCAAGTAAACCTAGATCAGGTTATTTCTTAGCACACAGTACATTGTTCCTATTCTGAGAAAGTTGTTTCTTTTCAAGTTTGTGGAATTGTAGTTTCACTCTAAGGTGTAGTTTCTTATTTTAGGGAACTTTCTTTTATCATTTCACGAAACTCATCATGACCTCAGTTTTGTAACATGGAGAAGTTCTTTTATATTTCCTTGGGTGTATGATTTTTGTTGATATACTTACGGGAGGAGTGGCCCAGTTTGCTTTGTTTATTACTGTGATCTTTGTAGGGACTAGATTTTTGTAAAATGTGTCTGAGGAGTTCTAGTCATAATATTTAATGTAAACTTTAACTTGCTCCTGTGATTTATTCAAGACTTCAGAAATAGTACATTAATGCACTAGTTCCCACCTAATCCCATATTCTATTTGGTTGCTACTCAAAAAAAAGTCTGCTTAGAAAACAAAGGCCTCTTGAACTAAAAGTTAGGAATTAAGCCAAGATCAAGGAAACTATTTGAAGGAAATGAATAGTAATTACTATTGTATTTTTATGTGTGTATTTATATAACACTTTTGCTTTTCATATATTTTATCTTGAAGTGATAATAGTGATTTTTTTTTTTAAGTATACAAAGATTATGCCACTGACTTGGGTATTTGCAGCCTGTCCCTGCTGCCTGCAGCTTCTTGACTCGAGCTAGTTACGTAGCCTGTCTTTGAACCTTGGTTTCTTTACTCTGTAAAATGGGCATGGTAATGTTTGCCTTTTCAAGGATGATTGTGAGTATGATGAATAAATGACTTCAGCTTGAAGCAGGCCTTTAACAGTTTCCTTTCCCAACATATCTCCCACCATTAATAGGATTGGACAAGTATTTTGATAGCTAATTTTTCTCGGTCTTTCTTATTTTTGATACTAGTGATGAATTTGTTCTCTTTCCTAAAAAGTAGTCTGTATTTAAAACAACCGGGTGAGAAACATAAAATTAGTTGTGGAAGTAGAGTATTTCTTAGTGTCATGGTAATAACTCCAATTTGGATGTAGATACTTTGGCTTGGCTATGTATTATAGACTGGTCTGGTATGATTAACTTTATTTTACAGAGGGGTAAACTGAGGCACAGGCCGGTTTGACACATGGTGTCAAGACATGGAGCAGATTTTACTTATGTTAGAGGAAGAACAAAGAGCAGTTAGGTCCTGTGACTTCCAGTTCTCCCTACACTGTTGACAAAACAAAAACCACAAAACCCTCTGTATTACTATATTGCTCCAGCAAAGATTCCCTGTCTTTTTTTTTTTTTTTTTTTTTTTTTTTAACAGGGTCTTGCTCTGTTGTCCCGGCTGGGGTACAGTAGTTTGACCTTGGCTCAACTACTACAGCCTCGGCCTCCCTGGCTCAAGTAATCTCCCACCTCAGCCCCCGGAGTAGCTGGGACTACAGGCATGCACCACTACACTAAGCTCATTTTTTTTTCTTTTTTTGAAATGGAGTCTCACTCTGTCACCCAGGCTGGAGTGCAGTGGTGCCATCTTGGCTCACTGCAACCTCCACCTCCTGGGTTCAAGTGATTCTCATGCCTCAGCCTCCTGAGTAGCTGGGATTACAGGTGTGTACCACTGGGCCTGGCTAATTTTTATGTTTTTAGTAGAGAGAGGGGTTCACCGTGTTGGCCAGGCTGGTCTTGAATTCCTGGCTTCAGGTGATCTGCCCAACTCGGCCTCCCAAAGTGCTGGGATTACAGGTGTGAGCCGCCACGCCCGGCCAGATTTTTATATTTTTTGTAGAGACGGGGTTTTGCCATGTTGCTCAGGCTGGTCTTGAACTCATAGACTCAAACAATCCTCCCACTTCAGCCTCCCAAAGTGCTGGGCTTACAGGCATGAGCCACCATGCCTAGCCAGATAGTGTGTCTAATTAAAAGTTGAGTGTTTACGATGAGTCCCAAATTAGGATATAGAAATGGCATTGATATAGTGAGAAGAACAGATACAAAATAATAGTAAATTTATGGTGTGTTATGTAATTAGATGGTCGGGTATATGGTAGAATCCATTATAGGATTTCAGAGAACAAAAGAGATAATTAAGAATGTCACAAAAATAAGGGCAACTTTAAGGAGGTTTGTAGTCACCTGTTCTCACGCTGCTAATAAAGACATACCCGAGACTGGGTAATTTATAAAGGAAAAAGGTTTAACTGACTCACAGTTGCATATGCCTCAGGAGGCCTCACAATCATGGCAGAAGGTGAATGAGAAGCAAAGTCATGTCTTCCTTGGTGGCAGGCAAGAGAGCTTGTGCAGGGGAGCTCCCGTTTATAAAACCATCAGATCTTGTGAGATTTATTCACTACCCTGAGAACAGCATGGGGAAAGCCACCCACATGACTGAGTTATCTCCAGCCGGCCCAGCCCTCGACATATGGGGATTATTACAATTCCAGGTGAGATTTGGATGAGGACACAGCCAAATCATATCAACGTTTTACTCATGCTGGGCTCCAAAGAATGGTTAGACTAGTTCTGTCCAATAGAAATATAATGTGAGCCATATGTGCAATTTTAATCTTTTTTAGTGACCACATGTTAAAAAGTAAAAAGAATCAGATGAAATTAATTTTAATGGTGCATTTTATTTAAGTCCATGTTTCTAACATGTATTATATCTGCAGGTAATCAATATAAAATGCTATCAGTATTTTTTACATCTTTTTTTCATACGAAGTTTTTGGAATTCATTGTATATTGTATATTTACAGCACATATTGGTTCACACTAGCTGTGTTTCAGGTGCTCATTAGTCATATGTCACTAGTGGCTGCATACTGGACAGAGCAAGGTTAGAATTTGGGAAAGTAGAGGGAAGGGGCAATTCCCACCAAGGGAAGATGGAAGAGCTGGTGGCGGAAGTAATGTGGCAGTGATATAGGAGGGTAAGGAAACCACCCTGGCTTTCACTGCGTCCAGTGGGGCAGTAGCGAGGTGTGGTGTTGGGCACTGAGGACCTTTGCCCAGAGGATGTCCACAGTGTCCTGCATAGGCCAGGGGTAGAGTAGGGTCCTAGGGAATGAGTGGAACAGTAGCCTGACAAGCAGAAGCTAAGGCTGGCTGGGGGATCATAAGCCAGACTCAGGTCAAATTATGACCTAGGTTTGGACCAGAGTAGAGAACCGTCTCTCACAAATGCTGTATATACAAACAGAGCAAAACACAGCATTGTCATATAGTTCGTTTTGTGCATATGTCGCTCTAGGTAGGAACAAATTGACATACAGTTTTAAATGTCTTTTATTTTATCATTAGCATTTTTCATGTTTTGTTCCTCTCATTTTTAAGTACAACTGTTTGTTAAGACCGTGTCCCATAATTTAGCCTACGATTTCCTGGATTGTTAAATTGTGTTCTTTTCTCTCCTTCCTTCTTTCCTTTTTTTCTTCCTTCCCTTTTCCTGATATAAACAATACTTCAGTAAACATCTTGAGGAGCAGCTTTTTCTATATTTCATTAGAATAGATTTTATTGAAGTAAGATTGCTGGGTTTGAACATTTGATGATGATTCACAGTGCTTTACTAAGTGTTGCTCCATTGGCCCTGCTAGCAGCAAGGATTGAGGCTGCCATTTTCACCGTAGTCTGACTACCAATAAATACCTTTCTATAATTTGATAATTGGTGGTAGGTATTTGGGATAATAGGAGTGTCATCTACAGAGTGAGAACAATTGGGAAGGGATCCTGGGCAAGGATGGGAAAGATGAGTTTGGTGTTCTACATTTTGAGTTTAAGAAAAGGCAAGATCCAAGTGGCGTGTCTGAGGGGTGTGGGACATGGGATCTGGACCTTAATGAAATGATAGAATGCTATCATATGTTTAGTTTTATTGGTTATTATCATCATGACCTCATTGAATCTTTTTGCAACTGTAACAAAGGAAGTGTTCCTCTCCCCAGCTGAGGAAACTGAAGCTCAGTGAGAATAGCTACTTGTCTGCTAGCAAGCAGGAAAGCTGAGACTCATCTGATTATGAAGGTCATGTTATGCTTCTGCTAGTTATCTGATTCAAAAGGAAATTTACATATCAGAAAATATATTTATCCAGTAGAATGAATGATAACATAGAAACAAAACCCCAGCAATTTTTGCATGCCTCCCAAAAATGTTGCTGTGATGTTGGCTTCTCTCTTTCTGGTCAATTTTTCTGCATTTTTCTAGGGAGACTTAGGATTATCATATTTGATTGGAGCATGGGCAGACGATAAACAGTCTCCTCCAGTGTTTTAGTGTTCATTGCCTTCCCTGTAACCTTGGCAGGCCTAGCAGGTGATAAATATTTGCCTGGACATTAATGCCACGTGGACATTCTACAACTAGAACAAAGCTGGGAGGTGTAATTTCAGACTCTTCAGGCAGTCTTAGTATGGTCTATCTCAGTTGACCTTGTTTGGTACAAAATGATTTTGTCATAATGCTTCCTTTGCTATTTTTTCATCAATTATGTAATTTATAACCTCTGGAATGTAAATGGAACTTTGGACACATATATGTAGCACAAATACGCCATCCCTCCCTCTAAGGCTTGAGGTTGTCTAGACTTCTGATGTGAGAAAAGTGAACATAGGGTAAATGTCCGAGCTCAGATGTTTTGTTTAAGATACTAAAAAAGTTTGGCTTCCATCTTTTACTCTGAGAAGGGAGATAATTGGTAGGTCTAGAATATTTTGCTGTAAACTTTTATAATTTGGATTTTTATTTTGGAAGTACTTTATTTGTGGACAGGCATAATACTTTTACTAGGTGTTTAGAGTACTGATCTTTGGTTACCAAACTGAGTATCAAGATAGAACTACAAATAATTTTTTTATTTAGAAAAAAACTTGGCCGGGCGCGGTGGCTCACGCCTATAATCTCAACACTTTAGGAGGCTGTGGTGGGCAGATCACGAGGTCAGGAGTTCAAGACCAGCCTGGCCAGCATGGTGAAACACCGTCTCTACTAAAAATACAAAAATTAGCCAGGCGTGGCTGCTTGGGAGACTGAGGCAGGAGAATTGCTTGAACCTGGGAGGTGGAGGTTGCGGTGAGCAGAGATCGCACCACTGCACTCCAGCCTGGGCAACAGAGTAAGACTCTCAAAAAGAAACGCAAAATCACAACAAAAAAAACCTTGACTTTCAAAATAGCAAATTGTTTCAATTTGAATTTTTAAAAATTTTAAAAAGAAGGCATATAAATTATTGTTCTGTAAAATTAAGAATAATATAATGTGTTAAACAATTATCTTGTCCTTGAATTTAAAAAAAATCAAGCTGGGTGCTATTGCTTATGCCTGTAATACCAACACCTTGCGAGGGTTAAGTGAGAAGATCAGCCCAGAAGTTCAGTACCAGCCTGGGCAATATAGTGAGACCCCTTCTCTACAAACCGATGAAGAAATTAGCTGGGTATGCTTGCATGTGCTGAGGCCCCAGCTCCTCGGGAGGCTGAGGCTGGAGGATCACTTGGGCCCAGGAGGTCAAGGCTACAGTGAACCTTGATTGTGCCACTGCACTCCAGCTTAGGTGACAGAGCAAGACCCTGTATCAACAACAACAAAAATCAAGTCACAAGCATTGTTTTAAAGAGTGTGTGAGTGCGTATGTGTTTGCCTGCATGTCTGACATAAGTAAGTCTGTGTTTAGATGTTAATAAGGCACAAGCCCAGGATTTATGGTTTGGTAGGAGAAATAGCCATGTAAACAATGAAATTTACCACGAGGGTTCTGAGTGGCACTGAGGAGTGTGGTGGAACCATAGAGGTGGGCACAGGTGCAGAGGAGGAACAGCAGCAAGACCTCCTGGAGACACCAGCCAGTGCTTCTTTAGGGAGGTTAGGTCTGAAGTAGGTTTTGAATAATGGATAAAGGATTTTACCAGGGGGACAAGTTGGGGATGAGGGTACTATAGAGAGAGGAACGTGTGCAAAGGTAATGGTGTATAGCACCATGGAGTTAAGTGCACAGTGTTTTAACTTATGGTGTAGGTAGATGTTGGGACTCCAGTGAAGAGTTTTAAGCAGAAGAGGAGCCAAATCCTGTCTCTTCCCATTTAGTGTCTGAGAATCCCATTCTGCTCTGAGATTTGAAACATAGATGCTGGGAGAGAGAGAGCTCCCTTCCTTTGGATTGCAAGCCCTGAAGGTATAGTCTGGGCTGCTGGCATTTGTTTTTCCCACCATGTGGGGAGCACGTGCCTTAAATTGAATTCCACACTCACAGGGAATGACAATAGAGAGGTGGAGAGTGAGAGGAAGCCCCTGAGTCCTGAGTTGGGCCGTGTCTTTGCCAGGTCCATCCTGAGCTGCTCAGTTGCAGGAACTGGTAACATGTTAACTAGCTTGAGTCATGTTTCTGGGTCTTGCATTTGAAAGAACACCTAACATGGAGGTGTTTGTGTGTATGGAGATTTGACTTTTATATTTTTTTAGAACTGGAGGAATTTGAGTTTATATAGAAGTAACTAATAAAGAGCGAAATTGAAGAAACGGGGGATAATAATGCAGAATGGTGTCATCTGCAGTGAGATTGAGAGCCTGGGGTGAGAGATCAGGCTTAACAAGAGGGACACCTCTTCTTCTAAGGCCACTTGAAGGAAGCAGGAATGGGGTGCTGGGTGATGGGGACAGGGAGGGAGTTCTCACATCATGGCTTCTGTCCCCTCTGTGAAGGTAACAGGTGAAGTCATTTGCTGAGCCAGTTTTCTCACTCATGTGGTGATAGGAACTTAAATATGTCTTGCTCCCTCTTCTGTGCCACATAACCTCTTAAAAAAAGGACATCTGTTATCTGGAAGGCTTTGTTTTTTTTCCTTAGGGAGTGACTGAAAAATGCATTTAACGTTTATGTTAAATATTCACTAAGAAGGCGGAAAATCTATATAGAATGAGGCCAGTTTAAGTAGCACAGATGTGGTATGCCCTTCCACTCAATGACCATGTGCCCCAGAGTGGACCTAAGGTGGGACATGGGCACCCACCGTGTTGCCGATAGTCTTCTTTCCTTTGTGCCTTTCACTGTGAGAGCATCCCCCTGCTGGGTATGACTCCGGAGTTAAAGGATCATTTTAATTTTTTCTACTTTTGCCTTTCTTATGACTTAACCGCATGTAAAATGTAACTCTGTTGATATCTCAAATTCATGTACCAGTTTACACTTTTGCAAAATGTCTTCTCATATTCTTATTTAATCAAATTACTACCTTAAGCAATCAGTTCATATTAATTATAAAAGAAATTTATTAAATATCTATTTGTGAATGTATTTTAGGTGGTCTTCAATACAGGTTATTTTACATAGTTAAAGCCTCCTGAATGTGTCAATACAAATAGCATTTTCTGGTGAGAGGATCCAGAATCCACTAACAAAATCTAGCAATTGAGAATTTGATAAAGTAAAAATAGGAATTTTAGAGAGATTATGTCATTTAAAGGATTTACCATATAGATTCTTAGTAGATTGTTTCTGAGTTCATTCTGAATCCTCAATTCAGGGTTTTAGCCTTAATTTTCAGAAAAGTGATGTTTCATAACCATTTTATGTCTTTTATATTGTTTTAGAACTGAAACCACAGCTATTTTAAAAGTAGTTGTAATCTTTTTTTTTTTTTTTTGGGGGACGGAGTCTCCCTTTGTCACGCAGGCTGGAGTTCAGTGGTGCAATCTCGGCTCACTGCAACCTCTGCCTCCTGGGTTGAAGCGATTCTCATGCCTCAGCCACCTGAGTAGCTGGGATCACAGGCTTGCTCTACCATGCCTGGCTAATTTTTGTGTTTTTAGTAGCAACAAGGTTTTGCCATGTTGGCTAAGCTGGTCTTGAAATCCTCGCCTCCAGTGATTAGTCCACCTCGGCCTCCCAAAGTGCTGGGATTACAGGCGTGAGCCACTGCCCCTGGACAAAGTAGTAATCAAATTTTGGTATTATAATTATGGTTAAGTTAAAAAAAATCCCTTTTGATAAAGTTCAGGAGCCCATGGATATTGTGTTTGATTTCAAGTGATGACACATATTCATTGAACCTTAGCCATGCCTGAAAGTACAAGCATGGTACTTGTGACATTGCTTGTGCCTGACTATGACAGCCATAAGAATGTGCTGCTTCTCCTGCTGTGGGGAGCATGATTGACTGATGCCCCCAGCTGCTGCTCCCTGAATCTACCAATTTTGAGCCAAAGCTTAGTTTCCCTTGGGAAGCTCTTAGCCCATTACTGAGCACTGCAGGAGTATTAATGCTACCTATTCCTGCACACTTCAGATGCCTCTGAAGGGCCCCTTTGGCTTGAGGACTTCCTGTTGGCCTAAGACCTTCTCAGAACTGTGTTGACGTCTGACACTCTTCCTACTCAACCTTCCTTCATTCCCCACTCCCCTTCCCAGGGGTCAGACCTGCATCATAGTCTAAATCCTCTCCCTGCCTTCACCAGCTCCTTCTCATTTATCCTCCATGGGCATTTTCCCCAATAAATCTCTCGCATGTCTAACCCCGTCTTGGCCTCTACTTCTCAGAGAACCCAAACTAATCTACCATCCATTTCCTGGAAGCCGTTGTCCATCCTGCCATCTACAGTTTTTCCAGGAGATAGTGCCAACACTTTATATCTTCCATGTGGGCTTTCTTCATCCTCTTGCCCTGAATGTATCTCTTCTCAGAATTCCCACAGCACTTTGTACCTTTTGTTTGGTATTAATGGCCTTTGACTTTGCACCATGCTTATTTTCATATTTATTTATTAATTTTTTTGAGATGGAGTCTTGCAGCCCAGGCTAGAGTGCAGTGGTGTGATTTTGGCTCACTGCAACCTCCGCCTCCTGGGTTCAAGTGATTCTCCTGCCTCAGCCTCCTGAGTAGCTGGGATTACAGGCACCTGCCACCGTGCCTGGCTAATTTTTGTATTTTTAGTAGAGACGGGGTTTCATCATCTTGGCCAAGCTGGTCTTGAACTCCTAACCCTGTGATCCATCCACCTCAGCCTCCCAAAGTGCTGGGATTACAGGCGTGAGCCACTGCGCCTGGCCGCACCATGCTTATTTATTTATTTATTTATTTATTTATTGAGACAAAGTCTTGCTCTGTCGCCCAGGCCGGAGTGCAGTGGCACGGTCTCCACTCACTGCAACCTTCACCTCCCCTGGTCAAGCAAGTCTTCTGCTGCACCCTCCCCAGTAGCTGGGATTACAGGCACGTGCCACCACGCCCAGCTAATTTTTTTGTATTACTAGTAGGGATGGGGTTTCACCATGTTGGCCAGGCTGTTCTTGAACTCCAGACCTTGCGATCTGCCTGCCTTGGCCTCCGAGAGGGCTGGGATTACAGGCGTGAGCCACTGTGCCTGGCCCATACCATGTTTATTTGTGTTCACGCCTTATACGTGTTCTTTCCCACTAAATTATAAGTACATAGAGAACCTGAGCAGCTTCTTTTTCATCTTGATTTCTCTTGATAGCTTACTCCTCTATTTGGAATAATAATAATTAATATTTATTTAGTACTTTTTATGTGCTGAACAGTGCCATAAATATTTCTACATTTATTAATGCATTTAATCTGCCCAAATGAGATAGGGAATATCATTATCCCTGTTTTACAGTTGAGATACAGACAGGTTAAGAACCTTGTTCAAGGTTACACATCCAGTTAGTGGCAGAATCAGGATTTGAACCCAGGGAGCTGGCTCAAGTTCCTTTATTCACTTAGCAGTTATATGTCCAACACAAACTATGTGCCAGACATTGTGCATAGCACTAGGCATACCAGAGCTTGCAATCTTAGTTTAGAATAAGTAACTTTTTTTAAAAAAAACCACCAACCAAAAATGTGATTTCTGAATAGCTGGATCTAAGTCTACTGGGGAGCAGAGCTGGTCCATCATGGCTTAAATAATTCCTGAAAGCCTTCCTGCCCCAAAGATTGTTTTCATCAGTCAGAAGTTTCCAACATTAAATTAATGATTCAAGATCATGAATTAAGAGTGGTGGTTTCTCCCAAATGAATTCTCTAATCTCCTTTGTTTACACACATTCATTATCAGACCAATCTCTTGGATTCTAAGGGGAATAGATGTCAGAAAGGACTATTTCCGTGGACCAAAGGGAGAGAGATTGGTGTTTGTAAACCTTGATGAGGGTTGGGGGAAAGAGGGGCAGCAATGCTGGAGAGCTGTTGGCAGGGGCAGGCTTAGGCAAATTCCCCAGATATTCCTTCATGGGAACAAAATTAGAGAGATATTATTGTAAAGTTTTAAATTTATAAAAACCAAAACTGAGTCACATTCCCCCCAGTCAAAGACCTGTTACAGCTAGTGAGGAAATTGTTTTTTTACATTTCAACTTTTATTTTTGGTACAGGGGGTACATGTGCAAGTTTGTTACATGGGTATGTTGTATGATGCTGAGGTTTGGGGTGTGGATCCCGTCATCCACATAGTGAGCATAGTGCCAAATAGGTTTTTTTTAACTCATACCCCACTCCCTCTGTCCCCACTCTAGGTAGTGTTCAGTGTATCTTGTTGCCATGTTTATGTCCCCTTGTGCTCAGTGTTTAGCTCTCACTTACAAGTGAGAACATGTAATATTTGGTTTTCAGTTCCTGTATTAATTCGCTTAGGTTTATGGCCTCCAGCTGCATTCATGTTGCTGTAGAAGACATGATTTCATTCTTTTTTATGGCTGTGTAGTATTCCATGGTGTATATGTACCACATTTTCTTTATCCAGTCCACCACTAATGGGCACTTGGGTTGATTCCATGTTTTTCTGTTGTGAATAGCATGGCGATGAACATATGAGTGCATGTGTTTTTTTGGTAGAATGATTTATTTTTTCCTTTGGGTATATACCCAGTAATGGAATTGCTGGGTCAAATGGTAACTCTCTTTTAAGTTCTTTGGGAAACTCAAAACTGCTTTCCACAGTGGCTGAGCTAATTTACATTCCCACCAACAGTGTGTAAGTGTTCCGTTTTCTCCACAGCCTCAGCAGCATCGGCCATTTTTTTTAACTATTTAATAACCATTCTGACTGGTATGAGATGGTATCTCATTGTGGTTTTGATTTGCATTTCTTTGATGATTCGTGATGATGAGCATTTTTTTATATGTTTGTTGGCTGCTTGTATGTCTTCTTTTGTGACATATCTGTTCATGTCTTTGCCCATTTTTTAAATGGGGTTATTTGGGAAAAATTTTTAAATGAAATCTTTGATAGTATTTTCAAAACTGCATGGAAGAGAGGGGAACTGAAGACATACGCTGCTTCTTTACAACTTCTGTTAGGGATCACCATGTTTTATTTCTGTCTGGTCATAGTCCTGGCGTAAACAGTGGACTCTCTCTATTCCATGGACTCTATAGTATCTAAGAAGATGAGGTGGCCAGTTAGGCTTGATGTGGTATAGCTTATGCTGAACTCCTGGAGTGGAAGTAAAATATCCTCTAGTCTTCCTCAACATGTGTCTGTGTCTTTGTCTGTGTGTGTCATATTGCAGATATTTGTCTTAGAAAGAATTGTTCCTTTTCTCTTTTCCTGCTCCCAAAATAAATAAATATAGAAACAGACACATCACCTTTAACTGAAGTAAAAAGTAAATAATGAACTGGAAAAATATTTGAAAGTTATAAGAGGAGAAATAGTTACATACATAATACATAAAAAACTACGTGTAATTAACAAGAAAAATTGTAGTAAATAAATGTTCAAAATGTATGTATATGTAAATTGCAAATGGACAAATGCTAAGACCCATAAGAATGTTTTCAGTGTTTGTTCCTCACTAGTAATCTAAATATATAAACTTAGAGATTAAAATGTATTTATCCATTATATTAGCAAATTTGCTATTGTCTTTTTTTCTCTGATGATAGTATACGGTGTGAGCTGTCTCCACTTTTGATAGGACTGTAACTTGGAACAATCTTTCTGAAAAGTCGTTTGTTAATACAGATCAATGGTCTTTAAAATGTATATCCCATTTAACCCAATTTCCTCTTTTGCAAAAGCCTATTCTACCATCAAGAAGTGCTTTGCAGCATTGTTTGAATGTTAATTTTTTTTATTGAGTTGAAATTCACTAACATAAAATTAATCATTTTAGACCAGACATGGTGGCTCACACCTGTAATCCCAGCACTTTGGGAGGCTGAGGTGGGCAGATCACCTGAAGTCAGGAGTTCGAGGCCAGCCTCACCAACATAGTAAAACTAAAAATACAAAATACTCTACTAAGAATACAAAAATAAGCTGGGTGTGGTGGTGGGTGCCTGTAATCCCAGCTACTTGGGAGGCTGAGGCAGGAGAATCACTTGAACCCAGGATACAGAGGTTGCAGTGAGCTGAGGTCGTGCCACTGCACTCCAGTCTGGGCGACAGAGCGAGACTCCATCTCAGAAAAACAAAAAACAAAAAAAACAAAACCAAAAACCTTGAACCCAGGAGGTGGAGGATGTAGTGAGCCGAGATTGAGCCGCTGCACTCTGGCCTGGGCGACAGAGTGAGACTCTGTCTCAAAAAAAAAAAAAAAAAAAAAAAAACACAAAAAAACCCACTCTTTTAAAAGTAAACAATTCAGTGGTGCTTAGTACATTAACAGCATTTTGCAACTGCTACCTCTATCTTCTTCCAAAACATTTTCATCACCCCTGGAAAACTAACCATTAAGCATTCACTCCTTATTCCCTCCTTTCCCCAGCTCTTGACAGCTACCTGTATGTATATGTTTAACCAGACTAGGCATTTTTTTTTCTTTTCTTAATTATTCTGCTCCACTAGAAGGGTAGCATATATTGAGTATATTTGTATTTGTAATACTTAGGACTTTAGGTTGCAAGTGGCAGAAACCCATCTTGAACTAACTTAAGCCAAAGAGGGATTTAATGACATACGTAACTAAACAGTCTAAGGGAACGTTTGGCATTCGAGATGACTGTCCACAGGGATGTGATCAGGATACTTACTCAGTCTCATATCCACTCTGTCTTTTCCCACCTCCCCACTTGGTGGAAAATAGTCTCTACCTTTGGTTCTGTGTTTTTGTTTTCTGTGCTTCTGCTTCATTCTCAGGCCAACTCTGCCAGATACAGGTGTGATGGTCCCTAGCATTGCCAGCCTGACATGTCCTGGCAGCTAGTGACCCTTGAGAGGAGTGTGGCCACTCCCCTAGGGCCCGTACCCATTCCTGTACCAATCACTGGGTGAGGGAGATGGGGTACGGTGATTGGCCAGCCTGGATCCCGTGTCCTGTTCCTAGAGATGGAGTACTGTGATTGGCTAGCCTGGATCACTTGTCCTGTTCCTAGAGATGGAATCTCATTCTGGCTCCTGTATTTCCGAGAAAGTAGAGGAATAGAGGAAAGGCATTCTGGCACATTCCCTCCCAGAACAGAACTGCTTGTAGCTCTGCCCATGCCCATTTATACCATAAGAGGTTCATTGACTTTTGTGCTAATAATCATATATCATTGAGCAAAGCTTAGATGACATTCTGTAAATTCTATTTAAGATTATGGGAGTCATATTTGAGGATTATTTTTCTGTTTTTTTAATTAAAAAAATTTTTTTTGAGATAGGGGTTTCTCTCTGTCACAAAAAAAATTTTTTTTGAGATAGGGGTCTCTCTCTGTTACCCAGGCTGGAGTGCAGTGGTATGATCACAGCTCACTGCAGCCTTGATCTCCCAGGCTTAAGTGAGAGGATTATTTTTCTAGTTTGATGGGAGTAAAGGGTTGCCCTTTTAACAAATGGGATTGACTACTCTTTAGGTCTATGTAGCTTGGACTATTTCCACTGTTTTTAAAGTCATTCCACATATAGTGACTGAGTGCCTGCTATTTGCAGATGAAGCCCTAGCGCTCATGGGACTTTCATTCTATTAGGGTAGATGGACAAATAACAGGCCAGGCGCAGTGGCTCATGCCTGTAATCCTAGTACTTTGTGAGACCCAGGCAGGTGGATTGCTTGAGGCCAGGAGTTCAAGACCAACCTGGCCAACATAGTGAGACTCCATCTCTGAAAAACAAGAACAAAAAAACCAAATAACAAATATATGATACAATTTCAGGTAATGATGATAGAAAAATTCTGCTTGATAAAGGTACGTGTATGCTTATTTAGATATTGGGGTGAGGGAAGGCCTCTCTGAAGAGAGCTTTGGACTGAGACCTGGGTTAAGCAAAGGAGCAGCTTTGTGATTATTTTTGGGGAATAGTGTTCTAAGCAGAGGGAACAGTAAGTACTAGGCTCTGAGTCATAAATAGACTGGAAATCTCATGGAAGTCAATAGGGGTGGAGGGGTGGAGGATAGAAGGAGCCAGGAAAGGAGCAGGGGTGGGAGAGGGGAGATAGGGGTAAGATGGCGTGGGACTTTGGCATCCCAGTAAGGACTTGGGATGTTACTCTAAGTAAGATAAGATGGGGCACTCCAGTGGGGCTAAGAGCAGAGGATTGATCTGAGCTGACCTTTAGGTCTCAAGGAATCAATGTGGTTCCCTCATAGAGACTATACTTGCTTGGTTAGCGTACCAGAGATTGGTTTTCTGACCACAAGCTTTGTAACAAAGCTTTCTTTGGCTTACTTTATAAAAGGTCAGATCTTTTGCCCAAAAACTGACCAGTGACTGGAGGCAGACAAGGGAAGAGGGAAGAGAAAGAAAAGCAGTGCCAGAGAAGAGAAATGAGTGGCTGCGGAAGCTGTAGCAAGCATAGGTGTTAAGGATGATAGGGACAGACAGCCTGTGTCCCTCCTTACTGCAGCAGCGAGTAGTGATGAGAAGACAGGATGGAAACACTTTGTGGCCAGTGGGTTGACAAAGCTGGAGTATAGTGGGCCATGTAATGGGCCCACACAGTGGCCTGAGCTTGTAGCAATATGGAGACGGGCTTGCTGTTATCCCCAACTCTACTGACAGGCAGAGAACAGGCACATTAAAAAGTGCTCCTGCTGCTGACAAAAACATGGAGATCTGTCAGTGACTGGAAAAGAATGAGACCAGAAAAATGTTGATGGGTCAGTACACCAACAATTTAATATGAATGGTTGCAAAAGGCAGCAAACACTGCAGATTGGCTCCACATCAGATATCCACCTAAATTAGGACCCCAGTTGTGCTTTGTGTTGGTCTTTTCTCAATGGAAAGACCTGAGGGAATCTTGATCTTTGTCTCTGTTAATTGCAAACACGTAATTCTGTGAACCAGTGTTGCTAACTGAACCTTATGTCTTATTCAGAAAGTTGGCTATGGTGTTTCAAAATATGACAGTATTAGGTTAGCTACATACAGGAGGAGAATCATTTGTGTTCTTCCAGAGACATCATTTCTGAGCATAAACCATCTCTTTAGCACTTTTATAGTGTGCTATGAAGAAGCTTCTGTTCTGTCAGTTGACAGTCAGTCAGCATCAGGTTTAAGCACAACGAGGAGAGGTTGACTCACATGGACTAAGGCTTCCAGGTCTTAGGAATAGGTCTCATTGTGACTGGAAATTTCATCACTTCTTTGCATTCAAAAGTGTCAAACATTTGCTCTTGCCTACTCAGTGCTAGCTGCTGAATGGCTGGACAGAGAAATGTCTTTCTGCCCAGTTCTATTATTTTTTATCATTTTCAGTGAATGATGTCTAGAGAAACACAAAGGCAGCAAAGTTCCTCTAAATAACTAGGTCGTTCCAAAGCATTATGTACCAAGTATGTGCTGTTACAGAAGGAGTATAACTAAAAAATTGGACAGAGGAAATTTAAGTCATTTGCTATTTTTTACAACATTTTAGAATTGGTAAAGATACTCTTTTAGAAAAGTAAGACAGGTTTGGAGAAAAGTATGGCCTGGTGTTGTGATTGATGAGTTTTTTGTGGTAAATGTTCAGACTTTGAAAAAAATCCCTTTTTCGAACACCCTGGAAGTACCCTCCAAAACAGCTTTATAGTTTTTTTCTGGTTCTACAATTTTACATACTCATTGTAAGCATTTGGATAATATGAACATATGAAAAATAATTTAGGTATCAAGGGGTCCTCAAATTCTGCAGTCCTCTGCCGAGCATTACTGAAATCCCAGTGAATGTGCTTTCTAGGCTGGCACTTGCTTGGGTGCATTCCTTTCTCTCTCTCTTCCCTGCACCTGCCTCGCTTGCTGCCTCGGTTACACACACAAACACGGTTTTACATGAATAGTCATTCTGCATGGTCTAACACTATGTTTTTGACTTAAAGCCTTGGATATTTTTCCACATCAGTAAGTGAAGAATTACATAAGACTTAAATGGCTGTAGCATGTTCCACTGGACTCCTATAACAAAATTCCCTATCACCCATCCTTCAGGTCGTGAGTTTCAGGCCTTCACATGCTATTAGCAGATTGTGTGCCTGTGAGTGACTGCCCAGCGACCAGAAGGGCCTTCGGTTTTTTGTGTTAGGGACACAGCAGAGGTGACAATATTGGAGGCTGCTCACAAGTTGGGGATAATATGATGATTTCCTGGAGGTTAAGACGGTCCCTTGGGGAAAGCCACTTCAGTCTTTACTGAGTTAATTTCACAGAAATGCCACCCTTTTGAATTGTCTAGGAGGAAGGTCATTCCACTTGCAAACTGACTCTGGTGTACTTTTTAAACAAACCAACTTCTGGGTGTACTTTTGTATTTAGTAACTATTTAGTTCTGTGACTTGTGCCATATCTCTCCTGTGTTCTTTTTGTTTTACAACAAAATAAAACAAAATATATTTCCAGGCATGCTTCCCTTAACTTCCTCTCTCACTTTTTTTTAAAAGTTACAATATCTTTTTTGAAATTTTATTTTTCATTTTTTGAGACAAGGTCTAGCTCTGTTGCCCAGGCTGGAGTGCAGTGGCTCAATCATGGCTCACTGCAACCTCCACATCCCAGGCTCAAGCCATCCTCCCATCTTAGCCTCCCAAGTAGTTGGGACTACAGAAACACACCACCAAGTCCCGCTAATCTTTGTATTTTTTGTAGAGATGGGGTTTCACCATGTTACCTAGGCTGGTCTCTAACTCCTGGGCTCAAGTCATCTGCAGGCCTCGGCCTCCCGAAGTACTAGGATTACAGGTGTGACCCACCGTGCCCGGCCAACTTTCTATTAGTATTACACTTAATTGGGTGAACAGTATGGGAGGCTGACTGCCTGGGTTCGAGTCCTGGCAGTGACCTACCCTTTCTAGTGGGGGTAAGAATGATACCCACCATCCTGTGGTTGTTGGAGGTTGAGTCAATGTATACAAAGCTGTTTTGTGAGCTGTTATTACTGCCAATCATATTTATTTGACATGATACATTATTGGACAGCTGTAAACACTCTCCTCATCACTTTCCTGCCTCCTTAGTTAGGGGGGGTAGAGGTGACTACAGTTCCTAGGCTGTAGTCATTTTATTTCTGTCTCCAACTTTTCCCCTCAGAGCGATTTTGATTATAATGTAGGCTAGCTCCAATACAGATCAAGAAAAGGAGATCCAAGTATGCATTGACTTTAAAATATCTGATGAAACTTGATTCCTAAAAGAGAGATAAATATATTAAAATGTAATATAACTCACATTTGATTTTGATATCAGTTTGTATAGTATGTTTTATTATATTGGTACTTGATATGTATTAAAAACAAAGTTTTAGAATCCTGCATTTGAGAAATGTGTGTCAAAAATGTTGAGTAAAAATAGCTGTACTTTTAAAAAGGTTAACACTAAGTATTTGGACTGTATCTTTATACATAATTACTTTTACACAAGGACTGTCACTCCTGGTTAACCAAGTGTTACTATTTATCTGATTTCTAAGAATTTGATGTTGTACATCTGGTTACTTTATAGGAGTAAAGAAATGAAAACAATACGCCTTCAGAAATGAAGTAGGATTAGTATTATAATTTCTGTGATCTTTTCAGTTGACACTAGTGTTTGTTTCCTGTTGGAATTGGCAAATTTTATGTCAGCTGTCTGCCTACAAGGATATTTTTGGTTGGAGGTAACAAAAAACTCAAATATAAGCAAGTAATAAGAATTTCTTTCTCCTATAAAAAGAGGCCCCAAGGCAGGGAGCCCCCAGAATTAGCTAATTCATGGGTTTGGTGATGTTGACAGTCCAGATGCTTTCCACCTCTTGGCTTTGCCATCCTTAGTGTGGCCAGTTTGTCCTCAGGGTGGCAAAATGCCCACAGCCATTGCACTCTGACAGAATGATAGCCAAAGGCAGGAAAAAGGGGAACACTTATTCCTTAAAATCAATAAAGCTTGTCTCAGCTATCTTCATCAGACTTCTATTGTTTTGTATTGATCAGCATTGGGTCACAGGCTTGAGTCACTGGCAAGGGGCATGTTGCCACCATAACTGGCTCAGCAGTATCAGGTCCTCCCTCTGGGACTTGGAACAGGCCAGCTTCTGAGAGAGTCACTGCTTTGTGGAGGAGAAGATCCCTGAGCAAATGGAGGCTCTGTTAGGAAGAGGGAGGGTCTGTTGTGGGTGGTGGGTGAGGTGAAGGAGCTGGAGAGAAAGCAACAGTGTCTGCTCCAGGCTGCTCTCAGTTTTTAGTTTAAAATACTGTGGAGAATGCTTGTGGAAATAAATGCTCAGTTATGATAAATTTTTGAATATATATTTATGGATTTTTTTTTATATTTTAAACTAGTATAACTAGCATGTACAATATGGCTGTAATTGTATGTAAGAAACAAACCTGTCAGTGGAGCTAAAAGATGACTTTGTTTCATTTCCTATGGTCTTAGTCCCTTTGTGTTCCTATAAAGGAATACTGGGTAATTTATAAAGAAAAGAGGTTTATTTGACTCATGGTTTTGCAGGCTGTACAAGAAGCATGGCACCAGCATCTTCCTGTTTTGAGGGCCTTAGGAAGCTTCCATTCATGATAGAAGGCAAAGGGGAGTGGGCATCACATGATAAGAGAGAGGAGGTGGTGCCAGCCTCTGTGACAATCAGTTTTCATGGGAACGAATGGAGAGGGAACTCACTCATTACTGTAAGGACAGCACCACGATGTTCATGTGGAATCCACCCCCATGATCCATATGTCTTCTACCAGGCCCCACCTCCAATACTGGGGATCAGATTTCAACATAAGATTTGGAGGGGACAAATATCCAAACTATATCACTTGCAATAGGAGAATATACACTTTAGGCCCCAACATATATCCAGAAGTTTTATGTCAGGCTTTTGGACTCTGCTTCCTTCTGATGGACCAGGCTAGTGGTGCTTGGGCACAGATTACATGTGTATCTGCTGTTGGCCCTGGAGAGAAGTGAAAATTGGCCATTGGATTAGCGGTGTGGAACTCCTTAGTGCAGTGTTGGGGAGTGGTGTCAAAGCCTGATTGGACTGGATGCTTTTGTTGAGTGGGTGATTTAAGGTGTTTGTTATACATCGTAAATTATGTATATACAAAACTTGTTTTTTTCACATGCATTAAATATTTAATACAAAATTTAAAAAAATCTTTTGTATCCAGTACATGGTCTGTGCTCTGATAAATACTTTCAATTGAATCAGGGTTGAAACTGAGACTGGGGTTTTATTACATGAATATGTTAGAGGGAGAAAGAGGCAGAGGGGTTGGAGGACAGTGAAAGGATTGATTAAAAAGAGGAGCCGTGGAAGCTAAATTGAGAAAGAAAGGAAGTGAGGACTTGAGGGGCATCAGAGATAGTGACAAGATGGTGGGGTTATTGGATTCAAGGACCCAGTAAGGTTGAAGAGTTGTTGGAATTAGGGTTCCAGAAGGAGTGGGCGGGAAGGATAAGAAATAGCAGGTGACGAGAGAGTAGATTGCTTGAAATTGAGGCTTGCAGATGGGGAGATTGTAAGTAACCACCAGGTCTAGGATCTGGCTGTGGGTGTGGGCGGCAGAGGTAGGGTAGAGGACAACCTCATTAGAAATGAGGGAGTCAGGCATCATATATATAAATGTTGGAACCAGAGTGAAGACAGTGCTAGTAGTGTACTGAAAGACAGTTAGCCAGTCCCTGGGATCTTCAGGAGAGGGTCTTGGGAAGGGGAAAGATTGTGCAACTCCAGTCAGTGAAAGTTGGTACAGATGTAGTTGGAGGTAGATGGTGTGAGCAGCAGAGGAGCACTGTGTGTGTGAGGGGAAGGACCAGAATGGTCTGGAGACTGCAGTGGGAAGCAAGGGGGCCACCTGTCTCATCTTAGGCTTGGAGGTATGTGAGTGTAGGAGGAAGACAAAAGCCTTACCAGGCAGACCGCAAGGAACCAGTGTGCTGAGGGGACTTCCAGGTTTCAGGTACAGCTGAAAGGAAACAGCTTTTGCAGGTGGCATACAAGAGAGGATTTGGTGAGCTTTATTGGATATAGTGGGTGGTGAGATTGGTGATGCCCAGACCTGTGTGGGGGTGACAGTCAGAGATGAAGATCATGTGGGAATTGGATTTCCCAGGAGATGGATGGAAACCTGAGTGCAAGGCCTGGTGGGACATCTCCTGATGTGTACCTAGGGGGTGGTCCATGGTCACTTCTAATTATAGTTTCCTTACTGAGTGTGCTTTCTTTTTTTTTTTTTTTTTTTTTTTTTTTGAGACGGAGTCTCGCTCTGTCGCCCAGGCTGGAGTGCAGTGGCGCGATCTCGGCTCACTGCAAGCTCCGCCTCCCGGGTTCACGCCATTCTCCTGCCTCAGCCTCCCGAGTAGCTGGGACTACAGGCGCCCACAACCGCGCCCGGCTAATTTTTTGTATTTTTAGTAGAGACGGGGTTTCACCGTGGTCTCGATCTCCTGACCTTGTGATCCGCCCGCCTCGGCCTCCCAAAGTGCTGGGATTACAGGCGTGAGCCACCGCGCCCGGCCCTGAGTGTGCTTTCTTAGGCAGCTCATGGTAGCTAGGTAAGGAGGAGGAAATGGAGGGTCTTGCAAGGAGCAAGGGGAAGATCTCTGGTGGGGTGCCGTGTAGTAAAGGAGGGGCCAGGGTTATGTTGAATACGTTATTACTTAACTTCTGGATGACTTCAGGAGTAATTCCATATCAAATATTTCCAGTGATGTTTATGCTAAAGTGGGTCCAGATTGAATGTATAGTACTTCAGAGAATTTTTCTGAAATATGAAATCTTGATGATATTAGACAAGTGTACTTGTAGAATGGACTTATGTCTTTTGGTTCATAAAGCTTTGCAGAAATTCTATAAATAGCCTTAGACTGAAAAAGATATGACAGAGAGGAGAGGGGGTAGTGGACAGGGAAAGTATGGGGAAGGGTGAGTGAGGTTGGGGGTGGAGTGTCTTGAAGCAGAAAATTCAAGAAGGGATTTGCTGTTGGTATTTCGGTTTGTGGGACAGAACTCAGATGACAGGACAGGAACCGAGGGAACCTCTGCCCTGAGCTGCTGGCTGAATCTGCAGGAGGAGTGAACTCCTTAACTGAGAGTGATTATGTTAATTTTCTTTAATTTTTGAAACTCCTTGTAACAATTGTATTAAGGGTCTTTTTTGTGATCTCTACCAATTTTGCTCACTTTAATTGAGAGACAGGAGGAAATTGTGGGCCTGAGGACATATTTTATTTTTTTATTTTTATTTTTTTGAGACGGAGTCACCAGGCTGGAGTGCAGTGGCTCAATCTTGGTTTGCTGCAACCTTTGCCTCCCGGATTCAAGTGGTTCTTCTGCCTTAGCCTCCTGAGGAGATGGGATTACAGGTGCACACCACCACGCCCAGCTAATTTTTGTAGAGATGGGGTTTCACCATGTTGGCCAGGATGGTCTTGATCTTTTGACCTCGTGATCCACCCGCCTCGGCCTCCCAAAGTGCTGGGATTACAGGCATGAGCCACTGCTCCTGTCTTATTTTTTAGAAAGTGTACTTTTGGTAATATTTACTCATAGTTTTGCCTTAAGTTTTACATTTGTAGCAGGCATTATATATGTGTGTATAAAACAAATATGATGGTGATAATTCCTTGCTATTTTGTAGAAAATAACTTGTTAAAAAGTAAAAAGATGTAACTAAATTAATATAAATTCACTTAAAGTATATCAACAAGTTTAAAAATTTTAGTGCTGAGGAGGATGTTTCTGATTTCAGATTTTTCTTACATAACATAGAGACTTATATAATAGATGGTAGATAAATATTAGGTAATTTAACAATATGAATGCTGTTGGTAACTTAAGGAATGAACATGCATTTGCTCCATCATTCTTTTGAAAATGTTACTATTTACTAGAAATTAATACTAGCTGCAGGGTGGACCTTCATTGCTTGTTACTTTGTTTTAGTAATTTATCATCTCTCTATCTAGGATAGTAGTCCTGACTCCTTCTGATTTGGAGGAATCTTTTTTGGTCCATTATTATAAGAAGTTTTACCTTGATTTTTGAAAAATCATTTTTGTTATTTGGTGTGACCTTCAGGAATGCTTGAAAGGATTAATTATGAAGCCTCTCTATATATCTAAATTCTGCTGTTTGATACATTTATTTAGTACACATGTATTCAGTACCTATGCTTTGGCTGAAGGGAGACCCTGACGCTCTCTGCCCACAGTCTGGTGGGGGAGACTGAGGTATAGAAGTAGGAGGGGCATCTAAGAGCAGTGTGTGAGGAGCCGGGCAAGGTGTCCTTACCTGTGAACTGACTTGTGGGGATGACTTGGGCTTAGCTAAGGGGACAAAAGGGACTCTGTGCTTCCTTCACAGCCCGCTTCCTATTCTATCCTTCCCCACCTGGGCTTCTCACACCACATCTTTGACCAGATCTCGAGTTTCACGCCATTATAGCACTGGGGCTGGAGTCTTTTGTCTGATGCGTTAAGTTTTCTGCTGTGTAAATTAGTATTTTCATCCACATGCATACTTTGTAGTTGCAAATAATCAGTCCAGGAGACTTTTTTTTTTTTTTTTTTGAGATGGAGTTTTGCTCTTGTTGCCCAGGCTGGAGTGCAGTGGTGCAGTCTCTGCTCACTGCAACTTCTGCTTCCCAGGTTCAAGTGATTCTCCAAGAGACATTGTAAAGTCTGTATTTTTAGGCATTTTCCAGATGTGAATTTCTCTTTAATAATAATGATGATGATAAGAATGTTGATTGGCCATTAAAGCCAGTAATTCCTGATATACCTCCTGTTTAATGATCTGATGGCCTGCTGAGTCTGGAAAGTCTTATTTTGTAGGTTTTTGCCTCCTGATGTAGACAAGCTTCTGATGTGCAGTTAGCACATTACTGCAGGCACAGGAGGTACTGAAACATACTGGCTGGTGTCAGGAAAAGGAGTTCCTGCCTTCACCCTGGCTAGCATGGATCACTGTTGACAGAAAGTTTGTGTCAGTGGGCAGCCCCGGTAACTTGGATTCATTTTTCCTGCTTTTCCTTCTTCAATGGAGGGGATGATGTGTTATACTTGGGGGTATCTCTTCATAGGTTTGCTGGCCTTCATGACCAGTGAGGCTGTTCTGTACTGAGTTTCTTATTCTGCACCAGCATTTCTATAACAGTGTTACATAACAAACCTTCCCAAACCTAGCAGCTTCCGTAATTTCTATAACAGTGTTACATAACAAACCTTCCCAAACCTAGCAGCTTCCGTAAGCTTTACAGCAACAGGCATCTATTTTTCTCCCTCACTGTGTTGGGTCTGTATTGGCTGGGGTGGTTCTTCTCACTCATGGTTGCCTGGGGCTGGCTCCAGACTGGTGGGTTGAGTTCAGCTCTTCATGAATTTTCTCATTTTGCTTGGATCAGCAACTACTTGGGGCTCTCCCAGCAACCACTGCCACATTTTTAAGGCCTTTTTAGTCAAAGCAAGTCAAGAGATCAGTCTTGGATCACTGTGGGTGGTACCATCCAAATGTGTGGATGGAAGGAAGGAATGATTTATGGCATTTCTACAAACTACCCAGGTACCTAGGCAGCTGTTTAAATGTGAAATCGCCAGAATCATATTAGCCTATAAGTAAGTAATGGTGCATTACTAATGACATTCATCCTTGTCAGCGTTTTCTGTCTTGTGTCTGACTAGTTCTTTTGCACTTCATTATTTTCCTTGTTCTCATTGAGTGCTTCTGAATGACTGTTTTATTAAGTTGTCAAGTTTGCCTTACATTCTTCATTTACCCTTTTTTCTATCACCAGCCTGTTAGCTTGATCATCAGGCCTTCAGTGCCATTATCCAGGGAATTTCGGTAAAATAGTAAAGGGCACCTATCTTCACCTACACATAGGACTGTAGACAGGGCTTGGATGGCTCTTAGTTCTGGCTTGGGAATAGAGGGGTGTAGGCAGTATAGAAGGTGCAGGAGGGTCATTCCTCAGGGGAGAACTGAACATGAGCTCCTTCCTCTCTTGACAGCATCCCACTGGGTGAGATGAGGACTTTTTCCCTTCCTTTGGTGCTGTCTAGGGGTCTGCTGAAGCAGGTTTTTGTGAGACTGTGTTATGACCCTTCCAGCTAAAAAACAATAGAATTGCTATTGAAGAGGATTATATGTGGAAGGAAATAGAGGGATAATCCCACTGGTTTTGTGGGTGTGTTTACTAGTAGTACTTACTGCTGTATTAGGATTAGTGACCTTTGCTAGGAGCAAAGTAATTCTAAAATTACTGACATTTCTATAATGCTGACTGAAGCTCTCATAAGCACTCTACATATGCTCATTTTATCATCACAGCAGCCCTGTGATGTAAGAACCATTGTTAGCCCTATTTTTTTTTTTTTTTTTCCTGAGATGTAGTCTCACTCTGTCGTCCAGGCTGGAGTGCATTGGTGCGATCTTGGCTCCTTCCAGGTTGAGGCAATTCTCCTGCCTCAGCCTCCCAAGTAGCTGGGATTACAGGCATGTGCCACCGTACCCAGCTAATTTTTGTATTTTTAGTAGAGTCAGAGTTTCACCCCTTTGGCCAGGCTGGTCTTGAACTCCTGACCTCAAGTGATCCACCAGCCTCGGCCTCCCAAAGTCCTGGGATTACAGGTGTGAGCCACCGTGCCTGGCCTGTTAGCCCCTTTTTAAAGATGAAATTGAAGAATGGAGTGTTTAAATAACTTGTCCAAGGCCCTGTGGCTTCTGCATTTGAATCCAGGCAGTGTGCCCCAGAGGTTTTGCCCTCAACCTTTGCTGTTACCTTTCAGCTAGATGTGGAGAAATACTTGTCAACAAGAGGTTTAGCTGGACAAAGGGGTGGAGGAGGGTGGTTTGGGGTGGTATGTGGAAGATTATCTTTGAGATTTAAGGTGAAAATAATAGACACAGTTTACAATCTGTTGATTGGTGGTGCAGGAAAATGAGAAGTTAAAGAAGATTTCTTTAAAAATTCAGAAGTGACCTCTAGCTCTGCCAGGCTGTCTGCCATTTGCTTCCCTGTGGTTAATTTGGAGATACTTCCCTGAGTTCTGTAATAGTAGTAAGCCAGTGTGCTAGCATCCATTCCATGCCAAACCCTGGAAGCCATCCCTTCAAAGGCGGTTTCCCATCTGGACTCTGGAGCGCAACCTTGCCCTCCCTCCCTCTTCCCTACAGCCCTGAGAGGCTGTGGGGAGAGTTCCATGAGCTGCTTCTTCAGTGTCACTCACTCCTGTTTCTTACCTTGGGCTTTCCTTCCTTCTCTTTCTCCTCTGGCTCTCCTGCTCATCCTCAAGGTAATGATTTATTTCTTTTATATTCCTGACTGATTTATTCCCATTTGTCCCTGAGGCCTTTGTACTACTACTCAGGTATGGAGTTGCAGGACCAGGGTAGGGGTTCTGTTGACGTCGCCAACAGGCTCTGTTACCTTGGGCAGGTCATGTGAGATCCTGACCCTGAGGTTTCTTTCTCTTAATCACACCTGCCCATCTATTTCATTGGGCCATGGTGAGGGTCAAATAAAATAAACTCATGAACATTTCCTTTAAAGCATAAAGCATGACATAAATGTATGACATTAGCATTCCTAGCTTCCCCATGTGGCCTTATCCACTCCCTGCTGTGGTGTCCAGCATGGGCTTCAGCCATGGTGCCTGTTCTGTTACTTGCTTGTTTACCTGTGCACCCCTGAGGGCCTCGGGTCTTATTCTCTTTGAATTTTTTAGAGCTTAACACAGCACTTGTTGGCATGGATAGGGGCTAGTAAATGTTTGAATGAGTGGGTCAGGAATGCCTGTCTGAAGGAAGTTTGTGGTCATAGTTGTCATCTTTTTTTTTTTTTTTTAAATTGAGCAAAGCCTTCCTGTTACATCTCTATGTTTCTTGATATTAGCCTTGCTAAAAATAGGCTTTTGATCCTTTCTTGTGTTTCTTTTTGCAGGTTGCTAAATTCCATTGCCTGTGATTGCCTTCCCTGAGACCTATGCTTACTTTATAAATATTCTTCTGATGAGTCTTTAAAAAAAAAAGACAAATCAAGAAATGATTCTAGATTTTGAATTAAAGATAAAATATCTGATATTTGTTATTTGGTTGTTCATTTAACAAATGTGTCAAGTACCTTTCATGTACCAAGCTCCGTTCTTCAGGCTGGGGATGCAACAGTGGACAAAGCAGATGAGATTTCTGCCCTCATGCTGCTTACATTCTAGCAGCCAGACAGTGAGGCAGCAAATTAATAAAGGGATGATTTCAACTCATCTGAAATGCTGTCAGGGGGAATCACGCGAAGAGGATGCCCAGACCAATGAGGAGTTCTCAACACATGTACATAAACTTGAGTGTGCTGTAGATGCTGTGCTTCCAGGTTCACTGTGCGTTGGGTTCCCTGGAACGTATCTAGTTGTCTTGTTAGTGAGCACTTAAGCTCAACACCACCAATGCCTTACCCACAAGAAAGATATTGGATGGCTGAGGATAAAGGTGGTTGTTACCTGGACCTTTGGCCTCATGAGGACATCTCAGTGTATAAGAGGGATCCTTGAACATGATGAGGACCCTCTTTGTTTGGTTTGCTGATATTTGAGTGTCTGAGGGAATGAGGGAGTAAGGGAGGGAAAGATGGGGACTTGTTGATCTCGCAGTAGCTTTCTGTGCCAGCTTGCTGCATCAGCACACCCATATCCTCCATGCTAGAGAAATTGTTTGCCAGCTTATGGCATTCTGTATCTGAGGCACATTCACTGCAGAGCCTACCAAGGGAGAGGGCTGGGGAGAGGAGGAAATGTGGAGTGACACATAGGGGCACTTGCACATTTCTTTGAGGAAGTCATGTGTGATCCAGATTCTGAAGGATGAGACCTGTTGATGAAAAAAAATTGATGCTTTTAAACAATTAAAATTAGTTTTATTCAGAAGTCTTGCTGAGGTTTGCAACCAGGGCGAGTCAAGAGAGTGTCTGTTTGACTGCTCCAAAGTAGTACTTTAGCCCACAGTTTATATACAGGTGGCGCACTCTGCATGTGCTCAGAAGTTACATTAAATGTGCTCAGAAGTTACATTAAGTGTGCTCGGAAATTACATTAGAGCAAAATCTTATCAAGGTTTGAGTGTGAGGGTCCATCTGGTTATAGATTATAGAGGCATAATCATTAATGCTGTCAGATATTATGTGCAGGAAGAGGCAAGGGCTGAGACGAATCTATCTTTTCTGAAAATGCCATGATTCAGGCAGGAGATGTGGGAACCGGTGCTGTATCCTGCTTATTATCTTCAGGGCATTCTTCTGAAGGGCTGTGCGGAGTCTTTGAGTCAGGGGCTTTGTAAAATTCTGCTGGCAAGGGATTTTGTGGAATTCTGCTGTTATGTAAGCAGGATGAACAGACATAGTGTCTGCATTTGCTACTTTGTCTCATACACTGAACCAGCTGCATGAAGATCTGGGAGTGGGGGTAGCATCCTGCAGGGGCCCCAAGTGGAGAATGTGTTTGGGAAGTTTGGGAAATGGAAAGAATCCACAGTGGCTAGAGGATAGGGAGTGAAGGGGAGAGTGGTGTGCAGTGAAGTTGGTGTTGAGTGGGGGAAATCGGGCAGGGCCTTGCCGGCCATGGTAAAGATTTCGGATTTTAAGTCCTACTGGAGGCAGATGGAAGGTTTTGAGTAGAGGAGTGATCTGATTTGATTGACTCTATTAAATATTCGTGTTGGCTGCTACGGGGAATGGAAGAAGAGTGGAAGCAGGGAACCCAGGCAATGGGCAGAGGTCGCGGCCTGTGTGAGGGTTCGTGGCCACATAGACCAGGCAAGGCCGTCCAGGGCTGGAACATGTACGTGATAAAGGCAGGCTAATAGAATGGCATACTGGGGATTGGTAGTGAGGAGTGATGCCCAGGCTGTGGCCAGAGCAGCGGGGTGGATGGAGGTTCCAACTTACTGAGATGGAAGAGCCTGAGGGAAGAACAGGATCTGATGGAGGACTTCCCTTTGGACACGTTTAATTTGAGAGGGCTTTAAGATCCTCATGTGGAGAATCAGCTGGCAGCAGGCTGTGAGACTAGAGCCTACAGTGGGAGATGTCAGGGCTGCAGATGGAAATCAGGAGTCCTCAGCAGAGATAAGATTTGTCTTTTGATTTCCCCAAGGATTTTGAGGGTTAGGCTGTTTCTTGTAGGTTTACAAGGTATAGTCATTATCATTGTATGTGTAGGCTAATTCATGAATTCTCAATTCATTCAAGAAAATATTGAACTAAATATTGTGCTAGATGCATGGGACATAATGATTCATGAGATAGACTGTGGGTTCTGTGAGGGCAGGGAATATGTCTAACGGAGGAGACAGAGCATTCCCTCAGAATTAAGTCAGGAATTCAATCAGAATTCCACCATAATTAAGTAAAATGTGATGTGTTCTGTGACAGGGAAGCATAGAGTGGGGGCTACACAGCAGAGGCGCAGACCTAGTCTTGGGGGTAAGGTGGGGGTGTTTCAGCTGACTGCTGAGGGGGAGTGGGAGCCAGCTGAGTGAAGCCGGCTTCAGAAAGAGGGCTCAGTGAGTGGTAGATGGGCTAGCAGTTTGCATTAGAGTTGAAGTGTACTGAACTCTTTCTTGGAACTGGCAGATTCTGCACAAGGCACTCAAGGATTCCTTGGCAAGATTGTGTAGCTCACAGGAATGTTAATATTCGTGTGGGTTGATGATACTAGTTTCCTTGCTACCTGCTTTCACACAGTAAATTTGTTCCTTGCTAGGAATTTTCACAGCTCTGTGCCCAGTTTTACTTTGGTGCAGTAAATATAGTGTGAAATTGGCAGCTCGTAAGACTTTATAAACACCTTACATGCATTATTTCAAAGAGCCAGGGCACATTTTTGCATGAAAAGCTCTTATACAATTATCAGAGAAAAACAACTCTTCAGAATCATCTGCGTTATTGCTAACATTATGTAATTTGAACACCATAGTATGTATATTCCCATAGATTCAGTGTTAGGACTGCAAAGGCAATTGGTACAACACTGTTACAGACTGAAGAGCAACACATGTTTTTCTTGAGTAATCCTTACAGAATTTTAAGGAAGCTTTTTGTTGTTTGTTTGTTTTTTGCTTTGTTTTGTTTTTAAGAGACAGGGGTCTCACTATGTTGCCCAGGCTGAAGTGCAGTGGCTCAACCATAGCTCACTGTAGCCTCAAGCTCCTGGGCTCGGGCGATCCCCCTGCCTCAGCTTCCCAAGTAGCTGGGATTATAGGTGTGAGCTACAATGCCTGGCTCCAGGAAGCTGTTTTTACTTTTCCTCAGGTGCTAGTGTATTCTCCCAAAGTGCTAGTGTATTCTCCCAAAGTGCCAACTCCTTGGTCAGGACTGTAAATGGCACAAACAACCTTGTTTGCTGAGGAAAATGTACAAAGGTATGTTGACAGTTGGTGACTACTTTGACCCCCAGCATTGTGAGGTTTTACCCTGGCTGACCGGGGCCCTTGGAAGAACTGCCTGTGTTGCTACTCAGCCCCAGTGGGAGTTGTCACTGTGCTAAGTTTCCCACACCCCCGCCTATCTGTCCGCAGTCTGTGGTTTAGCAAAACTGTCTAGTACAACAGGGGCAACTCTAGGAACACGTGGTAGGTCCTACAGTGTCCATACATGAGTGGGGCAGGTCATCTAGAAGCTTGTGGTTGGGGAGCCTGTGCTAGTTCACTTGAGCTGGTTTCTGTTTTCATGCCCAGAGAGGTATGTTGGTGGGGAGGAAGCAGAAATTGGTCCATTTAGGAGCTCCACCAGCAAAGTTGTTTTTCAGAGATACGACCCTATCCCCTCTTCACAGCCTGTGTCAAAAACTGCCTCCTTCATGAACCTCTACTTCCTCATCCCCTAACAGGAAGTCATGTTGTCCCTCCCCAGACCTGCCCCTGCTTACCTCCGACCTTCTAGCTGGTCTGTCGTTGCTGGCGCCTGTCAGCTCCGACCTCCCTGAATTGGCCCCACAGTCTCCTGAGCAGGGCTGAGTAATGGGTGGTACCCAAGGTTCAATTAAGAACTCTCTTAGGTGGAGAATAAACAAACATGAATACTGTTTTGTTCTGTGTTGTCTTATAACAGAATGAAACTAGTTGTACTTGCCTTCTCTTCAGAGAAGGTTGTTTCTAAATTCTGGTAATTGTATAAAGTGAATTGTCGTAAATGGAAACTTTTTCTTTTCAGATAATGTGGATGCAAGTGATCTTAAGCAGTTTTTTGAGACCAACTATTCTCAGATATATTTCATCTTCTATGAAAATTTTATAACACTGGAAAATAGTTTGAAATTAAAAGGTAAGCATTTCTGTGTATTTTTTTTTAAACATGCAGGCATTTTTATAAGTTGTGTATATCTTGAGCTACAAATTATACATTTTTAAGCCTTCTGTCTTGCCAAGACTTTAGCAAAGCTGTGAGAGCCTGGTGGACAGGGTGGCATCTTTGTTTCTCTTGAGCTTTCACTTATACACATGTTAATTGAACAACACATGGCTAGCAAAAACAGCAGAAGAAACCCTTACAGAGCATGATTTTCAAAGGAATAAGTTACTTAGAAAGAAAAGTTATGCATGCGTACTGTTTAAAAAATTTGGATTCTGTAAAAGGACCTGAAAGGAAAACTCAACTGTCTGTTTTGCTCTGCTTGCAGAGGCAGCACTATGAAAGATTTCCTGCATCTCCTTCCAGATATATTATTAGTGTATTATGTTTATATATGTTTGTGACTATATTCTTTGAAAATCAAACCAACAAGGTCACATTATACATTCTGTTCTGTATACATTTATACATCCTGTCACCTAAGCGGCAGGATAGTGTAGCCTGGGGAACCAGACTGGGTTGGGAACCCGGCCCCACCCTTCTGGCCGTTTCTCTTTGGCGTCCTCTTGTCAGCATTAAACAGGTTCACAGGTATCCTAGCATTTTAGGACAGAGTTTGACACATAGTCCATGGTCAGTGAGTAGTAGCTGCCGTCACCGTCTTCCTTCATTTTCGTGTAGTCTGTGGGCTAAATCTGAATCCCTATAGCTCTATGAAGTAGGTGTTACTCATTCATTTAAAAAATAAGCCATATGCATAAATAACTGTGAAAAAAGTTAAAAAGTTAGTTGTTCTGTAAGACATTTAGACAGAATTCTGTGGTTCTTGGGAAGTGAGAGAGATGACTTCCTGCTGAGTGTATAGATGAGGCTTTGGGGAAGAGGTGGCCTTGGGAATGGACCTTGAAGGACAGCAGGATTTCAGGTGGAAGAGAGCGGCACTGCTGGTGGAGGGGAGAACGTGAGTAGAGCTAGGGCTGTTCTTACGACATGTATGGGAAAAGCTTTTTTTTTTTTTTCCTCTTGCAGCAAAGGTGTGTGAAAGAGATTTGCAGGAAATTAGATAATGCTTGCAAGGAGCCTTGAATTGCAGGCTAAGGAGTTTGGACTTTGTTCTGGAGGTGGTTAGAGCTCTTGAAAGCGTTTGCTGCTATGACAAGTGTCTTGTAAAGTAGCAAGTGAACTAGAAGCAGGAACACCAATTGGAAGGCTGATGCTATCATTCATGTGAGGGATGGTGATGCCTGATCCAGGGAGGCAGTAGTTAAGGGAAAAGAAAAGTGTTGTGTCTCAGTGGATCTACCATCTATGAGACTTGGTTATAAGGGAAAGGGAGAAGTCAAAGATGCTTTCAGGACACTGAGTCTGCTTTGTGAGGTACCGTTAGCAGTAGGAACCCTGGAGGGGAGCCAGATTTGGAAGGCAGGAGGGTGAGAGTGGCTTTGGGCAGTCTGTGTTTGAGGTGCCTGGGGGATACCTTGGTGTAGGTGTTGGCTGGACGGTACAATGTAGGTGACTGGATCTTGGGAGAAAAGAGATGAAACCATGCTATTGCCAAGGGAAAAAGTATACAGAGAAAGAGAGTGATGGTCAGAACTTTTAGATAATTACTTATTTTATTGGGTATATGCAAAGGAAAGTGATGGAGTAGTGGGAGGGGTGCCAGGAAAGGGTTTTGTCACAGAGGCCCAGGGGAGAGAGAATTGAAGTCATGTAGGGTCAGCCCGTTGGTGCGTGAGATGCAGCTGGGCTGGGGAGTAAGAACCCCTCAGTGTGCTGGTCAGTGAGTGCTGAGAGAAAGGTTCTAGGTGAGGAGCAGGTCGGAAGCCAAACAGATGAACATAGAGTCACAGGGCGGTGAGCTGGTGAAGGTGACCCATGAGAATATCCTTTCAGAAAGTTTGATGTGAAGACACAGATTGTGTCTCACCCTGGTCATGGACAGGCTATTGAGGAATGCATCGGCCTGTTTGCAGACTGAGGAGTGGGTCAGCTGGAGTGGGGGATAACTGATGGTGCAGGTGTTGGGGGAAGTGGGTTGAGACAGGTCAAGGAAGAAGAAGAGACATGGAGAGGAGTGTACAGGTGGCCTTTCTATGTACGGAGGAGCAGATAAGGGGATAGTGTAGATATGGAGACATTTTGAGATGGAGAGGAAACATTGAGGGACCCCTTGTCAGATGCCCTGATTGCTCGTATAGAACAGAGGCAGTTGTCAAGCATGGAGCGGAAGGAATTCAGGGTGAGGCACTGCAGTGGTCTTTGATTGTGGCCATTCTTGCAATCTACTGCAAAGAATCATAATGAAGAGCCAATAAAAATAGTGAGATTTTTGAAGTTTTTTTGCTTTTAGTATAATCTGTGTTCGATTGGAGTGCAGGGAAGACAGTGTACCCCAAAAAAGAAAAGAAAATGCCTACCAGGAATAATTAAATAAATAATCTTGTGATAACTTCAGCCTTTGCATTTATTCAGGCAAAAACTCCAGAGTTATTGGCTCTATCTTCAAAATACATCCAGAATCACCGGCCTGTTCT
Source organism: Macaca fascicularis (assembly GCF_037993035.2). Classification (NCBI taxonomy): domain Eukaryota; kingdom Metazoa; phylum Chordata; class Mammalia; order Primates; family Cercopithecidae; genus Macaca; species Macaca fascicularis. The sequence continues at coordinate 66,645,284 of NC_088384.1, forward strand.
CATTGCCTACACTGGTAACACTAAAACTCCTGATATCCTCACCTGGATTATAGCATTAGCCGCAGAAATGATCTCCCACTGCCACACTTGTGCCCTCTCCCATCCCATAGTTTCTTGTCAAAAGAGCAGCTGGAGTCCTTTAAAAATATGAGTCAAATCATGATTCTTGGCTGTTCTAAACTTTCAAATGGGTTCTCATTCCCAGCCATTACAGTGGTCTCAGGGTCCACCTAATCTGCCTTCCTTTGCCTCACCTACTCTCCAACCTCAGCTGCTCCAACTCTGCCCCTTGTGTGCTCCAGCCTTAAGGGCCTCTGGCTGTTTTCTGACTATGCTAGCCATGCTCAGCTACAGGGACTTTGCATTGTTCAGTTCCTCTGCCTGGAACACACCTCCCCTAAATTTCCGTATGGCTTGCTTCCAAACCCCCACATTTCCATATGGCTTGCTTCCTAACCTCAAAGGATCTTGTCTCAGATGTAACCTTACCAGAGAGATGTTCTCTGAATTCCCCAGTCAAAATTGCATACCATCTTTTTAGGCTTCTCTATCTGCCTTCCCTGTTGTTTTTCTCGCTCATTTATAGAATGCCCCCTCCTGCCAGAATATTAACTTTTTGAGGGCAGGAGTTGTTGTCTGTTTTGCTCACTCCTGTATGCTCAGGGCCTAGAATAATCCCTGGCATATAGACATTCTGTAGTAGTTTTTCAACGAATGAGTAAATGATATCTACTTCATTGAGCTGTGGAGATTCAGTTAGATCAGGGGTCTACAGCTTGTAGCTGCCTGTTTTATAAATAAAGTTTTATTGTACAAGCCGTATCCATTTATGTATTGTCTGTGGCTGATTTTGTACTGTAACAGCAGATTTGAGTGTTTGTAAGAGAGGCCTGCAAAGCCTAAGATATTTGCTGTCTGACCCTTTACAGAAGAGGTTTGTTGATTCCTATATTAAATGACGTATGTCAAGCACTTAGCACGATGCTTGGTACACAGAGAGGACAAAAAATGGTAACCTCTGCTGCAGGTATTGTAGGTTTTATTACTATTGTTATTATCAATAGAACAATGTGCAGTTGCCCGAAAAGATATACTACTTTTATAGTTATCTGCTCTATGATTTTTTATGTTACCAACTTAGAAATTTTTCTTTGTGCTGTGCATTCTGCCACAATTTGAGCCAATAAGTAACTAGTTGAGAAATGAATAAATTACCCATCATAGTTCGGTCACAAGTTGGAAAACATGGAAGCTGTGTTCAAACAGCTAGCAAGGGGCAGCTCTGCTGGATGTGGATCCAAGCAGTCTGGCTCGGTTGTCTGTTTGCAATCCTAATGTGTTCTCCATACTGCCTCTTGCTATTTTTTGAATAAATGAATGTATGTTGAGGCTTACTAGTTTTAAGCTGCCTGTTAGCATAATTTGTAATGTCCTAAAGTTTAAATGATGTCATGATAACTAATTATTTTTTAATATTCCAGGGAATAATAAGTCACAAAGGGAGGAGCTGGACTCCATCCTCTTCCTTTTTGAAGTAAGTTTTGATGAATTTATTTAACTTTTATAATTCTTGTTGGAAATAAAGTATTTTTGATCTTTAATTTTATTTGAAGACAAAAATGGCTATTGGTGGACATATTTTTTTTCTTTCCTTTCTTCCTCCCACCCTCCCACTTTTACAAACAGTTCTACAAAGAATTTTCTTGTGATTTTCTTGTTTTGCAAACGTGTGAAAGTTTTTCCTGTATGGGTACCTAGATGTGAAATTATTAGATGGAAGAGTACACACATCTTAAATGGTAGCAGATATTGCTGAATTGCTCTCCAAAAGGTCATATAGTCACACTGAGAAACTGCACTGCAAAAAAATAAAAATAAAAAATACCTAAAAATGTTGTATAAACTGATATGTAAGTCTTATGTAAATTTCTTATACTCTAACATTGGAGATGATTCATCGATACATATAAATACACATATATATACATATATATAAATCCGACATGCAAAAACTTGTATTTTTCTACTAGTGAGGTTATGATCTGTATGCATCTGTATATCTGTGTGCATTGATCATATCTTCAATGTTGAAACAGTGTTTGGGTGTGATTTTTGACTTATTAAGCTTAAAGTCTTTCTTGTCCAAATATATTAGTTAAGTGGCCAGATTATGGGTACCTGGAGAACACACTCAGAACTGAATTATAGGTTCTGAAAGTTAATTGTTGGTTTTTGAGAAATTATTTCTGGTTTGAGAGGTGTATGCTTAGGTTGGTGTGAGAAGATGAACTTTTATGGCTATAAAGGAAAGGCCTGATGTGAACAGGTGCAGAGCTGGCTCTAGAGGGAAGCCACTGTAGGAAAGATCTCCTACAGTAGAAGAGTTCTCCAGGGCCTTATGATGAGGGGCTTTCTGGGTTTATGGAAAAAAACAAAATATGGGAAACTTCCAGCCCAGGACTTGTCTTCATGGCTAGTGCTCAATAACCCTGGTTCCCCTTTCTCTCCTTTGAGAGCTGTATTCCTTTCCAGAGTACACACATTGATTCACTGCATATTCTGTAGTGGTTATTATGTTTCCTTTGGTTACCCTCCTTTGAATGAAACCTGTGTAAGTGAGTTGTTTTTAACAGGAGCTTTAATTAAGTGTGTTAGTTAAATATGTATCTACTGACCATCATTTGTACTATTTTATCAACTTAATTATTTATGTAATGGTTAAAGAATCTATAACATATGTAAGTTAGGAAGCATGGTAATAAAGCACATACTCTTGACACCCTCCTCCTTCCCCATTTTAGGAACTAAAAACTACTTAGGTGCTATTCCACCATCCTTTCTCACCTCTGTGGCAGTCATTCCCCTGCATTTTATCATCCTCTTTCTTTTAAAAAATGGCTTTACCACATATATTTATACCCTTAAATAATTTCTTGTGTGGTTTTGTTTGGTTTTGAGTGTAATAGAAATGATCTTCTATGGTACATAATCACCTTTGACATGCTTTTTACCCTCAACATTAATTCTAAGATTTATCCATGTTTTTAAATTTAGTTCGTTTATTCATTCCCACTGCTGGATTAGGTAAATATATGTGACTTGTTTAATTCCTACGTTTTGCCTACAGATTTTTTGTTTTCTTGGTAGACAGATTGTCTGTGAGTAAGGAATGAACAGACTTGCCAGTTGGTCTGCTTTCCGCCCTGACTCAGCCTTCCAGTACATTGGTAAATGGAAGTGATAAAGCGTCATCTTGTTTTTGATCTAAAGAGAGTTTTGTTAATGTGAAACATTAAGAGTAATATTTTCTGTAACTTTTTGGTAGATTCTCTATCAAATTAAGTAAGTTTGTTTCTATTCCTAGTTTGAGATGTATTTAAAAAATCTTAGATGGGTTTTGAGGTTTTTAAATTTTTTTTCTTGAAAAAACTTGATTGAGATGATGATGATTTTTCTTAAGTATTAATATTGTGAATTATAGTTCTAGATTTTTGGATGGACTAATTACTATTATTATTATTCTTTGAGTCAGGGTATTGCCCAGGCTGGAGTACAGTGGCGTGAACATAGCTTACTGTAGCCTTGACTTCCCAAGCTCAAGTGATCCTCCTGCCTCAGCCTCCCGAGTAGCTGGGACTACATGTGTGCATCACTGTGCCCAGCTAATTTTTTTTCTTATTAATTTGTTGTAGAGATACGGTCTCCCTATGTTGCCCAGGCTGGTCTCAAACTCCTGGGCTCAAGTGATCTTCCTGCCTTGGCCTCCTACAGTTGTGGGATTATAGGCATGAGGCACTGCACCCAGCCTGGACTAATATTTTGTTTGCATTCTTGGATCTATGTTCACAGCTGAGGTTGGCCTCAGTTTTTCTTTCTCATGCTCATATTGTTTTTGACTGGTCCTGTCATAATGGTTATAAAACCTATTGTCAAGCATTTCTTCTTTCTCTGTTGTATAACATAGTTTTATAAGATTGAAATGAGCTGTCATTGAAAGTTTGTTTACCTTTCCTGTATAACCACTTGAAACTGGGGTGCTTTTTTTACTTATGTGAAGATTTTACCAACTTATTCAATTTCTTTAATAGTTTTAGATTTGTTTTAGTATTATTCAGATTTTTCTTTTTTTTTCTCGATTCAGGTTTGGTAAGTTATATATTTTTCTAAGAATTTGGAGAATTCTAAGGATTTGTTCTTATTGCCAATGTTTTAAAATGTATTGGCAAAGAAGCTTCTCTTTGAAAAGTCATAAGCCCTTCAGTTTTATCTCCCTTAGCATGGTCTTTATTGTCTTCAAGAAGTTTTTATATTACATACCATAGTAGTGGTGGTGGTGGTGGTAATTTTTGTCTTCAAGAAGTTTTTATATTACATACCATAGTAGTGGTGGTGGTGGTGGTGGTAGTAGTAGTAGGAGGAGGAGTAGTATTTATGCCACATTTTTACTATCTTCTAGTTGCCATTGTAGCAGCTTTAAACTCTGTTTTTTTGATGTAATTGTTGTTCCTTTAAATGGCTTTTCTTTCTGGCCTCTTTTTTTTTTTTTGAGATGGAATGTCGTTCTGTCCCCCAGGCTGGAGTGCAGTGGTGCGATCTTGGCTCACTGCAAGCTCCACCTCCCGGGTTCACGCCATTCTTCTGCCTCAGCCTCCCGAGTAGCTGGGACTACAGGCACCCGCCACCACGCCTGGCTAATTTTTTTGTGTTTTAGTAGAGACGGGTTTTCACCGTGTTAGCCAGGGTGGTCTCAATCTCCTGACCTCGTGATCTATCCACCTCAGCCTCCCAAAGTGTTGGGATTACAAGGCATGAGCCACTGTGCCCGGCTGCTTCTTTTAAGATCTTTTGTGTCTGTTGTTCTGTAGTTTAATTACAAAATATCTAGTTGAAGATTTCTTATCTTACTTGGTGTATATATATGTTTCTCATGTCTCTGGATTCATGTTTTACAGTTCTCTAACATTCTTAGCTATCGTCTTCTCAAATATTGATATGTTTCTGTTCATTCTGGCCATACTTTCTAGGATTCTTATTTAAACTTGTTGATCTGTCTTCCCTGTCTCTTAAGCTTGCTTTTATTTTCTCCTCCCCCAATCTGTTTGTGTTGCATTCTGGGAAGTCTCTTCAGTTCTTTCTTCCAGTTCACTGACTCTCTTCTTTTGGAACAAATCTGCTACTTTACCAATCTATTGAGCTGTACATTTCAATGATTTTTTTTCATGTTTTAACAGCTTGTTTGGTTTGGCATTCTTACGTGGCTGGTTGCTTTCGATTGTCTCTTGATCGTTGTTCATTTTTAGACATCTTTTGTTTTCTTAAACATTTACTGCATAATATTTCATATTTTGTATGTGATAATCCTAGTAGCTGAAGTGTTTGTCTAATTATGCTTGTTATTTCAGCTGCCTCTCATTCACAGTGGCTTCTTTTTTGCATATTTTGTGATATTTGATTTTGAGAGTGGTACTGAATGACTACAGATTTCATGTTTGTTAATTCTGGTTTCTCCCAGAAGATTTGTCTTTGCTTTTGCCGGGAGTCTGGGAATGCTCTTGATTGAGGGCACTTTAGCTCCATTTGAGGGTTCTGGTTTATGAATGGAAATTCAGGTTGAGTTCCCTAAACTTACCATGGTTGGGGACTGGGTGCTGGAGGGAACAGCCACCTGTAGATCCTGGCGCTAGTGTTGCCATCAGCTCCTTGGCATTCTGCAGTTTTTTCTTTTGCATGTTGCTCACAGATCAGGTTTTGGCTCACTTGTCTTCTGCTTCCTTTCTTCTTCCCTCTTTACTCCTCCTTCTTCCCCTACCATTTTTTAGTCCCTTTTTAGTTTCTCTGTGTTCTTCAAAGCCCAGCAATGTTTTAAGAATTAGATTTGTTGTCGTGGATCTAAGGGCTAGTTGGCTTGCGGCAGGAAAACTCTTCAGAGATTCTAGATCTATCCCTCTCTCAGAAGTTTCAAAACCTTCTCTTCGTGTTCCGAAATTCTAGACTAGGGAGGGTGTTAATACTGATTCATTACCATTTCCAGAGGATTAGTTGCCTATATAATAGAGCAAATATATATTATTCAAGGCTTCATAAAACTTTCATTTTGCATGGTAAATATGAATGAGTAATACACTTGCACTAGTTTTGTTTATGCTTATGTTCCCTCTGTCTCTGGCTTTACAAGGTAGGTTGTAATTTGTATGTTTCATTCTGGGTACTAAGTAATTTCATTGCTGCTTTGTAGGATAGTGCCTTGTAAAGCTTGTAAAGAGATAGTTTATAAGCGTTTGGAAGTGAATACTTATCACTTTGTAAATAATTGGGAAAGGCTGCCTTGAGAAGAGGTGGAGTTAATAAGATGTGTTAAATCACAAAAGCGATACCATGTAGAGATATTCTATAAATAAGAAATGGCTTGGAAGAAAGCATAGAGGTAAGAGATAAGAAGGCATGAAAGAAGAGTATGTAAAGAGAGCTGCTGTCTGCCTTGTAAGTCAGGGATGCCCTGAAAGGGAACCTTGGAAAAGGAAACAGTAGTTTTTAGATGTAGAGTATTGGAGACATTATAGTATTCTGATAAAGTAAGTAATGTGCAGTGAAGGCCACCAGCCTGTCCAGGTCATGGTCTCAGGCAGTGAGCAGACCTTTTTACTTGCCTTCCTCTCTAGTGGGAACACCTGTACCTTTTGGAAGTTGACCTTTCAGCTGCGTTTGCCTGTAGCTTCAGATATGTGCACCACTTAGGAGAGTTTCTGTTGGTTCATGGAGATGTTTGTCTTTTTTTTTTTTTTTTTTTTTGAGATGGAGTCTTGCTCTGTTGCCCAGGCTGGAGTGCAGTGGCTCGATCTTGGCTCACTGCAACCTCTGCCTTCCGGGTTCAAGCCATTCTCCCTGCCTCAGCCTCCCAAGTAGCTGGGACAACAGGCGCCTGCCACCACGCCTGGCTAATTTTTATATTTTTTAGTAGAGGTGGAGTTTCACCATGTTGGCCAGGCTGGTCTTGAACTCCTGACCTCAGGTGATCCACGTGCCTCGGCCTCACAAAGTGCTGGGATTACAGGCATGAGCCACTGTGCCCTGCCTATCATATTTTTTCCCACTATGGTTATGACTCTACTTTTACTGTACTTTAAAAAAACATATTTCATCCATCATTGCTTTTATTTCAAATGGAGATGTGAGGATGATGGTGTGGGACTCCTAAACATGAATTTACATTTACCATCTTGACAGGAATCTACATGTTTTACATGGGCTAGCCTGTTTAATCCTTTTCTTCTGAAGTAGGTTTGGTCTTCCCAGTTTTTATGAATGAAATGTTGGAGGCTTTGTAGAGTTAGGTGACTTGCCCAAGGGTACACACTTAGTAAGTGGGAGAGTGGGGATTTAATCTTTAGTCTAACTCTAGAACCTATTTTCCTAACTTACTAGCATGCTGCCTACCACTTAGGAGTGTTGGTTATTCTGCTTTCTAAGCTGTATTCCATAGGCTGTCTATATCAACATGTACTGTTCTTTACAATTCATTCATTCATAAGACACATTTATTAGGTATGCACCGTGTCAGACACACGTAGGTGCTGGAGATACAACAATGAGCGAGGCAGACAGAGCCTCCCGTCCTCATGGAGCATAAATCAGCATTTCGTGGTGAGCTGAAGAGTCTACTGGTAAGAATGAATTAATGTCAGAACTCTAGTAATGACCTTCTGAGTCACAGAAAATCCTGAATGGTTCTTTTCAGAAGTGATATTTTGGTGATGGCTCTTGAATTAGTTACCTGCATGAGGGAAAGGAGGGTTGGTGTCGAAACACAAGGTACCTGGTGAATGGGCCTCAAGATCAAATAATTCACATGACCTTGAGAACCTTCTGGATTCAAGCTTGAGAGGTTATTTTAATGGTGCCTGGGATTTGTTTTAATCAGGTGTGGTAAGGCACAGAAACGTGGAAATGATTGTTATGAAGGAAGAATTCTTAATTATGCTCACAGTCCTGTAGAAACAGACATGCCACACAGAGCCAAACAGAAAAGCACCAAGGCAGAATCAGTAGGCAAATAGGAAAGAAGGAGAGACAGGCAGAACTGAGGGCAGGAGCTTTTATTGTGGTTTTTGCAGGAAGGAATGGGCAAGGCCAGGTAAGCAAACTACATAGGCTTAGGACTGGATAGTTTGAATAATTTCAGCTGACGGGACTGTAGGGGTGGGTAGCTCCTGGTTGTCCAGTACCTGGCCCCTGGGTGATTAGGGGAGGGGGATAGAGTCCATAAAAGGACGTGGTTGGGGTTATGGATTTGAGATTGGTTGTTTCCATATCAGAAACATGCTCTGAGCCACTATCTTTGGGAATTTGCTAACTCTTGGAAGGGCATCCTTCCTAGGTCATTGAGGCCCTAGATGTCAGCACATCAAGAATACAGAGAATAAGACAATACAGTTAATTCAGAGATACTGTTTCAAGCTTTCTGCCACGTTGTATGCCATCCCCTTTTACTAGAGAAATAGAATAGTTTGGAGTTACACATATATGTTTTAGAAAGTTTATAGAATTTGATATTTCCTTACCCTCCCACACTCCAGTTAAAATACATTGACAGAAGAGGCTTAATTTCAAAACGTAAACGTGTTCTGGCATTGGAGTGCTACTCATTCAGATGTTCTTCAAATATCACAGAATTTGAAATCACAGATAAACAGATTCCTTATTCTAAATTTTATTTAAATTACCCCACTATATTAAACCCTGCTTCTATCTTGTCATTAGCCTTCCTGGAGACCTGAATGGGTTCTTTTTGCTGGAAAGTGTGGCCCAGGCTGGTCTAACACCCACAGTCCTCTCCCTGGCTCTCGGTGTAGCTCTCCTTCGTGTTTTGTGGTTACTCCGTGGAAGTGCTCTGTTGGGTAACACTTTGCCCCTTTACCTCTCTTTGCATAGTTCCACTTCTGCCTCTTCATTTATTCAGTTCTCTTTTCAGGGACTGCCCTTAGCTCTTCTCCCCATCTGGCCCATTCTCTCAGACCCTGTTCAGACCCACCAATTTCTCCTGGCAACTCCTGCTGGAAGTGCTTATTCTTTCCTGGGGACTGATATAATAGCACTACCTTGTGCTATCATTTGACTGTGGCTGGATGTCCATAGTTATCCCTTAATGTGGCTATGCCTTAGCTTCCTAATGAGACTGTAAAAATCCTAACTCCATGTTTTTTGTTTGCAGTTTTATACATGTTTTTGAGTGGAAGAGGGACAAGAACAAATAAAATGAACAAAGAAAAGCAAATTCTTCTAAAGCCAACAACCGTGACTTACAAAACTTTGTGACTTTTTTCTTTCTTTCTTTTTTTGAGACAGAGTCTCGCTCTGTTGCCCAGGCTGGAGTGCAATGGCACTATTTTGGCTCACTGCAACCTCTGCCTGATGGGTTCAAGCAGTTCTCCTGCCTCAGCCTCCCGAGTAGCTGGGACTACAGGCATCCGCAACCATGCCCGGGCTAATTTTTGTATTTTTAGTGGAGACAAGATTTCACCATATTGGTCAGGCTGGTCTCAAACTCCTGGCCTCAGGTGATCCATGTGGCTAGTGGCTACTGTATTGTACAGGGAGGCTCTAGAGTCCTCCAGTAGAGCCTTATATCATCGTTTGAAAGACCACTTTTTGTTGTTAAACACGGTTAAATCCTTAGTATCTTGTACATCTGTATCCTTGTGATGCAGAGGACTTTGACTTAGGTTTAGAATTTTACTGAAATGGTTTCTCTGGGCATCTTCTTATTATCAGAGTGCCCTTGGCTGAGGGGAATGAGCATTTACCTCCACAGGCTGGGGAAGCATGGCTCCAAAGTGACCCTCTGCAAACAGAATTGAAAAGCCATGCACAGTTTCATTCTACTGTTATCATGCATGTTTTAAAATGAAAATTATGTTAAATAAAGGCTAGTCAAATTCCTTAGGACTTCATCTCCCCACCACACCTTCATCCTTTCTCCGTTTCCCCTTTAAGATAAAGAAAACAGTTTCAGTGTACTCCAGGATGATGCACCATCTCTTTTTGTCACCCCTCCTTTGGTAGGAGATTCTTATTTGAGAAGCATTGATGGAAGAGACAAACTGCAGCATGTGAACCACACAGCAAGTGCAGATGACATGTGGGCTTCTTATAGGATACACAGAGAAAGAAAAATAATACTGTGGATGCTGGCTTTTGTTTTTCCTTAGTATTGAAATTTGATTGCTTACGATTTATTACACGCCTATATGTACTGATTCCCTTCCTTCCCTGCAGTGTAGTGTTATGCTGGATTGGACAGCTGGACTCACATGTGCACCGTCTTGCTGGGTGTAGTTATGTTTGGGATTCATAATTTGACCAGTGGTGAATCCAGGGATGTAGTGGAATCTATGTCTTACTTTAATGGAATTCAACACTGGGTCTCTTGTTCTTCATTGCTCCAGGTGAGCTTATATAGATAGTGGATTTAGCCTCTAATTTTTTCCCTTAGAGTAGGGGAAAAGAATTTTTAATGATTTTCCTGATAATGGTAATATAGTGATATCCAGTACAGTGCCATTAAGATGAAACAAATGGCTGATTTTCACTCTCGGTAGCATTGCTTTGTATATGCAATCCAGTAATTTGAATGTTGATTTTATTTCCCATCCAAATGCATTCATCTGTAACTTTTCACATTTAATAGTAACATTTTGCTTTAGATACTAATAGTGAATTGCCTAAAGAAAAACTAGAGTTATGAATATAATAGGATTACAAACAATTCTGAGATTTATTTCCTTTCTTCTTCCTTTCCTTCTCCTTCTCCTCCTCTCTTCCTCCCCCAACCCCTGCCTCCTCTTCTTTTGTGGGAATTGCATATCTTTTATAACTCTTTGAAAATGAAAACAAATTAAAAGCTCCTGTGGAGGTTCAGTGAAAATGTCTGAACTGAATTCTAGGCAAGTCAACACATTCAGGCTAGGTGTCCTACAGGATTAAGTAATGATTCCTTTTCTTTCTTCATACAATGGCTAATGGCTTTTCTTACAAGCGAATAATACATAGCATGGCGGCAGAATCATATTTTTACAATTAACTTGTTGCCACAGTTTCTGCTTTTCTCTGCTTTGTTATTCCTTATTCTGGGCTGTCCAGTGTGCAGCCATCCTTCCGTGCTGCTCCCTCCTCCCGTGCCGAGGTGAAGGACTTCCTCTACAAACCCCTCAGGCTGTTACTGCTTTTTATTTTGTTTCCCGTGAGGACCACTTTATGGTTTTTGAGTGGAAGAGGGACAAGAACAAATAGAATGAACAAGAAAAGCAGATTCTTCTAAAATTCTTGGAATTTAAGTTCTTATTGAGGATTTCAAATATTTAGATGCTTTAGTAGATTTTATTTTCCTTTAAAAGAATGATTCCAATTTTGAATACAGCTCTTTGGTCACTGTCATAATTCTGAGTGACCGATTGCAATTGAGAAAAAGCCACTATCGATTCAAATTTTGTGTAGAGCATTTTTAAAAGAGTTGAGCTGACACAGACTCCCATCTCCCATCCCCAAAGTCTCCCTGAGTTCCAGCTGGCAAAGAGAATGAATGTCTCTAGTTATCATGATGAAGATATTGGGTCACATTTATGACGTAGGGCTGTATTTAAATGATAATAGAGGTGTATGATCATCTGGCCTTCTTTGTAATGCTAGTCGTACTTGTGGCTTTTATTGATGTTGAACCCTTGGTTGGGAACAACTCCAAATGATAGCATTATTGTTATGGCATAGTGTGATCTTGCCTTGAGACTGCTCTGCAGGGATCACAGTAGAGGGCCAGGTGGCCAAGGTACCCTTTTTCATTGGTCTCACATGTTGCCTGTGGTAGTGGATTAGCTCTGTAATTGCTCCTCAGTGCTATCACCTGTACTGGATACTGGAGAAATAATAAAACACACGACTGAGATCCTTTATCTCTATGGCATGTGGTTATTCTGGTGTCTGATTTTGATTGTGAAATATCTATGATCTCTACAAACTGGAAGGTGGGAACAAAATATAAACATGTGATCCATTTTGGAGATTCTTTGCATGCACTGTTCCTGGTTAAAATGTGATTATCCTATTACAGAATGTTAGTAATTTTAATTAGACAAGTTTTTGAGTTGAAAGGAGTCAGTTTCAATGGATAGTTTAATATGCATATTTAGTATTAAAGACCGCAGTGTTCCTTTTGCATCAAGACTTATAGGTGAGAAACTTGGGATTGATCCAACGGGATATACCAAATTACTCAGGTCACCTTGGAGGAAGGGACACTGGAGATAAGATGTTCGTGGAAGTCTGAAATTACATTCTTGTGGTTATCTGTTGCGGTCCAGGTGCCCTGAGCTCCTGGCATCCTGGCCTCTTTCACATAGTGTACCACTTGACGTGTTGGTAACTGACACTCTCAAGAGGAGATCCTGTGGAAGGCAATACTAGCAAAAATGCTTCCAGGAATCTTTTAAGGGCAGATGGTGGAAACTGCATTAGGGCTAAAGATACGAGAAATTCACAGTGAAACTTGAGCATGTGTATTTATTGTTAGGATAGCAGGAGATATGTAGAGAGCTCTTTTCTCTTTAATTAAAATTAATCTGTTAATGCAGTTTGGGTAAGTTGGTTTTTTAAAAATTAATATATACCTTTAGGAGAGAGTTGTACAAAACCTGCTATCATAAATCTATTACTTGTTTTCTGTTTGGATGTGTAGTGTGGTGGCTGTTACAGAGTGACATCTAGTGTTTGATGTGGTTTGTGACACTGTACAAGTTGGAAGGGTCTGGCTTGAAGCCTTTGTGCACGGCTTGGCCTGCAGGCCTTGGGCACTTGCTGAATGAATTTGACAGGTTGGCCAGTCCCAAGCCAACCTGCAGGTGTACGATGCCTTCTAATTGTGCTGAGGCAGGAGTTTAAATCCTCTAAATTTATGGGGTGGTGGGAACCAAGTAGTGGCATCTCACTGGGGTTTTGTTACTCTGTACTCATCAAATATGTAGAAACTGTCTGGGAGTGATTTTTTCCCCTAAAAAATGGTATAAAACAGATGGCCAACTAATGCTAGTACCAAAACTGAAGAGATCGGAAAAATGCAGTAGTTTTCAGGCAGAAAAGGGAAACTTGCATGAAACGAAGAATAGCATGGCAGATTTGGTTGTGACTGAGATCTCCTGTGTAAGATACTTTTGTGAAAAGAAGACTCCTGGCCGGGCGCGGTGGCTCAAACCTGTAATCCCAGCACTTTGGGAGGCCGAGACAGGCGGATCACGAGGTCAGGAGATCGAGACCATCCTGGCTAACACGGTGAAACCCCGTCTCTACTAAAAAATACAAATAACTAGCCGGGCAAGGTGGCGGGCGCCTGTAGTCCCAGCTACTCAGGAGGCTGAGCCAGGAGAATGGCGTGAACCCGGGGGTGGAGCTTGCAGTGAGCTGAGATCTGGCCACTGCACTCCAGCCTGGGCAACAGAGTGAGACTCCGTCTCAAAAAAAAAAAATTAAAAAAAAAAAAAAAAAGAAAAAGAAAAGAAGACTCCTTTTGAATCTGTTTTAGTGAATGCTTTATTTGAGGCAAACCCCACATACTATGAGTAGAATTATATGCTACTAATTTGTGGATTTGTAAAGGTCACTGAATGTTCGTTCTGTGAAAAAATAACCTTGAAATCTATTAAGTGCCCGCCTTTGCAGTTTTTGAAGGTTGCATTTTTTGTACCTAGTAAAAACATCTTGCATATCACATTTTAGTACTTCATATGGTAGTCCCCCTTATCTGCAGTGTCACCTTCTGAGGTTCTGGTTACTTGTGGTCGATCAGGGTCCAGAAACTTTAAATGGAAAATTAAAGAAATAAACCATTCATAAGTTTTAAATTGCATGCCATTCTGAGTTGTGTGGTGAAATCTCTCACCGTCCTGCTCCATTCGGCCTGGGATATGAATCATTCTTTTGTCCAGTGGATCCATGCTGTAGAGGCTAGCTCTCCGTCAGTCACTTAGTAGTGGTCCTGGTTATCAGATAAGCTGTTGTGGTATCACAGTGCTTGTGTTCAAGTAACTCTTATTTTACTCAATAATGGCTCCAGGCCGGGCGTGGTGGTTCATGCCTGTAATCCCAGCACTGTGGGAGGCTGAGGCAGGTGGATTGCTTGAGGCCAGGAGTTTGAGGACAGCCTGGCCAACGTGGTGAAACCTCGTTTGTACTAAAAATACAAAAATTATCTTGGTGTTGTGGTGCGCTCCTGTAATCCCAGCTACTCAGGAGGCTGAGGCTTGAGAATCACTTGAACTCGGGAGGCAGAGATGGCAGTGAGCTGAGATCGCGCTACTGTGCTCCAGCCTGGGTGACTGAGTGAGACTCTGTCTCAAAATAATAATAATAATAATAATGGCTCCAAAACACAAGAGTAGTGATGCTGGCAATCAGATATGCCAAGGAGAAGCTGTACAGTGCTTCCATTAAGTGAAAAGGTGAAAGTTCTTGAATTAATAAGAAAGAAAAAAACTATATGCTGAGGTTGCTAAGATATCTACAGTGAGAATGAATCTTCTATGAAATTGTGAAGAAGGAAAAAGAAATTTATGCATAGTGTATATAGAGTTTGGTACTATCTGTGGTTTCAGGCATCCCTTGGGAGTCTTGAAACATATCCCCCTAGGATAAGGGAGGACTACTGCAAAAAACATCAGTCCGTCTGTTTATTTTGTTCAGTACTGATAGTATATTTCTTCACTCTGTGGCTCTGTATATTTTGTGCTGGTGCTCTTTGATACTATCTTCTGCCTACTACCTAAGACTTTGTTCAGAGCCTCAGTTTCCCCACCATTGGAATATCCTGCTAAGTAGTCTTTTGATCTGTGATCTTCTACCCCTTCTCTCTCCCTCATTCACCTCAGATGCTGTCTGTGTGATGTAATTTCGATTCTCATTGCCTTTAGGACAAAAGTCACACTCTCCAGTACAGCCTTCAGAACGTTCTTCATCTGGCCTGTGCCTCCTTCTCTATCACCTGTCTTGTGCCCTCACTGGCAACCTCTTACAGGTCCCCAAACAAGCAGGAAGGATTTTTATTTTTTGCTGCTGTTTGGTCTGCCTGGAATGCTCTTCTTTGCCTGACTCACCTCTGTTGTCCTTCAAGATTCAGTTCAAGGGTATTCTCCCTTTGGAAGTGCACCTTGTCTGTCTTCATTTCCTTGTGCATGTACTCACATCCCTGATTTTCTCACCTTTTCCCTCTTAGAGCTCTAGATTTTAGAGCAGGAATGGTGTCTTTTATGTATCTCTGATCCCTCACATGGTACCTGGCACAGAATGGGCACTTAATAGGAATATTTTTTAATGAATTAAATAAATGTTTGATTAAGAGGATATTTAATTACCTGCAGTACTACCAGTTCAGCTGTCTGTATCTTAGTGATTAACAATACTTGGTGATACTTTCATTATATAAGTCATTTTTGCTTTTATTTTTATTGATTTCTTCCTTAACAAAACTTTTTTTTTCAATTTTTTGAGTTTAAAACTTGGTTCTTGTATTACAGGAAATTCAGGTCTATGGATTTGTCTCTTATTTCAGCTTTGACCAATTTTTGTTGTATGTGAATCACAATGTTGATTATTTTTCGTTTATAATCAGTTTTTTTAACTTGAGTGTTAAAATTCACAAATAATTGAGAATTACTTTTTTTTTTTAACTTGAGTGTTTAAAATCTACAAGTAATTGAGAATTTTTTAGCTTAAACTGTTGATGGTGGACTTCCAGTGTATTGAGTTTGCTTGTGACCTATGTAAAACTTACTTTGAGGGATTTCTTTACATGGCTTAGAAAAATAACTTCGTAAATGTTTCATAAATGTTGGATTCTGTGAAGTTCAGTATTTGATATATAGCTGTTAAACCAGTCTTGCTATAACTATATTCAAGTCTTCTGTATTATACTGTATTGCCTATAGTGTGTGTTAATATCTCCCATTTAAAAAGTGTTTTTCCCCTTTAGTTTCTGAAAGTTGTTTTAATGGAGTATGCCTCCATTGTTTTATTTCCATGCTATGTTATTTGTTGCATAAAGATTCATAAGAATTATAGGTATATTATAAATTACATATTTAACCTATTTGAAATAATTCCCTTTGTCCTGTTAATACTTTTTCACTTGATACTAATATTGCTTTGTGTGTGTGTGTGTGTGTGTGTGTGTGTGTGTACGTGAGCCTCTTTTTCTGTATTTTATTGTCAGTCTTTCTGTGTTTGAAAGCTGGGTCTGATGGACTTGGTCTTTGATAAGGGAATTTAACCTGCTTATACTAACTACTTTTTTGTGTGTGATAACCAGTACACATCTGTGTTTTCTGATGCCCATTGTACTTGGTTTTAGCTTTTCTTCTAACTTTGTTTTTGGGGGAGAGGTCACTGATTTTGGCTTTATGCAATATGCTTTGTAATTTGGAAGGTACACTTTCTGTTTTCATTCCAATAACTATCTTTAACAATAACGTTTGCATTGTTTTTCTTCTAATATCAAGAATAAAGCAGACCGGGCACGGTGGCTCACTCCTGTAATCCCAGCACTTTGGGAGGCTGAGGCGGGCGGATCATGAGGTCAGGAGATCGAGAGCATCCTGGCTAACATGGTGAAACCCCTTCTCTACCAAAAATACAAAAAATTAGCCAGGTGTGGTGGCGGGTGCCTGTAGTCCCAGCTACTCAGGAGGCTGAGGCAGGAGAATGGCATGAACCTGGGAGGCAGAGTTTACAGTGAGCCGACACTCCAGCCTGGGCGATAGAGTGAGACTGCATCTCAAAAAAAAAGAATAAAGCAGTATTTCTCCCAGGCACAGTGGTTCACACCTATAACCCCAGCACTTTGGGAGGCCAAGGTGGGCAGATTACTTCAGGCCAAGAGTTCAAGACCAGCCTAACGAACATGGAGAAATCCCGTCTCTACTAAAAAATATAAAAATTAGCCGGGTGTGGTGGCACACACCTGTAATCCCAGCTACTCGGGAGGCTGAGACACAAGAATCGCTTGAGCCTGGGTGGTGGAGGTTGCAGTGAGCTGAGATTGCGCCCTTGCTCTCCAGCCTGGGTGACAGCGAGGCTCTGTCTCAAAAAAATAAATAAATAAAGCAAGATTCGATGATAGCCCCATAATTTTACTTTAATTCCGTATGTCTTTTGTACTTCTTCTCAACTATTTTAAGCAGTTTGTACCCAGATTATTATTAATTTTATATTATTTTTCCCTCTTTAGTAGTTTATTGTAATGTTACCTATTAGAGTATTCTTTTCTTTTTTACATGTTTAAACAGGGCTAATACCTCAATAATTTCAAGAAAATGACAAACCCTGCGTTTGATTCTGCCTAGAGATCAACTGTACTTAGGAGGTACATAATAACCTTTGTTCAGCAAGAGTGGTGTTAGTTGTAGACAGATTCTTGGGGTACACAAACCAAGTCACCTGGGAGGGAGATGATACATAGTCTAGGCTCTCTGTACTGTCAGTACCCACAAAAGCAGTTAATAGAGATTTCATTTTCCTTCAGAACACAGGAAAAAAATATTTTATGCATGATCAGGAGCACAGCCAAAACCCTAGTGGGAGGTTCTTAAATACAAACTTTCAAACTTTACTTTTCACTTTACTGTCAAACTTCATGAGGATAGACGCCATGTACTATAAGCTTTTGTATTCTCCATGACACTTTGAACTTAATAAGGACTGCATAAATTATCTACTTAAATTAAAAAAAAAAAAGTCCTGTACTTTTATATTATGCTTTTCCGATCAACTCTGCAATTCTCATATTTGTTGATACCTACACGTTAACTAGGGATGTCTAGGTAGAAACCTAAGAATGAACAAATCTGATCTCTGAGACTCAGGTCAGTCAACTAAGGAAACTAGAATTTTAAATAGGTTACCAGGAAAGTAAATAAACATCATGATATAAATACAGGCATGAATGAACTATCAGGGCTCCATTAAATCACTAAGAACTCACAGAGGCAAAGCTTTCAATCTGTTTGATAGTCTTTTTTTTTTTTTCAAGACAGAGTCTCGCTCTGTTGCCCATGCTGGAGTGTGGTAGCACAATATCGGCTTACTGCAGCCTCCACCTCCCAGGCTCAAGTTAGAGTAGCTGGAATTACACATGTGCGCCACCACCGTCCCTGGGTAATTTTTGTAGTTTTAATAGAGACTGGGTTTCACCATATTGGCCAGGCTAGTCTCAAACTCCTGGCCTCAAAGTGATCTGCCCACCTCAGCCTCCCAAAGTGCTGGGATTACAGACATGAGCCACCACACGCAGCCCATTTGTTTGATATTCTGTTTGTAGCTCTGTGCGCTGGTGGGATGGCTAGGGGTTCTCCTGAAATACCAGAAAGTGTAGTTGTACTGTAGGGGATACTCTGCTGGTCCAGGAACAACAGCTTTCCTCTTGCTGCTGCTCTGATTCTTGTCTTGTTCTGTTTTTTCCTTCTCTCCAACTTTCTGTGTGCTGTTTTCTTCATTCTGAGCATGGTCCCCAGTGTCATCATCTTTCAAGGTATAGAACTTGTTCATCCTCTTGCTGCTGCTGTTGCCATTCAAATTATTTTATTATTTTTTAGGATGTTGTCTTATGTTAGTTGTTTTAGGAATATACTTTTTTATAGTCATATTAACTCCAATTATGTAAATATAGCTCACTGTCACAGTGTTTATAACCCCACGCCCTTGTTTTTGGATTATTTTGATTAATCTGTATATTATCTGGAATATGAATTGTGTAGGATATATTGAAGAAGGGAGGTATGTGGCTGATAGACTTTCAGTTCTAGAATAACTTTCTTTTAACTTTAAACATATAGCAGGTCCTTAAATAACATTTTGTTATAATGTTAATGAGAAAGTGTTCAAGGCAAATATTCTGTCTTCATGAAAGAGTTGAACATTGTGGTAAGAGACAAGTGGCCAGGCCTAAGACGGCAAATGATCAAGTTCCCCTCTCTATAGGTCTCCCTGGAAGCATCTATGCAGCTGGGTCCTTCTGAAATCAGACTATACTTGTAACACAGGCATTCACAGAATGTTTTCTTTAAACTGAACTGTCCAGTTCTCATCGTAAGTTTTCTGCATATTATTCAAAATATCAAGTAACTAAGACCTCTTTTCTTTTAAACCAAATCTTTTGTTTTCTCCTTGGTCAGCATTTTCTTTACCCAGAGCTCTTCTGTCCTGTAGCTAGTTTGGAGAAGGGTTGCTCCCCACACTGTGCTTTCAGATGTAACATGTGAGTTGGTCATTGTTGTAGTTGATTACCTTCGCATGAGTTAGTGTGTAGTATTTTCTTCATTCTTCACTGTCCTAGCTTTCTACGTGGAATTGAAATCAAGTGTGAATCCACTGGGGCATATTGCAGTCATCTGATAATAATTAAAAAATATTTCCCACACAAATCAAAAGAAAACCAGCAGTTATAAAGCAGACTATAGCATCTTATGTAGACTCCAACTTACATTTCACATTATTCCTGGTCATGCAGTAGGTTCTGAAGAAAAAAGAACTATGGATAATCAGTTAAAAGAATGACAGATTCCCTGATGTGTTGATCAGTAGTAATACCTAATTTCGATTTCGAGTGTACTATAATGGATTACCATATAGATGCAGCTGAGCACTGAGCATTAAATAGAGCCATGTGTTTTTCAGAAAAGTAATATTTATTCACACTGTGTGGCTTTCTTGATTTTTTTTTTTTTTTTTTTTTACTCTCCAGTGAAACTACAAACAAGATGTCAATAGCTTATGTGGCATTCACAGCAGTATAGCTTAGAATATTGGCTGCAGTAGAAGAAATGCCAGATTGTATTTGCCCCAGTAAAGGTAGGCTTCATCTAGGGCTTTCTGAGGGACAGGCTTAGCATTTGGACATAGATAGTTGTGCTGGGTTTTATTTTTATTGACCTCATAGACTTTAAACAATGGCTCTTGCAATATTTGGGTACAAGAAGAAGCATCAGTGTGCGTAATGTTTCAGCCTTTGAAGTGTTGTATAAGATTTTATCCATTTGGGAATATTCTTAGTAACTCAGATATTGGGCATGCATTTCATATCCAAACCTTTTTGAGTGTTTTTAAAGTCCATCCATTTTGTGAATCTGAAAACTTACCCCGAAGTGGTGATAATGAAAGGCCAGACCTCAGAATAAGTTGGAAATTACTTTTGTGGCAGACTGACAGTATCCAAGCATGTAGATACACATCGTCTTGCTGCATTCTGTGTTTTTCTTTGTTGTGTACTAACAAAAGAAAACGAAATCAAGAAGACCAATATGTATTTTGGAAAACTAAAAAGCATGATTTTCACTGCCAAATTAGCTTCCTGACTAAATTAAAGATCTGAAGAACAGTGGGTATGTCAAACATTCATCTAATCTAAGATCTATTCTGAATCTTTACTTTTCTCAGCATTTCCTATATGAAATGTTTAAATTAAGTGGCAAGATGGGATCAGAATATGATCCTGGGATGTAGCTGGGCTGCCAGGTCCCTTAAAGGAGAATGCGTGAGATAATAGGACACCAAGTCACTGCTGTGCCATTTGCCCAGGCAGAGTGAATGCATGGAAGGAAGCACAGAAGGGATGTGGAGAGCTCAGTGGGACCAGGCTTCCATCAACATGAGGTAGGAGCCAGCTGTTGAGAAACTGCCAGTAGAGAGGCCATGTCTCTCAAGTAGGGGGCCCATCTCTTAGAACTTCAGCTTTCTAATGAGATGAGAATATTCTAAATAATTTGAAGATTATTGTGGCACACATAGAGATGGGCTGTACACATTCCCTTTCAAGAAAGAATGTGCTGCCCAGCTACAGGGGTGGCGTTAGCTGATGGCTTCCAGCTCTTCACACCTTCAACTTTCCATTCTTGGTCATACTCTTTGCATCATGGCCCCAGGCCAGTAACTGCCAGAGGCAGTAGTACAAGGGCCTTGCCATTTCTGGTCACACTGGGCTCCTCTCATCTTTGCTCTAGAGCTTCCACTAGGTTGGCAGAGATTTGTCAGCTCTGCCTCATGGTCTGAGGCTCCCCTGTCCAATCTTGCTGCCATCTTTTCTCTTTCACAGATGTTAGTCCTCAGTAGACCATTTGTACTCCTAACTCCTCCATTGCAGCATGTTTTCCGGAAAACTCACCTTGCCATTATCATTAATTTTTTTTTTTTATCAAAGATACCAAATTGGGGTCTATAGTAAATTTTTCTTTTAAGAGAAAGTTTGAGTTAAAGAACCAGAGGATCTAACTTAGATGCAGGTGCAGGCTTGTCTTCATCTCTTGCGTCTGGTGATCCCCAGGCCATCTCCAGATTATGTCTATTTGTGGCCCTAGAGTTGCTCATTTGGCCTGGCAGCCTAACTCCTGGGACCCTCGTTCTTATTCTCAGTTCCAGAGTCTTTGCATTTCTTGTTCTAACCTCTTTGCTTGTGATTTTTTCCTGTAGGTTGTAACCCAGTTCTGTGGGTTCTTGATCCTATGTGCTCATGGGGATATTTGAGTTTAGGTTCTGTTGGTAAGACAGTGCTCATGTGGGTTCTTATTAAGATATTCTGTAGAGAGCTGTTTTACTTATTCTGATTCCCTTTTAATATCATGTAACTTGACATAACAACCCAGTTTTTATATTTAGCTACTTTTTTGTGTTATTCATCTAAAATTAATGTTAGAGCATATTGCAAGGGGAAGACTTATTTTGATTTTTTCCCCCTGAAACAGCCAGTTTACTTCTGTACAATTTATAAATGGATCTGTTATGCCTGGCATTTGGTGTCTGGCTTACAAAGGTTGTATGTTCTCAAGGCAAGAGATTAACACTGAGCTCACTTGATTTAATATTGAAATCATTTTGTTATGTGACATTAATTTTCCCACATTTTCTAATATGTTTAACTTTTTAGAACTAGTTGTGCATATAAATACTCTTAAATATTTCTAATCTTTATAATAAATAAGCATACAAATAGCTGGCATATCAAAGATTTCTCCTTGGATTCGAGCACATTAGCCTCTGGCTTCTGCTTTACCTTCATTTTACCTTCTTAGCAGAGCTCCCTCAGCTCACGGATACCTCCAGAGCTTCATCGTGTCTTATTTTAAACTCTCTCAAAAGAGAGCTGTCATATGCACACAGCTTCAGCCGCTGCTCGTATCTGTTACCATCCAAATCCTGCCTCTGTACTCCAGACCCATTTACACATTTGCCTAGAAGAACATCTCCAGTAAGGTCATCCATTGACACCTCAAAATGGCAGGATGTCCAGAATCAAACTTGACAGCTTATTTGCCTCGGGTCTAAGATTGGATCTGGATTTGATCTCTTGGATAAAAGTGTTGCCATCTACTAAGCCACTGGGAGCCATGGAGACCTCCATTTACTACAGCCCCTCTACCCACTTATCCTGACAATTTTGTCTCCTGCATATCAGTATTATATGTTCTCTTTACCTGGTCGACCTTGGTCCAGGCTTTCTTATTTCTCCTCTGAAATGCTACCATTGCCTCTCTTCAGTGATTGTGTCTGCCTCCCCTCTCAGCTGCCTCCAGTTCGCCTCCAGCTGGAACCCATTTAGGGACCACACTGCTCCCATGAGGACATTAAGCCCCCAGGCTTGCCTGCCTCTCCAGGCCCATCTCCTCCCCTTCTCCCTGCCTACCAGCCAAACTGACCCTCCTGCTGCTGTGGTTCCTGTAAGGCACCAACCTGTCTTTGCCTTCTAGCATTCTCCCATGGTCTTTCTTCTGTCCCTATCCACTAGGCTAATTTAATTCATCTTCTAAGTCTCAGCTCAAGTGTCCTCATTTCCAGGAAGCATTCCATGAAGCCCCTGCTGAGGTGAAGCTCTTTCCCCCTTACTTCTGTAATGTTTCCTGCAAACGTCTGTCAGGGTTTTTTTTTTTTTTTTTTTTTGCTAAATGATACTCTTTTCTTTATCATCTCTCTTGCCCACTATTCATGAAATCTTGGAAGGATTACATATTTTATTTATATTTATTTTATTTTTCAAGAATGAAGTCTTGTCTGGTGTGTAGGGATTTTTCACTCAGTGGGATTTGGAATGTGTGTGGGTGTGTTTGAGTGTTTGTCAGAATTATCATGTAGTAACATTAGATATGAGATACCTTTCAGAATTATGGGCTTGAAAGATAAGGTGACTTGAATAGACTTTCTCAAAAGAATACGTACATATATTTGGCCAACAAGTTTATGAAAAAATGTTTGACATCACTAATCATCAGGAAAATGCAAATTAAGATCACAGTGATATATCGTCTCACACCTGTTAGAATTACTGTTATCAAAAAGATGACGGGTAACAAGTGTTGGCGAGGATGTAGAGACAAGAAAACGCTGGTATACTGTTGGTGGGAGTGTAAATTAGTGCGGCCATTGTGGAGAATAGTATGGAAGTTCCTCAAAAAAACTAGAAATAAAATTGCCATATGCCCCAGCAATCCCATTTCTGGCTTTATGTCCCAAGGAATTGAAATCAGTATGCAGAAGAGATATCTGCACTTCCATGTTTATTGCAGCATTATTCACAGTAGTTGAGATATGGAAACAACCTAAGTGTCCATCAGTGAATGAATGGATATAGAAAATGTGGTATGAATACACAGTGAAATACTATTCAGCCTTATAAAAGGAAATGCTGTGATTTGTGACAACATGGTTGAACCTGGAGGACATTGTTGCCAAGTCAAATAAGCCAGGCACAGAAAGATACTGCATAGGGCTGGGCATGGTGGCTCATGCCTGTAATCCAAGCACTTTGGGAGGCTGAGGTGGGTGAATCACCCGAGGTCAGGAGTTTGAGACCAGCCTGGCCAACATGGTGAAACACCTGTCTCTACTAAAAATGCAAACATTAGCTGGGCGTAGTGGCAGGCACCTGTAATCCCAGCTACTTTGGAGACTCAGGCAGGAGAATCACTTGAACCATGGAGACGGAGGTTGCAGTGAGCTGAAATCACACCAGTGTGCTCCAGCCTGGGCGACAGAGTGAGACTTTGTTTCAAAGGAAAAAAAGAGAGTGCGTGATCTCATGTATATGGAATCTACAAAAGTCAAATTTGTAAAAGTTTGGGGATATTCTTAACTGTAATTCTAAAACTTATTAGTTTTTTTGGCCATTAATTTCATGAAATTCTTGCCACTGATTTCATTTTCTTGTCTCACTGAGTTGTTTACAGTCTCATTCTCTTTGTTTTCACTTTTCTTCCCAATCCTGTTCTTTGTCCAGAGACTAATAGTGATTATAATGAAAATGGGAAGGCGATGGTGAAAAAGAAGAAACCTGGGGAATCTGTCATTTGGGAAATTATTATTTTAATATTTAAGAAATAGTTATTTAATTAAGATAAAAATAGCATTTTAGGTTTTTTTCTTGTTTTCTTTTGGAGGGAATTAAACTTGGGACAGTAATCTCTTTAAAACATTCAGGTAAGCAAGCTTGCCTGGGGCAAGTGAAAGAAACGATCCCATAGGAATACAGCATAAAGTGCAGTATGTATGTTATTATAAATAGTTTCCTTTTCCTCTTCTAGAACTTATCTATAGTGAGTAATATGGGCCTGTCATGAAAATGTGTAATTTCATTTGTTGTTTATTTTCTTTATATCTTTTTTTAATAGAAAATACTGCAGTTTCTACCTGAACGAATTTTCTTTCGATGGCATTACCAGAGTATAGGTAAGAACAATTAAAAATTTTTTAGTAATATGAATTTCTTCCAGTTGAATTTTCAGTAATTTTTATATAATTGTTATCATCAAGGTAGCTTATAGAAAGGAATATTAATAAGGGCATGGTATTATGGTAATGAAAACCAAGACAAGTTCAACCCTGACTCTGGAGATAAATATGTCTATCTCTTCCTCTGTGTGCTCCTTAAGAGTGTAGTTCATAGGCCAGCAGCATAAGCCTCGCCCAGAAGCTTGTTAGAGATGCAGAATCTCAGGCCCCAGCCAGACCTCCTGAATCACGGTAGTGTGTATTTCTTTTTTTTTTTTTTCTTTTTTTTTTTTTTTTTGAGATGGAGTCTTGTTCTGTTGCCCGGGCTGGAGTGCAGTGGCGCGATCTCAGCTTATGGCAACCTCTGCCACCTGGGTTCAAGTGATTCTCCTGCCTCAGCCTCCCAAGTAGCTGGGATTACAGGCATGCGCCACCATGTCTGGCTTTTTTTTTTTTTTTTTTTGATTTTTAGTAGAGATGGGTTTCACCATGTTGGCCAGGCTGGTCTTGAACTCCTGGCCTTAAGCGATCCACCCGCCTCCGCTTCCCAGAGTGCTGGGATTACAGGTGTAAGCCACCATGCCCAGCCAAGAGAATTCTTGTTCTTTAAGCCTGTATCATTGACTGAAAATTATTCTCTTTGAATGCTTTACGATGTGGCATTGAGAGGAAACTTGAAATAAAGCAAGTTACTACAGCTGCCTTTTCTGTCCAGTTTTTAACATCTAACGTCTCATCTCACTTGAATATACACAGCACAGCTGGAGGAATTCTGTGAAATCAATTGTGAATTCTGCCTTCTGTTTTAAGCAGTGTCTCCTTCAATCTCCTGCCATACAAGAGTCTAGCATTTCCTACAAGTTTTCTTACTTACCAGATGTTTGTATTTGTGGAGAGTGTGACCTTATGATGGAATCTAACTCTGTTTGATCATTCATTCATTCAAATATTTATTGAGGGAGAGACATTTGTGTGCAAAGTTCTGGAACAGAAACTAAGAATATATCACCATTCTTGTATTGTATAGGCCTTTTGCCCAGTCAGGGAATATATGAGAAAAAATAATTACAGCAAAATTGCCTCTATGAAAGAAGTATGATGATAGCAAAAAAAGAAAAGTTGAATAATTCTGTTCAGAGGAATTGAGGAAGGCTTCAAGCGAGGTAACTTTGATCTGAGCCTTGAAAGATGAACAGGTGCAGCGTGGAAAGGGTTTTCTGAGTGGGAGATCAATATGTACAAAGTTGTGGAACCTGAAAGAATGCAGCATGGCTAGTGCATATTCCAAAATTCCGAATCCTAAATTTCATTTAGGATTATTTATGTGAAAATGGAATTGACTCTTATAGAAACTAAATTATTTGAAGTTATATGTTCTTAATTTAAATAAAGTATATATGTCAATTGAACCAAATGTATAAATCATTAAGATAGTGCCTTTATCTTTAACTATTTCAAATACACAAATAAAGTTTTCCTTTAGATTTTAGAGAGTTGGCCATCGCATTTCTGCTTAATTGAGACTTTCAGCTTGTGTTTTTAAATTAAAGTGAAAATAAAAATTTAAATGTAAGATGTAATCTAAAGAGACATCATGGGGATTTGTGGTGCTCCGTGGTACCGTAGGAATGGCTGACAATGAGAAATAACTGCATGCAGTATTTTTTATCTGTGCTACATATAATCCTTCTTCAATTTTGTTTATATCATTTGTATGAAAACTATGCTCATTTTCTTTAGATAGCACTTTAGAATGTCTGAAGATTAGTAGGCTCTTCTCAGCATGAATAAATTTATTGGGACTGTGTGTGAAAATTAATTTGCATTTGTGTTGTGAAACTTTATGTGTCTAGTAGGCAGTGTGTAGTATTATTTTAATTCTGCCTAATACCACATAAACTGGTTAAAATTGCTGGTACAAGTAGCTTTTTACCCAGTTTGGCAGCATCTTAGCAAGAACAATGACTGGAGACCTCAGACTCCTCAGTTGAGACTGCCAAATACTGAGTTTCCTGAGCCATCTAATAGCAGTATGTGTTGTTTATCTGGTGTGCAGAACAAGTTGTTGCTATAAAGTGGTCAGAATGAATAGTATTTCAGAATGCTGAAATATGAGCATTTGCATGTAAAATTATGCATGTTTATTACTGATGCTTATATACTTAGAGTCAAACAGGCTCTTTTCAGACAAATAATTTTTGCGTGATAATCATATTGGGTGGAAATGGGTGTTGACACAGGTCCACATCTCCTCTACAGTGATCTTTACTAGATGTGCTTTGGAATCAGGCATTTTCAGATTTTAGAATGGCAATGTGGTGCATTGATGTACAATGAAGCAAATAAGTTAGAACATCAAGACAATCTTAACATAACACTTCCAGTGGTCTGGGCAGCACCTTCTCCCCACCACCCCAACTATGTAAGTTACTATTTCTATAGCTTAAGATAAGAATATGTACCATTAATGGAATATCTACACATAAGATAGCCTTATTTGAGTCATTGCCAGCATATGAATTCAGATTAGGTTCTGTCCACTAATGACTTACACAGAAGAACTTCAGTTTTCCTATAATCTTTTGGATTTTGAAATGGTCCATAAGAGATTATGGATTTGTAATTATATACATATATACCTCACTGTACCTATTGAATTATTTCCAGTTTATTTGGATTTTTAAAACTGTTACCATTAGTCAGTCCAGGTCTTGACTGAGTTGTTGTAGAAACTTAGAAACTATAGGAAAATGCCAGGTATCAAAGGAAAGGAATGTGCTTTAAATATGTCCTCAGCATTGGCATCCTGGACTTTTACAAAACCTCTGAGTCTTGGGCAAGGAGGGGCCTTCTCACCAGCCAGTGCCTGACATTGTAGGTAGCAATATTCCTTACCTACTAGGAAGAACACTCCTATACTAATGTCTTACTAGTTAAATGTTATTGCAGCTGGTGGGGGACAAGATATTCTGAAATGTTGGGTTAAAACCTTGAAGTCATGGTTATACACAACTGATGCAGTATGCTTCTTGTCCCACACTGCATATGACAGTGTCACTAAGCAGAGAAACCTAAAATAAGGGCAACTGCTATATTCTATGAGTCTCAAAAGCCGAGAAGGAAGAAAATAATTTGAAACATCAACCACCACAGTGCTTGAAGTCTGTTTCTTATCATGTCGTCTTATTTTTGTCTGTAGAAAACAGAGACATTCTATTTCTCTTAAAACTGCTTTTAGAGGGAAGGGATACTCTGTGGTTTCTCTTTGTTTTGTTTTTTAATGGCTGGCTCCTTGCTTTAAATCATTGAATGAGGAAACATTTGAACTCGTAAGTTTTGCAATGTGAAATGAACACGGGTTCATTATTCCAAGCATCTGGAGGTATTTCTTCAAGTGATGTTTGGAGAGCAAGATGACCAGGGAATACAACTCAACTATTTGTAAAGTTCCATTACTGACTACAAAAGAAAAAAATTGTTTATCCAATTTTTTCTGAAGTCATTTTTTAGGCCAGTAAATCATGATGGATAAAGGTGACTGCTTGACATCTCATCTCTGGGCAATAATTAGAACTGATGCAGAGTGAGGCAGTGGCAAAGAATGGCACTGGCAGCAAACCAGGGATATTTGGTACAAGGGCAGGCTGTGCGTTGTCAACAGAGGACTTAAGTTATATGTGTGTTCACTTTAAGAAGGCTTACTGCTCTGGAGCCTCTAGAAAGCAAGTTTCCTATCTCATTCAGTGTGTAGTGCTATGCCTGAACTCAATAATTATTTGTCAGGTAGGTAAAAGGATGTATTTTGTATTAGAGATGTTTTATATAAAAATGTTAAAAATGAATTTTTATATAAAAAATGTTAAAAAGGTTTAAAGGGGTGGGGCTCAATTACTGGAAATTTCACATGTGTGCAATACCTCATATGTTTTTTTATGAGTCATTATTAAATCTAGTTTGTTCACCTAGGTTTTTTATATACATAGTGTAAAAACCAAAGGCCTAACTAAGCTGAAAATTTGTTTTTTACTTTTTAAGTGTATTCCAGGTTTTGTGCCTGGGACTAACCAGTGGCCCCACATTGCCTGGGATGTGAACATAGGCTCTGACCAGTCTCATTTCTCAAGGTCCCAGTCTGGCAGCTTTCCCTGGTGCCCTCATTCAGACCATACCATAGCTCACTCTTCCTGAGAGAGCGGGGTTTCCCTATGCACTTCACACAGGACTCCCTCTGAAGTGCATCACAGCCAGGCTGGGTGAAATCAGGGACCCCACGTGCCTCCATGTTCACCAGGAGATGTCTGGAACTAATGCCCCTGGTAGCATGGGGGCCGACTCACTTGGTGTTTTTCCATGCCCTCTCAGGGTGCTTTTACCATTATTGCTCTGTGCTTCTTCCCCTCCCAGGCACTTCTTTGTGTTTTGCCCTCTGGGGGTCCTCTTCTGGCTTTAAACAATAGCCCTAAAGCCTCAGCCTCTTTCTTTCACCTCCCTGACCACCTGAAACCTGACTTTTGTCTGAAGCTCCTCTGTCTCCCTCAGGAGTCGGGGTGAGATCATGGTCTTTCTTTTCTCCCATGCCAATTCCAGACGTTAGCCACCATCTCCTCTGTGGAAACCTCTGTCCCTTTTACATGCCACCTTCTACCTCCTGGTTGCTGCCATGTCTTTTGACCTCCTGCTCACTTGCCTTCCCCCCCATCCCCCGTGGCTTTGTTCTCTCCTAGCCCTTTTCCTTCATGCCAAGTTACCCATCAGCCCCCACCCCTAATCCTATGTGCCTCTGTGGCTTCAGACCCTGATCTCTGTCTGACCACGTCCTCCATTCTCCTGATATTTGACCCAATCACTTCCAGGTCGGCTGATCTTTTTTATATATTTATGGGGGGTGGTTAACAATTTATACACAGTAAATTATTTATATTTAAAATGCACATTTTGATAAGTTTTGACATAGGTGTACACATACGAAATCATTACTACCATCAAGATAATGAACATAGGTACTACCCCCAAAAGTTTCCTCATCCCCCTTGGTAATCCCGCTCTCCCATCTTTTCTCACCTCATCCCTAGGCAACCTCTGATCTGCTTTTCTGGCCCTTGTAGACTAGCTTGCGTTTTCTAGAGCCTTACATAAGTAGAATCATGAAGCATGTACTCTTCTTTGTTTGGCTTTTTTCACTTGGCATAATTATTTTAGGGTTTATTTACATATTTCATGAATTAATAGTTCATTCCTTCTTATTTCTGAGTAGTACAGTATTCCATTGTGTGGATATACCATAATTCCATAATTTATTCACTTATTGATGGTCATTTGGATTGTTTCTAGCATCTGGGGCTATTACAAATAAAGCTACTATAAATATTTATACTCAAGTCTTTGTGTGAACATATGGTTTCCTTTCTCTTGGGAGTGGAATGGCTGAACCATGTAACAGTGTATGTTTAACTACTAGACTGTTTTCCAAAGTGGTTGTACCATTTTATGTTCCTACTAGCAGCGTAAGAGTTCCACTTACTCCATGTTCTCTTCAACATTTGTTATGGTCAGTCTTTTTATTTTAATGATAGTGTTATCTCATTGACTAATACTCTTAAGCATCTTTTTATGTGCTTATTTGCTATTTCTTTGTCTTCTTTGGTGAAGTTCAAATCTATTGCCCATTAAAAAAAATCTCCGATAGATGCCTTGGAAATATTTTCTCTCCATTTCTGGCTTGTCTTTTCATTCCCTTAATAGTGTCTTTGGAAAAGTTGAAGCTTTTAATTTTGAAGAAATCCAGTTAATCAATTTTTTCTTTTATGGATTATGCTTTTGGTTTCATGTGTAACAAATGTTTGCCTAACTCAAAGTCACAAAGATCTTCTGTGTTTTCATATAGCAGTTCTATAGTTTAGGTCTTTGATCCATTTTGAGCTAATTTATGTTAATTTCAAATGTTTAGTGGAATGCTGGTTCCTCATGCTTAGTGTGGATCTTGTAGTGCCAAGAAGTTCTCTGTTCCTATTCCACTGGCCTCTTCTAGCAGGCTTGGCATACTAGCAACCAGAGGGAGTTTCTTTCTTTCTTGCTCCTTGTTTGATGCTGGTGGTGTATTGCGTTGTGTGTAATTTGGTTTGAAGCATGATATTGAGAAGGAGGTTTTAAAAAATTAAAACTACATAAGAAAGAAATTTATAATGTTAAAGTTTTAGGTTAGAAATATCTGTATGATCTCCTGGTCTTGAAAATATTATTAAAAGATTGTTAAAAGATTGTTACTTGGTCAAAGAGAAATTGTCAAATGTGACAATTCTTACCAATTTAAAGTGAGAAGCAAAGAAATAGATTTTGAAAATATCATTGATGAATTTGCTTTCTTCAGAGCCAGGAAAGTAATATAATACATTCTTTGTTATAAATAAAATATTTAAACTAATGCTATGAGTTTTAATAACACCCAATTTTACATTTTTCAGCTACTTTAATGCTCTGTAAAAGAAAAAAAATACATAGAAACACGCATACAGAAGTATACCCTTTTTCTTTTCCCTCAGGTTCCCTAAAAATTTAATATTGTTCATTATGGATTCTTTTCATTTTTAAAATGCAGTTTTTAAAAATCATTGCATGAAAGTACTTATCTTGATTAATGAGTTTTTTATCCCTTAAATTTTGTTCAGGGTCTACACTCTTCTCTCACTAGTCCCAACCCTGACATTTTTACTGCCTCTTCAAAAGTAGTAAGACTTACATTTAAAGGATATTTATGGTTAAAATGTAGTAAAAGCCAATAGAAATTAGAAATTCATAGAATCAGCCCAAGTAATTAGATCTTATTTACTTATTTATTCTTTCAGTTATTCCCATGGTCAATAAAATGGCAACCAGTAGGGTTGATGAGGCATAGAAGAGGTGGGGTGGGTATAATTATAGCTTGGATAAGAAGTTTAAAAATCCACACAGGCGGCCGGGCGCGGTGGCTCAAGCCTGTATTCCCAGCACTTTGGGAGGCCGAGACGGGCGGATCACGAGGTCAGGAGATCGAGACCATCCTGACTAACACGGTGAAACCCCGTCTCTACTACAAAAATACAAAAAACTAGCCGGGCGAGGTGGTGGGTGCCTGTAGTCCCAGCTACTCGGGAGGCTAAGGCAGGAGAATGGTGTAAACCCAGGAGGCGGAGCTTGCAGTGAGCTGAGATCCGGCCACTGCACTCCAGCCCGGGTGACAGAGCGAGACTCCATCTCAAAAAAAAAAAAAAAAAAAAAAAAAAAAAAAATCCACACAGGCATGACATATATAGAGGAACTTAAAAATTAAAACAAAATGAGAAATGACTTGATAATGTTAAAGAAGAAGTATCTTTGTGAACTTAAGGCCTTAAAAAATACCTACAGAGGGCTGGGTGCAGTGGCTCACACCTGTAATCCCAGGACTTTTGGAGGCCGAGGTGGTCAGATCACCATATGGTGAAACCCTGTCTCTGCTAAAATGCAAAAGATTAGCCAGGCATGGTGGCGCATGCCTGTAGTCTCAGCTACTCAGGAGGCTGAGGAATGAGAATCACTTGAGCCCCAGAGGTGGAGGTCGCAGTGAGCTGAGATCGCACCACTGCACTCCAGCTTTGGCTACAGAGTGAGACTGTATCTCAAAACAAAACAAAACACAAAAACCCTACAGAGGCCAAGCAAGGTTCTCAGGTACTTATCACCAGTCCTCAAGCTCTGTGCCCCCACTGCACAAGTTTTTCTTGCTGATACATATATTTTTTTAATTAGAAAAGAGTTCCTTAGAGAATAGCTGATACCCTGTCTTGCATGAAAAATGTACTTACCACATACCAGGCACTGTTCTGTGCATTCGTATATATTAACTCGTTTAAATCTCACTGTCAGTTGTCTGATAGATACTGTTACCCCATTTTACAGATGAGAAAACTCAGGCATAGTGAGATGAAGTTACTAACTTAGGTTACACAGTTAATAAATGCAGAACTTACATTTGAACCCAAGCAGTCTAGCTTCTGAATCTGGCTTATAATTCCTAAGCTGTACTGCTTCACATGTACAAAAGAGTTTTTGAATACAACAGAATAGACTAGATCAAATACGTATGTATTAGTTTTCTGTTGCTGCTGTAACAAATTACCAGATTAATTTTAAAAAGTTTGGGACCATTGACCAATATGGGTCATATGTTCTAGGTGTCTGCATGTAATGTCCTTTCTATATGTATTTTTCTTCTCTTTGTGTAGGGAACAGTGGATATAGGCATCTGTAGGTAGTCCAAATACTTAAAAAACACCAACAGCTGGGCGCGGAGGCTCACGCCTTTAATCCCAGCACTTTGGGAGGCCAAGGCAGGTGGAATGCCTGAGCTCAGGAGTTCGAGACCAGCCTGGCTAACATGGTGAAACCCTGTCTCTACTAAAATACAAAAAATTAGCCAGGCGTGGTGGTATGCACCTGTAATCCCAGCTACTTGGGAGGCTGAGGCAGGAGAATTGCTAGAACCTGGGAGGTAGAGGTTGCAGTGAGCAGAGATCATGCCACTGCACTCCAGCCTGAGCGACAGAGTGAGACTCTGTCTCAAAAAAAAAAAAAAAAAAAAAAAAAGAAAGAAAAAAGAAAAAGCACCACCACCACCACCACTACCAAAAACAAGCTGGACCCATCATAAGAAGGGGAAGGACTAACAAGCACCAATAGTCACACACAATGGCCAGGAGAAAGTATTTCCAAGAATATGTTGTAAGATGATGGATTAGCCAGATGGCTGGAAAGAGAACTGTCTGTGCAGACTTTATCATTAGGTCTCCTGGGAGGTCTAGTATCTGTTGGCTCTGCCAGCCACCATGAGGTCCTCAAAAGCTGTAATGAAGCAGATGTTAAACTGAGGTAGAACAAACTGTCCAAGAAGGATGAACATGGGGATAAAGAACAAGGCCCAGGTTGAGGAAAGGTGTGGGCTAGATGGACACTTGAACCTTAGCTGTGACAGAAGGAGCCAGCCTAGTAAATGCTGGCTCTAGACCAAAAACTACTGGATACGGTTTGGTGAAGGCAGAAGTTGGGGAAGGGGAGACACTTTAGCTTCCTTCACTCATGGACAAACTATTAGTTATTTAAGTGCTAGAACCTAGTCTGAGTCATGATGATGAATTTCCTTTGAGCCCTAGTGTTAGGTGGTACGAACAGTGGAACTGTTGTAAAAGGTTCCTTCAGATTGTCAGTGATTTTGTTGTGCCTAATGCATTTCTACAGAGAGTATTCATTTAATTATTATATATGTATTTATCAGTGTAGCTGTGGCTTGTATCAGTTGTCAAAACACTGGCTCCCTTGTTAGAGGAGCTCTTTGAAATTCATTGATGGACTAAATATACTTGATATCTAATTTGTTAAAGAGCTATCACAATTTTTTCATCAGAGGATCTAAGTAATTTTTTTCTTAAAAGATCTGTAATTTGACTGAGAGGAAAGTTATCTTGCCTCAGATTTTCAGTATATTTCTATTTTAAAAGGTCATCTCCTTTTTTGAGGTTAAGATCCCGTTTTAGAGGCTACATAAGATATTTAGATGGGGTTGTATTTCTCCATACTGAGGTCATGAACACACTTATAGAAGACTTAGTAATAGTGTTGCATCCTCCTAAGGGAAGCTTTTCTCATTCTGGTGGACTGCAGCACCAAAGTTTTTGTAGTTGACTGGAGTTCCGAGTCAGCCTTGATTCTGCCTCCTTGACAGTGACCAAAGTGCTCTACTAGAGGATTTACTGATGGACCAAACCCCATAAATGTGGTTGTCATTGCCAGGAGAGAAACATGCCATTCTGAGTATTTGTAAAATGTTCTTGTAAAACTGTTTTGTGAGCAGTTGTTTTACATTATTTTTACCTTTAGAGATTTAAAAAGAAAAAAAGCATCCATTTTATGCATAACAAGAGATATGCACATAATCCACTGTGGGCATTTGGCTTACCTTAATATCAATCATTTTGACTGTTGTAAAATAATTCTGAAGAGATACATACTTAAAGTACTTTCCCTCTGTGACATTGCTTTGCTTCTGAAGGTCAGCCTTCTTCCTTTAATTTTTAAAAATTATATTTTTGTCATAAGTACATATTTTCTTCTTAAAATAGATCTTTGATGTGCATTTTTATACTCTATTTATAATTCATTATTTTAAACTTTCAGGCTCAACTTTAAAGAAGCTTCTACACACTGGAAATTCTACTAAGGTATTTATTTTATCGTGTAATGGCATTTTTTATTATTCTTAAATTTGTTAATGCCACAAAGTAACAATGTTAGGCTATTTTGGAAAAAAGATCTTTAAAAACCACTTGATTTAGTTTTAATTTTTAATTGATAAATTATATTTTTAGGGTTTTGTTCTTACATCATACCTTATTGCGAGAGACATTTTAAATGGTATTAGAAGAAAATGGGTTGGGCTTCAGAGTTTAGAGTTCTGAGTTCTGATTCTGATTCTGCTGGGTATGGATAGGGACCATGGGCAAGGCACTGACTGCTTCAGTTTATCATCAGAAAAAGGAAGAGCAGTCCCCCTCTAAACTTCAGGGCTCACATGCTTGATTCTGTCCATCTTGGTAACCTGGTTGTTAAAATTATGGTTGTCTCTAATTAATTTTACTAATTTTGAGAGCCATTGTGGGAGAAAAGAACAACAGGGTCTCACTCTTGAGTATTTATTGGTGGCAGATTTATAGGTTAAAATTGGTTTATTTTGAAATGGATATGTCTTTTATTATAACATATACTTCTTGATGCTGAGAT
Source organism: Macaca fascicularis (assembly GCF_037993035.2). Classification (NCBI taxonomy): domain Eukaryota; kingdom Metazoa; phylum Chordata; class Mammalia; order Primates; family Cercopithecidae; genus Macaca; species Macaca fascicularis. The sequence continues at coordinate 66,680,852 of NC_088384.1, forward strand.
AAGATTTTGCTAAAACATAAGTGGCAGAAAAAATTCAGCCTGGGATGAATATTTTATGAAAGATAATTCACTTGGAGTTAATTACGTTGTGTGTATGCTTTTAATAAGCTAATATATTGGTAGTTTTATACTGGCTTAAACAATCACAGCCTCTTAAAACTTGATATGTTAACTGTTTCTCACATGTTGAAAAAAAAAGGAGTTATTCCTGGCCTCACTGTAGATTCTATATTTTGTCCCTCTTATTTTAGAGAAATAAGGTTATGATTAAAACCTATCAGTTTGTTAATCTCGTGTTTATAATTACCCTTATTTATGTTTAGTTCTCTTAAATACAGTTAACATATAAAAATCAGAGACTTGTGATAGAATTTCATAGAAACTTCCCTCTTGTTCAGTTAAATATAATTTAATTAGATACACATAGAGCTGGCTGGGCGCAGTGGCTCACACCTGTAACCCCAGCACTTTGGGAGGCCAAGGCAGGCAGATTGCCTGAGGTCAGGAGTTTGAGACCAGCCTGGCCAACGTGGTGAAACCCTGTCTCTACTAAAAATACAAAAATTAGCCGGGCATGTTGGTGCATGCCTGTAGTCTCAGCTACTCAGGAGGCTGAGGCAGGAGAATTGCTTTCCCCCAGGAGGCGGAGGTTGCAGTGATCCGAGATCATGCCACTGCACTCCAGTTTGGGCAACAGAGTGAAACTCCATCCCCTGTCAAAAAAAAAAAAAAAAAAAAAAGATATACATAGAGCCTTCTCTCTTCTCTCCTCTCTCCTCTCTCCTCTCTTCTCTCTTCTCAGTCTGATGGCTGAATAGTAATGTTACCACTCATTTTACCTGCTTGGCGAGAGGAGGGCAGGTGTGAGCAGGCATGGAGGTTTGAGTGGAGCAGTGGTGGAGTCCAGGAGCATGTTTGGAAGTACGCTGTGAATTTACTCTGTTAATGGGGCAACACTGTCACCAGCTGGGGTGTCTGTCCTAGTGTATTTTGACTTCTATTGGGAGTCAGCAGAATATTTTTATTTATTTATTTTGGCTCTTCTCCACTTTTTGGTTTGGTTTTATGGCAAAGCCTTGTGTCTGACTTGCAATGTTCTTGCTCTGGCAGAGTCAGCACCACCTTGAATTAATTGAAAGGAGATGAGGCAGTCACCCCAGTTGCTGGCATTTGGAGCTCACTACATCTTTCAGCTGCATGTGACATTTTTTCAGTCTCTTTTGCTTATTTTTTTTTTTTAATTGACAATCTTTTCAGTCATTTAGGAATACAGAAATGGAGGGACATGTGCTTTTGAATTCTAGGAATGGGATAAATTTGGAAGTGTAAAGAAAGAAAAAGGACACATCTCCCTATGTTGATGTTTCCTACAGCATGATGCTGGCAATTCAGAGCATGGCAAAGGTGTTGGAGAAATAGAATAGGGACATAAGGTATGAGGAGAGCTGCTGTGTCTCATTAAGCCAGGCCTTCAAGGTCTTATTTAGCTCCTAGTCTTTTGATTCTCAAGAACATTATCAACATGTTATATTATAGTGATAGCACATATAAATTTGGAGGGAGATTATCTTTGTCATTGTTTTTATGGATAATGGAGGCCATGGGTACTGTTGCCTTACAGAATAAGATACTATTAACAGGAAGCACTTACATAGTGCTTACTGGGAGTCAGCCATTGTGTTATTCGCTTTACATATGTTAACTCAGTCTTTATCATAGTCTTTTGTGGTAAATGCTCTTATCCTTATTTCACAGATGGGGAGACTGAGGCATGGAGAAGTTAAGTGGTTCTCCGTGGGTCCCAGCTAGAAAGTGGCAGAGCTTGCATTTGAACCCAGGCACTTTGGCTCTAGAACCCTGGCTCTTAACTCGTGCTGTATTGCAGCGTCTTTGCTTATCTGTCACTAAGTAAAGAACTTGGTGTACTACCTAACACACCTTTAACTTGTAGTTTCTCTTTCTCAGACTGATGCTCCATTGTAATGCATTTCTGTAAAGACATGTAAGTGTTTCATTTTCATTGTTTTTAATTTTGTTTTTAGATAAGATGTGAAGGAATCAGGCTGTTTCTTCTGTGGCTTCAAGCACTTCAGACAAACTGTGCAGAAGAGCAGGTGCTGATTTTTGCTTGCCTGGTGCCTGGTTTCCCAGCAGTCATGTCATCCAGGGGCCCTTGCACACTGGAGACACTCATCAATCCCAGCCCTAGTGTAGCTGATGGTAAGTTATGTTAGCAGATCTCCCATGTTGAAATTATTCTTGAACTTAACATTGAGAAATTCTTTCTTTTTCATTTTCTTGAATAGAAATCCTGATGGAGTCTGAAGAGGAATTATTCCCCTTTCATATTCACTGTAGATTCTTACACACCTTAGAATCAAAAGACTTGGAGCTTATTTTATATGAAATGATGACAGGAGAAATTTACTGAAGTGATGGAAGCAGGAATAGGAGGGGACAGATGTTGGCAGTAGCAGGAAGTAAAAACACATGGGAAGTCTGGACTGGTTTTCTGGCTATTAATAAGATTAAACTCCACCATCCAAAGCTACTGTCTATTCTTATCACTGTTGTTCATAAGTGGACATTCATCTGCTCTCCAGGATCTTATTTTGCCACTGTGTATTTTCCTGCAGCATCTATGGAAAGACAATAGTGGTCTCATGGGACTATTAACGGTGGCCATTTGTGTCCTGTGAGTTTTCAAGGAACTTGCCTGTTGGGACCATTGATTTATTACTGTATATTGCACTATTGCTCAATGACTGGCATTTGATCTTGGGCTGACCAAAGCAGAATTCGAAAGGGAAAGAATGGTGCAGCGGGAGAAGGTGCTTCGTGGGCATCTGGGCTGTGTTTCCAGGCCCTTTAGGCACACTGCCTTGGAGTGTGCTCCTCAGTGTGAGCAGTTTCAGTGGATGGAGAGATGTATTTTAATAGAGACCATTTTTAAAACCCTAAATTCTGTTTAAAATTTAACTTTGGTGAATGAGCTCTCATCATTTTCTGTCCTTTCAGTAAAGATATATCCAGAAGAAATCACTCCACTCCTGCCAGCCATATCGGGGGAGAAGATTGCTGAGGACCAAACCTGCTTTTTTCTTCAAATACTGTTGAAGTATATGGTTATTCAGGTCAGAGAAAAATTATGACTTTTTCAGTGTGGTGGGTTTATTCTCAGCAGGAAGAGGAAATATTGCCTCTTTTCTCTCTGCATATCCGTATTTTTTCCCTTTTCTTTTTCTTTGTGTTGATTTTATGTGATGTTTCAGCAAGTGCAGAGTATGTACCATTTTTTAGGTCACTGCAGCAAGACCAGCTGTATGCACTATTTTGTGAGTGTGTTTAAACCATTTTTCTCTCTTTACTCCTTTCCTACCCCTAATCTCTATGCTTGCAAGACAGGTTGAAGGAGGAGGCGGGCCCAGAGGCTGAACAGGTGGACAGGAATAGGCAGAGAAGACCTGTTATCAGGGGATCTGAAGGAAAGCACATGGAGCAGTCTCCTCATGCCATTGGCACAGGCCTCCTTTATGTCATGTATTATTTTTTCTCATATGCACCAATTGCATACAGAACTGAAGTAACTGGTTTATGATTTTAATAGGAGATTTGTGACCCTGGTCTAGATTTCTGAATAATAGTTAGAATAAAATGTTCTGATTCTTTTTTTCTCAGCAAATACTTCTGTTGTCCTTGAGTTCATCCTGGGTATTGTCCAGTATCTGTCTTCCCCTTCACAGCCGAGTTGTTGAAGTAATAATCTCTACTGAGTTCACATCCTCACTTCATATTCTTTTGACACCCACTGTTAGCTGCCTTCTGCCCTGTCACTGCTAAAGTGGCAAGCCCCAAACCACAAGGGTTCTAGGGTCAGCCCAGAAGGAGGGCACACTTCAGGTTTTGCTCTCCTTGTTCTTTGAGGGGATTTGACTACCCCTCCTTCGTGAGTTTCTCTCCTCTTCTGATATTTTCTCTGGCATTTCTCCCTTCCTTTCACTCCTTTCTAGTTTTCTTTAGGGAACTGTGCTTTTCTCTGCTATCTCTCAAGATTCAGTACTTGACTGCTTTTTCTGAATACTCAGCAATTTTGTCCCCTTTCCTTGCCCCTTTCCCTTTAGCCAGAAACAGAAACACAGGACTTCAAAATCCTGAAAACCTGACTGGGGCGTGCTTTCATATTCTGGAAACTCCACATTTGAACTCTAATGGCCCATTCTAGATGCATCTCAAATGCCAGCTGTTCAGAAATGTTTGAACATTCCATTTGTCCTGGAAAATCAACAGAGTATCCAGAACTTGTGTTGGGGGCCTTGGGTTCTCATTCTAGGTGTGTCACTAATGAGTTGTGTGACCTCAGATAAGGCGGATGGAATTGATATAGGATAGAGGTTTGCATGCAGACTGTGAACCTTCTAATTGTGTGCAAAGTTTTAGGTGCATATCGGTGCCTCCCTTCTGCCTTCTCTTCTGTCGATTGAGATGAGTTCTCAGAGCACAGCTTTTGGCATATTATGGGTGCTGAGCCCTGCTGCCCCTGGGGTAGCCAAAGCATCTCATCCCTTTACCTCAGGTGCTACACAAATTTCATTTTCTAAGTGGGCATGTCAGGAAGGAAGTTGGGAAGCCCTGCTCTAGAGCGCTCTGTGGTCTAACAAACATTAAGAACCACTGACAGGTCTTCTCTAAGGGCCATATTTCCCTAAATCATGTGGGGGTGACTGCACCTGTTTAACCAGGCTGTCCTCCTGGCTCCTGAGGGATGGTCCCAGATATTGAGCAGTTTTGGAGTGCTCCCACTATGCAAACACTGATGGGTTTTTGAGAGGGAGAATATTATCTCAACACTATGAAAGATTTAAACTTAATCCATAGTGGACTGGCATGCCTGGTTTATCTTAGCCTTTGAATTTTTTTAATACAGAGAATGCATTTTCCAAGATTCCATGGATTTTGCCTTTTGATATTGATTTTACATGTAGGTAACATTGGATGAAATTCTTGAGAAGGATTGTTTCTTTAATTTCTATTTATTATAAATGGCCTTTTTCGGAGTTTAGAAAAAAGCACCTGATTATTCGTGACTAAATGTTTTAAAGGCACAAGAAATGTTAGATAATTACAAAAAACAGAGAGAAAAAATATGGACATGATATATTATAGCACGTTGTAAAAGATACGATGTCATTGAGTTGTTTGGTTCTCAGTAAAAATGCTGTTTTTAACATAGTTACTGTTTTGTTTTGAAGTATTCATTCCTGCCATCTTTTGAGCTTTGTTATTATTTCATTACATGATTGTCAGTATATTTGTCATTTTTTACATTTAGGATAGGAATTTTAGTAACATAACACTTCAGTTTAGTATATGTTAATTTGAAATGTAAATATACATATGTTCTTTTCCACATATTATCCAAAGGCTGCAAGCTTGGAGTGGAAGAATAAGGAGAATCAAGATACTGGTTTTAAATTTCTTTTTACATTGTTTCGAAAGTATTATCTTCCTCATTTATTTCCATCATTTACTAAGTTAACAAACATCTACAAACCTGTACTTGGTAAGTACTGTTGGAGCCGTGTATAGAGGATATCCAAAGGAAAGCTATGCAGTCTCTTTCAAAGTGACCTTTGATTATTTTAAAGTAAAATAGTCATTTTATTTTTGTATTGAATGGTAACTTTATTATTAGATGTTTAAAGTTTCTTAATAAGTGATTTTAATTATTTGTACCTACTAAGATATACCTCAGCTCACAGCAGTAAAAGGGAACCGTGGCTCCTGTACTCAGAAATAATTTGAAATGTATTTATGATGTTTTTGGTATAATTATATTGTCATCCTTTAACGTAAAAATCTCTGCATTTCCTAAAGTCTTTCCTTGTGGGTGGTGGCATATGGTGACCTCAGGCTTTGTTCAGTGACTGGAGGCCAGCCCAGGGCAAATAGCTGCCATTGTATGCCTTTTCTTTCATGCTGGGTCCTACATCCAGCAGCTACTACTGACAGGTGCTTATGGAGAACCAAATTTTAGGTGATTGTACAAGCTATGGGCAGTAAGCCCCAGAGGACTAGGAAACAGAAAGGAATTTCTAATTTGGCACCTAATGTTTTTTTCTTCTGTAAGAAATGAGGACTCAGAGGACAGAAGCATCCCTTAGAGTGGTGAAGGTGGGCGTCAAATCTTCCTCTCCCTATTATCTAAAACAGGTAGTTCAAATGAATAATTAAAAACAGTTTTGGAGGGGAAATGGTGACATGAGATGTTACTCTTTTGGGGAACATGGTCACCTGATTCAGTTGTCTGCACTGTGTGTGTTCTGTGTTTGCGTACACACACACACACGCACGGGAAGAGAAGCCAAAACTTGGTGCGTTTTGAAAGATGTAGAATTACTGACTTTTAGGGGCACTGGGACATGTATTTCCTTAGCTATATATATGTGAATATTTTTTCAATATTTGTTTCTGATTTCATATGTACTCTAAGTTCATTGTGAAAACATGGTATATTGTTAATATTGCTAGATTAAAAGTTATTTGTTGATAATTTTTCTGCCTTATACAGGTATTCCAGATATACAAAAATTATTAAGATAGAGAGTTGAACTTATGGCAAGTAGTATCTCAAACCCAATACCATATAATTTTCATATTGATTATGGAATTTAAAGAATGAGAAATTGACTTCTTATTAAGTCTTTGGAAAAGGTAGCATTTGATTGCCTCAAAGATGAAATGTGACTTTCTGAATTCTTTTAAATATAAAGTAGATGATATTGATTCTGTTTCATTGGATTCATCTAACGGGAAAAGGTTATAAAACTCTAAAGTTTAGTGGATTTAATCGCTGCAATGTTAGATGTTAAAATACCTAAAATTATGTTTTAAAAGTTCATATATATGTTTACATTTGTTCCAGCTATAAAATTAAATTAGGTATAATGTATGTGAAAAGATTTTCACTATTATAGTCTCATGTAATTTATCAAAATTGTTAAAAATAGTTGTTAGCTTAGTTTTTCCATAGCTGTATATCATAGATACATAAATAATCACCATCACCACCCATTCTCAGTCAGATCACAAGGTGGAATCAGAAAGGAGCCTACCAAAAAATGCCATTTTTAATCATTGAAGTTGTTCATTCTTAATTGCTATTTAGACAACCAAAAATTGGATTTAATTGGAAACCAAAACATTTGTAGGGGTTACATAATGTTATGATTTATTAGCCTAATCAATCATGTGTTCTTTTTTCTACCAGACATCCCCCATTTGAGACCAAAGCCAGTGTACATTACTACAACTCGAGACAATGAGAACATTTACAGTACAAAAATTCCGTATATGGCAGCTCGTGTTGTTTTTATTAAGTGGATTGTAACCTTCTTTTTGGAAAAAAAGTATCTAACTGCAACACAGAACACTAAAAATGGAGTTGATGTATTGCCTAAAATCATCCAGGTATGCTGTTCATCATCTTTTTATCTGTTAATGCTTCTGTAATAAAACACACTGGAACATAGCCGGAGTTATTGATTATCAGAGTTATTGGTTCTTCCAGGTTGTTGGTTATAGGTAAGTGATTTTATTGGCCTACCCTGTCTGTAATGCCGAGGTTTCAGAGGGAGTTGTGAGTTTGAATCACTTGCTGTGCATTGTTAGGATTGCCATGATGATGCAGTCTCGGGAGCCATTCTGAGAAGATGGCTGTTGTGTGCACACTCCTGGTTCCTCCTCATTCTCCTCACTTGAGTACCAGTGGCCTCTGAGCGTGAGAACAGAGGCCTGTCTTGCCTTCACCAAGCCCCAATAGCTGGAAGGCTCTTAGGAAACTGTAAGTGGCCCATGGTGAGGACCTGTGAGGCTGCCAGGCGCCCTCTGGCATCTCAGGAGAGGGAAGTAGATCAGCAGCTCAGGATTTGGGGCTGGCTGTTGAGCAATGGTGGGGACCCTAGAAGAGGAGGCTACCTCTTCCCTGAGGCCTTCAGAAGAGACCTTTCCTTGTATGTGGCCTGCTGTGCTTTTTCTCTCTTGGCCTTGGTCAGCCATACACAAATGGGGGCTTTCCGAACAGGCTGAGTTGCTTAGGGACTTGGTGGAGCACTACCATTTGTGGAGGTCACAGAGCAGCCACTTCACTAAGGGATCATGGTGTCATGTGCTCTTTTGTTTATTGTCCCCAAGAACAGGGATAGGAAGTGTGGTCCACTGACTGCAGATTTGCCGATGCCCTGGAAGTCCCAGAAGTCCGACCTAGGCCTGAGCTGAAAGAATGCACAGACCTGAAGAGGCAGATAAGTGGCTCTTGTGCTTCAAGGTTATTAGGAACCTTGATGGAGAAACAACAAACAGTCTAGAGCATGTGGCTCCTCTGGGGAGAAGTCACTGAAGAGTGAGAGGAGAAACCTATTTTCAAAATCTGAGGGAGGTGCGATTGCAGTAAGAACAATGAAAGACTTGCTGAAAGGAAGTTTTAAGAAACCTTTGAATGTCTTAGTTAGAAAAATTAGTAAATAAAATGAAAATGGTAATGATTATTGCTGAGGAAGAAAATTAGTTTTCTGAAAAAAATCCCACCACAGTGACTAAAAATTTAGAGAGATAGAAATCAGAAATTGGTAGACAAGATCTAAGTACAGGTCCCTACCTTACAAATATTAGGTGGGTGGAAGAAGAAGAGAACGAGAATAATTGAACAAATAATAATTAAAGTTTGTCTGAACTGAAAAAAAAAAAAAAAAAAAAAAGTCATGCCTCAAACTTAAAGGGTCTTTGAGTCCCAGGAAAAATTATCAAGACACAAACCTAAACAGACATTTGATTTTCAGGAATTAAGAGACAGTGGTATAGGTTTCCAGACAGGTTACTTCAAAGGAATGAGACTGAGATTAGTGTTGAACATCTAATCAAATCTGCAATCCTGCAATCTCTTTCTCTCTCTCCTTCACACACACACACATCCGCCAACAGGATGTCAGTCAAGATTAAAAGAAAGAATCATACATTAATGGTGTTGGAATAATTGGCTAGTCTCTTACAACATACTGAAGCAAACGACAGATTGATTTAAGGTCTACAATAAAAACAAAATACTGAAGAAATGTAGGCTGGGTGCGGTGGGTCACGCCTGTAATCCCAGCACTTTGGGAAGCCGAGGCCGGCGGATCATGAGGCCAGGAGACTGAGACCATCCTGGCTAAGATAGTGAAACCCTGTCTCTACTAAGACTACAAAAAATTAGCCGGGCGTAGTGGCGGGCGCCTGTAGTCCCAGCTACTCAGGAGGCTGAGGCAGGAGAATGACGTGAACCCAGGAGGTGGAGCTTACAGTGAGCTGAGACTGCGTCACTGCACTCCAGCCTGGGCAACAGAGCGAGACTCCACCTCAAAAAAAAAAAAAAAGAAAAAAGAAAAAAAATGTAAGAGAAGGGAAAATCCAGGAGAGTGTCTAAATTTGGGAAGTGGTAGACTACCTTAGGTAGAAATAAGACCCAGTAGGCTGGGCGCCTGTAATCCCAGCACTTTGGGAGGCCAAGGCAGGCAGATCAGTTGAAGTCAGGAGTCTGAGACCAGCCTGGCCAACATGGTGAAATGCTGTCTCTACAAAAAATACAAAAATTAGCCAGGCATGGTGACAGGCACCTGTAATCCCAGCTACTTGGGAAGCTGAGGCAGGGGAATCGCTTGAACCTGGGAGGTGGAGGTTGCAGTGAGCAGAGATTGTGTTACTGCATTCCAGTCTGGACAACAGAGTGAGACTCCCATTTCAAAAAAGAGGAAAGAAAGAAAGAGAGAGAGAAAGAGAAGGAAGGAGGGAGGGAGGAAGCAAGGACAGAAGGAAAGAGAGAGAAAGAGGAAGGAAAGGAAGGAAACAAAAGGAAAGAAAGAAAAAGAAAGAGAGAGAAAGACCCAGTAGCCATGGAAGAAACGAGGTTTGACTTTATTTTAAAAAAAAAAGTGAAAGATTTTTGTGTCAAAAGACTACATAAGGCCAGATCCAATCAATAGACTATGAAGTAACATCGTGACTGTTAAAAGGGTTAAAGGGTTAAAAGGTACTCTGCTATATAAAGAGTACCCACAAACTGGTAAGAAGACAACCCCACTGAAAAATGGACAAAGGAGATGAGGGTGGCTCATAGAAGGCAGACTACAGGGACCCCTGATTTTATCGGCAGTCAGAGAAATGCAGTTAGTTCTGAACCACGATGAGATACCTTTATTCACTTATCAGGTAGACAAAAATCTGTATGAAATTACGTCTAGAAAACGCAGTCATGCTCTTTGATAAATTTACATCACATCTGAAGCGATTGTCACTCAATTCAAAAAAGTCTTAATTAAGGGGTGTAACCTTTCCTCTCTGGTTTAAAAAGATCAGAAAACCATCACCTGTATTTATTGAAAATAAGTAGCTCATTCTTGAAAAGTACATCTGGATGATGAGAAGTAGAAAGAACAATTTAACCACTGCTTTCAGGTTCTGATTTTTTCTTTTAGTTGACTCTTCACAGTTGTGAGTCATCTACTTTTACTGTCTAGCTTTTTTAACATCTTAAAGGTTGGAACTTCGGAATCAGTTAGGATGGTTCCATCATCCGCATGGAAAAAGGATCACAGCTCAAACTGTCTTAAACATAAAATAAATACTGTAATCTTACTAAAAAGAAGCACATGGTGAGGCTGGCTGAGAATACGGTTCACTCAGGCATTCTCCCAGGGAGAATGTGGTCTTCTCCTCACTGTTCTGCCCTTTCCCTCTGAGAGCTTTGTCTACAGCAGCTTCCCCCTTGATTGTAAGATGGCTACCAACAGCTGGGGCACTGCTTTTCTTGTTCACATTTAGAGGCGATCCAGAAATATAAAGCCCTTTCCTTTTGTCTGAGTGGAACAACTTACGTTACCTGCCTCCCCCGGAACAGTAACAAGAAACTGATTTGCTTAAAGCTGGGTGTGTGAGTGGGCCAGGAGATGTCATGATTGGCCTCCACAAAACAGATTGGTCCCTTAGTACTGTGGATGGGATCAGCTTCCTGCGAGTCAGTTGAGGTGCATAGGAGGAGGCACACAGAGGACTGAGGTTCTGTTAGGGAGGGAGAAAGAGTGCTGGGCTGACAGCCATTTGTACCCTCTGTGCCATCACACCCTGCAGATGACTGTCCCTAGAAATGGCCACTACCATTCTAGAGACTGCCACTATACCTCACAGTAAATTGTTATATTAGTTTCTTACTGCCACTGTTGCAGATTCTCACAAACTTAATGTCTTGAAACAGTACAAATTTATTATCTTACGGTTCTGAAAGTCAGAAATCCAAAATCAAGTTATTGGCAGATATGTGTTCCTTCTCGAGGTTCTAGGGGAGAATCCTGTGTTCTTGCCATGTCCAACTTGTAGAATCCTGTGTTCTTGCCATGTACAGCTTCTGTATTCCTTGGCTGTGGCCCTGCATCACACCACTTTTTCTCCCAGTTTCCATCATCACTTAGCCTTCTTTGTCTGTTATCCTCCTGCCACCCTCTTTTAAGGACCCTTGGATTATATTGGGACCATTTGGATAATCCAAAATAATTTTTCTATCCCAATACCCTTAACTTAATCACATCTGCTGTGTCTCTTTTGCCATGGAAGGTAACACATTCACAGGTTCTGGGGATTAGGACATCCTTGGGGAAGTCATTATTCAGCCCACCAGCGGTGGTTGGTCTGCAAGGTCCAAGATTATTTCATTCACGTGCCTGCTACTTGATGAGGGCAGTTGGAAAGGAAAGCTGGGTTCATCTGGGACTTCTTGTTCTATTTTCTGGTTAGCAAGGTAGTTGGACTTCTTATATGCCTGCACAGGGTTCCAAGAGTGAAATGTTTCAAGAGATGGGAATTGTTAACCAACAGCCTCTTGGGCCTGAGTCTGATGCTGGCACAGGTCTCTTCCATTCTATTCTACTGGCTAAAGCAGTCATACAGTCCATGTAGATGAAAGGGAGGGGACATGGGCCCCATGTCTCTGTGGAAGGAGTGTTAAAGAATTTGTAGTCATCTTTAATTTGCCATATATGTGCATATTGTTTTTTTTCTTTTTTAGTTTGTGGGGAAAATGGGAGTTATAGGTCAAAAAGTCACAGGTTATTGAGCCATAAGAGACTTTAGACCTAATCTAGCCTCTGTGTCCCACAAATTAACATATATCTGTGTGTATATGTGAAATCCAAGTGAGTTGCGTGACTCGTGTTACAGTTAGGAATGTGGAGAAGCAAGTCTTTTGATTCTTAGTTTGGGCCTCTTTTTTCTGTGCTATACTCATCCTTGGGCCATTCCTACTGAAACTTCAGATAAAAAAAGAATAAAATGAATAAAGTGTTATTTTCGTGTGGAAGATAGTGGATCCGTCAAAAAGATAAAATAATTTCCATAGGTGAGCACATCTCACAGTGTGATAGTGCCTTTGATAAGCCACACAGGCTTAGTAACTAAGGCATGAAGAGAAAAATTATTACAAGTATAATATTCCTTTAATTTTCTCTAGAGATTATTATTGGATATCTGTTTTGTTTTCAAACTGTCCTTGGTAGTTACTGAAATTAGTTTTGCACTATTCATATCTTATCTCTTCTTGTAAAAAATATTCACAGTAGGTAAATTTTAATTGTATTTGGGCTATGTATTTTTGACACTTAAAAGTAATAATAGAGTTTGCAAAGATGAAGCAAAATTATACGTATATTTTGTTTGGAGGAAACCTTTAATTCTATGTGGATATGAGAGCAGAAATCAGTGTTAAGCTTTGTGAGTGATTGCATGAATTACTTCATTTCTTTGCATGCCTAAAGTCTTTTAAATGTTTAAAATTTTGTGAATATCTCTTTACGTTAGACCTAAAATTCTGAGGATAAAGCTCAGATCAGCATTCTTCTGATAAAATACCCTTTGAAGATCTTCACACTCCACTGTCAAGCTGCCACTTAGTCACATAAATCAAATGATGCATCCTATCATCATTGTACAAGAAGTCCCCTGAATTTTCCTATCTCTGTGACCATAGGAGCAAATGCTAAGGTGTAGAGACCTGATGTGATGATAATACAAATGTGTTTACACATTAATTTATTCTGTGGTTTTACAATGCAAATTAAACCTTTTAGATTGGGAAAATTTCCCAGCCCTCCTTTCTGAAACAGCTTAGTAGTTTTCCTTTTAAAATAGCTGAGTTGGGAGGGATTTGTTGGTTAGTTAGAAAATTGGTAAGTACAGGCTCTGGAGCCTGTCGTGCTTCAAGCAGTTGCTGGTTTTGGTTTGCTGTACCCTGTGCACGTTGATGGTAACTAGAGTTACTTAAAACAAGGCAAGACTGAAGTTTGGCCAGGTGTTCTTGAGTTGGGGTGAGCATCATTGAGAAGTGTGCTGACTTTCTTCCAGACTGTTGGTGGTGGTGCTGTGCAGGAGAGAGCGCCTGAGCTGGATGGTGGTGGGCCCATGGAGCCAGACAAAAGCCATTCTAACAGCAGCACCCTGTCGGACCGAAGACTCAGTAACTCCAGCCTCTGTAGCATTGAAGAAGAGCACCGAATGGTGTATGAAATGGTACAGCGGATTCTCTTGTCAACACGAGGTTATGTCAACTTCGTGAATGAAGTATTTCACCAGGTTAGAGTGTGTGTGTGTGTGTGTGTGTGTGTGTGTTACAAGTTCTTGAAATGGAAACGATTTTGTTTCATGTTCTTTTACTTGTAACACTCCAACAAATAGAGTTGATGAGTTGGGTTACGTTACAGAACTGAATAATAACGAATGATCCCTCTAATCTTTTAATTTGTGTGGATTGCTGTGATTTTTAAATTTTGTTGTTGAAAAACATTTACACAAGGAGGAAAAATTCTGTATTTGAGCAAAATCATGAGACAGATACTTTCATGTTTTTGTGACAAAGTAAACTCAGAATTAGGTGGGAAGAAAGCCATTCCTGAATACCCAGCAACAAATGAACACAGCAAAGAAGAGTCCAGTCTTATTCCCAGAGCCTTAAGGAGCTCTCTGAGGAGCTGGAGGTTTCTGCAAAAACCTTGCAGAGGCGTGTGGCACTCACAATATGATAGAATTATTTATGGCACAAGAGAAGAAGGTAGGTGGCAAGGGGAATAAAAGGAAAGAAAGGAGCAGAGGCCAAGACGAGAAAAGAGGTGTGAGCAAAGGAAGGAGACAGAAGAGGTCAGAAGCCCAGGCTACAGTTAGTGGCCATGAGTGACATCAGAGGTTTGCAACTGGGGTTGACGCTACTCCCTAGGGGACATTGGCAATGTCTGGAAACAGTTTTGGTCATCACACCTGGGGTGCTACTGGTGTCTTAGCGGGTCACAGCCAGGGATGTTGTTAAATATCTTGCAATGCCCAGAATGGCCCCCACCCCAACCATGACAAAGAACTATCTGGCTCAATGTGTCAGTAGTTCTACTGTGGAGAGACAAGAGACTCAGCACTAGCCTTCAACACAGCAAGCAGAGCTCCCACACAGCAAGCAGAGCTCCCACAGATCTGGAGTGTGACATGTGGCCAGTGCCACTTGACTCTAGGTACTGGTGCTCTTGAACACAGGAATGTGGCCTATTCGTGGGTATGTGTATATGAGGTGGAATAGTTGTTTTATCCATAGACCTGAAAAGTAGGTTAAGCCCTTGAATGGCAGAGTGCAGCTGTAGGTGAGGAGGAGAGGAAGAGTCTTGTACATATGAATGACGGGAATGCACCACAGAGAACTTCTTTTGGCGAGGCAAGTTTTTGAGATAGTGAATGATTGGCCCTATCACTTCTGGGACTTTAATTACAAAAAATCAACCAAAAATGAAAGTCTCAACCTAATCCATAGCAGTATAGAGATTTTACCATATTTTCATTTTAATGAAGAACAAATTTTACTTAAGAAAATGTTTGTTTAGTCTGCAATTAACATTCCGCTTATAAAATTTTTTTTTCTGGTTCTGTGGCCCAGCACTGCCTTGATTCTTCTCACTCTCCATGTCTTCTCTGTTTCATGTCTTGGCCACTCTTCTTGTTTTATCCCAAATTACAGGTGTTAACCAAGATTCAGGGCTCAAGTCTTTGCTGTAATTCTACACTTGGCCTCCTTGGGGCCTTTACTGCTGGTCCAGTGCCAGCAACCACTGTGGTATATGTCTCCCAGTCAAGCCTTTTGTCTGAACCTCACTTGTAAATAAAAATATTAATTTCATTAAACAGATTTTTTATACTCATGAAAGATTTGTTACTGGCAGAGGATATACCACACCAGGAGCCGGAAAGCGTAACGCAATGCTGCAGAGACCAGGTACACCTGAGCACAGCTTCAAGGGCCCTCGCTCTGCTGCACAGAAAATGTGCCCTCTCGGGATCATGATTCACCGTCATGAGAGTGAGTTATCTGTCTCAGGGAAGACAGGGCGCAAGTTTACTGAGAGGTCCTTCAGACCTAACTAATCACACGGCTAAAATCAGGCAGAATGACTGAGTAAGCCAGCTGTAGACTCTCAGTGTCTACATTGTCACTGAACAATGTAGACAAGGTGGCCCTGGGTGCCTCCTACACTTGCCTTTTAAAATGGCCATGTGCCATTGCATGTGATGTTCCTGTAGTATCTTAATGATAACAAGACCAAAGCCTGACTCATTTTTTCCCCCTAATATCAGCTTATCCTCTTGACTTGACTGCTTCTTCAAAGGGACCTGTATTCATGTTTGCATCTTAATTTTAATGCTCCTAGGTTCCCCATCTCCCTCTCCTCCTATGACAGTCACTGGATAAGTCACACAGGAGTTTTGCTTGCTCCTTTGCTCTCCATTTTCTTTGACTGTGGTTAGCAGCCCTCTCCTTGGAACTCCCCTCTTTCTGTGTCATCCCTTTCTAGGTAGTACTGCACACATCATACTGCCAAAACAGTTTTTTTTTTAATAATAGTCCATGATTTGAAAACCTAGCCCATTCCCTACATTAATGTTGTCATATTCATGCTGCTGTTGTACATGTGAAAGGTCCATGACAACTATTTGAGTTGAAATAGTCAGGGTCCTGGAGTGTATGATCTATAGCAGGGGTCAGCACACTTTTTAAAGCAAAAGGCCAAATAGTAAGTATTTTAGGCCTCATGGATTATCCTGAATGCACCTCAGAGAGACAGAGAGGTGAGAGCTGTGAGAGATTGAGACCTGGAGGATCTGGTGAGAAGGTCCAATAGGTGTTCACCTCTCCTCTGGCTGCATTATTATTTGCTTACTGTTCTGCCACTTTTGGAAGAGTATCCTACTCTGATTGTGGATTTTTTTTTTGAAAGCCTATCAGTTTTTGATATATTTTTGGCAAAATTATTAGTTGCAATACAAATTTAGAATTAGTTTATATTCCTTTGAATTGAACGTTGTCATTAAGAAGTTTCTGTCTTCATCTCTAGTAATGGTTTTCTGGAGGAGGGGCACAAAGTCTTATCTTGTCTATTTTTAATACAGCTCTACCAGTTTTCTTTTGGCTAGTGTTTGTGTGGTATATCTTTTGCTAACTGTTTACTCTCAGCCTCCTCTGTTCATAAGTTTTGGATGTCTTCTTATAAATTACAGCTAAGTCTTTTAAATAGATTTTTAAATTAAATCTTACAATCTTTGTCTTTTGATTGGATCATTATTCATTACATTTAACATAGCAACTGCTATTAGATTTTAGTCGGCTGTCTTCTTACTTTCTAGTTGTATTGGACCTTCCAGCTCATTGTTTTTAATATCCTATTTTTCTTCTCAAATTAAATGAGTTTTACAGTCATTTGTACTTACTTTAATAGTTAACACATGCATTCCTAACATGAATGCTAGCATTAATTCCAACTTTTACCCTCAGTACACCTTAGCTCTATTTACTCCTCAGTTTATATGCCATTGTTATTATTATGAGTATATAATATGTAGATGTTATCCCTTTCAGAACCACTGTAAAGTTTGTTTCATCCAGTTTTATTCTTTTTATTCATAAATATTTTCATAAATATGTTTTATTCATTTAAATTTATCCACACTCTCTTTTTATTGCTTTTTATTGCTTCCCAAATCTCTGACCAGGGAAAATTTCCCTTCTATCTAAAGAATAAGTTTTAATATTTCTCTTAGCTCAGGTCTCCTGGTAACAAATTTTCTCATCTGAAGATGTCTGTATTTTGCTTTCGTTTTAGAAGTATTTTATTTCTGGGTGTCAAATTCTACACTGGCAGCCCTCTGCACATGAATCTTTTGTTCCATTGTTTCTTGGCTTCCATTATTTCTTTGAGAAGTCATAGAAAGTCATGTGGCTGCTCCTTTGGAGGAAATATGTCTTTTTTCTTCTGGCTGCTTTTAAGATTTTTCTGATTATCTTTGGTTTTCAGCAGTTTTACCTGTAATATACTTCATATTTATCCTTGTTTTTCTTTGTGCTTCTTAAATCTAGGGATTGATATATTTAACCCATTTTGGCTAAATTCTCAGCCACTCTTTCCTCAAACATTGTTTCTTCCTGCCATCTTTTTTTTTCCTCTTTTTTTTCCTGCATCTCCAGTCATTCATTGGATAACCTATTCATTGTATTTTCTCTTTCTTATCTGTCTTCTGATTTATCCATTCTTTTATGTCTTCATAGTTTGTTCTAGATATTTTCTTCTGATTTTTCTTCCAGTTTTCTCTTTAGCTGTGTCCATTCTGTCTAACCCATATACTCTGAGTTTTTAATTTGAGTTATTTTATTTTTAAATCCCATTACTTTGGCTTTTGATACCATGATTATCTCGATATTGATATATTACATGAACCTTTGTTAAAGTGAGTTCTGCCTGTAACTGGATCCTGTGGCTTGAACCTTAAGGGCAGTATTAAAACAATCCCAGCAACTTGAGACCAAGACCTGGATTTGTGGCTAACTTTGTAACCCTGGAAGAATATCTCTGGTGCTGTAAGCCTCAGTATCCTCATCTGTGACATGAAAGCATCTGAGTATGGGGTACCTCTCCCTCTTGTTCCCCTCAAATATGGAAAGAGTTCTTAAAACTGATAAGCAAAAAGCAAATGCATTTCTCCTTTAAATTCTTTAACATTATTGGAATCTTCTCACATTAAATCAAAATTGCTGTATGGAGATGTGTGAGGGAATTCCTTAATGTTAAAAAGTTCTTATAAATATGCACAATGCTACAACTTTGCCATAGGCTCTTGTTAACATTGATAGCTGAACTCCTTAGTAACCTGATAAATGTGAAACAGTTGTTTCTCAAAAAAATAATAATAACAAAAAAGGAAGGAAGGAAGGGAAAGGAAGAAGGACAAAAGCAAAGAAAAGGAGAAAAAAAAAAGAAACAGAAGTCCTGATTTGTAACAGATGCTGACTTCTGTGGTAGAACCACTCCCACTGTGGCTGATTCAGGCCAACACCATGACATCAGTGAACATGGAGATGAGAAGAGGTGGGCACAACTGGTTGCCACTGGCTGTACTAGTATGTCACTTCTAACCTATTTCTGATTTGTTGGGAAAAGGTCCAGGTTGTGCATTATAATTATGTTTTGTAGCCAATTGAAAGATTTCTGTAGGTATGATTTGGTGATTTGGTTATTTTTGTAGACAAATTATTCAGAATATAAAAGTTATTTTTTTCTTTTTTCTTTTCTTTTTTTTTTTTTTTTTTTATTGAGACTGAGTCTCACTCTGTTGCCCACGCTGGAGTGCAGTGGTACAACCTCGACTCACTGCAACCTCCACCTCCTGGTTTCAAGTGATTCTCTTGCCTCAGCCTCCTGAGTAGCTGGGATTACAGGTGCATGCCACCACCCCCAGCTACTTTTTGTATTTTTAGTAGAGATGGGGTTTTGCCATGTTGGCCAGGTTGGTCTCGAACTCCTGACCTCATGATCCACCTGCCTTGGCCTCCCAAAGTGTTAGGATTACAGGTGTGAGCTACCACGCCCAGCCTATAAAAGTTATTTTTAACTGCCACTTTTTAGGGCTCTCTTACGAGAATGTCTTTGTTTCTGCTGGTAAGTTTGGTGTGCACAAAGATTTGTGGCCCTTTGTAGTATATTTATAAGCTATGTGTTCCAAAGGAAAGTGAAATAAGTGATGGTCATTGGAAATGTCCGTGATGCTGCCCTATACTGATCTGAGTTTGTTTGTAGTTAAAGGGAGTTTTCTCTTTTCCTTTCAGGCATTTTTGTTGCCTTCCTGTGAGATAGCTGTAACAAGAAAAGTAGTTCAAGTGTACAGAAAGTGGATTCTCCAGGACAAACCTGTGTTCATGGAGGAGCCAGATAGAAAAGATGTTGCCCAAGAAGATGCTGAAAAATTAGGATTTTCTGAGACTGATAGCAAGGAGGTAATTTTTTTCACTTGTCTTTTGAGTTGAGGGTAAATATATTTCAGTAAAGTATACTTGCTCAGTCAAGAGTCTTGTCAGTGGGACAAAGGCTTCCTTTTATCCCATCTGATACTTCTGAGTTGCCAGGTTCTGTGAGGGTCTGCCTTAGAGAGTAGCTTCTGTACTCCCATTCTAGATTGGCAGTCATCTCCTACAACTCTAGCCAGGGCCATCTGCGTGTTGCATCTTTGTTAGTCTCTATCGCAGGAGAGTTGTTTAATAAACCATCATATTTTACATGTCTCTTTGTGAGACTAAAAAAATCACTGCCTTCTCCTTGACTTGTTTAAATAAATATCATTTGGAGAAACTAAATTGAGAATGTTTGGGCAGACTTTTCTTGTGCAGTGGACTGTACCAGGAGCAGCTGGGTGTTACCCCTGTGAAAGGAGTAACCAAACAGCAACGTCCCTCTGCTTTAAGCCTCGCTGAGTGCTGGCCTCCTGGAGGGACCGCTGCCCATGTTAGATAAAGCTATAGGTTGGATAAATCCAAAATGACAGAGTGGAATATCTTCCTGAAACGAAAGAAACTTAAGTGATACTTATATTTCTGGCATACTATTATGAAATTAATTTAAAATGTTTAAAGTTTCTCACTAGAGGCATATCACTTTAAAATATCTGTGTTAATTCCATAATTTTAATTTTTCAATATTGGTGAAATCATTTTAATAACTACCATGAGATCTAAATGAATATGCTACATATCATTTATCACTTATTTTAAAGCAAATTATCACTCATTTTAAAGGTCTATATTCCATGCTCACTCAGTCATTGGACAAACAGAACTCATTCTTTCAGCACATACTAAGTGCTGAGCACTATTTTAGGTGTTGACCATTGAGTGGGGAGCACTCTACCTCCTAGAACCTATTTTCATGTGAATCCTGGTGAGTTTAAGGAATTAATTATGCCAACTAAATATAACTTAGTTTATATAATATAATTATATTTATAGTTAAATGTAAGTTAAACATGTGCATCTTCTACTCTGTTAATGGATCATTATCTTCTGAAGGCCTCGTCTGAAAGTTCTGGTCATAAACGATCTTCCAGTTGGGGACGCACGTACTCCTTCACAAGTGCAATGAGCAGAGGGTGTGTGACAGAGGAGGAAAATACAAATGTGAAAGCTGGCGTCCAGGCTTTGTTGCAGGTATGTGGCTGGCCAGAACATGAAGACCCTTCCACCGCCTACAGCTGGAGCCATTTTGTCTTTTTATTTATTGGGGATAATGTCATATAAATATGGTGGTATTTGTAGCCATCTGTTAGTAAACAATAAACAGCAGTTTAATTAGTTATTAAATTCTTATTCTGAGTTCTCTTTCTAATTCCTACCCACAATTTACAAAAATTTTTTTCTAGTCAAAGAAGACATAAGAACTGATTGCAGTCTTTTTGAGATTATTATATAGTGAATGTGAAATGACTGAGATTTAAATCTTTAAATTATCTTCCAAACACACATGAATAGTTATCTGGGCTCTTAATTTGCAAGACAAGCTTGGTGATTATAAAATCTTATAAGTAATATTCCTCTTAAAATTGGCTGTGTTTACAAAGAAAAATGACTGATGTAGTTTTTAGATTTTTTTTTTTATTATACTTTATGTTCTAGGGTACATGTGCACAACGTGCAGGTTTGTTACATATGTATACATGTGCCATGTTGGTGTGCTGCACCCATTAACTCGTCATTTACATTAGGTATATCTCCTAATGCTATCCCTCCCCTCTCTTCCCACCCCACAATAGGCCCCAGTGTGTGATGTTCCCCTTCCTGTGTCCAAGTGTTCTCACTGTTCAGTTCCCACCTATGAGTGAGAACATGCAGTGTTTGGTTTTCTGTTCTTGCGGTAGTTTGCTGAGAATGATGGTTTCCAGCTGCATCCATGTGCCTACAAAGGACATGAACTCATCCTTTTTTATGGCTGCATAGTATTCCATGGTGTATATGTGTCACATTTTCTTAATCCAGTCTATCATTGATGGACATTTGGGTTGGTTCCAAGTCTTTGCTGTTGGAATAGTGCCGCAATAAACATACGTGTGCATGTGTCTTTAAGGCAGCATGATTTATAATCCTTTGGGTATATACCGAGTAATGGGATGGCTAGGTCAAATGGTATTTCTAGTTCTAGATCCTTGAGGAATTGCCACACTGTTTTGAATGAATATATGAAGTAGAACTGACACCATTTGAGAACATTTGAAAGAGCAACTTTGGATCATTACTTAACCTCCCTAGAGCTCAGGATTTTACCTCAAAAGTGGGAATTGGGAGATTTCCTCTCAGGTCTCATGTAGCTTGAAGAGTAAGTGAAAATACAGGGTGCCTCTCATTCCCCGCTCACTGCGCCCTCACCCACCACCCTTCACTTCATCCACGTTTGGAGATGTATCACTTAGGCCTCCCATGTAGAGGCCAGGTGTGGAGTCTGGGGAAAGTCTGGGAATGACATGCATGTTTCTAGTTTTCTGTCATCTGTTTCTTGATAGGATTCGTTTTCGTGGTATCCTTTTTGTTTTCAAGTGAATTAGCAGTTTAATGTACCATACTGATGAATTTTCTCACTTTGCATTGAAAACCCACACATAATTTTGAAGTTAACTTAAAAAAGTTGAGATAATTTCACTTGTGCATCTTTTGGTGTAGCTCAGAAATATGACCTGCATCCCCATCAGAGAAACACTTGCAGGAGTCCTTGCCCTTTGTCCCTCAGTAGCTCCGTCTTTTAGCTAAGGGGATCTCCAGCAACAGTTTGTGGTGGTTGCAGGTGCCAGTGATCTTCTGGGTTCAAAAGAGTGTTTTTTATTTTCTGAAAGGATGAGTTACATCTACAGTAAGTCCTCACTAATGTCATCAATGGGTTCTCGGAAATGGTGACTTTAAACGAAGTGAGTACAGCAGGTCTTTGAGTAACATGGTTTGATTCAACATCATTTCATCATAATGCATCATTTCATCATAATGTTCGTGAGAAAATAATTTTCTTTTATATTTTGCTTAAAGTCATCATTTCCAACAACCTATCAATGACGTTAAATGAGGACTTACTGTCCTTGCCTGAACTGAGAAAAAACAATTTCTATTTTATTATATATAGTGCTACAGTTAAAAAAAGTATTTACTTTGGATTTAAATAGTTAGTTTTGTTCTTGTATCTAATACCTTGGTCCTTTACTTTGTTTATTAAGAAAAAGGGCCAAATGGAGGTTTGATAAGATAGTTATTTTCTTTTTTTTCTCCAACTGTGTCTCAGATGTTCAAGAGATAGTAGTTTTCTATAGTTGCTTTTGACAAGTGCACTCTGGACATACTAATTTAGTTTATTTTTACCTTAACTGATGCCAGCACATTAATAAGAAATACTCATGCAGTACCTTTGATGTTTTGTAAAAAGTAAAAGTATATAAAGACTCCTTACATGGGAATGTGCAAAAAGTTTTTAATTCGCATTCAAGAAGCCAAATATATTGAATTAAAAGGATCTGTGTTGCAGTATATCATCTGTGGCATACTTCTTTCAAAAACAGAACCACTAAAACTGCTGTAATCAAAAAGCTCTTTGTTTTTGTTTTTCTTACTCAAAGACTAGTAAATTCTTCATGACTGAAGTTATCATCATCAACTATATTATAGTGCTTATTTAGTGATTTTTCTTAGAAAATTGGGACATAATACCTTTTAATCTTACTAAGATAACTTTAAAGGCTGTGAATATTTTAGTTCACCCACTTGACTTTTGATGTGAATTTTAATTTGGTCAGATTGTACATTTATTTTGATACAACACTTTAAAGAATTTTATTTATAAATGAGCTAGAGAAGCTCCTTCATCCTTTGAGTTTGTGTTGTTGAACACAAAGGAGATGTAAGAGGGAATGTACTAAGTATATGGAGCAGGTCCGTCCTCATACCAGATTGACAACTTAGAATATCTGCAGATGATGGGACACTGGTGTCAACTGTATAAATGGAAACGCACCATTATTTTGCTGTAGTGACTCAAAGCAGTAATAGTATGTGATATCCTGGATCAGCGCTTCTCACATTTTTCTGCTGAGATACCCCAGATGGTAGAGAACAGTGAACTTGTATGCTAAAGGTCTGAGGCAGAGGGTAAAGTAGTTGGCTGATTTTCTGAATTGTTTTTGAAATGTCAGCTTTTAACCTTAAGAATTCACTTAGATTTTGTATGCTACTGCATAATATATCTTTCATATTTAAAAAAATAGGCTCCTGGAAGACGTGTGATGTCAATGGCTTCGTCTGTTTCTGGGCACATCACAGCTGCTTGAGGTTCTTATGCCTGTTGAGTGGTGCTCTCCATTGCTCCTGTCAGCAAGGAGTTCATGCTCTGGGAGACTCAATAAGAATCACATAGTTCTGTCTGACCACTGTCTGGCCATCTGTCCTCTTCTCCTCCCATTTCCCCACTAAAGTTTCTCATTCGTATGCAACAATCTTACTTTTTCCCCTTGTTTTCCTTTTTTTGTTGAGGGGTTGTCGAAAAGAAGTCTTCAAAAGCTTTTCTGACTCATAAAATTTCTGTAGTTGCAATATTAATATGTAATAGTGATTTTTTTATTTTCCCCTAGGGAAAGGCTTTTCAGGTGTCTCAGTATTTAAGTGATTCTAAAGGGTGAACTAAAAAAAATTTTGCATATGTGTTGGTACCACTTGCCTTAATGAATTTTTGCCTTATTGTGAATTTATATGTTGGTACCACTTGCGTTATTGAAATAGAATCTTTTGGAAATAACTGAAAAGTGATTTCATTGGTAGAGTGAAATTAATATCATCTTTAAGCAAAATTTATTCAAATGTTTATGTTCAGTTATATTTTCTAATGTAAAATTGTTGATTTTAAGGTATTTTTGACGAACTCTGCAAACGTCTTTTTGTTGGAACCATGTGCTGAAGTTCCTGTGCTCTTGAAAGAACAAGTTGATGCTTGTAAAGCTGTTTTGATTATTTTTAGGCGCATGATAATGGAGCTTACAATGAATAAAAAGACATGGTGAGTTTCTGTCAAATTAATTAGTATTGTAAAACAGATGTTTCTGTTTTTCAACATCATTACAATGTTAAGGCTTGCATTTGTTTAATGTTTTTACAAAGTTAACGACAAAATGTCTTTTGTAACAGTTTCTGTGAATTATGAAGAAGGTAGTTATCCAGTACTTTGATAGATCAATTATTTTCATTATATTTTTTAAAAATGTCCTTGAACAATAAGTATTTTACTTAATAGTGGATTTTTCCTTTTAAACTTTCATCAAACGTAGTTTTGTGGAAAAGCAGCAACTGGTGTCTTATAATATTCATCATAAGCTCAGGAGAGTTTGTTAATTGCCCTGAAATGCTGTCAGCTGATTTTTATTGCTTCTAACTTGATGTTTTAAATTCATTTTGGAAAAACAATTATTTTAAATGATAAATTATCAGAGACTAAATACATAATGCAGTCAAAAATCTGATCCTGTTATTAAAACTACAACAACGTTTTTTTCCTTTTCATCATTGTTTTTGTTTGATGTTTTTATTTATAATGTCCCTATAGGTAAACAATGCATTAGATTTTTTTTTCCTGCTCTTCTCTTTTTTTCCTGCTTTTCTCTTATTTGAAAGTCATCAGCCGGGTGCGGTAGCTCACGCCTGTAATCCCAGCACTTTGGGAGGCTGAGGTGGGTGGATCACCTGAGGTCAGGAGTTCGAGACCAGCCTGCCTAACATGGCGAAACCCCATCTCTCCTAAAAATACAAAAAATTAGCCAGGTGTGGTGGCAGGTGCCTGTGATCCTAGCTACTCGAGAGGCTGAGACAGGAGAATCACTTGAACCCGGAAGGCGGAGGTTGCAGTGAGATTGCGCCATTGCTCTCCAGCCTAGGTGACAGAGTGAGACTTTGTCTCAAAAAAAAAAAAAAAGTCCTCACTTTACTCCATCTGATGAGGTATTTTCAGTGATGCTCAGAAACAGACCAGAAAGCCTCAGAGTCACTTTCCATTTCTTCCTCTTCTCCTCGTGTCATCAGCCTCTCACTTCTGCCTTTAAAATGCTCCTCAAGCCTGTCCTTTGCATGTTCCCTCTCATTCCACTGCCGCCCTTGTGCAATCAAGCTGCCCACCCCAGCATCTCCCTAGGTGATCTTCTGCCTTGGTTCTCAGTCCTTGGAGGCCCTGCAGACCAGTGGCACCTTTCCTACCTGAAACCAGAGGGGTCCTCTGCCCATGTCTGCGTTCTGGAGGCCCTTGAGTCAGCAGGAAAGGGGCTTTGGAAAGTGTCTGCAGTTGGTAGGAAAGCGTGGACACGAGGTCTGATCGGAAAGGAACTGCAGGCCACCAAGTCCAATTCTTTTGCTTCAAAGATGAGGGAAGGGTGGACTCAAGAATCCTGGTGTGCAGAAAGTTCACAAGTACAGAAACCACAGGCATCAAAATGATATTATGATGTAGATTCCAACGTCATCTTTCCCAGACTTCTAAACTTAGCACTATTTGCCAAGTTAAGAAATTGTTAAAACTGGAAATATTACAGTGATGCACAATATGATGTAAACAAAGTTAAATTTCACGTCAGTAATATTGACAATAATGAGAAATGCTGGTATATGCTTTCAACTGAAATATCTGTTCCTGAATACCATAGTTTTATCAACATCATTTAAAATGTTTTTCTCCTTTGAAAACTTCCTGAGTTTTGTATACTACTGTATCAGCAGTTTTTGGATCTTTTTTGATAATATTTTTATTTTGATGAAAATTCTAGGAAATAAAATTAAGCAATTCTGTTCTGACTTTTACTAATTCATAGATTCCTAGGTGAAAGTATAGAAAAGAAAAATTGTAGAAATCGATGAAAATAGTTAACGGGAAAATGGTCAATAGAGCATAGAAAGGAATGTGAGCAGTTTCTCTAACAGATTTTCTTGTGTATTTAAGTACCAGATAATCCCTTGCCTCCCATCCCTCCTTTCCTTCCTCACTCCTTCTTCTCCCCTCTCTCCTTACCTCCTTTTCTTCCATCTAATAAATAACTATCGAGCATCTACTGTGAGAATATAGTGGTGAACTATGTAGACAAGGTCCCTGCCCTCATGAGGTTACATCCTCGTAGGACCGAGAGACATTAAAAACCTAGAAGCAATTTCAGAGAGTCTGAAGTACTGAGAAGAACAGTGAAGGTT
Organism: Macaca fascicularis; assembly: GCF_037993035.2. Taxonomy (NCBI): domain Eukaryota; kingdom Metazoa; phylum Chordata; class Mammalia; order Primates; family Cercopithecidae; genus Macaca; species Macaca fascicularis. The sequence continues at coordinate 66,707,463 of NC_088384.1, forward strand.
GGAAAGGGAAAAGAGTCCTGAATTGGGTGTGTGTTGCTTGGCATGGATAGAGGGAGAGTTATTTCCGTCAGCTGTCAGAGAAGGCCTTCCTGAGCAGAGCCCTGAGTGAAGGGAAGGAGGAGCCTTGGGGAGGTCTAAGGGAAGGGCATTCCTGGTAGAAAGAGCAGCAGATGCAAAAGCCCTGATGGGAGAAAAGGCAAAAAAAAAAAAAAAAAGTGACTTGTTTAAGGAAGGACAAGATGATGGCCAGTGTGGTGGAGTGGATGGAGTGAGAGGGGAGGAGGCAGGGGGCAGGCCAGGGCCAGGTTTCTTGGGGCCCTGCAGACCAAAGGAAGGACACCAGCTACCTCCCTGTGTGTCTGCAAGATTGTGACATAATACAATTTATGCTTCTGAAAGGCCCCTGTGGCTGCTGGAGAACATGCAGTACAGTGCCATAGATGATGGTGGCTGAGACCGGGGCTGTAGCCAGGGAACTGTAAGAAGTGGTCCTGAAATAGGGAATAACTGGTATGTAAATGAGTTGAAATGTCACCTGTATGAGGAGATGGAGATCAGGTAAATAATGAAGAATGTAGGAAAACCCTCACTCCTGTGTTGGACCCAAGGATGACACACATGCCTGATTCCATGTACTCCAACAGAAGTTTATTACACTCTTTGAGCAGTTCTCCTTGGAGAAGTCAGTGCTTCACAAAATAGAAAGGAACAAGCAGTTGTCAAAACTGGCAGCTTTGGCAGGTCGTGCATCTTTCTACTGTTAGGAAAGATTTTTCCAAACCATAGTTTTTCCACCCTTGCTTTCTTCTAGAAGACTCTGCATGCCTTTCCAAGCTTTCATAGGTTCAGCAATCAAATTGACTGTGTTTTTGTCAGTCATTGCTTTGATCACATTTGTAGCTTTTGATAGCAGTTGCCATGATCAAGGCTTTACTTGAAACTTATGATGTCTGTTGTTCTCATCACATTCTCATGATGGGTCTGTAACTAGTTGTGTGCAAGGGATTGTTTTTCATTGTCTTATGCATCATGTAACATGAATGGGCAGTGGTGATACTAGGTGCTGCCCTTCTCTTCCCTGGCGACAGGGACCTGGGTAGCCTGAATGTGGTGAGCGACAAGCTGTCCCCCAGCGCTGTGCCATTTCTTCTCCCAGTTCTCTTCAAAGTCACCGTTGTACTTCATGCGTGTGTGCCCAGAAGATAGTCCTTCCTCTTCTGTGCTTCCAGAATCCATAGGCAGAGAATAGGAATACATGGGCAAGTAGCATGGAGTGCAGTGAGAATGTATACCAACAGATGACTCTGGGGACCAAAATCAAATGGGGCCAGCTACAAAGGGGGCAGGAAATCCCCACAGGTGATTTTACTGTGAGGAATTTTATGAGGTTCAGCATATTGTTAGAAGAAAATGCTATTCTGATATGCAGAGATATGAGAAAAGTATACAGGAACTATGATTTAGAGATCTCATCTGATTACTTTGTCCTACTCTCAGTTTTATTACTAAAGAGCAGTAAAGCCAAGGAGAAGGTATTAAAGATTAGATGAATGGTTAGCATGTGAAACCTGAAAGGAACCAGTGATTTCCCTCGAGGAACACATGCACCTCTGTTACATAATGTGTTCTGTGTTCCCATGGAATCTAGGGGAAGAAAAAGTGAGCAGATACTCTGATATGAGCAATATAACTTAGGTGTAAGGAAGAAAAATGTCTTTTGGCTGTTCTGAATAACTTATTATTGTAATTAGCAGTGTTAGGCTGTCTCTATGCTGTTTTATAGTCTTCAAAGTCCTTTTACGTAAAACCTTCTGTGAGAGACTATAACAAATGCTGGCACATTGGAACTGAGCTGCAGTGATGGCATTTGTCTCAGTTGTGCCCTGTAGCGCAGAGTCAGGATCTTCCAGGCATGAGCACTGTGCCTGTAAGTGTCCTGTAATGCAAACCCCTCCTGCCTGTGAGAGTACTGTGGCATTCCACCATACCAAGATACTGACTGTGTGTGTCCCCAAAATAAAGGGCAGAAAGTCAACTTAACTTCCTGTTGCAAAGATAGGGAGACCTTACAGGTCGAGTAAAACAGCGGATAGCAAAATTAAAGAGTGCTGCATACGTTCCAGTAGGTTTTCACTGAGTGCCTTTAAGGTGTTGGCACAGTTGGAGAAGACAGTCTTGCCTCCCTTTTTGCAAGGGGAGAAAATCAGGCTGGAATGTTATGTTTTATCCTGCCTGTTTGTGTGGACATGGGAGGCATATTTTTAAAACCATTGTAACATAAGGGAGCTTATTTTGGTAAAATGTGATATTCGTTATGTAATTGGCATCTGGACTTTAATAGTTTCGAGTAATACGTAATTATCAATGTTGCTGAATTCTTAAGAGAATTTCTGGTACCTATAAGTTAAAGTACTTTGGAGACATGATTATTAATATGAGCTTTTATTTTGGGTGGCCCAGGGAACAGATGTTGCAAATACTACTCAGGATAACAGAAGCTGTCATGCAGAAGCCAAAGGATAAACAAATAAAGGACTTGTTTGCCCAGAGCTTGGCAGGGTTACTATTTAGGGTAAGTCTTTTTTATTAAAACACTGCAAATGCAAGAAGTCAATCAGATTTTATAGCAAACTAGTTTTAATCATTGAGAATTTTAACAATAATGTTAAATTTAAATTTCTAGAAATTTTTCTTCTTAGCTTTGTCCTGAAGGTTATGATCTATTCTTTACAATTAGTGCTGGGCTTTTAGGCTTTTCTCCCTTTCTGCCACCTCCTTCCTCTTTTGATTTGCTCAAGGGTGGTAGGAATTAGGAAGCTCTGATTGGCTTGGTGGAAGGCTAGGTAGATTTGGAGAGGTAAAGAATGAACGGAAGCATGGGAATGGGATAAAAATTTGAGAGCCATCAGTGTGTTGGGAAATTGTATTTAAAACCACAGAATGGGCTTACCTAGAGAGGACAGTGTCCACAGGTGATGGAAGAGATGCTGAGAAAGGGTGACCAGTGAGCGAGGAGGAAAACCAGAGGAGTGTGTGTCCTGGGTGCCTGGGGATGAGTAATTGGGTAGGAGGAGAGCAGCCAGTTGACCATGGGCTTTGACAGATGTAGTTGGTTGAGAATGTTCTATGGGATGAGGCCCACCTGGAGTAGATGGAGGAGAAGATGAGAGCTGGGCAGTGGAGGTTGCAAGCGTAGTTAAGGCTTTGCAGAGTTTGATGTGGAAAGGAAGAGGAAAAGGGGAGCTAGCTGAAGTCGGTGGCATACATGGTGGGCGAGGTTTAAGGTGGGTGGTACTAAAGTATGTTTGCTCACCAATGGGATGGTCCAGTGAGGGAGGACAAGATGGTCTTGGGGAGACAAAGGATAACTGTAGAAGTGAAGTCCCGGATATGGTGGGGGGCTGGGCCGGTCTTTGATGCCTGTGCTTCTTGCATCTCATGTGGTGAGCAGGTGAAGACCAAGAGCAGGCTGATACCTGGTGAGCTGCCTGGGGAAGAGGATGTGCCAGAGGGTTCTGAGCATGGCAGCCTACTCTGACATTGCTAATATTTATGAGGACCTTAGAATTTATGAAGCATTACTGAAAGAGAAGAGTGTGAAAGGGCTCTGGAAAAATGCGACATTCTACATAAATAAAGGTATTAGTACAGTGGGTAGACTTGACTTTGGATAATTACATAGGTGATTCTTTTGCATATGTCCAGCTTTGCTCTGCTGATGCCTAGAGGGTGGTACTGACCACTGCTTTGCTGCCTGCCTGGACATATGGACACTGTACACTTTGCCCTCTCAGCGAAGTGTCTCACTGTTGGCACCCTTTCGAGCTCCGTGTCCTGGACCTGGGCTGCCAAGTGGACATGAGCTGAAGCCAGTCTCACGCTGGCAGGTGCTTGGGCCTTATTCTCACCAATTGCCTGGCTCTGCATCTGTTTTGTGTGTTGGAATTAGAGATCTTGTCACAGAATTAAACAAGTATCTATTCTGGGGTTTGGGGTTTTTTTTTTTGTTTGGTTGGTTTTGGTCTTTGGGGGAAAAAAAAACCTCCCCCCATGTAATGGAGAAAACCTTCTCAGATATTACTTCCCTCCTCAGTTGGCCTGACTTCCCCGAAGCTCAGTTGACCTGACTTCCCTGTAGCTTAGTTTTGAGTTCATGACTATTAATGATTTTGATGTTGTTATTATTTTGGCAGTTTTTAGGTAGATCGAGAAGGATGCTTAAGTTAAGAACTAACCATATGGCTGGGCATGGTGTCTTACACCTGTAATCCCAGCACTTTGGGAGGCTGAGGCAGGAGGATTGCTTGAGCCCAAGAATTCAAAACCAGCCTGGACAATAGAGTGAGACCCTGTCTCTACAAAAAATTAAAAAAACATTAGCCGGCCATAGTGGCATGCACCTGAAGTTTCAGTTACTCGTGAGCTGAGGTGGGAAGATTGCTTGAACCTAGGAGGTTGAGGCTATAAGCGAGCTATGATTGCACCCCTGTACTGCAGCCTAGTCAAAAGAGCAAGACCCTGTCTCAAAAAAAAAAAAAAAAAAAAACCTACCATAAAAAATAGTGAAGAGAGGATGAGCTTTTTGGTGTTAGGCAGATTGTGGTTCTGATCTCAGCTCTGCTACTCCCTGGCTATGTGGCCATGAGCACATGACTTTAGCTTTCTGAGTGTCTTCCCTAATCTGTCACAATCAGGAAAGGACTTCTTCCTACCCTGCAGGGTTGTCATGAGAATCAGAGTGGTCCCATTGGGATTTGTGATCTTCTGTTGACCTCCCACATTCTTATGGGAGGTGCAAGAGGCAAGAATAGTAAGGGTCCGGACTTACCAGGCTATCTGGTGTCTGATGTCTATTGGGCATCATCGTGGTCCCATACTGTCATTAAGACGTGCTATCTAATTAGTATTCATTTGATCATGTGGACTGTCTAAAATGGCCAATTGATTTTTTTTGAAAAATTTAGAACAAGGAGACTTAAAAAAGACAGGACATTTTAAAGTTTTTATTACCCTTTTTATCTTTTTCTAGTTCTTCTTCTTGTGTTTGTTTTTTTTATCTGTCAGTAGATAACCTGGGCCACCAAATTTTCTTTAAGTGATGATTGAATTTGACTTAGTTTTAAATATTTACCAAATAATGATGATCACCTTATTGCCCTAAGTGATGTTTTAATTCATTATCAATGCTAAATATGACCTTATGCTTGACGTTCTGATGGTATATCAGGAAACTATGGTCCTGCTCTTTGTAATATGAGCCATTAAAGTTATGCCATCCCCTTTAATGTGCTGATAGAGTGAAGTAGGAAGTGGTTGGTTAGCAAATGTTCATTAAGAAAAGGAGTGATTTATTAGCTAAGGTGTTTTAAAAATACATCGTGTACCAAAATGTATCTGATAAAACATCAAATTTCAGTGCTGAAGGAACCTTGGAGAAGCTCTTATGCAACTCTTATTTTTAATGAGAAATGTGACTACAGAAAGGCCAAGTAACTTTCCTAGGTCACAAACCAGGGTAGTCCAGGCTGTTTGTTTCCATGTTCCTTTTAGAAAATGATAATTGATCAGAAGGACACCCTGCCTTCATGTCCACAGGTGCCACCACTCACCACCCAACTGTATTTTACAAGTTTACCATTTTGCTCTGTGCAAGTGTTGTCAGTTGTGAATTATGATGATAATTCAACAGGTCTGCATACATTTGTAATATTTGCTAAGTTGATTTTATAAACTGCAAGAAGTCATTCTGCACTTGTTTCATAATTAGTTAATAAAGTGAAGCCATTTTAAGATCCCCAGTATAGAGCATCTCATTACACCAAGACATCTGCTGTTATCCATGAAACTGACACTATATCCGAATGTGAGTCTGAGTCCTGATAACATTATCAGTCTCTACTTTCTTACTCGGCTCAGATTATACTTATTGATCTAATATTTAATTTTATTTTATGGCAATGTCCTCAAATTCATCTTGAAAGCAGGGGTATAAAAATTAATAGAAGATGGCATTGTAGTCATAATAAAAATATTTAATAAAGATAATAAAATTATTTTATTTTCTTTCATATTTTTAGTTTTACAAAATTCATACATGTTAGAATCAGATTTTAAATATAAGTGGTTAATATCTTGTTTTTTATATAATTAACTACTTTAGTCCTACTTTAACATTTTTATTTTTTTAAAAAAAGTAGTAGCAGCCGGGCACGGTGGCTCACACCTGTAATCCCAGCACTTTGGGAGACCGAGGCGTGCGGATCATGAGGTCAGGAGATTGAGACCATCCTGGCTAACATGGTGAATCCCCGTCTCTACTAAAAATACAAATAAATAGATAAATAAAATAAAATTAGCCAGGCATTGTGGCGGGCACCTGTAGTCTCAGCTACTTGGGAGGCTGAGGCAGGAGAATGACATGAACCCGGGAGGCGGAGTTTGCAGTGAGCCAAGATCGCGCCACTGCACTCCAGCCTGAGCGACAGAGTGGGACTCCGTCTCCAAAAAAAAAAAAAAAAAAAAAAGTGGTAAACACAAATCGAAACAGAGAACACGTGTGTTACAGAACGACCACTTTAAATAAGATTTTCCAAGTGGTCAGAACAGGCCTGCCTGATTTTACAGACTGATTTCTGTTTATCAAAGTTTTCCTGTGTCTATGTTAAAGAATAAATTCCATTAAAAAATCTATATATAATTTGGGGAAAAAAATTAAGAAGTGAACTCACCTACACAAAGAAGAATTCCTGACAAGAGTGGGAGCCTATTTGCATCTGGGTTGAGCCCATGCAAATACAAGCTGGCATCTTAACAAGTGCATTTATCTTTGACAACTGACTACAGGACTTACACAGACTTTGGGTATAAGGATTCCTTTTCACAAGCTTAGGAAAGCATTTTGTGGCTCATTTGAGATGCACTTGGCTATGTAGAGGCACTTCTTTCAGGGAAGATATATTTGGATTTGAATTTTAAAGGATGGTGAATATTTTGGCAGAGGTAAGGAATGGGGCAATTTTAAGGGAAGGAAATATCCAGGATATAGGCATAATTGTCTCATAGGGCTGTCCATGTGACCAGTTGTAGTGCTGTGGATTGTAAGACTTGGGGCAGACACTGATAAGTGAATAGACTGTGAAGGAAAGGTGTGATAGGTGTATTGATGGAGGGGAAATGCAGGGACCTGGAGGACACTTCCTGCCGACTGGGAGGTGGTGGTGGGGAGATAGTCAAGGATACCTTCTTGGAGGAAGTGATGTACAAATTTTGACCTGAGAAATGATGGGGAGTTATACAGAAACAAAAAGGAGGAAAGAGAGGGAAGGAAGAGTATGTGCAAAGGCCAGTTGCAAGAGCGAGCAGGTAGAGGAACTGGGAGAATGTCAGTGGAAGAAATTGAATACCTTTTACTATTATGCTGTAGGATAGGTGCCTGAGGGTTGTGTAAGTAGCACTGTCTAGTACCTAGGTAGATAGATCAGGAAACCAGTAAAGAGGTCTAAACTGGACATGGAGATTCAGAAGTCAGCAGCACACAGAGGATAACTGGAGCCATGGGAATGGAGCCAAAACCCAGGCAGAAGGTGGAAGTGACCTCAGAAAGGGAAGATCCAGAGCAGTCTGTTGCCTGGGGGATGAGGAAGTGGAGATGGAGTAGATGTGGAACATTCTTTCAAGAAGTTTGGCTGTGAAAGTGGAAGGAAAAAGACTGTAGCTAGACGGGGGAATCTGGGTTCAAGGGAATTTTTTCTTTTAAGATGAGGAAGAATTTGGAGCATATTTAAATGCTGAAGAGAAAGAGCTGGGGAAGTGGGGTTGGCTGGAGATTAAAGGAGAGGGGTGGTTGAGAGGCATGAAGGTCCAGAGCATAAGGGGGCACAAGGATAGTAGATCAGGGGCCCCTCTTGGAGTTCAGCCCACGGGTGGAGGAGGAGCTGGGTAAATGTGGGCAAGAGTGTGAGTCCATGGGCAGAGGTTGAGGGGAGTCTCATTGAATGGGTTCTGTTTCTTGTGAAGTCTGCAGTCAATCTATCTGCTCAAAGTCAGGGAGGAGTTGGTGGGCTGGAGGTTTTCCTTTAGGAGGTTTGAAGTAGCCACTGTGGATGGAAGGAAAAGAGCAGTCTCAGGAAGCAGAGTGGTCACTGTGCAGAGGGCTTTGTCTTCTCCCTGATTATAGCCAGGGCCAGCTGCAGACCCTAGAATAGTATTGAATCAGTAACTTTGTTCATAATGATAACTAACTTCCCAGTAGCTTAAATCTTGATTATAGTTGGTCAAATGGATTTTGAGAATTAAAAGAAAAACAACTTCCAAAAGTACTTTTTATTTTAAAATTTGTGTTATTAATAGTCATTTAAAACATTTTGTTAAAAAGTATACTTCTTCAAATGAAGATGTATGAATTCTCTTGCTGGTTGGTTGGTTTTAGACGCTCATGGTGGCTTGGATCCGAGCAAACCTCTGTGTGTACATTTCTCGAGAGCTCTGGGATGACTTTCTTGGTGTGCTGTCCTCCCTCACGGAATGGGAGGAACTTATAAACGAGTGGGCCAACATTATGGACTCCTTGACAGCAGTGCTTGCAAGAACCGTTTATGGAGTTGAGATGACAAACCTACCTCTGGATAAATTAAGTGAACAAAAGGAAAAGAAGCAACGAGGCAAAGGTATTTCTACTTTTCCAGGTTAACACCAGATGTCTAGGTCGGGGGACGAGTGTGTATTTGTATGACTAAGCAATTAATGCATGAGATTTTATAATGAACTGAACCAGCTACACAGTGTCTTCTTTTTTTTTTTTTTTTTTTTTTTTTTTTTTTTTTTTTTTTTTTTTAAATTAATTTATTATTATTATACTTTAAGTTGTAGGGTACATGTGCATAACGTGCAGGTTTGTTACATATGTACACTTGTGCCATGTTGCTGTGCTGCACCCATCAACTCGTCATTTACATCAGGCATAACTCCCAATGCAATCCCTCCCCCCTCCCCCCTCCCCATGATAGGCCCCGGTGTGTGATGTTCCCCTTCCTGAGTCCAAGTGATCTCATTGTTCAGTTCCCACCTATGAGTGAGAACATGCGGTGTTTGGTTTTCTGTTCTTGTGATAGTTTGCTAAGAATGATGGATTCCAGCTGCATCCAAGTCCCTACAAAGGACTCAAACTCATCCTTTTTTATGGCTGCATAGTATTCCATGGTGTATATGTGCCACATTTTCTTAATCCAATCTGTCACTGATGGACATTTGGGTTGATTCCAAGTCTTTGCTATTGTGAATAGTGCTGCAATAAACATACGTGTGCATGTGTCTTTATAGCAGCATAATTTATAATCCTTTGGGTATATACCCAGTAATGGGATGGCTGGGTCATATGGTACATCTAGTTCTAGATCCTTGAGGAATCGCCATACTGTTTTCCATAATGGTTGAACTAGTTTACAATCCCACCAACAGTGTAAAAGTGTTCCTATTTCTCCACATCCTCTCCAGCACCTGTCTTCTTAATAGTGGCATTAATTCGTGTCTCATATTATTCTGTTCCCTTAATGAGATGGTGAATTTCTGAGGAGGCTGTGCAAAAAGGAAGATGCAAGGAAGGTAGTAGTAATAGTAGTGATAACTAACAGTAATAATAATGGCTATTACATTGTACATATTATCTCTTTTTGCCTTCATAATAACCTAGTGAACTATAGATACTTGTATAATCCCCATATCACAGACAAATAAACTGAAGTATGAGACTTTGCAGAGATGTCCAATCCTTTGGCTTCCCCAGGCCACATTGGAAGAATTGTTTTGGAGCACACATAAAATACACTAAAACTAACGATAGCTTATGAGCTAAAACAAACAAACAAAAAATAGCAAAAAAAAAAAAAAATTCTCATAATGTTTTAAGAAAGTTTACACATTTGTGTTGGACTGTACTCAAAGCCATTCTTGGCTGCATGTGGCCCATGGGTTGGGCCACGGGTTGGTCAAGGTTGCCTTTCAGTGATTGACTCATCTGAGCCCACATAGTTAAGAAGTGGTTAGAAAATCAAAGCTGGATAAATACAACTCAAGATGTCATACAATTAAGATGCATTCTACAGCCTCTCTAGGAAACATGGAGAAATTCTGAATGCTTCAGATGGGAGCTATTTTGGCTTTGTTGTATTTCTGGGTAAAAATTGTTTTGGGACTGAGAACCTCAAATGAAAGTGATGTTTTCAAGGTACAAAACATCAGTGGTAGTTTCTGTTAGGAATGACAATTTGGCATCCGCTTGTCTTAATTACCATTCTTAAGGATGTGGCATGGTCCTTAGATTAATTCACTTGTACTACACCATACTCTGTAAAGATTTGAGGCCGGGCACAGTGGCTCAAGCCTGTAATCCCAGCACTTTGGGAGGCCGAGACGGGCAGATCACGAGGTCAGGAGATTGAGACCATCCTGGCTAACATGGTGCAACCCTGTCTCTACTAAAAACTACAAAAAACTAGCTGGGCAAGGTGGCGGGCGCCTGTAGTCCCAGCTACTCGGGAGGCTGAGGCAGGAGAATGGCGTAAACCCGGGAGGCAGAGCTTGCAGTGAGCTGAGATCCGGCCACTGTACTCCAGCCTGGGCGACAGAGCGAGACTCCGTCTCAAAAAAAAAAGAAGATTTGAGGCAGCTCTTAAAAAGGCATATAGTACAGTAGATCAAATACAAAATAGAATCAAAATGAGTGGGGTTGCAGGGAACTGCTGTTGTGACTAAAATGCCAAAATACATGCCATAGAGTCTCATGGACTTGCTGGGGAGATGGAAAAGTCAAACATTGGATTTGATTTTGGTCTTTGCAGGGTTACATCAAATCAGGAATCACAGAGCACATAGGGTAAAAACAATTCAATCACTTAGGTGATGCTTAGCTTTATTACGTCCTCCTGAGACTTGGGAGGAATTTTTCCTTCAAAGCCCCATAAAGGGTACACATTGCTTATTGTGTAGACTACCTCTTTAATAATACCAGCCTTATTATAGATTGTATCAGTGTGCTTTTGCCATGTGACAAATCACCCCAAAACTTATGGCTTAAAATAACAACCACTTATTTATCTTGATTTGATGAGTTGGCAATTTGGGTTGGACTCAGCCAGTCAGTTCTTCTGCTGGTCTTTGCTTCTGTGTTTGCAGTCAGCCAGGCTGTGAAGTAGTCAGCTAGGCAGCTCTACTTTTAGGGGTTGGCTGGCTGTAAGGGGGGGCAATGAGGTGTGACTGGGCCACGTGTTTCAGCAGCCAGAGGCTAGCTCAGGCTTGTTCACCAAGTGGCTTAGAGTTTCAGGAGCAGCAAGAGGGCAAGCTCAAATTTTCAAGTGCATTTCAAGTCTCTGCTTATTCAGTTTTGCTACCAAAGTAAGTCACATGATGAAGCCTAATGTCAATATGGGAGAGAACAACAGAGGATGTGGATACAGGGAGGTGTGAACCAGTTACGGTGGCTAGTAAACCATATACATGTGTAATAAATGTGATGGATTCTTATAATATCTTCATTGAAATCTGAGAATGGCTTGCCAAAGCACTAATTAATAAAAGCAAGTTAGTAAGAAGCCAAAATAAAGTAGTTGAAGTACATGGCAATCCAGTGGAACAGTTTAATCCTAATGTAGATTTAGACTGTCTAATGCAATGATTTTATAACATTTTTTAACAGATCCGTTTTTCTCCCCAGTTGAAGGTATACATAACCCCTTTCTAAAGAAATAGACTGGAGATTTGGGATTGAAGTAGGAGCAGGGAGCCAAGAACCTGGGTCCTTGGCCTCCATCTAGTCCTCTCTAACAGCTCTGAGGACCTCTGTGTAAACCCAGGGCCTGAGAGGACCCAGATACTTCCAACTAGGAACTTGGCTCCCTAAGAGAGTGGTTCTCAGCCCAGAAGAGAACTTACCTGGCTAAGAATACCTTTCAGGCTAGAGAAGGAGAGCTGAAATAGGAGATAAGGACCTACCTTCAATTGTAATCCATGCACGAGTGCACGTTTGTGCATGCGCGCGCACACACACACATGCACACCTGCCATTCTGCAAGATTCTCTTCCTACCCACAGATTCATCTGAAGAGATAGACTTGTCTTGGGAAGGCAAACAACTTCAAAAACACTGTTTTCAAAATGTACTGAACAAATTATTAAATTAATGACCGTGACTAATATTTCTGATTTATGTTGGTTTATTCTAAAAAGGATTTAAATATTTATTGTAGAAACACTTGCCTTCTAAGGGCTAGACTACTAGAAACAAAAAACACAGGCAGAGGAAACTGGGTGTGGAAACATGCCACAGGTGGCAGCCACTGGCCACATCATACCTGTGCAGAAATCTCTAAGTCTGCCATTCTCTTTCCTTCTCTATTTCTTTTGGTCCATAGTCTCTCATTGAAATAATTAACCAGAACAATATGAGAAAAAAGAAAAGTTGAATCTCAGACTACAATGTTTTATTGTTTTGGACCTTTGCTAAAATAGGATTTTGTATTATTTATAGATTTTCATTATCCTGCCCATTTAACTGAATCCACATTAGAGTTTATAGGCATGGATTGCCCTGGGGATTTGTGGAGGGGTTGGTGTCTACAGGATGCAGTACTATTCAAACATCAGGATCTCTGAGGTTTTGGCTTATAAGCAGTGGTTTTTGGAGTGTCCTGGGAACAGTAGTATAACTTCATTTGATATTGTTCTTGTATTGAGAAAGGTTTATTAATACATTCTTTTGTATGCTGGAGTGAGTACTATGAAGATATGATAATATTCCTAAGACTGTTTTATATTCTTAAAAATATTTTGGCAACAAGAATTCTTAAATTAGTGACATGTGAACAACTTCCTAAATTGCAGTGTAAGGAAGTGGTACTTAATTTGTGACAAGAAAACCTGCTGATTATATATAGTTGTGTGTACACCATTTGCTGAGCAACACAAGCTGCGAAATGAATAATAATGAATTCAGCCTTTAGATTATTTTTCTTGTCCTTTATCAGGCTGTGTTCTAGATCCTCAGAAAGGAACCACTGTGGGGAGATCCTTTTCTCTCAGCTGGCGGAGCCACCCAGATGTGACCGAACCGATGCGATTTAGGAGTGCCACCACGTCTGGAGCACCGGGAGTGGAAAAGGCGAGAAATATTGTTCGCCAAAAAGCAACTGGTAAACATTTATTTAAATGCTTCTCAAAAATCTAGTTGTTATCTAAAATGAATTTATAGGCATAAGGTGTGTTAAAAATTCTACTCAAAATTTAAATATTAGACCTTATATTAAATGAAATGTCTCTACATCTTTTTAGCTTTCTGCTGTGGTTACTTTTCAAATCACCGTTTTCAGTTACTTATTTCTAAATCCTCCATTGTGAAAAAGAACTTGAGATGTTAATGTTGAGTGAGATATTTGTACGAAATAGAGAAAATAGAGGTTTTGTTTGAACCTTGAAGAAAATAGATTGTTAATAAATACACCAGTAGTTGCATTATTGTCAGTGTTAAACCATGTTAATCTTTAGAGTGTGGCAACCTGTTTCAGCAAAGAAAAGGAGAATTATACGCTTTAGTTTTCAGGACTGGATAGACATTTTCATTTTTTGCTCCTTTGGAAAATTGAGCCTTTTCATGTCTGTGTATGTTATCTTTGCAGCCTATTTCCATTAGCAACTTGACCAACAACCCCCAGTTAATTGGACTACTTTGCTACATTTTACTCTTTTTTTCTTTTTTTGTTTTTTGAGACAGATTCTTGCTCCAGGCTGGAGTGTAGTGGTGCAATCTCAGCTCACTGCAACTTCTGCTTTCTGGGTTCCAGCAATTCTCCTGCCTCAGCCTCCTGAGTAGCTGAGATTACAGGCGCCCCACCATGCCCAGCAAATTTTTGTATTTTTAGTAGAAACAGGGTTTCACCATGTTGGTCAGGCTGGTCTCAAACTCCTGACCTCGTGATCCGCCCGCCTCGGCCTCCCAAAATGCTGGGATTACAGGCGTGAGCCACTGTGCCCAGCCTACATTTTACTCTTAAAACAAAAAGTGAACTCTTTAAAAAGAAGCTTGTATATGGCATTTAATAAGAATAAACAAAGCCACCTCGTCCCCAGTGGCTTTGAGCCTGTAACTTAGGTTTAAGACAATTGTAATTGATAATTTAGCATGTTGACTTCAGAAAGTCGCAAGATCCTCTGGCCATAAAACAAAGATTCATTAAGGCTCAACATATTCTATAGTGCTTAGTAAAGGCTTAATACAGATAGTTTAGAATCCTGTTGGAGTTTTTATGAAAATATATTCCACCTTAACTGTAACTCTCTCATACTTTTTTGCTGTAGCATTTGCTGGAAATTATCACCTTATTTACATGCACGGCCTCTTCTGCTTCTTCCTTCTTTCTGTCATTCTCTCCCCTGAGGAGAGACCCAATTCATTTTTAAAAGCAGGCAACTTTTGAGGATGCTCATTCACTGATTTCCTTTCTCATTCCAATTCCTAAAAACTATTTGCTTTTATCTTTTTTTTTTTTTTTTTTTTTTTTTGAGTCGGAGTCTCATGCTGTCGCTCAGGCTGAAGTGCAGTGGTGCGATCTCAGCTCACTGCAACCTCCGCCTCCCAGGTTCAAGCGAGTCTCCTGCCTCAGCCTCCTGAGTAGCTGGTACTACAGGTGCGCACCACCATGCTCAGCTAATTTTTGTATTTTTAGTAGAGAAGGGGTTTCACCATGTCGGTCAGGCTGGTCTCGAACTCCTGACCTCAGGTGATTCACCCGCCTCGGCCTTCCAAAGTGTTGGGATTAACGGACGTGAGCCACTGCACCCAGCCTACTGGGAATTCGAATAGGCAAAGGGTAGGAGAAAGGGCAGTAGGGTAAAAAGTTTGTTTCAGTTTTTACAAATGTGTCACTATCATTTGTAGTTCCATTTCGTTAATGTTAACTGATATCATACAAAAATAGTAAAGCAGCAAGTGAATCTTTGTTTTTGTTTTAGAATAAAACTGATTTTACAGATTGTGGTTTTACATATATGAAGCACGTTTTCCTCCTGTGTTCATTCAATTCCTCCAATGTTTATTTGACTAGCAGTATATAGAAAACATAAGAATACCGTGAAGTAGACACTAAAGATGTATGGATTTAATAAACATGAAATGTGACATAAAAGGATGGGTTTCATGGAGATTTTACCTTTTCCTCAAATATCAAATCTTTTAATGTTCAACTTGACTTTTATGTGTTCTTGAGCTTTTTGGTTATTTAATTTACTAAATGATTTGCTTTTGAATACAGTCAGCTCTCAGCAAACCAACTTCTGAATGAAGGCCGGATATTCCCTCTCTCACCATGGTCTTTTTGTATTTGTCCTTTAGGAAAGGAAAACTGATTATAATGTCTGTCCAAGCAAATAACCTGAATGTGAATCTGATACACAGCAGAAAGAAGGAAAGGCTAAACATATAAAGCATTTCAAAATAAAATTATTTGTGGATTGCCCATTGTCCTATGTCATGAGAATGACTGACTGAAAGTTGGCTGTATTTAGAGACAACAATTAAATACTATACTTTGTACTGACTTCCTTTAAAGTTTAAAATGACCTCCTTTAAATGTTTAAAGAGAGCCCAGAAAAGTAATGATAATAAATTGAAAGGTCCTATTGTTCTTCTGACATAATTATTACTTTATCTCTCCTGGAAGCTAAGCGAAGCCAGTCTATCAGCAACTGTGTCCACCTTTCTGAGGCTTTGCCTGCCACTAAAAGCGTCCCGCTCCTCCTTCACACCGTGAGCGCTCTCTTACCTGGTCTCTCTTACTCTTCTTGCTCTCACAGGCTGTCAGGTACTGTAACACTGTCTCATGTGTCCATCACTGTTCCCGGGCTTCTCCGGCTTGCCTCTGGGACTTGCTTCCTTTGTTAATATCCCCACATGACACACGTGCCTCACCATTACAGTAGTGTTAAATTGCAATGAATACTAGTAATTACTTTTGTGTAGTTAGATGCTTGGTGGCAATTAGATAGTCAAGAAAAATATCTGTAACTTTGGTCTTGGCAATAACAATTAAAGAGGATAGAAGGGTTTTTAAGTCCATAGCTATGTAATAGGGGGAAATGTGATGCCTGCCTTAGTGTGTCTTCTATACAGTACCCATAGAAAGTAAGGGGATTTTCATAAAAGTTTTGAACATGTCAGTATTAGAATGCTTGCTTTGCCTTCCAAAAAATGAATAAACTAGAAAAATGTATGTAGGCGGGATCTACTTGGAGTTAATAAATCATATATGTGAAGTAATGACCAGTTATGTGGATTCATACGGACTATTGAAATTTGAGTGAAAAAGGACCAGTGCCAAAAAGCAGTAATTTCCAAAACAAAGAAACGTTGTTCTTGTACTTCAGCCAATTAAAATTGAATTTAGCCATGTGTGATTTACACACAGTACCTTTTTTATTACGACATCATACCACCAAAAGTCATTTTTGGCCTAGTTACTTCAACCGAAGAATTTACCTTTCTCTATATTGAATAATTAGGTCTATGTCTATTTATTTTTCAGTGATTCTAGGATGAACTGAATCTTCTTCCTTAAAAGAGAAAGATCATTTTCATGATCTTTTTTGTTTTCAGAAATCTGGCATTGTAGATTAGTATTTTTTGTTGTTGTTGTTTTTGATTTTTTTGAGACAGAATCTCTCTCTGTCACCCAGTCTAGAGTACAGTGGCGCAATCTCGGCTCACTGCAACCTCTGCCTCCCGGGTTCAAGCAGTTCTTCTGCCTCAGCCTCCCGAATAGCTGGGACTACAGGTGTGTGCCACCACACCTGGCTAATTTTTGTGTTTTTAGTAGAGATGAGGTTTCACCATGTTGGCCAGGCAGGTCTTGAACTCCTGACCTCGTGACCCACCCGCCTCAGCCTCCTAAAGATTCGTATTTTTTTTTTTAACACTGGAGATAACCTAATTGTGGCTTTCTGTAATACTAAATTATGTCATACCGTGTTTTAGCAAAGCAAAATGAAAGCTTAAGTTCTCTGATGGCTATGTAAATACCATATTACTTTATAGAATTTAGGGGAAGAAGTTTTACCAAGAGTGAGGACTATAATGTTTCTTAGAAAACTCTTTTTCTCCAGTAACTATTAAATGAGAAAAACAGTAAGAATGGTACATGGGAAAATGGTCACTAGTCAATTAAATTACTGTTGAGTTTAACTGCCCGATTATTTGGTTTTCAAAAAAAAGCTATTGTTTAGAGATGATTAATAAAGTATTTAAAATCATTGTACCCCCTGTTTGGCTAATATACACCCCAAATGAATTTTTTCATGTTGATAAGTTTTCTCATGTCACAGTCCATTTTTTTCTATATTTTGTTTCTCTTAAGTTTTTCCCTAGTTTGTCCAGAACATGTTCCCACAAGAAATCTCTTCCAATTAGTGATTTAATTTTGGAAGCTTTTGTTCTCATTCAATATTACATTTTATTTTACTAAGACTCTTGGTTCCTGTATATATGTATACAGTTCCAAATGAATGAAGTTAAATGTGATTTAGAGCAGTGGTTCTCAATTGGGGACAATTTCAACAATGCCAGGAGACATTTTTAATTGTCACACGTGGGACAGTGCTAGTGGCAGCTTGTGGGTGGAAGTCAGGAATGCTGCTGAATAGCTTGCAATGCACAGGACAGCTTCCAAATGAAGAATTGTCTGGTCCAAAATACCAGCAGTGCCGAGGCTGAGAAATCCTAACTTAGAGTGAAATCAAGTGGCCTGGACTTGGTCTGAGTTTTCCTGCCTTTGCCATCTTTGTTCTTGATTTTGTAGCACAAAGGGTAAAAGAACTTCAGAGTACAGTGACTTTGAGAACAACCTGCCATTCTCTTTTTCACCTGACAACTATGATAGTGAGCTTCTTAGCCTGAGGCCATTGGTTCTTTACTACTTAAAATGATGCCATTGTCCTTTATGACTGTCCTATCCAGAGACTGACCCAAGGGCAGATTGTATATTCTCCGCTGGTTGGCACCTTAGAGTATTGAATTTGCCCTCCAATTTAAATCCTAGTGTGTAGGCATATCCCATCAACCTACTGCTAGATAATGTAACACTTAATTTTACTTTCTGGCCACAAGTTCTTTACCCTATCAATGATTGCTAATTTTGTTTACATTTAAGTTAACTTTTTTTGTTTTTGTTTCTAATCTATATGACTAGTCAACCCACCAAAATTGTTTTAATAATATAAGCAATAGACAATTACTTTTAGGTATGATTGTATCATTTTCTGATCTTTTTGGGACTGTATTTGGCGGCAGCAGCAGAATTTTGGGTGGGTTGTTTGTATTCTGGGAGGAAGAAGTGATGTTTGTATTTTGGAGTCACAACCAACTGTTTCCATTAACATGAACAGCTACATAAAGAAATACAGTTGGGGAGGTAGGACTGGCACTTTTTGTGATTTCCTTTCCCCCCACCCCTTGGTGAGAACAGTTCTTTCCAGCTGTTCTATAATTTTTTTTTTTTTTGAGATGGAGTCTTGCTCTGTACCTCAGCTGGAGTGCAGTGGTGTGATGTTGGCCCACTGCAACCTCCACCTCCTGGGTCCTGGTTCAAGCATTTCTCCTGCTTCAGCCTCCCAAGTAGCTGGGATTATGGGCACGCCATGCACAGCTAACTTTTTGTATTTTTAGTAGAGATAGGGTTTCACCATGTTGACCAGGCTGGTCTTGAACTCCTAACCTCGTGATCTGCCCGCCTCGGCCTCCCAAAGTGCTGGGATTACAGGCGTGAGCCACCACGTTCTGTCTGTTCTACAGTTTTAACTGCTTTTTAGGTTGAAACGTTTATCAATCTGTAGCACTTAATAGGCCATACAGATGGTAGATGTTATTTTTCTTTTAGGAATATTGTAATAGTAGTAATGAGAGTACTGTAATGAGAGTAATGTAATCAACAATCTCCCCTTATTCTAATAAAACATACTGGAATGGTATGGCAAACCTTGCCTCGCTCCTTCTGCATCTGGTTTGTGTGCTTCTAGGAAGTGCTTTGTTGTCAGGACCTGGTCTGATTTACCCATGGGAAGTTTGATCTTGTGGGAAGCTTCAAGATGCTGAGTTGATATGCATTTCCTGTGCTTTTTATAGGATCAGATTGGTATCATTCATGGTGTTTTCAAAATTAGGAAATTATATTTATTTTGCTTATGCAACCTTGTACAAGGGATAAATGGAACTCAGAATTTTGGTTATTGAAGAATGAGCCTCACTGCACTTACTAAATGTAAGACTGATTAATGAAGCCTTAAAAAGTGAGTGAAATTGCTATGAAAAATAGTTAGAGATCTGGAAAAAAATAGAAGTTACTGAAGAGCTTACACACTTAATTTAATTTGATCGCACTGCCTTTCTCAGTGAAAAAAACCTGAAATTTAGTAATCCTTATTTGATCGTTTTCAGGTGATTTGAATGGAGCTTTAGAAAGTGATAGTTTAGGCCGGGTGCAGTGGCTCACGCCTGTAATCCCAACACTTTGGGAGGCCCAGGCAGGCAGATCATGAGGTCAGGAGATCGAGACCATCTTGGCTAACATGGTGAAACCCCATCTCTACTAAAAATACAAAAAATTAGCCTGGCATGTGCCTGTAGTCCCAGCTGCTCGGGAGGCTGAGGCAGGAGAATGCTATGAACTCAGGAGACGGAGCTTGCAGTGAGCTGAGATCACGCCGCTGCACTCCAGCCTGGGCGACAGAGCGAGACTCCATCTCAAAAAAAAAAAAAAAAAAAAAGAGTTTAGTAATGGTATTGTGTAACTTACACTGTCAAGAGATGAGAAAGTGCTTTTAAAATCTGGGCAGTTGGGACTAGCTAGGCTTTAGAGAGAGTACCTTATTTGGTGAATCTGAGATAGAACTTAGCTCTTTGAAGTGATTTAAACAAATTACGTGACATTCAAAAATAGATCTAGGATTTATTATGTAATTTTAATGTAACTGATAAAATTCTTTCTCTATTTTAAGTATCAGATAATCCTGTCTTTTGGTATTTGCATATCACTGTTAAAATGATTTTCATTCATTATGAAAGAGCAACTGCTAACAGCTGACCCCATAGAATGAGAGCAGCTTTAACATAAATTGCTCTTTCTTAAATAAAATGCCAGCAGAGGGAGCCCAAGAACTATTTAAAAAGGAAAAATAGTAGAAAGAAAATGTTTCTGTCATTCATGTGTTCATTTATACAAAACATGTATTTAATATAAAGTATGAGAAAATCCCAATAAATATACCATTACAAATCAGGAAATTGGGTTTAAATTGTGGGATAAGGAGAATTGAAAATTCTCTTTTTACAGCGTCTCAATTGATAGTCAACTACAGGAGTAGCTCAGGGCACCTACAACACAACAGCACACTGAAGCATCATGGCTCTCCCCTTCCTTCCCACTCAATCAGGAGTGCTCCCGCCCTGCCACTGACTGCTATTCCTAAAGGCTTGGACTTTCTCCATCTGATAAGTCCCTCCTGACAGTTTTATAAAAACAAAGCCTTAAAAGCTGCACTAGGCCAGCCTGTTGGGAAGGCAGACCAGCTGGTGGTGGCAGGCTCTTCATCCGTCTGCTGCGTTGAGGACCAGTGGGGACACTCTAATTTGGAAGCAATGGTGCTGTGGCTATATTTCATCCCACCAGATGGCGATGTTCTTTATCTTTAGGCAGATGCTGCCAGTGTTGGCTCAGCCCTTATTTGCTCCTGCTCATAGCCCAGAAACCAACATCTATCCGTTTTTGGCATCAGGCTTCAGAGACTAACTCTTCCCACTATCCATAAAAAATGGCATTTGCCAATTATATTTTAGAAAGTTAGGAAGCTCTTGGGCTCCCCCTACTGATACTGGATTAACCAGTAGATTCATTAACAAATACAAACTCTTCCCAGAAGGTTTCAACATCCTGCATAATTAGAATAAACAATTAGAGAAGACAGCCGGAAGGGCTGCCCCTATGGTGTTATTTGCCTTCTGTTGCTGAAGGCTGAAGAGGCTAGAAATAGATCTGTGGGAAGGACGTAGTCTATACTTTGGGATGTGTAGGTAGATTAAAAATTTGCACATACGCTTTGTGTTTCTCTATAGAAAAATGGACAGTACTTGGCTGTTCAAAAGAAGAGGAAGGCAAAGACAACCTGGGAACACATGAGGCTTTAACGTATCTGTCTTTTCTTGCTACGTTGGCCTATCTTTGCTTGTACTCCAAACACAGTTTCCCACCAGCATCTCAAGTTAGACTATGGGCTGGGCACCATGGCCTATGCCTGTAATCCCAGCACTTTGGAAGGCTGAGGTGGGTAGACTGCTTGAGACCAGCCTAGGCAACATGGCAAAACCCCGTCTCTGAAAAGACAAAAATTTTTTGGGTATAGTGGCATGCACCTGAACTCCCAGGTATTCAGGAGGGTGAGGTGTGAGGATCAGTTGAGCCAGGGGAGGTCCAGTGTGCAGTGAGCTGTGATCACACCACTGCACTCTAGCCAGGCAACAGAGCAAGGCACTGTCTTTAAAAAAAAAAAAAGTAAATTGATAAATTTTTGTAAGTGAAGGATCACACAAATTTCATAGTTTTGAGGTCTTGTAACCATATCAGCATACTATAAAATGCATTTTCATTTGGATAGAAACAATAAAACAGAAACCCTTTGTTGAAATTGTCTGTATTAAATTTAGAATCTTCCTACATACTTCTTGTTTAAGATGAGTCATCAGTTTGCCTTATGACTTAGATTAAAGGATTATACAGAGGGTGGCCAATTGGCAGTGAGTTTCCATTTCAGGTGACAAACCAGGTGACCCAGCCAGTTAAGATAATACAGGATGAGTTTTGATCATTCTCTTCTTAGTAGTAGTAATGAGCAGATGAAAAATTTTGGAAAAGACTTTATTCTAGTTATGTGGGTATAAAGTTTTATGACTACATCAGTGAGTGTGGAATCTAGTGAGAAACAGAGCTATGGGGCTTACATGCAGGGCCAGGGAGCAAGTCCTGTAGGGGATATTCCCAGGGCAGCACGGCAAGGAGGGATGAGGGAGCAGGTTTGCCTTTATCATAGGGGAGTGAACAGCAGGAAGAAGAGAGTAGTAGCAGGTGCCAACTGGGTTAGTACTACTGGAGACTAAAGTGAGCTAGAGTACTTTGCAAGCGGATCAGTATGTCCTGTGAGATCAAGGAAAGCCCATATTCACCCTGACTAGCGTGTTTGACAACTCTCTAACAAGAGAGGGCTTTGTTGGGTTTTAAGAGGAGTGGCACAGCCAGATCTTTATTTTAGAGGGACCATGGAGAGGATAAATATGAAGGTGGTAAGAAGAGGGGGACAGTGATTAGTGATTAGTTAGCAGACTGTTACAACAACCTATGTAAAAGGTGGTGCAACCCTGAAGCTGTGACTCTAGACAGAGAGGGTGGGGTGATAATTCCAGTTGCCTTGGGTGGTCTTTAGAGATTAAAGTGTACTGTGCAGTTTAGAAATGAGCTGGGGGGAACTCATTCTCTAGGGGAAACTCATTCTCTAGGGGAATATAGCTTGTAACAATACTGAGATTATCCTGTGGTCCCTACCCAGCTATGGTTTTCTATTTTATGTCTCTTATATATTGTTTTTCTACAAATACCTGTGGATCATTCTGTACTTTAGAGAATAATTCAACATTGCATTTGATGAAATAAGCCATTATATCACTATAGCATTTTATTTTGGACAGTTGGGCACTTACCTGTTAAAAAGGAATAATGCAGTAGAAATTTCCACGTTTCCTTTCATCTTCCTTTAGGGTGTGTGTGTGTATGTGTGTATGTGTGTGTGGTTTTTTGTTCTTCTCAAATGTACGTTATTCATTCTGTGCATCTCCTAGATCTCTCTTTCCTTGGCATGCCTGGCCCTGAAATTCCAAATGACTTTTACAGTTCTTAACTTATTATTGTGGCTTTTTTCCTTTACTTTGATTGAAAAATAAACGACCTTATAGAACTTAAGTGGAAAATGTATTCTTGGAGTAGAATATTAGGGGTTAGTAAGTGTAGGAAACTTGACGGTATAAATGCAGATTATCTGACTATAAATTATTTGTGAAAAGCATTTGAAACTTTATTTTTTAAATCGGTTGTTTTAAGTGGTGAATGTGTTTTTAAAATCTTGAACTGTAACCTTGCATGTTTTGTGTTAATGCTAACAGAAGTAGAGGAGTGTCAACAGTCAGAAAATGCATCTGCAGCCGGATCTGTCTATCTCACGGTGGGACAGCAGCAGCAGGTCCTTCGGAGCAGTAGCACCTCCGACATCCCTGAGCCGCTGTGCTCAGATTCTTCTCAGGGTACGTGGTATATTCAGTAATTAATACAGAACTATAGATTCTGGCAGAGGAATAAAAGCTACATATAGTATTGCTTTGTACATGTATTCTAAATATATTTGTTTCAAGGGAATTACCTTTTTAATTTGGAAGGATGTGATTTATGTCAATGAAATATTTGCACTATTTAAACATGTTTATCTAAATTATTTGTATGTATCTGTATGTAGATATATACCCACTTTTTTAATGGTTGGCATGTTTGAGGACTAGACAGGAGTCCAAGTGGCCAGAGTAGAAGGAAGACAGAGACTGTTACAACATGAAGTCAAGTAGGGCATCAAATTAGGTATTATAGAAGGCAGAGAGGCAGGATGGGGGCAGGGACGTAGGGAAAGGGCTGTGAGAAGAGCCGTTAAAGTTGAAAATGAGAATGGAAAGCTGACCAGACTTGTGAAAAAGTTTATTAGCAGCTTACCGACTCTGCTGAGGTTGAAAATAATAACTTTTAATAGCATTAATCTACACGGTTTCACCAACAACTTGCAGCAACAACAGGGTGTGGAAAGCAAGGAGACAGATGGTTTGACCTGTAAACAGTGGATGATAGATTTGTCAGTGAAAGTGTGTGCTTAAAGTGTGTCTAGTGGACATAGTTACTCTGTTTTGGTGTCATGAATTAATTAAGAAATCAACCCTACATATCAACAAGTTATCTCATATCTTTTAATGTCAAGGTCATGCTAGTCTCATCAGATGAGTAGAGAATTATTCTCTCTTAGAAATCCTCTGGAAATAAGAAAATACAGAAAAAGCTTCAGAAAATGTATTATCTGAAAGGTTTTTGAAAGGTTTTATATAAGACTATTATTTTTTTTTCGTACATATCTGGTAGAAACTACCAGTTGCCTGGATTTTTCTTGTTGGAATGTTTTAAATTATCATTTAAATTTTAAGAAAATTTCAATTATGGAGGAGGAATAAGTTCAAGAGATCTGTTGTACAATATAGTGACTGTAATTTGTAACAGTGTATTGTATTCTTGAAAATTGCTGAGTAGTTTTAGTGTTCTCACCACAAAAAAGAATGTGATACATATTAATTAGCTTAATTTAGCCATTGCACAGTGTATACACACATTTCAAAACAACATGTTATACACATTACATTAATACAATTTTTATATGTTAAGTTAAATTTTAAAAGTTAAAATAGTTATAGGACGATTTAGATTTTCCTTTTCTTGTTTTGACTTTGATAAATTATGTTTTTCTAGAAACTTACTCATTTTTTTTTCAAATTTATTGGTCCCCGATTATTCATAAAATCCTCTTATGATCAGCTTTAGTGTTTTCAGGCTTTGTGGTGATATTCCGTTTTTTATTACTGAAACTGGTTATTTGTGCTCTCGTCAATCTTTATTCTCAAGCAATACTGAGACACCTTACTGCTCTCTTCTTCCTGTTGGTTCATCTGGCCAACACAGGCACCTTTTCTCTGAGATACCTTCCCCAAGACCCCAGGAAGGGTTTTGTTGCCCTTCCCTGTGCACACATAAATGCACTAAGTGAACCTGTTGGCCACAGTGAACAGTAATCAATCCACTCTCTTCATAGCTCTCTGTGGGCCAGAGACCAGGTCTAAAGTATGGGCTTGACCCATAGGCTGCTGTTTTGCCAGGCCCTTAACTCCTGTTTTTACATATTTTAGAATGTTTAAATTTAATAGTTACCTATATATAAAATCATTTTCCAGTTTTATTATCTGAAACATTCCTTCTACCTATTTCCGCTACCCCCCTGCCCCACCATTTCTAGGTCAAAAGGCAGAAAACACACAGAATTTGAGTTCTTCAGAGCCTCAGCCTATTCAAGAGAATAAAGGACATGTGAAGAGAGAACATGAAGGAATAACAGTAAGATATTTTCAAACCATATCAGTTTCTCATTAAAAATAAACATTAATTAGTGCTCAGTAAGTAAATTTATTGATGGCAGTGATAATTAAAATATTTTTTCTGTTTAGACAGTTTATAGGCTCAAATGATGTTGAGATCTTTTAAGATTTTGCTTGCTTTCTATGTAAAATTACAGTCACATTACAAAAATAGGAAAAAAATTAACATGAAAATGGAGTTCAACAGCTGGTCTGTGTATGGCACTATATATTTTTAAGCAGTTACCTTTGCCTGCTAAACCTGTGTTTCAGATTCCCCATTCATGATATCAGTTTAGGTAGCCTCCACCTGACATGAGTTACTAGAATCAGTGAGTATTCACAAAGATGTTAAGTTTCTTTAAAAAAATAAAATAAAATGGCATTTATGTAAATATGTGTAAAGTATAAAGAAGAAAATTAAAACATAAGCCCATAACTCATTCATGTAGATAACCCCTATTCATTTTTTTTTAATGTAGCATATATTCTTTGAAAAGTCAAACATCACAGAAAGATACACAATAAAAAAGGGAGAGCCTCTCCTTGCTCCCCTCCCTCTGGACAATAACCCATGTTAAGTTTCTTTTTTTTTTATTTTTAAAAAGGGCATGTACTGGTTTACATCTGTATATTCTGTTTTCAACAATGAAATAAATACCCAGAAACCCACCATCAGCTTCAGATCATTTTGGCTTCTACGCTCCTTTCTTGTTCCTTCTCTCTGCTGGCTCCCCTCAGAGAGTGGCCTTATCTTGGCTTTGTGTTCATTATCCCCTTGCCTTGCTCTATAGTTCTGCTATATAAGTATGTATCTCTAAACAGGATATTCTTTAGTTTTCCTTACTTTTGAATTTTTTAATAAAGTATTGTTGCTTTGTTTACTCAGTTACATATTTTTAAGATTTATTCACGTTGTGCCATGTAGCAATAGTTCAAGTTTTCTGTGATGTGGTATTCCACTATAAGTAGACCACAATTTATTTTTTCATTCTCTTGTTGGTTGATGTTTAGATTGTTTCCAGCTTTTTGTTTTTGCGAAAACTGTAGCCACGTACATTCTTGTATGTGTTTCAGTATCTGCATGTTTAATGTTTTCTCTATGATGGCTATCTAGGAACAGAATTAATGAATTATATAATAAAAGAATGTTCTTCTTTATAAGATAACCCCTGTTCTCTAAAGTGGTTGCATCACTTATATTTTAGCCAGCATTGTGTAGAGCCACCATTGATCTGCATTCTTGCCAACACGTTCTATTATCAGATTTTTTCATTTTTATTGGTCAACTGGGTGAAAATAAGATGTCTTATTTTGCGTTTCTTAGACTACTAATAAGGTTAAAAATCTTCCTATGTGTTTATTGGCCATTTTTCTTTCATCTGTGAAATGCCTACTGATGTCTTTGGTTGTTTTTCTATTGTTTGTCTTTTTCTCTTTATTTATATTTACTAGTTCTTTGTACGATCTGAGTACTGATCCTGTTTTGTTTATGTTTGTAGCAAATATCTTCTTCCAATATATGGTTTATATTTTTACTTTATGGTATCTTTTGATGAACAGAAGTTCTTCATTTTGATACTCTCTATTATCATTTTTATTGTTGGGGTCTTATGGAATTTTTTAAAAGTCTCAACTAGACAGGAATAAAAATATTACCTTATATTTGTAAATGTTCCAGGTTTGCTTTACAAATTTAAGTCTTTTATCCATTTGGAATTGATTCCTGTTTATGGAGGGAGGTAGGGATCCAATTTCATTTTTTTCCTGCATAGATAACTACTTGTGTCAGGTCCTATTTATTGAATTCATTTTTCTTTATTGATCTGAAATGCCACCTCTCTTTCATATATGCTATTTCCAAGATATGTAAGGCCTCCTTTTGGTGTTTATCTTGATTCTTGGTTACTTTGTCTTTCAGACAGCACAACATCTTAGTTAATGTAGTTTTCCCACCTCTGTCTCCCTTTTCCTTCTAATGGAAGTTATTTTTCTATAATCTTTTGTCTTTCATTGTTGCTGAGAAGTCTTCTGTCCATCCGGTCCTGTCTAGTTATTGTTCCTTGCTGTTTTTGTTTATTTGTTTGTCCTTTTCCTTCCATTTCACTGTAGTATATTCAGGTGCAGGAATCTTTTGGGTTCATCTATTTGTTCTTTTTGGTATATGGTGTGTGCCATGCATCTGCAAGTGCTCGTCTTCTCTCATTTCTGGAAAATTCTTGGTAACATTTCTGCATATATTGTCTCATTTTTTCCTCATTGGTTCAGTGGTATCTCCACCTGTTACATGGGACGCTGGGGTTAAAAAAAAAAAAAGAAATGCAAATATTGCTTCTTTTATATTCTCTCTTTGCTTTCCTTCTGGAATTCTGGGTGGAAATATATTAGACTTTCCCATTCTGTCTTCCTCGTCTCTTAAATGATTTTTATATTTTCCATTCTCATTGGCTCAGTGTTTTCTGGATAATTTTATCAGCTCTGTCTTTCATCAGTTCAGTAACTGTATCTTTACTCTGTTGTTTAATACTTCCCTTGAGTTTTTTAGTTGAGCAGTTATGCCTTTTGTTTCTGACAGTTCATGTTTGTACTTTTCAAGCATATCTTGTAATTTCTAATAATCTTTTGTTGCTTGCTCGTTTTTGTGATTCCCAACTTTTATCCCTTTAAAATGTTTACAAGTTGCAATTCTGAGTTTTTTATCTGATTTTCTGAAATCCTTGGGGGATCTAAGCCTGATATTTGTTGTTTCTGAGACTCTTATACATGGTGATTTATTTTCTGTAGTGTTTGATGATGATTTATTATGAGTTCCTAGCTGGCTGATCTTAATCTGCAGAAAATGTGGATTTCTAAATTGATGACATTTCAACAGCATGTTTGCATTTGTTTCTTGCACCACATGGGGAGTGCTACTTTAATCCTGGAGTCTTGGTCCTCTTGCCACTGGCAGTGGTACTATTGGATTTACCCTTGCAGTAGCCACATTTCACTGCCCTGGTTTCTGCTCACTTTTAAGGGTTGAAGGTAGATTTCTTGGAAGTTTCTTTTACTTCCTTTGAGCCCCAAATTGCAACTAAAGTTTTATGTAGGATCTGTTTCTATGGCTAGAGGATATATATACCCTCTAGATATATATCACTAGATACATATACCCTCTAGATATACCTTCTAGATATACACATTAGATGTATATCATTCTTCTTTAAGGCTGTATAATAATTTTTTCATATAGTGTTAATCCTCTAAATCTTCTAAATATTTTATTCATGGCCTGCTTCTTTTTTTTAGCTTAATAGTTATTTTTTCTTTTAATTTTTTTTCCAGTTTTGCCATGGTCAACATTTGTGGTGCATTCCTTTTTTTAACTCTACATCTTGTTCCCCCCTTAAACCTAAGGTTCAAGGCCCACAGGCAGCTGTGTCTTTTTAGAAGGTCTGCATTTCTTCTTATTTTTGTCCTTCTTCACCGGGCTTCTCTGCATGGCCTGGTATAACCAGCATCTCTTCCTGTACATAGAACTTGCTGATTACCACCCAGTACTTCCTGCCTTGAATCCTCTTCTGTCTTCCCTCTACCACTTCATGTCCATTGCCATCTTGAACAGCTCTCCTATAAAACTGAGCCAATTAAGGCAACAGTTTATTCTGTATACCTTTCAGAGACCATTTATTTGCATATTTTGCTTATATACATTATAATTATTTTGTGTAATTTGTGTATGTTTTGTCTCTCAAAGCAAATTATAAGTTTTTAGAGGATGCAGATTGCCTCCTGATTTTTTTTAATCCTGTGAGTTTTAATACAAGGTTAAGCAATGCTCAGGAGAGTTTGTGGCATACTTAACTAGGAAGACACTGAATGAACCTTTAGAACTCTGGATGGAGTTTGTGCCTTGCCTACCAGCACACTTACCATTTGTGTGCATAACTTAATGCCTTCCTAGAGCATTCTGTTCACTATATATGTGTGCTTGACCAGAAGAACAAATAGAACTTTAAAAGAAATCTCTTGCATATAATTTGGCATTCCTTCTTAGATCAGTTTAATTGGATGTAAGTTGACAAAGTAGAGGATATAAATAAAAGTTTCAGATCTTGAGTAACATAAAGTTAAATATAGTAATTTGTGAAAATATATCCTTCAAATGGAAAACATCAATTTATTTAGCTATTATTATTGTTCATTTCTTTTTCTTTAGAAATTTGGGCTAGAAACTTAAGTGTTATAAAAATGAAAACTTTCCTGTAGTAAGTGCAATATTTCTTTTTGTCTGAAGATTTTAGTTCGAAGAAGCAGCAGCCCTGCTGAATTGGATTTGAAAGATGATTTGCAGCAGACACAAGGAAAATGTAGGGAAAGACAGAAGAGTAAGTTCCAGGAAATGTCTGTTTCTCTGACTATAGAGTTGATATGTTCTATTTTCTTTTTACATTTTATTATTATTACTATTATTATTATCAGAGACACAGTCTCACTCTTTCGCCCAGGCTGGAGTGCTCTGGCACAATCATGGCTCACTGGAGCCTTAACCTCCCCAGGCTCAGGTGATCCTCCCACCCAAGCTTCCTAAGTAGCTGGGACTACAGGCACATGCCAATGCACTCGGCTAATTTTTCTGTTTTTTTTTTTTTTTTTTATAGAGATGAGGTTTCACCATGTTGCCCAGGCTGGTTTCAAACGACTGGGCTCAAGCCATCTTCCCACTTTTTACCTTCTAACTTGAGTAATGGCTTGTCAATTTGAGAGAGATGGTTGTGAATTGGAACCTTCTTATTCCTGGAATCCCAGGATTGACAAAAGATTCATCCATACATACAATAAAACAGTTCTACTCACCTGTACCTTGAGAGGCCCGTCTTTCTACCCCTGGGCCTTTCTCTAGGAGAGTGGTACATCAGAGGCTGATGGCACGAGTGAGCAGATAGACCAGAGAGAAAAATTATCTTCCCCAGAAAGTTCCCAGAGGCTAGAAGCAAAAAGCATCAGAAGTACGTTGAAGTTAATGGGATAAATACTTTGAAATGAAATGAGGTTGGAATCCTGAGACGTATTATCATATACTGTAAAACACAGCCTTAGTACTCCGCTTTCCTGAAGTCAAGTGCCAGAGTAGCATAGTAAACACCGTCTCAAGTTCAGAACAGTTCTTAATGGGTGCAGAGGAGTTCCACCTTCACCCTGCTGGCTTAGAGCCCTTTGGGAGATGAAGTTTGGTACCTACCATTGGTCACCTGGTTACTGAGACAACTTTCAGTTCTTTGTGGGTAAATAGAGGACAGCAGATTAGAAACAGCAAGGGTAAGGGACTATTAGGAGCAGATACAGAGAGCAGCCATAAGGGTGAGCAGACAGAGATGTAGCTGCATAAAGTTCTTATGAAGTAGACAGGAGACTTTGAGAAGCAGAACTGTCTAGGTTCATTTTGTGTCAGACTAAATAGTTCTATACGTCTTCATAGCCCAGCCTTATTATATTATGACAAATTAGAACTTATTAATGTTTAAAGGGGAGAATTTCTGTTCTAGAAAAATATGTTGTATTGGGACACTCTATCCCCAAATGACCCTGAATGAATCACCCTAGGTCTACATCTACCCATCAGGCTTGGAGCATACAGCATCTTTAGACTCTTCTACCCAGTAGAGTAAGCTTGCATTTGTGGTGGATTAGTTATTGTCTTCTTCCTCCACCCACCCTCATTTTGTAAGTCCCAGCACACTTTAGGACTTGGTGTAGTTTGGGTATGGGGGCACTGAGTGAAGACACATTGAAGAGTGCCACTTGAATGATACATAGTCGTGTTCATAATAGATATTTATCTCCTATATTTGGAAGATTAATTTTCTTGACCACATGGGCACTTTATGAGCTCCACTCAAGTTCTACAGGTTCTGCCAAAGAACCTGAATGATTCCTGCTGTGTCTGCTGTTTGGTTACTTTCATATGAGTAATTGTGAACATTCTGATTTTCAGCTACTTTTTATCTTAAACTTTGGTTCTTCCGTTGTACCAGGTGAAAGTACCAACAGTGACACAGCTCTGGGCTGTATCAATGAGGCGGAGCTGTCCATGGGCCCATGGCAGACCTGTGAGGAAGACCCAGAGCTGAATACTCCCACAGATGTTGTGGCTGATGCGGATGCTCGTCATTGGTTACAACTGAGTCCCACTGATGCTTCGAATTTAACAGGTGAATTGCATTTTGGAAAAGAGGCAGTAGTGCAAACAGCTAGGAGATCAGTTGTGAATCCTTGGAGTCCTGTATACAGAGGGTTCTGAAACAGTTGTAGGAGGAAGTGTGCCATGCTCCTGACCACCGTAGGAGGAAGTGGTGGTATTCGTGTTAAGCCTTTATCCCTAAGTGAATTGTTCTACTCTAGAAAGAAGAGTGATTTTTCCAACTCATATATGTTGTAAATCCAGGATAAGTCAAGGAGTTTAGATAGCTTATTGGTTAATTTTTTAAAATTTTTAAATAAAATATTTGGTACATAAAATGTAAGTTGTAACATATACAGTATGTAAGTTACAAGGGACAGTAATGAAGTGAACACGAGTGAGTCTGCTACCCAGCTTAAAAACTAGCATGGCACCCAAGCCAGTGAGGTCTCCCAGAGGTGTTTCTCAAGTCCCTCCCCTTCTCCCATTATTTTGGGACCCTAGCCCAAATTTGTTTTTATAATAATTTCCTTGATTTCTTTATAGTTTTACCATGCGTGTCAAGCAATATATCATTTAGTTTTGTTTCTAAACTTTAAAAATAATGACTTCATACTCTGTATTTTTTGCAACTTTTTAAATCTCAGATTGTTTGACTTCAGAGCCAAACTTTCTGGGTCGGCTTCCAGGCACTTCTGAGGAATTGCTGGGTGACCTTGAGCTAGTTATTTAATCTCTGTCCTTCTATTTCTTTGTCTTTAAATTTGGGATAATAACCCCTACTTTATAAAGGTTGTTGGAAGAATAAATGAGTGAACATCTAAGTCAGGTGCACAAAATAGTGTGGGTGGAGCAGTCTGCAGTTTTAGCTACATACACACACACACACAGTGTGACACTGGGTAAGTGAACCTCAAAGGCTAAGTTCCCTTACCTGTATGACCAGTCTGATGAGAACAGGGAGACCATGGAGGAGCTGGGTTTGGTTTTGCTTTGTTTGATGGAGTGTTAGGAGAGACTCGTGCTCTGAGGAATCAGTGCGGGAAAGGCTGACCAGAGCCAAGACTTTTCTAGCTGCACGTTCATGTTCACATATAGATACCGTGTATGAAAACAACCACCACAAAGTAACATGTTAAGTAAAGAGAGTTATTAAAATTCCAAAATATATTTTAAAATGATTAACATAAAGGCTAAAATTTTACCTTAAATGGATTTTTTTCAAACCAAGCAAACTAGTTTTCACTGTGTTGTAAAATTTAACCAACATCTCTGATATTTGGGAAATTCTTGATAGAATATCATTAAAACTTCATAAAAGTAACATACAAAGGTGGTATTCAATAAAATTCTTTATAGACTAATAATGACTAATAATACTATTCATTGATACGAGATTTAACATTTACAAAGAATTTTGAGGCATTCTCTTTGATTCTGTATGGGAAGCAGGCCAAGCTTATCATGTCTGTTTTAGAGATGGGGAAATTGAGACCCAGGGAAATTGTTATCAAGCTGGAGTGTGAGTTCCAGAGATGAAACTGACTTTCAAAGTGTTTTGACTCAACATGCAGTGCTGTGTCTACTCCTTTACACTGTGTTCCTGTTAAAATTAAAATTATTGTAAAGCCCTTTTACCTACTTGAGAATCCTTACAGATTATCCAAGAGAAACTCATCATCGTGATACCATAGGAGGCAAAACTGAAGCTTCAGTAGGTTGAATTTACTTAAACATGGACTAGTTTTAATTATTTTTATTGAAAGGGAAGAAAATTAGGTGATTACTTCTTTTGTCTGTTCTTTGGAAAGATTAGTTTTGATCCCATTTCAGGTTATGTATTGGACAGCTCAATTTAATAAACCTCTGTGAGGTAATGTTATATGATGTACTCCATGTTGTGATTAACTCCTCCAAATACTTAGTTCTTCTTTGAAATACTAATATAGAGAATCAGTACATGCAGTTCAATAGTTCACCTTGTCATCTGTGAAAAGGACAAACTGTAATGTGAGAAGGTTTAAGGATTATCACAATTCTGAATTTAACTTTCTGTTCTTAAGAGAACAATTTCTTCATAAATGTTCAAACTAAAACTCATATGAGCCTGATTTTTAGGACATTTTGAGAAACAATTTGAGTATATCTTTGTTTCTTGTTGAATAATCCTACCAGTTATCAAATGCTTAGAATAATAAACTGCCTCCAAAATCTTAAATTCCTTCATCACTGGCAAACTAACAGTTTACTTTTATATTTGCTTTCTCACTTAAATTATGTTTCCTGAAAATAACAGCTAAATTTACTGTGCATTGTCTTAAAGTTTACCTGGGATTTGTTTTAATCATATGTGGTAAGACATACAGATATGGAGGTGATTGTCATGGAGGAAGAATTTTCTACTCACAGATCCTGGAAACAGGGGTCATGCAGGGAAGTACCAGGAGGCAGAAGGAACAAAATGGGGCAACAGCCTTTAGTGTCATTTCTATGAAAATAGCAAGGCAAGGTAGGGTATGCAGATTTAGGATTGCTAGTATGAATGACTTCAGTGGGCTCTGGAGCATACGGGCTATTTCTACTTGCCTGGTACCCACCCAGTCCTCAGATGACAGGGCAGAGGATATTGACTTAGTATGTGAGAACTAGAGAAAGGAGGTAGTTGGAGGGTCTGAATTTTGAATTGGTAGGTTTGAATATGAAAGACCTGCTGCCTGGTGAATAGACTTCTATCTCTAGGAATTAGCTAACCCTGGAAGTGGCAGTGCTTCCCTGATCAGTGAGGCCCTAATGCCAGAGCATTGAGAAAACAGAAAATAAGAAAATATAGTTAATACATACATACATTTAGTTCTGTTGAAATAGTCAGGGGAGGGGGACATTTATGAGTCTACAGCTAAGAATCAGTATTGTCATTTACCTCATCCCTTGTTTAACAAATAAGCTTATAGTCTAAAATACTGATTTAGATGCCATGAGAAATAAAAAGATGAATAGGTCATAAGCTACTATAGTTTTTAAGTGCTTACAAAAAGGACAGAAGACACAACATTTATCCTAATAGTCACAGATAATGTGATAAATTCTATGAAATTTACTTAAAGTTGTAATCATAGAGATAGACAAATAGATGGATGGAACAGAAGATAAAATACAGAACTGAGTGCACACAGACATGGAATCATGATATATGATATATGTGGCTTAGGGCTGACAAGGAAACAATGTATTGTTCAACAAATTTCTGTGGGACAGGTACTTAGCCATATGGAAAAAAGTGAAATAGAATTCCTACCTCATACTATGTCCAAAGTCAGTTTCAGAGGGATAAAATATATAAATGTGAAAAGGAAAATTGAAAAACTTGGAAGAAAACATCTTTTTGAAAAGGGTCTATGATTTTTTTTTTAAAAAGCTAACCATAAGAAAAGTGTCAGTAATTCAACCTCAGCAAAATGAAAACTCTATTACCAGATAAACTTTTAAGAATTCTGTTGTTTAGCAGAACCACAAAGGGAAAAAACCAGCTTTGTTGCTCTTTCCTTTCCATGTTCTTGTTAGCTCAGTGATAAGTTTTAAGGTAAGATTTGGTGAGAAATGTTATCCAGCATCTTGGTTTAGTTGGGAGATTCCACGGTCTTTCTCTACTGGAATGCAGACTCCAGGAAGGGGAGGCCTGTTATCTGCTGTCTGCACAGCTGATTCTTGCTTCCAGGAATAGTGCAGGACAGGAGAGAAGCATTCAATAAGTACTTGAATCAGTGAACAAATACACTTTAAGCTGCAAGCTGTTGTTTTATATAGCTGAAAAGAGCAATTAAATTTTAATTTTTTAGAAATAATATATAAGACAATTTCAAAATCTCTTTTATTTAGTGTGTTTATCACAGTCTTGCATCCAAACATTACAGAAATCTTTTTACCACTTCTGCTTTTAGTTATAGCTGTGAAAATGAATTACATCTCCTGTTACCTGCCACTAAAATTGTTTTTCCAAGAATGCTTTGTCAGCATTCTCTGTCATCACTATATTTTTGGCATTTTCACCAGACTTTGATGTGTTTAGAAGTCATGAAATATTAGAAAGAAAAATAATAATGATAGCTACTGGGGCATTGGTAGCTCACCTTCTAAAATCTTTGCAGTGAACAGTGGACATCCTTGCAAAGGAGAGGAAGAAGGAGAGGAGAGCCAGGCTGCACTGGTGGGAATGGGATGCCACCTTGCTGCTTCTCCACTTGATCATTGACATCCAGGCCAGGCCTGAATTTTCTGGTGCTAGAATTAAGTTGTTTCACTCAGGCCTTTGAGTTTGTTTTTTGTGTTTAGATTTCAAATCAAAAGGAAAATTTGTTTTCAGAGACTGAGGCTACGTTTCTTTAACACTGTGCCAAGCTTATATAAAATCGTAGCCATATAAAATCACCATTCGGCCATAAATGCTTATTTTGCCTATTACCGAGACTTATTTCGTGGCTGAAATCCTTTCTATATTTGCAGAGTTCTAAACTTTTAGATCTCTTTGTAAAAATTATTTATGTGTTTGGAGAAAGACGATACGATTATGCTTGTAAGAGTTTTCACTTTAATAAAAAAATTTTAAGTTGTAGCATTAAGTAGTAATAAAACAAAAAGATAGTAGGCTAGCATACTAGGTTGCTAATGAAAATAAAATAAACTAAATATTGGATATTTTTAGGGTGAACATGAAATTTTCTGAAGTCTCCCAAATCCCCATTTTTAATTAAGTGCTCCTTCACTGAGGAACCCTCTACATGTAAAATGTCAGCATCTGTTCTCTCACTTATGCTACCAGCAGAATAATTTTGGGCAAAACATTTCAACTCATTAACATTTTTGTTCATAGTAATACTGAGGAAACTCATACAGGCATCTCAGAAACTCCTAAAGAAGTCAGCATACTTTGATAATTTTATGGAGGATGTTGCCTAGGATTTTATCATCGAAGCATGAGTTTTTCTGAGTGTAAAGCAGTATTTAAGCAGATTTGCTATGTGGGATTCTTTCATAAGTAAGGGCATATTCATTGGCAGGTTGCAAAGAGGTGCAGGTGATGATGAGGTACCTGTCTACATGTACTTAGAGTGGTTACTCAAGCAAAGCTCCAGTGTGATTGGGATGCTGGGGGCCAATCTCTGTTTTGGATAGCTACATTTTTGGAGTGAAGGTTAGTGATGAAACAAAGCTGCAAATTATCTAATCCCCTACTTTTTTTTCTCCTCAAGGGATTGAAAATGCCATGACATACTTTATGAGAAAAATAAATGCCATATTATGCTGCTTGTTGACTTGGGGGCTCATGTTGATTCATAAGCATTTATTGATCCTTCAGCATACCTTCTCAGACTAACAGATTCCTGATATTGTATTTACTTTACAGAATTAGGATGATGAGTCTCTCTTCCGAGGTTTTATAAAAGTCAGAGAACCCAGAAGGCCCATAATTAGGCTTTTTGCACCCTGCCTTTCAGGCACAGTGTGTAGGAATTCCAGTTTGGAATATATCTGCACATTTTAATGTGTCTCCTGAGTTGAGTATATGATACCCTTGTGGGAACTACAGATATGTTTTCCTCTAAGAAGGAACAGTGCTTCTGTGTTTGGGAAGGCCTTTCCATGACACCATGTGCCATCGTTATTACATCTTTTGTTTTCGTGTCTGGGGATCTTTCCATCGCTAATTTAATAAACATAGCTTATTATAGTGAACAGCCGTTTTTGGACCTGCCCTGGCTCCTTTTCAGATTCATTTTTTTCTTGCCTGTTGTTGTCCTTGTCATTCCTCTACTTGAATTCCTCAGATTCAGAGATTGTGCTTCGGTTTCTTTGATTAGGCCTTAAAAATGCCAACAACATATACACTCAAGATGACACTCAGTGGGGGCTGATAATTGCCTAGAAATCAGCCTAGCTTTATTTGTATGGGGTGAAGAAGAGAACTTTGGGAATAATTATCTTAATAAATTAACAATGTATTATGTTCAAAAATTAAGAGAATAACAGAATAACATAGATGTTAATAAAAAGGAACCAATAAAGCTGAGAGCATACATGCGTGTACTAGAAAGCAAATAAACAATAGAAGACAACTAAAAATTGTTATTTAAAAACAATAATAAAATAGACAAACAGGCAAGATTGATCAAGAAAAAAATGTTGGAGGTGAAAAGGGAACAACTACAAAACCAATATAAATTTTAAAAATAATACAGTATGCTATTCAAATAGATCTATAAAAATAAAGGATAATTTCTAGCTTTACTAAACCTTCATGTAAAAGAGAAACTATCTTTTTCGTCCCATTCAATAGAAAGAGAAAGAAACTCACTTCTGTTATCTACCTTGTGTTACCTTGGTAACACACCGGACAAGGTCAGTATGAAAAAAACATAATTAGAGACCATCTCACTTATAAACATATAAGCAAAAAATTCAAAATAAGGCATTAACAAATGAGATCGAAGAATATTGGAAAAATATCATACAGCAGGGCTAAGAGAAGTTCATTCCAGGAATGCAAAAGAAAAGCCTATGAGAAAGATATCCAATAGATCCCAACTGAGGAACAGTCTATAAAGCAGTACTCCTTAAAACCATGAAGGTTATCAAACACAAAGAAAGTTTTAAGAAAACTCACAGTTGAAAGGAGGCTATGGAGACATGACAGCTATTTGTTATGTGATATCCTGGATGAGATCCTGGAACAGAAAAAAGAATTACATAAAAACTAAGGAAATCTCAATGAAGTGTAAACTTTATAATCATCTTTTAGTATTGGTTTGTTGTAATAAATATTCCATTTGAATATAAGATGTTAATAGTGGAGAAATTAGATATGGAGTATATGGGAACTCTGTAGTATTGTCACAATTTTTTATAAATCCAAAATTGTCTTAAAAAATAAATTTTATTTGGCCGGGCACGGTGGCTCAAGCCTGTAATCCCAGCACTTTGGGAGGCCGAGACGGGCGGATCACGAGGTCAGGAGATCGAGACCATCCTGGCTAACACGGTGAAACCCCATCTCTACTAAAAAAATACAAAAAACTAGCCGGGCGTAGTGGCGGGCGCCTGTAGTCCCAGCTACTCGGGAGGCTGAGGCAGGAGAATGGCGTAAACCCGGGATGCGGAGCTTGCAGTGAGCTGAGATCCGGCCACTGCACTCCAGCCTGGGTGACAGAGCGAGACTCCGTCTCAAAAAATAAAAAAATAAAAAATAAAAAAATAAATTTTATTTAAAAAAAACTAATTCAGGGAAAAATTACCAAATATAAAGTAAATGCATTAAAGCCAACAAAAATTATAAAATAAGTGGCTTTTAAAAATAAGCAAGAGGAATGCGTAACAAAGACAGTACAAATTGTAATAATGCATATTATTAAAGACAGTAGAGTGAACAAACACAAATAACCCCACTTATTCTCCAAACCCTACCTAAGCCACATTGAAAGGATTTATATTAAATAAGACATAAATCCACAAGGGCAAAGATGGCAGGAGAAAGACAGTAGCAACCAACTTCTTGAAGTTACAGAACAGGTGGCCTGTGGTAAATGAATTGGCAGACCTGAGAATATTAAATCCTGTGTCAGTAGTAGGGAAAGCCAAGAAACAACCTGACTTAAATTAATGCGGGTTCTCTGAAAGGGTTAGAAAATTTCCCATACCAGGTAGCTACAGAAGTAGGAAGTGATGATGGGGCTGAAAACAGAAAGACTGTAAGTCTGTTTAAGAACTAGTTAGAGCTCTGTTGCCATGGGCCACTGCTTTTTCACCCTAGAAGATGGTACAAGTAAATTTGGGGGGGTGGGGGTGGTGGCTTGGAGTCATCAACACGTCTGAGTGCAGAGATGCTGTCTTGAAAACAGAGGGATTAAAGGAGAGTTTACATACTCTTTGAGCAGGAGAGAGTCTTTCGAATTCCAGGAAAAAAAAAAACACAAAACTCAACATACATATATCTGAGGTTCTTCAGGAACACAGTGAAACTGACCGAAGACCATGCCTGCTTATGGACTCTGCTTCTATTCGGTCCTGAGCATGTAGAGCTGTCAAATATGTTGGTGGAGAAATGAGTTTAAACTTGAGGAAAGAAATCCAGGCCAGAAGTGGGCATGTAGAGCTGTGAGTATATGGAGGGCATTGAAATATGTATGGCAGTAAGTCTGTATGAGATTAAGAAGGGCATTAGTATAGATAGAGAAGACAACAACTCCAGGGCCCTTCAGTGTCCGCAGTCCATGAGATGAAGAAGCACCAGCAAAAGAAGAAGACCAGGTGAGAGTCATACCTGGGGGTCAAATGGTTGAAGCATTTCAGAAAGCAGACATGATTACCTGAATCAAGTGCTACTGAGGACTGGACATTGAGCACTGCATTAAACAACATGGAAGTCTTTGGTGGCCTACTCAAGTACCATGCCAGTGGAGAAAAGGGAGAGAGCACATGGGGGCTGAGGCTATGACATGTGAGAACAGAGACTGAACTTTGTGCAGAGGCTGCAGGTTGGAGATGTGGAAACCAGAATTAAAAAACTGAGCCGCGGGAGATTAGAGGAATGTGCTTGGCCATGGAAGCAAATAGATACATAATTGTGGAAAAAGGGCCTGAGGAAGAAGCGTTAAATGCTGCAAGGAAGTCAAAAGGATGAAGAGTGAGAAAATACAATGTGCAGTTAAAATGCTTGCCTCTGTTGATTATTATATACATACTATGAAATACAATTTTTTTGTTATAATACATCGTTCTTTAAGTGGTGCCTATGTGTCTTTGGCTGCTTTTCCATTTACTCTAAAAATGTAAAGGCTTATGATTTTAGGAAGCTGGAGACTTATTCAAATCAGTCTCCCCTAGCCTTTACTCATCCTAAAGCAACAGGTATCCAAAGAACAAAATTCTGTAACTTAATCCATAAAATTAGATATACATGTAAATCATTAAATTCTTCTTTAACTATTTGTTTCAATGCACAAAGTTTCATATTTCATAATTAAATATATATTACAAAGACATTCTATGCCTTGAACTTGTTAGCATACTCCCATCTCACAGCCTTTGCCCTAGCTTTTCTCCCTAACTGGCTCTTCCCCACATAGCTGCACAGCCCATTTGCACATCATCTTCAAGTTCGAGTCACATGTTACTGCATGCTTAAAATCTTTAGTCACTGGAGAACTGCAAACAAAAACCTCAATGAGATAACTGCTCCATGCCTATAAGAATGGTTAAAATTTTAAAAACTGACAGCATCAAGTTCTAGCAAGGATGTAGAACAAGTGGAACTCTCATACTTTGCTCGCAGGAGTGCAAACCGTAACAGCACTTTGGACAACAGTTTGACAGTTTCTTTCTTCAGTTTAATGTTTATTAAGCATACACTTATGATTGGACCCAGGAATCTCACTCCTAGATATTTACTGAAGAGAAATGTAAACATATGTTAACACAGAAGCTTGTACATGAATGTTTATGGCAACTGTATTCATAATTGCCAAAAACAGGAACCAATCTAAATATCTACAGGTGAATGGATAAACTATGACACATCTATGAAATAGAATATTAATAGCAATAAGAAGAAACAACTGATACCCACAGCTGTATACATGAATCTCAAATGCATTTTGCTGAGTGAAAGAAACCAGACAGAAAGGCTACAAACTGTAGGATTTCATTCATGTGACATTCTGGAAAAGGCAAAACTATAGGAACAGAAAACAAAGCAGTGGTTGCAAGAGGCTGAGAATAGAGGAAGGGGACCAATTATGAAGAGGCATTTTTTGGAGTGATGAGATCTTCCATATCTCAATTATGGTGGCAGTTTATGGCAACAGTTACATGAATGTATACATTCCTTAAAACTCCTTAAACCTGAAAGGGAGATTTCCTGTATGCACATCTTACCCCCATGAACCTGACCTAAGAACAACAACTACCTCAAATGTTACTCTGGCATTGAGGCTTCCCTGGCCACCCATTTCCATGGCACTGTTTCTCACCTATCCTGCTCAAGGTTCTCCCTCTTCCTCTCCCCTGGTTTATAAAACCCATCACAGGGTCTCCAGGAACTGTTATGTCATGTCTTAGCTTTTTGCTCTTTTAGTTTGAAGAATGAAAATCATTTGACTGTTCTTCATTGATCCTGCTTTTCTCTTGTTTTAAATTCTCAGCTGTTTCACATTTTTTTCCTTAATTATTTTACTTTGAATACATTAATTTTTAAGAATAGGTAATTTGTCTTAAAGACAAAAGATATGATGAAATCAAGATTGTTTACAAGGTTAACAGATACGTTTTTCTGCATAGATAGCAGTGAGTGCCTCGCAGATGACTGTAGTATAATCGCCGGGGGGAGCCTCACTGGTTGGCACCCAGACTCTGCTGCTGTGTTGTGGCGAAGGGTCTTGGGGATCCTTGGAGATGTGAATAACATCCAGTCACCCAAGATCCATGCCAGAGTTTTCTGCTATCTCTATGAACTCTGGTACAAACTAGCAAAGGTAAGTCCTGCTATATTACTTTTTATTCTAATCCAGGAAAATGGTCGTATCATTTAATGTAAAAACTGTGTTGCAGTTAATTACTGAACATATTCTGAAACACAAATGGTACATTTAGACAAAGTACATTTGATTATGGAAGAGTAATCATATATAACATGAATATTTTATAAATGCAAAAGTTGTTTCATTTAGTGCAAAAGTAGAATATCGCTATAGGATATTAAATACAGGATGTTAAGTAGTTCTAGTTACTCTCTTTATAAAAGTGATACTGGTTTTATTGTGTAAAATTTGAAAAATGTAGAAAAATACAAAGAAGAAAATTAACATCACTATTCATAGAAATAGCCAATATTAATATATAGTCTTCTTTCTTTTTACGAAAGTAGAATCTTAGAGTACATACAATATTTTTTTTTTTTTTGAGATGGAGTCTTGCTGTGTCGCCTAGGCTGGAGTGCAGTGGCGCCATCTTGACTCACTGCAACCCTCTGCCTCCCGTTCAAGCAATTCTCCTGCCTCAGCCTCCTGAGTAGTATATACAATTTTTATTCTGATTTTTGTTTGGGTTCTGACATTTACATGTTATTAAATTTTTTTTTCAAAAACATGGTTCATGTTTGTTCACTATAACTCATTAAAACGTTACTTATCATTTGGAATTCAGTACCTCCCCAGCCATTAACGTTCAAGGAAAAGCAATGCCTTTGTTTTGTATTTAAATCTAAAACCACATACAGTGAGCCAAACATACAATTCAAAAGGATAATCTCACAACAAAAGAGAAACTTGTAAATATTACAGGTTTTCACTTAACTTATAGAAATTTAAGTGAAAGCAGCTATTTGGTCATGGAAAATAATGTTGAAATACTGTTAGGATAAACGTAATGTTACCTACCCTAAAATTCTCCTCTTTGTGAATTAGATACGGGATAATCTAGCAATAAGCCTGGATAACCAGTCTTCTCCATCTCCTCCAGTTTTGATCCCACCTCTCAGAATGTTTGCATCATGGCTATTTAAGGCAAGTGGATGTGTGTTTATTCCTTTATTGCAATTTCCTCTTCCTTTCTGAAATTGAGTTTGAAAAATGTAATTGCCCAAGACTGCATGTTTTGAAGACAGGCTGGGTCTTACTAAAGTCACTGCATCCCACATGTCCATAAACAACTCTTAAGGAAAACTGAGAAGTAAATGAAGTATTGAAATGCTCTGCACCTGGGCTTGATTTAATCTGGAAACATCATCTCCTTGACAGGCGGCGACACTGCCAAATGAATATAAGGAAGGCAAACTGCAAGCCTACAGGCTGATCTGTGCCATGATGACCAGACGCCAGGACGTTCTGCCAAACTCAGATTTCCTGGTGCATTTTTATCTTGTGATGCACCTGGGATTAACCAGCGAGGATCAGGTATTCTGCGACTCCTTTATTGTGATTGCCCATTAATTGGAAATAGCATAGCATTCTTTAAAGGCATTAGTAAGATTTATGAAAATACATCAGAAGTGTTGAATTTCTCAGTAGCTTCAACTCTTTTACACACAGCAAGCACAGTAGTCTTTCAAAAATGTAAATCAGGTTTCACATCCCTGCTTCTTCTCCCCACTGACTTTGCAATTGCATTGTGCCAACCAAATTTTAATTTTATTCTTTGGCCTCTATGATCTAACCTCTGCCTGTGTTGTCAACCTCAAAATACTATTATAACCACTTTTTGTTTGAGTTCTGCATTAAATATGGTTTGAAGAAAGTGGTACTGATCATTTAAAAATGTTTGAAAATTGTTGTTTTAGTAGTTAGGATGTTTTTGTGAAAGACTTTACCTGTAAGGTAGAAGACGAGTCCAGACATTTCTTGATAAGGAGTTATTTTCATTTCTCCCAGTGCAATATAAGTTTGGTTCAAGTTCAAACAGAAAGGCCCAAGGAGCCACTAGCTACGTCTCCCTCCTTGTAGGCCCTGGGTTTGGGGGAGAGGATGTGGCCAGACCCTGACCTTCCTCCCCTGGGAAGACTTCTTCTAGTTGAGGGAGATTATGGATAGGGACACATGGACTCTTGACTTGATTTGGGATATCAAGCAGGCAAATGATGTGGTTGATTTATGCTTCACAGAGATTCTAGACTGCATTTGGAAGATGGATTTGAAAATGTGATAGTGATAGTGTGTGATAGTAGGATAGAATCAGAGATTGGCCTGTAGATGGAGAATTGTTAGGAAGTGTTTAATACAGATTTTAAAAAACGATAAGAACTAAGCTGGTAGCATTGGGGATGGAAAGAAAGCAATAGAAAAGATTCAAGAAATTTTAAGGCATTTCATTTTATTACTAGGTTTTCTTAACCAATTAGAGGTATAGGGAGTGTTTGAGAATTTACCCTTTAAATTGTAAATGCTTATTAATGAACTTGAATAATTTATTAACTATCAAGTAGCTGTCCTTTCTGCATTTTTTGTATTCTTTGAAGGTATGATGCAGACACACAGACCTTTTGATACCGCTAGGGTACACGTAAGAAGTTCTCCTGATAAGCAAACTTTTTTTTTTTTTT
Source organism: Macaca fascicularis (assembly GCF_037993035.2). Lineage (NCBI taxonomy): Eukaryota > Metazoa > Chordata > Mammalia > Primates > Cercopithecidae > Macaca > Macaca fascicularis. The sequence continues at coordinate 66,751,992 of NC_088384.1, forward strand.
TTTTTTGAGACGGAGTCTCACTCTGTCGCCCAGGCTGGAGTGCAGTGGCGTGATCTCCGCTCACTGCAAGCTCACCGCCTCTCAGGTTAACACCATTCTCCTGTCTCAGCAAGCTCACCGCCTCTCAGGTTAACACCATTCTCCTGTCTCAGCCTCGCTAGAAGCTGGGACTACAGGTGCCTGCCACCACTCCCAGCTAATTTTTTTGTATTTTCAGTAGAGATGGGGTTTCACCGTGTTCGCCAGGATGGTCTCGATCTCCTGACCTCGTGATCCGCCCGCCCGATCCGCCCACCTCGGCCTCCCAAAGTGCTGGGATTACAGGCGTGAGCCACCACGCCCTGCCAATAAGCAAACTTTTTTTGTTGCTTTAAAATGTACTTGAATTTAAAGAGTTTGCAGTATGTATTTTACAATATTGAACTTTAAAAATCATTGAACTCTTATATGAAATAATAACCATAACCGTTGTGATTTTAGCGGTGTATAGAGGACATCCGTGTAGCAGACTGGCTTAGACCCATAATCTCATTTATTTCCTAGATAAATATAGAAATAGTGACATAGAGTGGAATTGTTTGTACTCTCTGCTCAAATATTTTACAGCCATCTTTGCAAGTGGAAGCATCTTTTACAGAATGATGCAACTCAGGGCATGTGGAGAATTATGGGGTATAGAAAAGAGAATTAACTCTCAGATAATAGTGAACTCCTTCAGTGAAAGAAGCAAAAGAGGAGGGTTTACTTAACAATGCTCTACTTTTAAGAAGCCTTTTGCTAATATTTTGCAGGAAAAAAACATTTACTTGGAAATAATCATTAACTATAGATCCTTCTCATTTTATAAAAACAAGTAAGTTAGCAGTAAACAATGTTCCTTAGAATGAGTTTTTTAGAAAGTCACATAAATAGGTGAGTTTAGAATTATCTTTCTGTTTTAAGATGTGTTGATGTGGAAATGAAATAGTAAAATGAGATGAAATAAGAGTATGTTATATAGCATTTGAGAACCTGAAAAAAAATTATTTTACAAATCATTTTCAAGAAATATGATTTTGTAGTACAGACAAAATAATTTCCAAATTTTGTGCTTAAAATTGTTTTTACATCGTAATGCATATTATGTTTTTAATTAAGTTAAAGTTCAGTATCTTTTATAGTTCATAGTAGAATACATAAATCTTAAAGGATGGTCCAATGCTAACAGTAATCCCAACATTCAGACTTCTGAGACAAAATGAGGATATCATAAATCTCTATTTAAAATCAGCCTATTGTTTAGGCTATTAGAAGCTTGAATTTTTATGTGAGTTTAATAGAGTTGACTGTTTTCTTTAACCTTAACAATTATTGTTATATATTTTAGAAGCCCTGACTGTCTGCAAAACAGAATTACTCTAAGTAAACTTTATTCCTTTGCCAAAAGAAAATTACGCAGAAGACCTAATGAAAGAAACTTTTTTCATTTAAGTTAAGAAATGTCTCTGGTAATTAGTTTAACTTTTGATCCACATGTCTAAATAGATCATAGTGGTTGTTCCAGAACTTATGTAATTCTAGAAACACATGTTATATTCATTATAAAAAGAAAGCATTTGCTGTAGAGAATACAGTTAAATTCAATTTTTTAATTAACTGTGTACCTGTGACTGGTACCATCTCAGGGCTTCTATTTTGTGAGAATTCTCAAAGGGCCACACTTTTATATATCCTAGCACTAAAAGGATTTATTTATGCAGAGAGAACCTTATGAAAGATGTCCTGTGTTTTTAAATAAATAATCATAAATAATTGTTTAAAATTGAACATTATCAGTTTTGTCTCACAAATAAAATCCAAGGTGGGTTTCTTCCTTTTGCCTCTGGGTGGCACACTTGTCTGCACGACACAGCTTTGTGGTTCATGGGCCTTTGAACATTATGCTGTGTATGGCATGGTGTTTTATGAAGTTCTTTCTTAAATCTGAAGGTATCAAAATTATGTCAGTAGTGACCAATAAAGTGTTGAATTAAATAAGTTATAAGATGCTAAAAATATGTTCAAACATAATGATGTTCATAGTAATTGAAGACATTTTTTAGTTTAAAAAACAATTTGTAAAGTAGATGTCTCACAAGTTGTGTTCTCTGGCAATCCTGGAAAGTTACAGTTTCATCTAATATGATAGAAAATTTATTATGTAAACAGACTTGGCCATTTGTATCTTAAAAAATAATAATACATATATCAGAAAAAATGTAGTGCATTCCAAAACAACTGTTTTTAGTATTTTTAACCAGTTTTAATTATCCTAATAACTTATGTAATACTAACACAATGCATTTATCAAGTAGTATTTCCCACGGTCCGTATGTAACATGGGTTCGTGGTTGATTGCTGCGATCGAAAACATGGTTTGAAATGGCTTTATTTTTTCCTTGACAATGAATTTTTAAAAAATTGATTTTACCAGTTTACAAAATAATTAAGATTATAAACAGTTCCGGAATAACTGTAAATTATCAAGAAAATTTGGCGTGACTTTCAAGGCTACCCAGCCTGCCTGTGAAGGAGTCTCCCGGTGCGCTTCCGTCTGCTCAGCTGCTTTGTGTCTGGTGGGCTGGTGGTGGTGCTTAGGGGTATTTATTTCTTCAGCACTCACAATGCTGGACTGTGTGCTGGGGACTGCATGATGTTGTACCATTGAATCTTCTCTGCAATTCAATTCAATAAATACCATGGCCTATTTTATTTTATTTTATTTTTTTAGAGATGGGATATCACTCCATTGCCCAGGCTGGAGCGCAGTGGCACAATCATAGCTCACTGGGCTCAAGCAGTCCTCCCATCTTGGCCTCCCAAAATGCTGGGATTACAGGTGTGAGCCATAGCGCCCAGCCCCTGAGGCCCATTTTATAAATAATGAAGCTTCAAAAAAGTATCAAAAACTTTTGCCCAGTGCCACAGGCTAAGAGGCTGTTAGAATTCACATACAGGCTTGGCTTATTCCACCAGGAATGGTTTTTTTTATTGATTCACAGCTAGCGTGTTGGTGCAACAGTCCTTGATGTTGTTTCTCCCTTCTGTTTTATTTTGCCTAGGCTCTGCCCTTGGTCCCACTCCACTTCAGAATCCTCCTTGTTAAAGTACCCCGCCCCAACCTGGAAAGGCCTTTCCACAGTTGCCTTCTCAGTTCTTCATTGTCCTTCAGTGTCTCTTGTAAAGCTGTTTCTCGTTCTTTGTTTTTCCTAACACTTAAGCAGCTTTTTCACCTCAGAATTCCCCAAAATAGTTTGACATGAAAGGACTTATGATTTGGATTTATTAAAAACAGTTTCTGTTAATTTCATGATTATTTAAAACAGATGGAAAGATCAATTTGTGTGAAATAGAAAAGGACAGTTGAGGAAAGGAATTTTATTTTCATGTTTGTAAGAACACGTATCAGAGACTGGAAAGTTTCCTTTGCTTATTTGTGAACTATTTTTTAACAATGACTTACAGATTTAATGTCTTAATGTAATTTATCTGTTATACATCAAAGTTAAATTCTCTTTTAAATGTAAAACCTACATTAATGTAAAATTATTGTTGCAAATTTGCATATAGACATTTTGGGAAATGTGAGTCTTTGTCATTTTCATCTATAATGTTGTATTTTATAATGCACCAAAAAAGCATGAGGCCTCTCTCCAATGCAGAAGTGTTTGTTGTTCTGCCCTGAGGTAACATATTTGGATCGTAACAGCATAAAGTTAAGATCTAGTGTGATAGTGTGATAAAATGTCTTCATTAACAGCGCGGGCCTCAAGTCAGCTTGTCTAATTTCCAGTCTTGGCTTTGTTACTTATTAGCGAAACCATTTGGGTTTGCTCTGCCTTGGCTCCCTTATCTATAGAATGAGGATGATAATGGTGCCTACCTTAGAGGGTTGTTTGAAGACTTGAAAGAGGTAAAACATGTAATGCATTCAGTCTGGATCATGGATATGATCTCTCAGTAAGCATGAGCTCTTGTAATAATATTAATGGTGAGGGGAAGAACAGCAACTTCATCATTTGTTTCTGATATCTTAAAGTGTTGATTTTTTTTCTTTCTCCATACATTTTCTCACTTTCAACATAATGATTTGACTGAAAACATAACTAGGCATTGTGGAATTTTACAATATGTGGAGAAATAACCACTCCCTGTGCTGTAGACAGACATACCGATTGATATATTTGTTTTACCCATGTATGCTTATGATCCAGAAATGCTTCTTTTGTGTCCATGGCCATCAGCTCACTTTCCCCTCACTTTTCACACACCCAGTGAGCCTTCTGTACAAGGAAAGCTAGAAAGCTGAACACTGCATGTCCCAGACTCCTTGCAGCTGGGTTGGCATTGACCCAGGTTCTGTCCAGCAGAGATACCAGCCAACATGGCACTTGAAAGTGGATGTGGGGAGTGGTGGGCAGCAGCACAGGGGAAGCTGGATCCTCCTGTCATGGAGGTTCTGCTCTGGCACCAGCATCACTGGTGAGATTAGCAGACAGTGGGCTCTGCTGGAACAGCCTTGTGGTGTGGCTGGGTGTTTCTGCTTACCAACTTTTTCCTGACTGTGGAGACTTGTGATTGGTTCCCTGGCACTTCTAGACGTTCTATAAGCCATCTGACACCCTCATAGAAATCTCTTTCTTCTTAATCTCAAAACAGTGGATTCTCTTGTCTGCAGGTAAGACCCTGGCTCAGCCAGTAACTGCTCTGAAAAGTGCTGTGCTGGGCACTGGCAATACATGATCAGCACTGGTTCATATTTCAGTTGCTGAATGCACTTGAGCATTAATTTAATTTTTGTATTTTTAAAATTTTAGCCACATTTTGTAGGCAATAATATTTAGCTTGTAGGAACATTTTGCTTTCATTTAACTCTACATTTTTATGAACCTTTTGTCACATCAGTGTTAAAAAAAACCATAATTTTAAACATCTTATATAGAGCAGTATTGTATCACAGAAGTCAAAGTAGTTCATGATTTTCTTAACGGATGTTACAACCCCCTCTCATGAGGTATATGATGGAATAATATAATAATAAACAGTCGTTTGTAAAAAGATCCCATGAGACCCCTCAGTAAGCATTAAGACTCAGCAGTGAGCTTTGAAAGCAAGGTACAGGGGTGATACTTGTAAATTGGCCATACCTGACTCTTTTAATAACCTCAGACAGCCTGTATCATGCAGTCATATGTAATAATTGCATCACCTTTTCTCAGACAAAGAATTGTTCTTTGCTGAAAATTTAGTCTTATAACTATAGAACCATGTATATATTAGATAAACATAAATTTAAAAGTATATTTAAGGTGAAACATAAGTGAGTATTCACTTCCAGAAAGGGTAAAGAATTAAGATGGCAATTTGGGGGCCTTGTTTATCTCACATCCCTGGAAATAATTTTAATATATGTCTCTCAAGTGCTCATTCTGTAAAACAAGTGATTTTACCAAGGTTTTAATGTATAGGATTTTAACTCAACACTAGCAGATAAAGTACTTATTTGTGAATTTAAAGATCTAACTGATGTTCCGAGGATGAAATAATAACCTTGATGTGTATCAGTAGAGGAACTTTAGACCTTTTGAAGGCTAACTTTGTTAAAGCTTCATTTAAAAACAGTTTAAAAAAAAACACAAAAACTATAGGCTTATACAATGAGTAAAAATAGGACTAATGTGGCGCCTTATTCCTAAGGATTTTAAGAATTGGAAAATGTACTTCCAAGAATTCAGGAGATAAGATGGCTTCAGAATATATCGACTTTCAACAATAACATATGACTCTCATGGATGGCAGGCCTGATACTGGGAACTACAATACCTTAGAGCTAGACTTAGCTTTGTCATTCACTGGACATGGGGCCCTCACTTATCCACAAGTAGTCAAGTGAATGAGTTGGGCTGTAGAGCCTCTGAGACCCTTTCCTAATCATTAAGCATTCTTAGATCCTCTGATTTATTTTTAGGCATTTTATTATTAGGGTCACATCACTCCTTCCTAAATGTGGCACAAAGTTCAATGATCTTTTTGTGTTGAATATTTTTTCCTGCCATGGTAAAAACCTAGTCAGGTTATGAGAGTGTGAGATGCATAAAGTATCTGTAATATCCATCAGCTTGTGCAAAAAACCAAATAAGTAGTGATATACATGTTATGAAAATTGGACTGTTGAATATCCTTTTAGCTAAGTTGATTTGAAAGCAGCTCACAGAGGAGAGGGGATTTAGCAGGACTTTCAAGGATGGATAGGATTGAGATAGTAGGACAAGAAGCATGATGGAGTCTCACATCAAAGATACAGAACTTTTCAGGCTGTGTTCAGGAACAATGAGGAGCGTGGCTTTGATTTAATGCCAGATACATGCATAGAAATAATATGTGGTCATGAATCCAGGCAGCACTGTAGAGAGCCTTGATTCAAAGTAGTTTTCATCCCATGGAAAGTGGCGAGCTGTTGAAGGCTTTTGAGCATGATACTCCACATGACCAGAAGAGCATTTTAAGAAGCTTAAACCACAGTGATAAAAGTGGAGGTGAATTGTAAACATGAAAGAATGATGACAACAAGCACAGAAAGGAAATTATTATAATAGCCCAGGAGCAAGGCAATGAGGGCTAACAAGGACTGAGACACAGATGGGGTTTGTGTATGTGTGTCTGTGTGTAAATTCCTTATATGTGTATATATTTTGTGTATATATGCACATGTGTTTTTTGCATGTATGTGTGTGTGTGTGTGTATGTGAGTGAAATACGTTGGAGAGGTAGGATGTAGTACTGATTGGTAAACATCCTGAGAAAGTAGTATCCTGGCATGATTCCCATTATCTGTCAAGGCAAATGTTGATTCAGAAAAGCAAGAAGATGAATTGAGAAAAGGAAGACAGGTGGGCATGACAGAATAAAGTGACTGTAAGTTTCGACTCATGTCTTGATGACCCTTCCTCACCTTGGACATTGTAGCACAGGATAGGCCAAATGGGTGCATCCAAGGATACACCAAGGGGTGTCCCCAAAGAAGTCTCGCCTCTCGCCTGTTAGGAATTAGAAATGTGCAGGAAAGATTTCCAGGGACATTTTCCCTCTACTTAAGAGAACATATTTTCTAATTCTGTTGGAATTCAAGCAGTTGGTATGCAAATTGTAAATGTATTTATAATTATTAAAATGGGATGTCTAAAGGGCTCTGTAATTGATGTTTTTGTTAGCCAAGACATATATTTGTTACTGATTGTTTTTGAAAGTAATGTGGCACTTAAAAACAAATCCTTTTGTTTTTCTAAAAATACAACTTCTGACCTGAATTTACTTTATTCAAGTTAATGAAATGTTACTGAATATAAGTTTACTGTAGCAATAAACAAAACTTCCAAGTTTGACTTAGGTTTGATTGAAGGATAATATTTATAAGGACAGGTGAGATATGACAACCTTCTCCTGACATGTATTGTTAAGTTAATAATAATTCCTATTTGTGCTTATTGTGCAAATTCAGAGTGATAAAATATAGAAGCTGTCATATAATTAATGTTACACCATCAGGTAGCATCCAGTGCCTTCCGAGTGTTTTCCATAAGGTTTTGTGGGAATGGACAAGCCACAGATTCATCAAAATTTATCAATGAAAATTTTATTATAACTTTATTCAGCTATCAATCACCATAAAGACTTCAGGTAGATGACTGCACCAAAAATAAATGTGAGATTTTTTTTTCTTTTACAGCTGTAGAATCAATAATTATTTTCATTAATCTATAGACAGAGCCCACTTACACCTCAGTGAGGAAAGTAAAAATATGTAGGAGGTAACAGATGGCAGAGGTTTCGGTTATGAGGTTTAACACATGTGCAGCGAACTTGTTTCACAGCTTTAAAAAGTGTAAGATGATAGCATGGAGGCTGATCCAGAGAGAAAAATATCTACCTGACAGGCCAGAAACTACAGTTTTGTTTCATTTCCTTTGTTGGATTTAAAGGTGTAAAGACTTTCTTTCAAGTAAATGTTATCAGAGATGAATATAAATTATGTATATTTAGCCCAAAGTCTTCCAGTATTTAATAAGACATGCTACATGAAATAAAGCATAAAAATAGTATAGCAACTCTCAGTGTATGTGGGAAAAGGAAAGATTTTGTTCTTCCTAAACTGTTACCGTGTGATATCGTGTATCAGTTGGCACACATTTTTTAGTTGAGAATGTGTTCTTTTGCTCTGAGGTTTCTCTCTGGAAGGAGACTCTACTGTGGCCTGTCACAGAGCCCAGGTCACCGGAATCTTTTTTTTTTTTTTTTTTTTTTTTTGAGACGGAGTCTCACTCTGTTGCCCAGGCTGGAGTGCAGTGACCGGATCTCAGCTCACTGCAAGCTTCGCCTCCTGGGTTTACGCCATTCTCCTGCCTCAGCCTCCCGAGTAGCTGGGACTACAGGCGCCTGCCACCTCGCCCGGCTAGTTTTTTTGTATTTTTTAGTAGAGACGGGGTTTCACCGTGTAGGCCAGGATGGTCTCGATCTCCTGACCTCGTGATCCGCCCGTCTCGGCCTCCCAAAGTGCTGGGATTACAGGCTTGAGCCACCGCACCCGGCCTGGAATCTTTTTTTAATAGAGTCACTGGAGTGCATTCTGTCTTTTCCCAGAGAGGGTAGATGCTCAGTAAATATATTGATTGATAGAAAATTGAAGAAAAAAAAAAAAAGACCTCCTTCTGAGACTGGCTATTCCAAATCCACATAGCATCATGGGGAAGAATGGGTAACCAAATATGCCGAGCTGAGCCACTTTGGTTGAAATTTTGGCTTCAACTATCAGTTTCAAGGCAGGCGTTAGCTTTCTACTGCGGTGAGCTAGTCAACTTTCATTATCCTAGAACAGTGATTCTTAGGGGGCAGGGGAATTTTGCCCCCTCCAGGGAACGTTTGGCAATGTCCGGACACTCTTTTGGTTGTCATAAGTAGGGGAGGGAAGTGTACTGTCATCTAGTGGGTGAAAGCCAGGGATGTTGTTAAATGTTCTATAGTGCGCAGAAACACAACAAGGAATTTATGACCAATCATGTCAGTAGTGCTGAGGTTGAGAAACCTTGCCCTAGGGGAGTACTTCTGCAGATGACATTGTCCTAAGAAAAGAGCTAGGTAATATAAATTAAATGATACAACTCAGTAATCAAAGACAGTAGGAAAGTCTCACTTTCTTAGCTTAACCAAGGAAATAAATGCATACGGAAATTTAACCAGGAAGATTAAGAGAGTCAGTGTTTCAGGTTGAGTTAAATGAGTTTTCAACAAGGGTTCAGCTTACTAAGTTCTCTGTCTAAAAAAAGTCAATTTAAGAAATAAAACATGGAACGTTCTGATTAATTCTGAAGTTAACATGAAAATTATCTGAGGTGGATTTCGCCTGGAAGCCCAAAGTAGAGAGTTGTGTGGCCTGCATCTGCAAAGCCCAAGGCACTGTACATATGAAAGGAGGCAGGAAGGGGGCTCAGGTTCCACTTCTTGCATGAACACTGCCTGAGTACCTAAGAGGAAGTGGGATGGCTGAGAGAACAGCTTGTGTGGAAAAGGGTTGGTGCATGGAAACAGATAATTGCTTTCTTCAAATGTCTGAAGCAGTGCTGTGTGGAGAGAGACTGTTTTACCTCCAGAGCCGGGACTAATAAGTAGATTCCAGCTCATCATCAGGAGACACTAAATCCAGTTTTCTGTTCGAATACGGCAGGCGATAGATTCTGCATTTGTAAGCCTTTCAAGCTCTAAAGTATTCAGTCCAAGGCTGTCTGACCCTCTAGGACGGCCTCAGAAAAAGGGAACATTCACTTTAGAGCTTGAGCCCTACCTAGCCTTACACTCAAGTCACTGCATCCATGAATCAGTGACCACATACATAGCCTGTTTGGCTTGTGCTGCTTATTCCATGAAATGAGTTTCTGATGACTCTGGGACTTTGGGAAGGTGAAGATAGCTAGGTCTTCAGTAGGCACTGGTACATTTCACTGTAGAAGGGATTTTCCTGCTCTTTGGAATATAGCTGTTGACCTGTAAGAGCATCTTTTCTCATTTAGAATTCGATAAAGACTTCAAGAAATGTTACATTTTTCTCCAGGCGCAGAGGCACTGAGAGACACAGGGACATTTCAAGTGCTGAAGTTATACTTGGGGAAGGAGGATACATTAACTCCCATTTAGAGAGGAATGATTTTTGAATATAAGAGATTTAAATCCTGACTGTGGTGTATAATTCATAAAGGGGAGACTTGGATAGATGGAAATAATGTCAAGAAAAGCATTTTAAATTGCAGTTTTTGTTTCTGTGACAAAAGCGCTCTCCTTGTGGGGAATAATCTCTTTTTGTCTGTTGATTTCTTTTTTAATACATAACAATAAGTGGTATTGTGGTAATTGCAGATTGTTCAGCTATTAATGCTATTTACTGAAACGCATTTTAAAGATAACATTGTTTTCTAAAGAAGCAATAAACAACAGTTTTTCTTTTGTTCTCCCATGGAAAAAATATCCTTTAGTAGGTATTTGTGGGCTAAAGAAATGTTAGCAAAAGAGAGCCTTTTAATAATAAGACATTAAAACAAAATACCTACCATTTTCCTGTGTGCTGGAGTCTAGTTGAACACATGCAGCATGGTCCCGTCATCAAGACCCAATGCCTTGTGCCACCTATTTGCTTCCCTTCCTTGGTTCCCATGGCATACCCGCTGTTCCCATCATGCAGGAGCCCTGTGCTCTCGGTGGCCTCACTCTTAGCTATGAGTAGCTCTCCCCTCCCCTAACAAGTCATTGTTGGAAGGCAGGGGCTGCCTCAGAGCCTCACAGCAACTAACGTGGTACCTTCAACTCAGTTAGCACTTGAGGATTTCAAATGATCCTGGAAAATTAATATTTTAATAAGATCATGAATAAAAGTTGCTGTTATTTAATAAAAATAATAATTATGAACTTTGGAATTTACAAAATGCTTTCTCCTTTGCTCTTTTGAAAAGTATAACAGGGCATGATGCATTTTCATTCCCATTTTACAAATGATGAAATTGTTGTTCAGAAGGTAAAGTATCTGCCCAAGTTCAGAGAGCAAATTGTATCTTTTACTGGAATTTTATCTTTAAAGCCCTCCTCTTTCTATTTCCGCATTAGCTAAAAAATCTACACTTAAAACACCTTCATTTTAAAAAAAAGTTGTGTTTAAGCCCCTAAAATGAATTTTGTTATGTGTACATTGAAAATCAAAATGTAAAATAAGTATTCCTAGAATTTGAAGCAGCAAGCCATTTGTCCACTATTTAGAGGTCGATTGACCTCTTTGCTTTCTGCCATGGTGAAATTTGTATATGGTGGGCTTTTCATCATAGGATGGACGGGACAGGTGTAGTGTCTGGTTTGTGGGTATTGCCGTTTTGCTAATGGATCTGGCCTGAGGTTTCTCCATAAGCAGGTTGATAGAGCTGGCTTCCTTTGGGATTGTTCTCTCAAATTTAAGCCATTCTTGAGAGCTCTTTGTCTAAATACAAATTGTCTAAATGGGAGGGGTGGGAGATTGTCATTCTAATTCATCCAGGCCTCCACCCACATTAGTGGAGACTCCCAGAATTGAATGACCACAGGGTTGCCCTCTGTTTTTTTGCAGAACACAAAAATGTTGAGAGCTTCAGTTTTGCTGCTTTGTGCAGGGGGAGTAATTTTACTTGTAAGAAAATAAACTAGAGAGCATGCATTTTGTGTTTCTTAGAATGAAAAGAATGGATAATAATCATATTCTAACACTAATCTCCTTACTGATACGGGAACAAACCAGAAGATGTGGGAAGTAACAAACAGAAATCATGTTTCTATTGTTAATCTGTTCTTGGGCATAGGCTGGGACACATCCTGGCAAAAGTCAGTACCATGAAGCAGACTCGTTTTCACCCAAACCTGAGAGCCAGGCTTCCTGATTTCACCTTATGAGAAGGAAGCATGTTTAAATGCATGGGACATGCTAGTCTGTGATGGCATTAGAAGCCCTGAGCTTTTTTTTTTTTTTTTTTTTTTTTTTTTTTTTTTAAGCAGAGTTGAGATCACAGATAAATGAGCATAGAAGCCACAAAGAACTGGTGTATGTTCTCTAGTGTTCATTTTCAGGGAAGAATGGGAATCTTAATTTGTTGCTGGAATCTTGGTAAATTTCTTTTTTTTTTTCCCCCCAAAAGATCTTTCTTATGCATTTCCCCTCAGCGCCCCGAGCCTCCTCACATAATTCCACACCCCCTCATCCCCCATGCCCAGTAATTTCCTAAGAAGATGGCTTTGGTGGAAGACCTGTCTTTATTTTGAAGTTAGCATTTTATAAGCCATTTCCTTCATCTAATAATACTTCTATGAGAGTAGGAGTTGTGTGTTTATTTTTGGAAGCATATTTTTAAGCTGAAGCAATCATTTGTTGACTTCACTTGAAAGTATAGTTTTAAAAGATGTTATTTGCATTTTTAAATGATTATTAGGTAAAGTGAGTGAGATGAAAGAAGAATTCATGTTTCAAAACTAAGTAAGTCCTCAAAATAGTGCTGTGCAGTCTGGGCGCGGTGGCTCATCCCTGTAATTCCAGCACTTTGGGAGGCCCAGGCGAGTGGATCACCTGAGGTCAGGAGTTCAAGACCAGCCTGGCCAACATGGTGAAGCCCCATCTCTACGAAAAATACAGAAAATTAGTCGGGTGTAGTGGCGGATGCCTGTAATTCCAGCTGCTTGTGAGGCTGAGGCCGGAGAATTGCTTGAACCCGGGAGGCGGAGGTTGCAGCGAGCCGAGATTGCGCCACTGCACTCCAGCCTGGGCAATGAGAGCAAAACTTCGTCTCAAAAAGACAAAAAAAAATAGTGCTGTGCACTATATATGAGGCCCATTATTCAGGAATATTAAATGGTGCTTCATTGACCCTGACTTAACATTTTCCCTTCCTGTAAGGAGCAGACATGCTTGGGTTTGTGTTTGAACCTTGCTGGTAACTACAGTTCTGGCCTTGATTGATACCGTTCTCTGTGTCTGTTAAATTAAAAGATTGAATGATGATCTCTTGGATCTCTTTTCTAAGTTTTTGTGGTTCCAAAGGAATAAATTAAATACCTTTGTTACCCAAATTCAGTAGTGTTGTGTTTTCCCTACTGATGTTTTCTACTTCATTCTGCGGGTAACATAGTGTGCAGTTGGGTCCTAATCTAGATTCCAACATTAGAATGAGAAGATTATTTTACTTGGCATCATTGGCAGTGTTGATTAAATCTTTACTATGCCCTTGCAGCCATGACATTAAGGAACACCTACCTGACTGTGTTAAGTCTGTGGTTTCACCCAAGTGTTTCTTTTTAATATTCTAAGAAGAATGTATTTCTAGCAGATGCATTCTTGAGACGGTGTGAATAATAAACCTGAGAAAAGTATAGTTTTCTGACTTGGGAGTACCTATATTTGTGTGTGCACATTTCTTACCTTAGTATTTACTTACATGATTATACACTGTTAAGTGCATTCTACTTACCCATTTTTTTTTTTTTTTTTTTTTTTTTTTGAGATGAAGTCTCCCTCTGTCACCCAGGCCGGAGTGCAGTGGCACAGTCTTGGCTCACTGCAACCTCCGCCTCCCAGGTTCAAGCAATTCACTGCCTCAGCCACCTGAGTAGCTGGGATTACAGGTGCCCACCACCACACCTGGCTAATTTTTTTATTTTTAGTAGAGATGGGGTTTCACCGTCTTGGCCAGGCTGGTCTTGAACTCCTGACCTCAGGTGATCCACCCACCTCGACCTCCCAAAGTGCTGTGATTACAGGCATGAGCCACCACGCTCGGCCACCCATCCTTTTATCTGTGATGGCACTGACCCTGTTTTTGCTTCTGCTAGAGAATATTGTAAAGCTGTAGAGGAGGGGGTGGAGGAGATAAACAGAGACACTTGCCTCAGTTTAGCCTCTTCTAAGACAAGCAGCTGGGCATCTCAGAAAAAGATTTTAGTATCCTCCTACCCCAGCCCTCCCTCATCCCCAGTGCCCAGTAACTTTTTTTTTTTTTTTTTTTTTTTTTTTTTTCTGGTGCTGTATGAATGCCTTTCTGGGTAGACTTATCCCTGAGCTTTGGCCATGAGGCCTGATCTTCTTTTGGAGTGCTGTACCAGCGTCTAGCACTTAGAACACCTTACACATGAGTCTGATGCAACTGAGTCGCTTCCACTGTTATCACTTACTGGCAACAACTTGTTGAAGCCCTCATTTGCTAAAGTCTCATTGTGAGGATTTAATAACTGCTCTTGAGCATCTGCATCAACCTCATTAAGCAAGCCTGTTGTACAAACTGTAATAGTGTAGATTTGAAGCTTATCAGGGTCATGACTAAGACAGTCATTACATAGTCAGGCCACAGCATCTTCAAGGCACTGTTGGTGCAGCTGGTAAGTCACTTCTTTCCATGACCTTACAACAGTTTTCCTCGTCTTATGGAATTATAAATGTGCCAGAATTTCCTAATAGGTTTGCCCTCTCCCTGTCAGTCTCCTCAGTGAGCTGTGAAGTGCCCATTATAGGAAGCACACGTGAAAGACAGCAGCCCCTCTCGATCTGTGGGCTTCAGGCAGGGTGTTATGTTGGTCAGAGAAAAGGGGCTTTATGTTTTGTTCATATAGCAAAGGACTTGGAGCTGAGGGAGCGAGCTGATTCATGTGATGGAGAATCATTTCTTTCTTAGAGGACCTGATCTCACAGCACCCTGAGCATCCTTGCAGAAAGCACTCATTTGCTGCTGCAAAAATGTATTGCAAAAAGGTTGCTCTGGGCTTGTTTGCCACATCATAGGCTCTGGCTTTCTTCTCACCAAAGAAATAACAGGCATTTCCATTTTAAACTCTGATGTTCTCCCTAAGATCAGGGGCAAGACAAGGATGTCTTTTCTCACCACGTTTCAACAGTGTACCAGAGATTCTAGACAGGGAAATTAGGTAAGAAAATGAAATAAAAGCCATTCAGACTAGAAAGGAAAATGAAAGATATGTATATTGAAAGACTGTATGATCTTGTATTTGGAAAAGCTCAAGAAATACACACACACTTAAAAAGGAAACCTACTAGAAATAATAAATTATGTAAGATTGCAGGATACAAGATCAATATATAAAAATCAACTGTATTTTTATACAGCAGAAATAGACAATTTGGAAATGAAATTAAGAAAGCAATCATATTTACAGTAGCACCAAGAAGAATAAAATACCTAGGAATAAATTTAACCCAGGACTTGCAAGATGTATACACTGAAAACTGCAAACCTTGCCATAGGACATTAAAAACTACCTAAATAAATGGAAAAATATCTGTGGATCAGAAGACTTAATATTATTAAGATAACAATACTCTCCAAAGTGATATGTAGCTTCCATACAATCCCTATCAAAATTTCAATGGTGTTTTTTGCAGAAATGGAAAAACTGATCCTAAATTTCATATGGAATTGCAGGGAATCCTGAATAACCAAAGCCTTCTCAAAAAGGAACAAAATTAGAGAATTACTAGTTTCCTATTTCAAAAGATCCTAAAAAGCTAGAGTAATCCAAAACAGTGTGGTCCTGGTAAAAGGTTAGACATATAGATCAATGGAATAGAATTGAGAGTCTAGAAGTAAACTTATACACCCATAGTCAGCTGATTTTTTGACAAGGGTGCAAAGACAATTCAGTTGGAAAAGAATAGTCAATTCAACAGGTGATGCTGAGACAACTGGATACTCACATGCAAATGGATGAAGTTGGACCCCTACCTCACACCATATACACAGATTAACTCAAAATGGTTCTATGTCCTAAATATAAGAGCTAAAATGGCAAAACTCTTAGAAAGGAAAGGACTAAATCTCCGTGACCTTGGATTTGCCAATAGACTTTTAGATATGAAACCAAATATGCAAGCAACAGAAGAAAAAATGGATAAATTATCACTCATCAAAATTAAAATCTTTTGTGCTTCAAAAGATGCTGTCAAGCAAGTGAAACTACAACCCACAAAATATTTGAAATTATATAGCTGATTAGGGCCTAGTATCCAGAATATATAAAGAAGTCTTACACAGCCAGGCACAATGGCTCATGCCTGTTATCCCAACACTTTCGGAGGCTGAGACAGGTGGATTGCTTGAGGCCAGGGATTTGAGACCTGCCTGGACAACGTGGTGAAACCCCACCTCTACCAAAAATACAAAAATTAGCCAGTCTTATGACCTAGTCTCAAAAATAAACAAATAAATGAAAATTTTAAAAATTAAGGAAGTCTTACAACTCAGCAACAAAAAGACAGCCCAAATAAAAAATGGGTGAAAGATATAGACTTAAACTTCTCCAGAGAAGATATAAAAATGGCCAAGAAGAAAATGAAAAGGTGCTTAGCATCATTATTCACCAGAGAAATTCAAATCAAAACCAGTCAAAAGGTAGAAACAGCTTAAATGTCCATCAACTGATGAAAAGATGAACAAAATCTCGTATATCGATACAATGGAATATTAATTTGAAGGAATTAAGTATTATTAACTAAGAAGGAATAAAGTATTATGTGCCACAACATGGATGAACCTTGAAAACATGTTAAGTAAAAGAAACCATACACAAAATGCGATATATATTGTAAGATTCCATATTCTGAAATATCCGGGGTAGGCAGATTCATGGAGACAGGAAGTAGACTAGTAGTTGCCAGTTACTGGGTATGTGAGAAATGGGAAATAGCTGCTGGTGGGTATAGGCTTCATTTTGGGGTAATGAAATGCTCCCAAATTAGTGGTGATGGTTGCACAATTCTGTGAATACACTAAAAACTACTGAATTGTACACTTTATAGGGTGAACTTCATTATATATGAATATATATCTTGAAGCTGTTACTAAGAGAAAGAGGCAGGTTAGACATATTAGTGACTTATCAACTTCTTTATAAAATAAAATTCATGTACAGTGTTCCTTAAGTAAATCTATATCCCACATGTTTTGAAGCAGAACAGTCCATCTTCATCTGTTTAAAGGCCAGCCAAGTTTTTCTTTATAGATAAGCAGTTATAAAAAATATTCAAGGTTCTCCTTTTGGGCTTGAGCATCACAGTGCCTTTTTCTGCCATCTGTCCACTTGTTCTGTCGCTCCTGAAATCCTGATACTGTGCAAATGCTCAGAACAGCTCCTGTGGCCTGAGGAATTTGTTGCGTGTTTCCCATTCCCTAAGGCATGCTGCTGTCAAGGAAATTCAGTGTCTTCTTCATAGCAGTTCTGCTGGTGAGAAGTTCTAGGTATTATGTTTTGTTTGGTTTTGGTTTTTTTAAAGACAGGTTCCCTATCTGTCGCCTGGGCTGGAATGCAGTCTTACAATTACAGCTCATTGCAGCCTTGATGTCCCAGGCTCAAGTGATCCTCCCAGCTCATCTTCCCAAGTAGCTGGGACCACAGGAGTTTACCACACCACACCTGGGTAATTTTTTTTATTTTTTATAGAGGCAGGGTCTTGATATGTCGCCCAGGCTGGTTTTGAACTCCTGGGCTCAAATGATCCCCTGCCTTGGCTTCCTAAAGTGCTAGAATTATAGGTATGAGCTACCATGCCCAGCCACTAGGCAGTTTTGATTCTCTAGGTGCAGAACCCAATTACTCTGTCCTGTAATATTTCTCCTGACTTTTGTAACATAGTTGTACTCTAGGAAGTCACATTGTGTACAACACTTGTTAAAATCTCTGCTTTTTTCCCCAGGCAGATGTACCAAGTTAGCCATTTTAATACATAATGTAAAGCACGTACCACATATTTGGCCCCAATCATCAAAGTAATTGATGTAATCAGCTTTGTCCTGCTATCTTTTTATTCTCAGCGACTTTTCTGGAAATGAAGTATTGGTGCCGTGCTCTGCCGTGTTGTTTTGTTTTTTTTTTTTAAAGGTCATGTTGATTTGATTTATTTTTTAATCATCAGAAGCCAGGTAGCAACTTGTGGTATGTAAAGTACGTCCTTGTGCCCTAAGCTGAAGGAGCAGAGACCCAGTAGCAGAAATGAGAGAATCAGGCTTTGGAGCTTTGAGGTATCTTCAAATCTGGTCTTCTGGTAACTAAAAATTTCTCGTCACTCAGCATTTCTGAACGTCAGGCGGGCAATAACTAATACTTAAAAATATGTCCAGAAGTACTACAGGATCGTGGCTGTCTTCATTGTTAAAGTTTAAATTATAATCATATTTAGTATGAATGTATTCCTCTGCGTTCACATTTTTTATAATTAATTATCCAAGTATAGAATGAATCATACCTTTTTGTTAGCCAGATTACTGGGATAAACGGATCCCAACCTTACCCTCTTTACCAAATAAAAGAGCTTCCTATAGAATTTCCTGGGTAAAAGACAGGCATCTTCTCTAAAAAACAGTGATGAATTCATCTAACTGTGTAGTGTTTAGTTTTCTTTAAGTAAAAAGTTAAATGAGGAATTGAGTGATTTTTCATATGCAGATTTTATTTCTTGATGATTGTGTCTGGCCTCGTGGAGGGACGGAGTGACTTTAGGTGGAATAACCGGATCTGTTTGCTCTTGAGAAGCAGGCGCGAGTCCACGAAGGAAAGGCAGGGAGACAGATGGCTGGCTATTGTGTTACAACCATCATCTGCTGGGCCCTGAGCAAATATTAAGTGAATAATATATATGTAATTGGTGTGAAAGTACAGTTGCAACATTTCTAATACGGTTTGGAGGAGGGCTACTTCTTGAACATTTGTGTTTTATAGAATGCTAAGTTGAAATGTTTTTGTTTTTAGGGTTAATCCATTTTAAACTGCTTTAAAGTGAACATTTTTCCTCCATTTTGACACCACTGTGCAATATTTTGAATTGAAATGGCCTGTAATCGCCCTTTTTTATTTTCCATAACAACATGAGCACTAAATTATAGCTGTGCAATTATGTAAACAATGGAAATGCTTCCAGAATGAATCCTTCCTTTTAAATTTTCATTTTGTGTAATTGTTGGAAGGTTTGGAGCCATAATAAACAAAATTATTTTACACATTTATCGCTCTAAAGGTCAATTATAAGGGAACTAAAGAAACAACACTATGCAAAATGAATAAACCAATTTCTGTTGCCATCACCATATGTTTTTCTTATCACTTATGGTTTTTCCAGTTACTGTGTACATAGCATTCAATTAAAGCGATTCATTTACCAGGCTGAATATGGTTTGTGTTTATAGAACTGTGCTTTGGAGGAGAGGAAACAACACGCCTCTATTTGAATTACCTGATTTTTTGCAAGATCAGTGATAAGAGACAGATGTTCTCACCAGTTACTTTCTCATAACCACAATCTTTTGATAAGCTGCAAATTCACAATTATCATCTTAGTGATCTTTTCACACTCAACGTATAGTATGCACTTGGACTTCTAACCAGAACAAGAGAAAAATACTGGTTTGGTGATCTGTTCACTATATTGCAACATTTTGCAGAATGAATTTTAATTTCTTTGAACAAAAGCATGTGAAAGATCTTTGTCTATGTGTCATATGTTCAACTCTCAAAAATAAACCTCATTTTATTTTAGATTCCATATATCATTGAGCCTATTGTTTAGTTTGTGGTTTAGTCTATTTAACGTGTGAAAAAGAAACTAATTCTTGCTATAAAACTAACTTGAACTTCTTTGTATTAAGTTCTAGAACTCCTAGAAAAATGAATCCTAGAAAATCTAAGATGATAATTTTCCTGTTTTTCTTTTAGTATTTGCCTTGTAAAACATTGTGGCTAATTGCCGTAATGCTTTGTTAAGAGTGTTGCTTGAAAGCACTAATTTCTAGAACTTTTGAATTTCTGGGATAATGTGTGATCTAAGAGGCTTGTTTGTGTGCCACCTTTGAAGTGTCTTAAACTATTCTTTCTGTAGATCAGCAAAGTAATAGTTCACTGAATTATATAAACTACACCTGTAAAGTAAATTTTACAAAGTAAAACTCTTCAGAGTCCTTCTCTTTTTGAAAAATAATTATTTAATTGCTACTCTATTTACTTCTTTATGGCTCTTTTCATTTTACAAAGGCGTATGTTCTTATCTGCTATCCCATTACATACAACTCCGTAAGGGAGTATCATACCATTTTATGGAAGAGAAGCATGAAGCTCTGGGTATGACTTGATCTGCCCACAGTCACACAAGGTTTTGAACCTAGGCCTCATGGCTCAAGTTCTAGAGTTCTTTTCACCATGCTAGAGTGCAGGGCTGTTTCTCACTAGCCATCTCAGTGGAGGCAGCGCTGAATAGCATCGAATCACACAGTACAAAGGATGGCCCGTTTCCTCCTCTCTGCAGGTCCTTGTGATACTCTTAGGTAGGCCAGCTGGAGTTGAGAGAAGTAGTTCTCTCACACCACCCTGACATTGCATTCTGTGCTCATATTTAACAAGGAGAGCTGGTCTCAGACCCAGAGTCTTCATCAGAGGATGATATTTTTAGCAAAAATTTAGCAGCATTGGTTACTATCATTGTATTACTTGAGTTACTTTTTACTTATGAGAAAGGATACACATAAGTTTTTCAGAACAATTGGGCCATTATTCTAAGCAAAGTAACTCGGGAATGGAAAACCAAACATTGTATGTTCTCTCTCCTAAGTGGGAGCTAGCTCTGAGTATGCAGAGGCATAAGAATAATACAGTGGACTTTGGGGACTTGGGGGAAAGGGTGGGAGATGGTGAGGGACAAAAGACTACAAATTGGGTACAGTGTTTACTGCTCGGGTGGTAGGTGCACCAAAATCTCACAAATCATCACTAAAGAACTTACTCATCTGACCAAATAGTACCTGTTCCCCAAAAACCTGTGGAAATAAAAAAATTAAAACATGAGTCACTTTGAAAACCCTGTTAGGCAAGTAATGTTCACTTTGGACAGGGAGATGGCAAAAGGCATGAGGGTTGCATATGAATGACTGATGTCTGAGAACATCATCCTGTCCCATGCATATATAAAGCCCTGGAGGCTGTAAGGGAGGTTTCAGATTTTTATTATATTTTTCAAAGACTCCTGTTATAGCTGTGTCTTAATGTATGGTGGGGAAGGTGAAAGAAGGATTCTACTGAGTTAGGAAATCAGTGGGGCATTTTGTGGATGTCCTGCTGCTGGGAATATGCAGTGGCTCTTCTTTGAGTACCACATGGTTATTCCTAATTTTAAAATGTTATTACAAAGATACAATCTTCGAGTTGTTCCATTTCAGTGTGGAGAAGCAACATAAGCAGGCATATGGCCATAATTTGGCTGACTGGTCATATAGTTCCCTCTTTAACCCCCCCATTTACTCTCCCCCAGTGCTGTCTTTGGCGACTTCACACAGGCGCTGTGTCTCCTCAGGGCGCTGTCTTACGTGGGTGGCAGGGTAGGGTAGGCTAGCCATCTGTTATTTTGCCCTCTTTTTCCAACCTTCTTGCTCATAGTAGCAGGTTCCGTTGAAGTGATTGGCTGAAGTCCAGGGAGTGGGGGAGCCATGTGACTTTATCTCAGCTACATGCCTATCTACTGTCTTTAGCATCAGTATAGCAACTGAGTAATATTTTTTGAATGCCCTATTTTACAGATTATTGCCTTTATACGTACAAATCTTATGATGCAAAATGGATTCATTTACAAATTGTGGTGTTAGCTTGTTAAAGGATTTAGTTCATAATTCCCATAAATTTAGCCTAGAAAAGCATTTTTTAATTAAAACTCTAAATTCCAGTGGTGAAAATGGGCTTATTTGATTCAAATATGTGCTAAAGATTTTTAAAGCCCACAAGCTTCAAGGTTTAGTTTCCCATCTCAACAGATGGAATTAACACAAACATAACAAAGTTAACATCATGGTTGTTTGCATTATTAATCTTCAAATGCATGGCATTCTGCTACCTTGCTAGCCAGGTTTGCACGAATCCTTTCATTGCAACATATGTCAACAGAAATGTGCTTCCATCTGCTGCCGGATAGCTTGATGCCTGATATTCCGAGACAAGGCCCAGCACAATGAGTACCTCTGTGAGTAATTACAGGTGTGTGGTGAGGAGCCTAGGGCATTAATCAGAGGCTTAATTATGAAAAAGGTGGATCTTTTGTTCCACTCTTGGATCCTGAGTTTACCACACACTTTCTAAACTGTAGCATCCATCTGCTCGGTCCCTTAGAATGTTTGCCTTGACTGATACGGACCTTAAAGTGTATCAAAGGACGTGATTAAAGTAGGCTTAAACATTAACCTGGAAGAAGCGTGGTTCATGGATTTTTTTCCCTTCCTTCCTTCCTTTTTTACTTATCTATCTATCTGTTTATTTCTGGTGTAGGAAAAAAGTCTGCTGAAATGCTAAAACTTTGAATTAGTACTTGCTAAACTATTTACTATATGTGAACTCTACTGAATTAAGCATTATACAGTAATTTTAAGAATGTAAAGGTCAAGATTTGTAGAAACTAAGACCCATGTAAGGAAAAAAAAGTCTTAGGAAAAATGGTTTGTGAACATATACAAATTTTTTTAGGAAGATAAGTTGTTAAATAAAGTTATTTTTATTATGACAGACTTAACATGTTAGAATTTAGCATGTAACTACTGCTTTGCTCTAATGTGATACTGATAGAATTAAATCAGGATTATTTTTAAGGATTTTTAAGATAACCACACTGAAATCTAAGAAAAGAAACTAGGATTTTGTGTGTGTGTGTGTGTGTTTTGCTTCTTACTCTTATATTGAGACTATAATAAGTTGTGAAACTATAAGTCACGTAACTATATAGTCATGTAACATTTTAGTCAGTGGCAAACCACATATATGATGGTGGTCCTATAAGATTATAGTGCTGTATTTTTACTGAACCTTTTCTGTGTCTAGATGTGGTTTGATATGCAGATAATTTCCATTGTGTTACAATTGCCTGTACTATTCGGTATAGTAACATATTGTGCACATTTTTAGCCTGGATGTGTAGTAGGCATCTATCATCTAGGTTTGTGTAAGTCACTCTACGATGTTCACAAGATGATGAAATTGCCTAACAGCACATTTCTTAGAATGTATCCTCGTCATAAAGTGACACGACTGTACTTCAGTGTGTGTTTTGATTAATGTACATGGCCAACAGCTGCATAAGTTTGTGATTTATGGTTTTCTTACAAATTCCTGTTACACACACACACACACACACTTGCACAGATGGCTTCAGAGATGTGGCCTGGCCATGGATGGCATGAATGCTGTCCAGTGGTGGACCCCTGATCTGCCACAGGCAAGAATTAGATATCTGCTTCAGACCAGAGCCGGGGGTGAGGGGCATCCAGCCATCAGTGAGAGGCCATCACAGACACAGGAACACAAGGTGTCTAGGGCAGATGATACTCTTCACACTGCACTCTGTGCAAAAGGCCACTAGTGCACTTTGTACTTGCACCGAGATCACACATATATTCAGAACCATGCTGATTCCCTGACCTTAGCATTTCACTCATTACAACATTACCTTCGCACCCTGCATATTCCCATTTCTTTCTTTTTTTTTTTTTTGAGACGGAGTCTCGCTCTGTCTCCCGGGCTGGAGTTGCAGTGGCCGGATCTCAGCTCACTGCAAGCTCCGCCTCCCGGGTTCACGCCATTCTCCTGCCTCAGCCTCCCGAGTAGCTAGGACTACAGGCGCCGCCACCTCGCCCGGCTAGTTTTTTGTATTTTTTTAGTAGAGACGGGGTTTCACCATGTTCACCAGGTTGGTCTCGATCTCCTGACCTCGTGATCCACCCGTCTCGGCCTCCCAAAGTGCTGGGATTACAGGCTTGAGCCACCGCGCCCGGCCATATTCCCATTTCTTAACACATAAAACTATCTGAAGAGTGAAATTGTCCATCTCGTTGCCTACTTTAAGATATTTTAATGTAACTGTGTGCTTTAACTGTGGCAAATTGAAAGCTAAAGACAGGACATCTGTTTTGTTTTAGTGATAGATATTTGAGGGTTTTAATTGCATATTTACCTCGTTACTCCTGTAGCTTGTCCAAGGAGCCTACCTTTACATGGAAGACAGAAGAAATGTCTAATCTCAGAGTCATGGTTTAGATTTTGCATAATTCATCTTACAACTTGGTGTCTCCAATCTCTCACCTTTAAAATGGGTACAATAACCCTTGGAGTAGCTCAGTTTCCAATATCTCTTTCATTGAAAATTTTCTGTGATCTGTGCTGTCTTAGATTATTATACAGTGGTCATATGTACCACTACAAACACTACTTTGGAATTTTGTGTTTGAACATTACAATTGTGTTTTCTTATCTTCCCTTTTAGGATATCTTAAACACCATCATAAGGCACTGTCCACCCCGCTTTTTCTCCCTGGGTTTTCCTGGCTTCTCAATGCTGGTGGGGGACTTCATCACAGCCGCTGCCAGGGTCCTTAGCACAGACATGTTGACGGTGAGTATGACAATGCTCAGCATCCCAGCTCCCAAGAGGCTTCACAATCGCTAACAAGGTTCAGATTTCTCCACTCTTAACAGGTGTTGACTCATTAGTGCAATGTGAAACTGGGCTCTCAGGGTAGATACCCTGGCAGCTGATGTGTGAAATTGTAGGATAAGATGACACACTGGTATTGGAAAGGCGTTTCATCAAAAGGCCAAAGTGTGAGAAATCATATCCTCACTAATATTTCAGCACATTTACACAGTCGGAAGCAGGACTTGTCTCTTAGAATATTATTAGCATTTTCCAGTAAATGTTGGCACAGACATAAATGTCTAAAATAGAGAGTTTTAAAATGTACATTAGCAGTATGATTTTTTTAAATTAAGTCTTGGTTATTATAAGTCTCATAGAAAATATTTTCTTAAAATGTTAGAACACTAAAATCTTAACTAGAAGTGAATATGTATTCTCTTAATAACATGCCAGAATACCTTGGCAGAATTTTTGTAATAAAAAATTGGAAGTGGACTAAATGATCAGTAAGGGCTGCAGAAAAATTTATTTTTACTTTCTACATTTACCTTTACTACTAAGACAGTATCTTTTTCTTTTCTTTTCTTTTTTTGTTGTTGTTTTTCTTTTTCTTTTTTTTTTTTTTTTTTTTTTTTTTTTTGAGACGGAGTCTCACGCTGTTGCCCAGGCTGGAGTGCAGTGGCGCGATCTCGGCTCACTGCAAGCTCCGCCTCCTGGGTTCACGCCATTCTCCTGCCTCAGCCTCCTGAGTAGCTAGGACTACAGGCGCCCGCCACCGCGCCCGGCTAATTTTTTGTATTTTTAGTAGAGACGGGGTTTCACTGTGGTCTCGATCTCCTGACCTTGTGATCCGCCCGCCTCGGCCTCCCAAAGTGCTGGGATTACAGGCTTGAGCCACCGCGCCCGGCTGTTGTTGTTTTTCAAGAGACAGGGTCCCATTCATTCTCCACCCGGGCTGAAGCGCAGTGGTGCTATCATGCCTAGATCACTGTAACCTCAAACTCCTGAGGTCAAGTGATCCTCCCACCTCAGCCTCCTGAGTAGTTAGGACTGCAGATACACACCACCATGCCTGGCTGATTTTTAAATTTTTTGTAGAGATTGGAGTCCCTCCATGTTTCCCGGATTGGTCTCAAACTCCTAGCCTTAAATGATCCTCCTGCCTCAGCCTCTAAAATGTTCAGATTACAGGTGTGAGCCACTGCACATGGCCAAAGCAATATCTTAATGCCTTTTTGAGAGAATACTGTTATACATTTAAAATGAAAGGACCTTTTCCATTTGTGCTCTTTAAGCTGTTACATATTCAGAGTTATTTTTGCCTCTTCAAATGGTATAAATAAAATTAGCTTTACTATTTGCTATGCATTGGTATCGAAATCAGTGTGGCCATCCAACAACCTAAAGCTTGTTTGATATGTGATTACTTTTTCACTTTACTTATTTCTTCTTTTCAGGGTAAATTCAAACTTCAAGCCCTTGGTTTTAAATTAAACTGTTTAAAAATACTTCCTGTAGCTGGTATTTCATGTTGGTGCTTTCACACACTAACTTTTTCTTATAAAGATAAATTAGAAAACAAAGAGAAGTGAAAAGAGACAGGAGCAAAAGGGAAGAAAGGTAAAAGAGAAGAAGAGGCCAGGCATGGTGGCGTAAGTATAGTTACAGCTATAGGAGACTCAGGAAGCCGAGGTGGGAGAATCACTTGAGATCAGGAGTTTGAGTTCAGCCTGGAATCGCCACACTGTCTTCCACTATGGTTGAACTAATTTACACTCCCACCAACAGTGTAAAAGTGTTCCTATTTCTCCACATCCTCTCCAGCATCTATTGTTTCCTGACTTTTTTTTTTTCTTTTGAGACAGAGTCTTGCTCTGTCACCCAGTAGCTGGGACAACAGGCACCTTCCACCACACCCAGCTAAGTTTTGGTATTTTTAGTAGAGACAGGGTTTCACCGTGTTAGCCAGGATGGTCTCAATCTCCTGACCTCGTGATCCACCCGCCTGGGCCTCCCAAAGTGCTGGGATAACAAGCATGAGCCACCATGCCCGGCCTATTGTCTCCTGACTTTTTAATGCTTCTAACTGGTGTGAGGTGGTATCTCATTGTGGTTTTTTTGATTTGCATTTCTCTAATGACCAGTGATGATGAGCTTTTTTTCATGTTTGTTGGCCACATAAATGTCTTCATTTGAGAAATATCTGTTCATAATCTTCACCAACTTTCTGACGGGGTTGTTTTTTTTTTTCTTATAAATTTGTTTAAGTTCCTGCCAGGCTTGGTAGCTCATGCCTGTAATCTCAACACTTTAGGAAGCTGAGGCGGACAGATCATGAGGTCAAGAGATTGAGACCATCCCGGTTAACACAGTGAAACCGCGTCTCTAATAAAATTTAAAAACATTAGCTGGGTGTAGTGGCACACGCCTGTAGTCCCAGCTATACTCAGGAGGCTGAGGCAGGAGAATCGCTTGAACCTGGGAGGCAGAGATTGCAGCGAGCCGAGATCGCGCCACTGCACTCCAGCCTGGGTGACAGAGGACAGAGCGCGACTCCCTCTAAAAAAAAAAATGCTTTAAGTTCCTTGTAGATTCTGGATATTAGCCCTTTGATGGTTAGATTGCAAAATTTTTCTCCCATTCTGTAGGTTTTCTCTTCACTCTGATGATAGTTTCTTTTGCTGTGCAGAAGCTCTTTAATTTAATTAGGTCCCATTTGTCAATTTTGGCTTTTGTTGCAGTTGCTTTTTGTGTTTAGGTCATGAAGTCTTTACCAATGCCTATGTCCTGAATGATATTGCCTAGGTTTTTTTCTAGGGTTTTTATGGTTTTAGGTTTTATGTTTAAATCTTCAATACATCTTGAGTTAATTTTTGTATAAGGTGTAAGGAAGGAGTCCAGTTTCAGTTTTCTGCATATGGCTAGCCAGTTTTCCCAACACCATTTATTAAATAGGGAATCCTTTCCCCATTGCTTGTTTTTGTCAGATTTGTCAAAGATCAGATGGTTTTAGATGTGTAGTGTTATTTCTGAGGCCTCTGTTTTGTTCCATTGGTCTATATGTCTGTTTTGGTACCAGTGCCATGCTGTTCTGGTTACTGTATCCTTGTACTAGAGTTTGAAGTCAGGTATCGTGATGCCTCCAGCTTTGTTCTTTTTGGTTAGGATTGTCTTGGCTATGTGGGCTCGTTTTTGGTTCCATATGAAATTTAAAGTAGTTTTTTCTAATTCTGTGAGGAAAGTCAATGGTACCTTGATGGGAATAGTATTGAATCTATAAATTACTTTGGGCAGTGTGGCCATTTTCATGATATTGATTCTTCCTATTCTTGAGCATGGAGTGTTTTTCCATTTGTTTGTGTCCTCTCTTATTTCCTTGAGCAGTTCACATCCCTTGTAAATTGTATTCCTAGGTGTTTTATTCTCTTTGTAGCAGTTGTAAATGGGAGTTCACTCATGATTTGGCTCTCTGCTTGTCTATTATTGGTGTATAGGAATGCTCGTGATTTTTGCACATTGATTTTGTATCCTGAGACTTTGCTGAAGTTTCTTATCAGCTTAAGGAGTTTTTGGGCTGAGAAGATGGGGTTTTCTAAATATACAATCATGTTATCTGCAAACAGATAATTTGACTTCCTCTCTTCCTATTTGAATATGCTTTGTTTCTTTCTCTTGCCTGATTGCCCTTAAAGTAGCCTTACAGACATACATTTGGCTAATAGTACAGTAGCCCCATTTTATCCTCAGTTTCACTTTCTGATATCAGTTACCACAGTTAGTGGTGTCCAAAAATATTAAATGGAAGGTTCTAGAAATAATTCAGAGTTTTAAATTGCACACCATTCTGAGTAGCATGATGAAACCTTGAGCTGTCCTGGCCCATCTTGTCCGGGACATGGATCATTGCTTTGTCCAGTGGATCCACGTGGTATCTGCTACGCACCCATTAGTCACTTAGTGGCCATATCTGTTACCAGGTGGACTGCTGTGATATCACAGTCCTTGTGTTCAGGTAATCTTTATTTTACATAATAGCCCCAAAGCGCAGGAGTAGTGATGCTGTCATATTGTTATTATTGTTCTATTTCGTTATTAGCTGTTATTGCTAATCTCTTACTGTGCTTAATTTATAAATTAAAATTTTTTCAAAGATATGTATGTATTGCAAAAACAATAGTATATATAGGGTTTGGTACTATCCACAGTTTCAGTCATCCACTGAGGGGTCTTAGAATGTATCCCCTTTAAAAAAGAGGGAACTGCTGTATATGAAAAATGCTCAGGATCACCAGGGAAATGCAAATTAAGATCACAATGAGATAATTACCTCCCTGTTAGGATGGCTTTCACCAAAAAGACAAAAGATAAGTGTTGGCAAGGATGTGGAGGAAAGAGAACTCTTGTACACGTTAAAAAAAAATTCTCCTTTTATTTGAATTCATTATATATTGCCTAGATTACAATATATAATGTCCATTTATTGCTCCATTCCCTCTGTGATCACCACTTACCAAAACAGTGATTCTTCCTTATTTGAGGCCTCTGACAGAAAAAACTAGGATGAGATTTGACATCACAACCAACACATCCCCAAAGACACAAGTTAAAAACCTATTGATAGGGATCAATATGTATATTAAAACAATATGTGTATCAAAATATTACGTTGTATATACTTTAAATATATAATTTTTTTTTTTAAGGTGGAGTCTCACTCTTTTGCCCAGGCTGGAGTGCAGTGGCACAATCTCGGCTCACTGCAACCTCCGCCTCCTGGGTTCAAGCAATTATCCTGCCTCAGCCTCCTGTGTAGCTGGGATTACAGGTGCCCGCCACCAGGCCAAGCTAATTTTTATATTTTTAGTAGAGATGGGGTTTTACCATGTTGGTCAGGCTGGTCTCAAACCCCTGACCTCCTGATCCACCCACCTCGGCCTCCCAAAGTGCTGGGATTACAGGTGTGAGCCACCACGCCCGGCCCATAAATTTTTATTAATTATACTTTAGTAAAGCTGGAAAGAAAGAATCAACACAATAGAGACTACTCAAATCAAAGATGGTATAAAGATAAATGTAAAGGTCAAATTCACATAAAAAAGTGTTGCCAAGGTAGGAAAATAAATAACCAAGAAATAACCAGAACCTGGAAAAACACAAACTAGAAAATGTGGAGGGAAGAAAGTACTGAAATATAAACCAGGAATGTGCTTCAAAAAATTCAGAAAGGATGAAATACAAAACCAGCTTGCAATAAAGAAAAAAGTGTTATGTTCTTTGAAACTACAATAAAAGAGACATGAGTGCCTTATCTTTTAAGCCTTTTAAAGGCATCGAATTTGCTTGGTCTTTAACACATATATCAATGTTACATAATATTATATACATTTTTCTTTACTATCTGCCTGAGGTATGATAGTAGGAATAAATGTTACAGCCATGAATTGCTTTTTAATTCTGTTTTCAAATATTGCACATGAGTGTTTGGGTTAGTAAATGGTTGGGTACTGGGTATGCTAATCATACCATTTTTTCTACACATTTTCATCCCCTTGTACACTTTCGGTGGGAAGGTAAATTGGTACAGCCATTATGGAAAACAGTATGGAGGTTTCTCAGAAAGTTGAAAATAGAACTACCATATGACCCAGCAATCCCACTTCTGGGTATATATCCAAAGGAATTGAAATCAGTATGTTGAAGAAATATCTGCACTCTCATGTTCAGTGTAGCAGCATTCACAATAGCCGAGATATGAAAGCAACTTAAATGTCTATTGACAGATGAATGGATAAAGGAAATGTACATATCTCCAGTGGAATATTATTCAGCCTTCAAAAAACAAAGGAAATTCTGTTGTTTGCAACAGCATGAATGAACCATTTTTCCAAATGAAAGAAGCCAAACTCAGAAAGACAAATACTGTGTGGTGTCACTTATATGTGGAATCTAAAAAAGTCCAACTCCTAGAAGCAGAGAGTAGAATGGTGGTTCCCAGGGGCTGTGGTTGGGGTGGGGGGAGATGGGGTGATGTTTCTCAGTGGTCAGAAGTTTCAGTTATGCCGAATGAATGAGTTCTGGAGATCTCAGTGTGGTCACTATAGTTAATAATACTATATTATAAACTTGAAATTTTCTAAGAGAGTAGATCTTAAATGTTCACAACTCACGCATAAAGGAACTAACTATATGAGGTGATATATTAATTCACTTGTTTGTGGTAATCATTTCACTATGTATATGTATATGTATATCAAAATATTATGTTGTATATACTTTAAATATATAAATTTTTATTCATTATACTTTAGTAAAGTTGAAAAAAAGAATCAACACAAAATTAATAAAGTAGCCTTCCAAAATGTTTTTTTAAAAGAGAGAGAATATGAATGAGAATGTGAATCTAAGAGTTACATGAAGGAACCACACTCTGAGTGTTAGTACTTTCTTGTTTAAACTTGAGGTTAAAATTGTAGAGGAACTGGTGAAAGGTGTTTGGGCTGGAGCATACTTGCTCAGTCAGAATTTTCAGTTAGCACAAGGTAATTACCAGTTTGAAGTACCCCTGCTAGGTAGGTCTGCCCCACTGAGGCAGTAGGGGAGGGAGATGCACAGATGGCTTGCCCAAGTCACCAAGAGATGAGGAGAAGCTTGTGCGCAGCAACATTATTTGTAACGGCCAAAACCTAGAGCCAATCCAAATGCCCATCAGCAATAGAAACAGATAAATTATGGTGTGTACATAAGATGGATTATTATATACAATGAAAACACAGGATCGGTTACATAACATAATGAATGAAAGAAGTCAGACACAAAAGAACATATACTCTAATTTCATTTATTTAATTGAAAAACCAGACACAACCAATCTGTGGTGTTACAGCAGAATGCGGTTACTTTGGGGGAGGGGAGGCTATCATGGGAGGGGCACAAAGAGGACTTCTGTGGGTTGGTAATGATATTCTTCCTGTTGTCTGTCTCTACGTCCTCAGGGCTCCGACCTCTGTCATCACTTCTCTCTCTGTGCACTCCACAAAGACGCATGCATTCAGTTCCTCTGAACACATCTGAGTTGTCATCCCAGACTTTTCTCTCCTAACCTCAGGACAAGCATTTCAAAAAGTCTTCTTCAGAACAGTAATCTCCCCAGATACTCTGGGGGAAAGGGAAGGAAGAAAGCCAGGTTCATAGTCAAGTAATTTTGGGAAATACACTTCTTCACTTGGAAATTCACAGCGTACAGTAACACGTTAAACGCTTCTATTTAATTGTGCTTAGACAAATGTCTCTGCAACGTCTTTTTCCTGGGAGTCTTTGTTTTTGCCCTTTCACAGTTGCTGTGGCCCTAGTGGAACATACTTTGGAGACAACTGCTTCTGACCCTTTCAGCCTCCCGTCTCATGGGCACCTGCCTCTTCCCTACTCAGCTGGCTCCCTCACCCACCACCAGCCTGCCTGATTTCTACTCCCCTCTGTGGCCCTTAGCAGCAGTTTGTTTTAGGTTTCTTAAACATCCTGAGCAGAACCAGTCCTTGCCTCATCCCATAGAATAGGTCTGCCGTGCTTTATATTGCCTTTTATTTACCTGTGTACTTACGGGAACCAAGCTAGGTAAAAAATGAAGGACTGGGCTCCCGTGCTATGTTGCTCTCCTAGCAGGTGCTTCACTGAATTGTGTATAGCTGTTATTTGCCTCTCCTCCCCTACCTCACATACCGTGCCTCATCTCTCTGAGAGAGTAAAACTCTCTAATTTTATAGCCTAAGTGCTTAACTATAGGCTCAGTCTGGACCTGGGGCTAGATGGCCTCAGTTCAAATCCAGGGTGATCACTTAGGAGCCATATGGCATTGAAAAGCTACTTAACTTCTTTGAGTGTCAGTTTTCTCACTGGAAAATGAAAACAATAGCCTCTCCTTCATTGGCTTGGTGAGGGGACTTTATGAGGAAATGCCTGTACAGCACTTAGAAGAGTGCCTACCACAGAGTGAGAACTCCTTAAATGTGAGCTTTCATTGTTTTAATTATTACATAATAGTAGACAGATAGATGGACAGATAGGTAAGTAGACTGATGACAGACCTGTGTAATCCCCTATTCTTGGCTAACCACAGCTGCTGTTGTTGACTGAATTGAAATCTAGTGAAATGCCTTTTTTCTTTTTTTTGAGACGGAGTCTCACTCTGTTGTCTACGCTGGAGTGCAGTGGCACCATTTGGTGCAACCTCCATCTCCTGCAACCTCCATCTCCTGGGTTCAAGCAAGTCTCCTGCCTCAGCCTCCTGAGTAGCTGGGATTACAGCTGCCCACCACCACGCCTGGCTAACTGGCTAGTTTTTGTATTTTTAGTAGAGATGAGATTTCACCATGTTGGCCAGGCTGGTCTTGAACTCCTGACCTCAGGTGATCCGCCCGCCTCGGCCTCCCAAAGTGCTGGGATTACAGGTGTGAGCCACTGCACCTGGACGTGCCTTTTTAAATATATACCTAATTCTAACACTGGGCAAATAAGAGAAAAGTATCTCACTAGATATAGTGATATAGTATCTCATCATATGTTGTTTCATAAAGTAGTTCTTGGTGATAGACAGGAAATGTGATAGTTTGTCTTCTCTTTCTACCCTCTGATAGTTACCTCCATCTCTACTTCTCTATGAATTCTCCTTAATTGTTCAGCAGCAAAATGATACTAAGTTGATATCCTTTACCCTGCTTTGTTGAGAACATTAGCAGTAAAACAATGTAAACAGTCATGACAGAGTCATTGGCCTTTCTAATTCTGAATGAATCTGCACATCAGTTTCCACAACACTTGTTTACCTCCAAGTATAGTGATATTTTCCATTCCTTAGAAATTTGTTTTTCCGTTTAGGCAAACCTCTTTTGCTTAAATATTCACCCGGAAGAGAATAACTCGACCAAGTTTGGTATTTTTTATCTAGGATGAAGAATAAAACGTCGCTTATTTAATGTTTCTAACTTACAAAAAGAGAAATGTGTGTGCTTCTCTTCCTTATGTGCAGGCGCCTCGTTCAGAGGCTGTCACTGTCCTTGGCTCTCTGGTCTGCTTTCCAAATACCTACCAGGAGATTCCTTTACTGCAGTCAGTGCCAGAAGTAAATGAGGCCATTACAGGAACTGAAGATGTCAAGGTACATAATGCATTTGACTGTATCTCAAGTTTAGCACTTTTTATAATTCTGGCTGTATGATTATCTCTTCCATTAGTATATATTAATCTGCGTATTCCTGAAATTTTGTTGTATCTTTTAAATGTTTCAGTAGGTGTTTTTAGAAGGCTATCCGTGGGCTATACATACGTTAAATTCAGAGCATATTGCAGTTAGACCTTATAGCTATAGCTAAAGCAGGTGTTTTTTGTTATACCTGTTTATTGGGCCTAGGGATCATAATCATGTAGTGAATTGCCTTTGGTAATAATTTTATTAACTTAATTAACTGCATTAGTGCATCAAGTTAATTTATAAGAAATAATGGAAGTAAGCTAAATACTCAATCACATTGTTGGCCTGATTAAATATTACTAATAATTTGAGATTCTAAATTATTTATTGGCAAATAAAAGTAAGCATTTGTTCTCTCCTCAGCTGACTTTGAGGTAAACAAAAATGCTTTTAGAATCCCAGAATCAATCAAACTATAAAACATAATTACAGTATATAATTCAATGTACAACATTTAATTCAATTAAAGTAAAAGAAAACCGAGATTTTCCTATCTGGAAGTCTCATTTGCTTTATACCAGAAGCGCTCCACTCCCATGGGCTGAATGGCTTAGGGAGGCCCTGTGGAGACTCCCATCCTCCACCACCCACTCCCCCGAGCCCAGTGTTCTTCTCGCCTCAGGCTCTCACTCATAGATGAGCTCTCTGAGCTCCCTGGTTGAACTTCAGTAGTTCCTGGCTGCCTGGAACATGGTCAGAACATGTGGGAAACCAACTATGACAAAAAGTTTTTATTTTACTTAATTTTGTGTTTTTAGCATTACCTCATAAATATTTTACTGAAGAATGCCACAGAAGAACCAAATGAATATGCAAGGTAAATGTTGAATAAGAGGTAAACTATTTTAGAATTTTAAGATACACATTTATGTGTAAGTAGTTAATGTTACAAAAGAAAACACTTATTCTTTCACATAGCTCTTATACAGACTGAAAAGTATAGGAAGAATGATGCCAGGAAGATGCTTTGCATGATTATTTAAAAAGGTATCATTATTAAGTAAAAATTGTAAAGTGCAGAAGAGTATACATAATACACTATTTTGTGTGAGAAAAAGCAAGATTACAAATATAATCATGTATCCTCTAATTAATTTTCAAGAAGAAAGAAAATGAAAATATAAACCAAATATTTATAGAAATATAAATATATAAATATAAATAGTTGGTGTATGTGTAGGGTAGTGACTCTCAACCAGTGACGATCTTTTACCCCAGGAGACATTTGGCAGTGTCTGGAAACATTTTGGCTGCTTCTGCCAGGCATCTGAGGTGCCAGCAACCTATGACCAAGATACATGAGGTTTTCTGAGCCACTTATGTGATAAAAAGTTTCTGCCTCTCCTCCCAAGGTGAAGACCAAAGCTGGGAATGCTGATGGAGGGGAACACCTGTCTCCGATCCTCAATTTCAAACCCCATAAGGTCACCAGAAGCCCAGCTCAGCCTCTTACTCCCTCCTAGGAATGGTTCATGTTCTGCTCCCTCTGTAGCCTCATTCCAAGACAACAGCCCATCATTCCTCACTGCCTTATCAGCTATTTGATGATTTTAAGGGTTTTTTTCTCTTGTATTTTGTATAATTTCTTTGGTTATCTTCAGTAGATGGGTTAGTCCAAATTTCCTAGTCTGCTGTTACCAGAAGCTAAACTGATAATAATTTGCAAATATTAAGCTAACATTGCATTTTTGGATAACCTCAACTTGGTTTATGTGATACCAGACCTGGTTTGGCTAATATTTTGTTCAGGAAAACTGCTTTTATATTGATGGCCTGTAATATTCCTTCCCCATCCTTCGCTTATCAGGTTTAATTATAAGGTTATAAAGTCTCACAAAATGAGTTAAGTACTATTTCATTTTCTTTCATTGGAAAGAGTTTTTACAGAATTAGAATTAATATTCTTGTGTATTTAGTAGACCTTGGTGGTAAAACTACCTAGGTCTAATATTTTCTTGATGAGAAGATTAACCACTGACTCATTCTCTTCAGTGATTTTAGGACTATTAAGGTTTCCTTCTTCTTTTTTTTTTTTTCTTTTTTGACAGTATTGATGAACCAAACTTTTCTAGGAATTAGCCCATTTCACCTAAATTTTAAAATATACTGGTATATGAGTTATCTCTATTATATTTTATCTCTTTCACTTCTATGGTTACATCCACTTTTTAAATCTCTGACACGTTTTTTGTATCCTCTGATTTTCTGAAGTAGTCTTGCTAAAGATTTGTCAATTTTATTAGTCTTTTCAAAGACTAGCCTTTGGTCTTTGTTCAACTTCTCTATTGTATATTTGCTTTTATTTCCCACTCTCTGCTCTTTTCTATCCTTCCTTTTGTTTTCTTTATAATCTTACCTTTAAGGTTATATATTATTTTCTTACCTTTAAGGTTATATATTTAGTATATTAATTTCTCCTTTACAGATATAAACATTTAAGACTACATGTTTATTGCTAGTTACTACTTTGTCTGAATTCTATAGGTATCTTTTTGTTACTGATGTCTTAGTTAATTGCATTATGGATCAAAATGTCTTACAACAGTCTGAAATTGTTGAAATTTGCTTAATGACCTACTAGGTAGTCAGTTTTTGTCAATATCTCATATAAACTTGAAAAAAATGTATGCCCTGTTCTT
Organism: Macaca fascicularis; assembly: GCF_037993035.2. Taxonomy (NCBI): domain Eukaryota; kingdom Metazoa; phylum Chordata; class Mammalia; order Primates; family Cercopithecidae; genus Macaca; species Macaca fascicularis. The sequence goes on from NC_088384.1 coordinate 66,788,380, forward strand.
TGTTGGGCATAGTGTTCTAGTTGTGTTTATTAAATTTTTTTAATCCTGGGCTTCAAATATTCTGTATCCTGTCTGATTTTTTTTCATCAGCTTGATCACCTTCTGGAAGAAAAATGTTATAATCTCCTGCTATTTTGGTGTGTTTATGTATTTCTCCTTATATACTGTCAAATTTTGCTTTATATATTTTGAGGCTATGTGATTAGTTGCATAAAAGTTTAGAATTGTCCTATACAGTGAATCAAATATTTTATATTTTTTTAGTGACTCTTTATTTCTAAGGAGGATTTTTTTTATCTTAAAGACCACTGGTTTAGTTACTTTTAAGTAATACTTTCTATTCTTTTTAATTAACCTTTTTATATTCTTCTTTTAGATATCTTTGCAAAAACTGTATATATCCAGATTTTATAATTTTATCCCATCTGATCTTTATTTTTTAACTGAAGCTTTAGGTTCATTTTCATTTGTTATAATTACTGATCTGTTTGGATATACTTCTTTTATCATATGTTATACTTTATTTTTAATAGGAAAGAAAGATCCAATTAAAAATAAGGTACTTCTTTTATTTCTCCTTTATCTTGCCTTCATTTCCCCATCCCCTGTTTTTCTTTCTTCTTCTTCTTTTTTTTTTTTTTGGATTTTTCTCCATTCTATTTATTACCTCAATTGTTTTTAAATCGTAGGCTCCCTTTCCTTCTTTTAGAGGTTATACTAGATATTTGAACACGCATACTTACCAAGCCTGCAGTTAGTCTCTCGTTACTCTCTTCCTGAACAGTGCGTGTTCCTCAGAACATAATTCCCTGATTTTGCTCCTACCTCACTGAACTTTCTCCTTTCTGTCCCTTTTGCTGACCTTTCCTCCTCTACCTAACCTCTGATGAATGTTAGAGTGACTCAGGGTTTAGGGCTGGGCCTATTCTCTGTATGACTTCCTGGGTACTCTTATTCTGATCAGCCTTTAAATACCATCTTCCCTCTGATTTATTTATCTGCCTCTTCATTGAGCCCCTTTTATACTCAGACTTATATATTAAACTGCCTACTTGACATCTCAACTTGAATGTTTTAACACAACTATAACTGCACCCTTGAGTCTGCTTCTGACCCCCCTACCCCGCCTCCGAGCTGACTGTCCCTCAGATTTCATCTCACCACATGGCCCCACCATTGCCCCAGGTTTTCAGTTAAGAAATTTAGAGAAAACCCTTGATTTCTTCTTTTTCCTACACCTACTGCATCTAAATCATAAAGTCTTGGCAATTCTTCTTCCTCTCTTTTTAGTTCAGAAAGCCAAATTTCTGTGGAGTTAAAAACAGAATAGAAATGCATATGGCATGGTCAGCTTTCTGTAAAGAGTATCTGGTCCTAGCACATTGTTTAGAGGAATTAACAGTGAAATTTATTTTGAAAGTTGTATTTAAATATACTTTAAAATAAAATATGGCATTTGTTTTATGTTTGTGGTAGGTATTGTGCATATTACTGTAAAGAAAACAATTACAAACTCCATTTTTGGCAGTTTCCTCAGATTTATGTTTTTTATTCTTCCTCAAAAATATCTTGAAACAGTAAAATGTAATAACCTATTAGTTTCAACAAAACTAGATAAGCTGGGCACAGTGGCTCACGCTTGTAATCCCAGCACTTTGGGAGGCCAAGGTGGGTGGATCACGAGGTCAGGGGTTTGAGACCAGCCTGACCAACATGGTGAAACCCTGTCTCTACTGAAAATACAAAAATTATTTTGTGGTGGCGGGCGCCTGTGGTCCCAGCTACTCAGGAGGCTGAGGCAGGAGAATTGCTGGAACCCGGGAGGTGGAGGTTGCAGTGAACTGAGATCGCACCACTGCACTCCAGCCTAGGTGACAAAGCGAGACTGTCTCAAAACAAAAACAAAAACAAAAACAAATCAAAACTAAGTGGTACATGGGCTGTGACAATTAACAGAAAATATACCATTCAATTAAATATTTAAGTACTAAACCATTATCAATATTTCTATTTGTCCTGAAAATTGGCCTATTGAGGATTCTTTATCTCTCCTTTCAAGAAGACATTCTGCTAATAAATCTACAATTTTTGCTATTTTGTATAAATAGATTTAAAGTGTTTTGTTATTTGAAAATACCGAGAAAGCTTATTAAGTTTCATGAGAGTTTTCCTCTGTTTTCTTCTTTTTAAAAAGATGCATTGCTGTTTGCTCCCTTGGGGTCTGGATATGTGAAGAGCTTGCACAGTGTACAAGCCACCCTCAGGTGAAAGAGGCCATCAATGTGATAGGAGTAACTCTGAAGGTATTACCAGTTTGTGGTGCTGATTGGACATTAAGCCATATCTGAGGCATTTAACAGTTTGAGTTTGAATTAGCCCCATCTTTTTTATCCCCCAAATGATAGAAGGATTGTGATTCCCATTGCATGTGCTGCGAGGCTCCCGGGAGGGGCACCGACGGCTGCTCCCTTGCTGGCAGCTGCAGCCCAGCCACCAGTGTCTCGAGGTTCCTGGACCAGTGGCCAGATGGGTTCCTCTGGTGGCTGGGAAGCTCCTGCTGCAAAGAGGACACCTGTCACCTGTTGGTGCGAGTGACAAGAGAGTGGGGTCTCGTGCTGTGGCCTCTTCAGCAGGCCTGGGAGAGACCTCCACAGCTTCTATTTAGGCCCCTCAGTGTTTACCATCTGACTGAATCTTGGGCACTTTAAGGACATCTTTCTCTCTTTGTTCTGTTAATGAGAAGAAGAACTGCCATTCCCTGGGCACTCACACTAGGTCGGAGTAATGGCGAACTCTAAATACTTTTGTTAATCTTCAAGACAGCTCTGCAAGATAGATGTTGCAATTTCTGTTTTATACCAGAGGAAATCAAGGCCCAGAGAAATTAGGTCACAAGCCTGAGGCCACACAGGTGTAAGTGATGGAACCAGCAATAAAAGCAGATCTGTGCGGCATTAAAGACAAGCTTGAGCTTTCACATGTGCTGTTAGGCTGCCTCTAAGCCAAAGCTCAAATCCTGCTGGGTCCTTTCCTGGGTCCTGCTTGGAAATGGTGGTAATAAATAGCATTGCCATTATCACCCTTAGGGAACCAGTGAGTGCCTGGTCTCTGCCACGCGCTGTGCTGAGGGTTTTATGTAAGTTTTTAGTTCAGGGGTAAGTGTCCTCAGTTTACTGGTGGAGAAACTGAGGTGCAGGAGCATTCAAGGCCCTAGAATGACCACCTCACTGAACCAAAGTTCAACCCCTGAACCATCCATCCACCTAACACCAGCATTCAGGCTGCTGCGTGCCCTTCTGTGCTGCTGCCACATGCAACTATAATAGCAACGGCACTTACAGCTGACGCCTGGGACAGTCGCCATCAGGCCAGCAACAGTCGCTGTTCCACCCTTTGTGTATTATCTGCTTCTGCGCATAGGATGACCAGCCAGTGCTGTCTCCCACCCTTGGCTTGGCGTCTGGCCCCTGCCTGACCAAACTCAATGCCTCCTGTTCCCCAAGTACACCCTCTGACCACCCCCATTGCTTCATCCTCCCCCATTTCTCCTCCACAACACCTGGGAGTGGAGGTGGGGGTGGTTGTTGTATTATGGGAGCTGGAAAAACACTTGCTGCTGATCCCTGTGATGAGGAATGGACGAATTATCCAACCACAGTATCACAGAAGAGTGCCCCTCCAGCCAGAGCAGGGTGCTGACCGCTGACCTTTGTCAGCAGATTTAATCCTCAGAGCTGCCCTGTGAGGGAAAGTGTCAGTGCCACCTCCACTTCACACATGAGGTGGATGAGCTGACTAGGGACCAAAGGAGCTTGCCAAAGCCAAACCCAGAACACTCTGGCCACATGTGTGGAGTTTTGCACAACTGAGGTGTGTAGGACACCTCCTGACTCCCAAAGCCTTGGAGAAATATTTACATATAATTTATTAAAGTGAAAACAAGTTGGCTATAAATTGTATATCAATGTAGATCCCAATTCATTTTTAAATACCCTTTTTCAATTCTAAGATCTGTTTTTAAATTTTTAATTTTTCTTAAATCTAGAGGTATATAGTTAATGTAAGGCGGGTCCCCCATCTCTATTCCTTCCATGGAAAAACTATTAATAACTCAGTGGTGTGTTAGATTGAAGGAGATAGACACACACAGACACACAGAGTCATGCATCACATAGTGATGGGGATACATTCTAAGAAAGTGTCACTAGGTGATTGCATTTTTGTGTGAATATCATTAAGAGTATTACAGAAACCTGGATGGTTTCTGGACTTTGTGGGATGGCTTGTTGCTCTGAGGTTATAAACCTATACAGCACACTACTGTACTGAATACTGTAGGAACTGAATATTGAATTGGAACACAATGGTGAGTACTTGGATCTCTAAACATGTCTGGACATAGAAAAGGTACAGTAAAAATATGGCACTATAAGCTTATGGGACTAGTGTTATATCTGCAGTGCTTACCAAATGTTTCCAAAAACATTGTTAGGAGGTACATGACTGTATATGTGTATCTCTGTATAATACAGAAAAGAGATAGAAAATGCTAACAGAGTAGAAGGATAGATAATCTTTCTGCAACTTTTCATAATTTGGGGGGAAAATATAAGATACCAGAAAAACAATGTGGTTACCACATACTGAGCTCTCCCTCTGTCCGCTATCCCAGAACAGCATAGAGACTATCCTGCTGAATCCTCCTGCCTCTGGATAGCAGTAAAAGGGAAGAGGACTGAGGAAGGTCAAAGAACTGGCTCCAGCTTGAATTGCTAAGAAAGCAGAGGGATCAGGATGCAGCCAAGTTGTTGGGTCTTTAACCATTATTAATAACAGGAAACTCATTGACTTAAGTCCTGGTCTCTGAGGACACCTCCCTCCCCACTTCCCTCTTCCCCTGCCTCCCTCTAGTTCCCATGTTGCTGTGGCAACTGGGTTGTTTTACCTAAGGACATAGCACGTAAATCAAAGAACTGAGGACTGGAAGGGAAAGAGTTGCTACAAGGAACAAGAAGAACAGCCACCACTATGAGAACAGGGGATTCTAGGAGGCTTTGGGGTTCTGCCAGGAGGGAGAGAAATGGAGAAAGAGGAGGCAGTGGGGTCATCGGCCCCACCGCCAGCTGAGCCTCCGCCTGCTTTTTGGGTAGCGGAGAGTGCAAGCCCTGGCAGGGCTTCCTGCTTTACGGGCTCCACGTAAAGCCAGTGCCACCTCTCTTGTAAGAACCCTTCAGAAATGCCCTGCAAAGGTGACCTAGGTGTGCCCTTGAATGTGCAGAGCATTCCACTCAGCGAGGCCTTGCTTGGCTGGTTTGTTTATGGTGGGCATGGGGTGGTTGGGGGAGGTGGTTCTAAGCCATAGCCATACTCACCAACTCTTGTGAGCTGTCCAGCCCTGCTCCTTTTCCCACCCCGTCTTCTGAGACATCACTGACTTTCCTCCTTCTCCTTACCCCATTGTTGTTTCTGGCTTTGAGTCCTGCCAGCTGTACTTCCTTAATGCCCATTGAATGCCCATGGTCTGTCCCACCCACTACCCAAGTCCATCCCTCACACAGCTTACCCTGCCAATATGGAGTCTCCTGATCAGAGTCACCAGTCCTAGACTGGCCCCCAAAGATCACTGTTCATACCACTGTCAGCGGGATATGTCCACACACAGGCTGACCAGTACAGCCCACAGGCTGGAGCGCTCATCATGGCTCTCTGTCGGTATTCTGTGACTGTATGCTGGAGAAGTGAGAGAGCAAATGAATGGCTTATTTCATCTCCACCATTCCCCACTCCTTCATTACATGTCAGTAACACCACCCTGCTTGCAGCCCCCTGTATCTGACCGACCTTTCCTACCTTGGTGCCTGGGCCCTGCCACCCATGCCTGGAAGGAGACCCCACATCCCCCCTGCGTTCTTCCAGGAGCAGCTTAGCTCTCCTCTCCTTCCACGTTGCCGTCTCTCTGCCTGTTTTCCTCCAAGCCCCATGTCCCATTACTCTCTGCCCATAGCTTTTTTGTCTTGTCGGTCAGCTCTCAGAATTTCCCTTATCTGTTTCCAGCTTCTTGAGTTCAGAGCTTTGCCAGCCTTATCTTTCCACCTGGTGACTCTACCACTGTGGTGCAGCAGCAGCACACACAGTGCCCGCTCATGTTCTCCCACTCCCTCCGAGTTTCATCTTCACCTTAGGCACACCACGCACATCCTTAAGGGGGGCATGCTAGGCATTAAAGATATAGTGGTGAACAATATATGCAGGAAATAACAGACAAAAAGGTCAGCTCTGATAGCCTGTAATGCCATGGAGGAGATCTAATAGGGGAATAGGATGAAGCTGAAGAGCTGAGGGGGTGGGCCACCACCCAGCTCTCGGGGCAGTGTGGTGGCCTGAGGGAGGAGATGACATTTTGTGCCATAATTTGAAAGATATAACAATGCAAGCCACATGCAGACCTAGGGATTAAGTGTTCCAAGCAAAGTTTAGAAGGAGCAGGTGCAAAGGCCATGGGGCCAAAGCAAGCCAGAGTGTTTGAGAGATGGAACAAGGCTGGTGGAAATTGTATCGTCTGGGATGTGGGGTCTCTGTGGCCAGGGAAGGCTGTGAAGAGCCCCTGAGTGCAACTACTACAGTCCTGGGTTCAGCTAGTGCCTCTCAGGTAGGGGTAGTCAGTAACTGTTTATTCTGTAGAATTAAAAACCTTTCCCTTTCTTCTTCCTTATTCTATACATTTGTCACTGAGGCACTGAACATTGATGATGGTCTGCTTCATGTGGCTTAGAGTGAGGTGTCCCTACACCAGGGTCAGTGACGAATTTTTCCTGCCGTACATAATGAGTTATGGATAATGGTATAGCCCCATGTTCTGGCCAGGGAGAAGAGCACAGGGTGCCCTTGTCCCTTCTATGCTCTCCCAGCATGAAAAAGTAAGACCCTTAAGGTGCTGCCCTTAGACATGGTACGTCACAATAAATGGAAGCATCCAGACCTTGGTGATGAGTTGAGATGCATGCCAGCCTCAGGAAACGTATTCAAAATAATTGAGTATACCATAATTCCTTCGTTATCTTCTCCTATACTCTAACTTTACACATTCTTAGTATGTTATACATGTAGGTCAAGTTTTATTTCATAGGATAGAAAGCCATTTAATCAATCCCTGTTTCTCCATATGTAAAATGAAAATAGCATCTACCTTGCAGAGCTGTCAGTGAAGATTTATCAATGAGAGAATGAGTAAAATCCTTGTAAAAGGTTCAGCGTATGGGGATATGTTTTAATTTCCTCTATTTGTCAAAAATATGATTTCTGTGAGCTGAATAAGAAATTTGAAATTATGGTTTTAATTTCCAAATGAGTAAATGAAAGCTTCTTGTTCCTGTAGAACGCTATGTAAATTAACACAATGAGGCTAGAGAAGAGGCAGTTTTAAAATGATGATGTGACGATGTCTAAACTCTCTGGTAGTAAGACATATTTTTCATCAATTTGAGGCAAAACAGATAAATGTAATCTATAAGGAACTGAGAGGAAGTAACTATTTTGTCCTTAAGAATGATGTACCTGTTAAGTTATGTGTCTGCTTTGGGATTTGGTTTCCTTTTATAGTTTCCCAACAAAATCGTGGCCCAGGTAGCTTGCGATGTGCTTCAGTTGCTGGTTTCCTACTGGGAGAAACTTCAGATGTTTGAAACCTCTCTGCCTCGGAAAATGGCAGAAGTAAGTCTTTTTTTTTCTGGAATACTAAAACATAAGCATTTTCTTTTTATTGTATTTGATATTTAATTAATTATAAATGTTCAAATAATTGTTAGAGAACCGACTATTAAATTGCCACAAGTCACTCGTTTTAAGATTAAGTTAGACTGGTTCTTCTCAGCTGTGATTTCAGGCACTATGTAAAGAAGCCAGCAGTGTTCCAGACAGAGGCTTATACTTGGGGAGTTTGAAAGGCAGGCACGACCACAACAAAGAAACCTTTTGTAGATTGGGCTTCATTCATCAAGAGCAATTTGGATGGTGCCAACAAGGAGTAGGCAGCTGGTTATGATGCCCTCCGTGAGGGGTGGAGGGGGCGGCTGTTGTGTAAAACAGAAGTCTCTCCCAGACTAAAGCCCTGGACCCCACTTTCTGCCCTAGCAGGATTACTGGCCGTAATGAGATTGCTACCATGATAACCTCTGTGTGGGTAACTGGTGGGAGAGAGGGGTGGAAGGAATAGGAAGAATCTTCTCAACAGTCATATCCTGAAGGCCACTTGCATCCAAGTGTGCTTCGCCTGTACACAAGCAAGCACCGTCACTCCCATAGGTGTCCATGGGATAAGGCACTTCTACTGAGTTTTATAGCTGCACTTTTAACACATGCCCTGTTCTTATACATCCAGTGGTAACTCTTCGAGGAAATTTGATTTGTCCCCGTGAGGTATTACAAGGAGAGAGAAGAAGTGATGTTGGTTTATTTTCTCTCAGCCCTAGACAGATTTCCCTGGAAAGATCACTTTGTTCTCTCAGAGGTACATTAAAAGGCACAAGTGATTTTTGACCTTAAGTGACCTAGAGTGAAATGGAGTTTGGACATGGGAACATAAAATGCTCTGAAATGGAAAGTAGGGTTTTGGGGTGACGATGTAATTTATCGTCTAAATGGGACTGCTTTTGAGAATGAAAGGGGTGCTGTTTACACCAGGACAGCAGGTGGAGAAAATGGGAGCATTTTCATAATTATTTTTGGAAGTGTTTTTTCACTTCACTATGAAAACTGTGGAAACTGATGTTCAGAATTATGTGACTGCAGAGAGAAATACTCTTTTCTCTGTCTTCCCCCCTAATTTTTCAACCAGAAAAGTAGAGTAGAAACTGGATGTGACCCCATTGTCTTTTCCTAATTTTCAAGATCACCACACAGCTGGCCCTCTGCTTTGTATCACCTTTCTTTGGTGAGTTGGCACCAAGCTGGCTTTAGTTGCAAGGCCATCGTGGGATTCCTAACATGGGCTTACAAAGGCTTACAAATATGGTCTGTTTGATTGGGGATTTATCTTTTATGCAGATCCTTGTGGCCACAATTGCTTTTCTTTTACCAAGTGCAGAGTACTCCTCAGTGGAAACAGACAAGAAGGTAGGTGGCACATTAACTAAGTTTTTCCTAGAGTTTTTATTTTAATGTAAGGTAAAATGATAAATAATGTTACAACTAGTGATATCCTTTGTAATATCCTTCTCTATTGGCCTTAACAGTCTTTTTTGTGAAAATGCTATTTATTTATTTACTTGCTTACCTGCCTATCTAGCACCTGCATGTCCACTGAATACTATGCGTAGGGACAATTCTCTTATTACTGCTTGTAGTGAGGTTTAAGAGACTGCAGCATAAGTTACCGGGCATGTTCTTCTTCCAGTTTATTGTGTCCTTGCTACTCTGCCTCTTGGACTGGTGCATGGCATTGCCCGTGAGTGTCCTTCTCCACCCCGTGTCCACGGCAGTCCTAGAGGAGCAGCATTCGGCCCGAGCCCCCTTGCTGGATTATATCTACAGGGTGAGTCTCCACCTGGGTCTGGGGGAATGGAGTGTGGGTTTATATGCCAGAGAACCACCAACATATGTCTTATGCATGTACTTATTTGTCATTGCCCTTTTGAAAAGGATTTATGGTGGCTAAACTTTTTCTTAAAAAGTAAATAACTTGGCCAGGCACGGTGGCTCACGCCTGTAATCCCAGCACTTTGGGAGGCCGAGGTGGGCAGATCACGAGGTCAGGAGATTGAGACCATCCTGGCTAACAAGGTGAAACCCCGTCTCTACTAAAAGTACAAAAAATTAGCTGGGTGTGATGGCGGGCGCCTATAGTCCCAGCTACCCCTGGGAGGCAGAGCTTGGAGTGAGAGGCAATCTCGCCACTGCACTCCAGCCTGGGCAACAGAGCAAGACTCCATCTCAAAAAAAAAAAAAAAAAAAAAAAATTTTAAATAACTTAAGGACTGAAAGCAGAACAGATATAAAGAAGCAGTGGTTACCAAGTTAAAGATGCATGCATTTTACATGAGTATCATCTTTATTCTTTAAACAACTGCAGTTTTGTCAGAATTCTTCAATTTTCATGGAACATGTTCTATGTCTACTTAAGAAAGAACTGTTCATATTATAGGGATATCTACATTAACTTTTTCCCTAGGGCAAATAACTTCTTTTTAAAAAATTAATTTATTTTTGTTGCATATATTAGATGTACATATTTTCAGGGTACATTTGATAATTTGATACATTCACGTAATCAAATCAGGGTAATTGGGATGTCTGTCTTAAATGTTTATCTTTTCTTTATGCTAGGGACACTGGAATTATTGTCTTCTAGCTATTTTGAAATGTACAATTGATTAATGTTAACTACAGCCATCCTACTGATCTATAGAACACCAGGTCTTATTTCTTTTATCTAACTATTTGTATACAGCATTACTTTGACAAAATCTGTTTATCAAAGGAAGAAAAAGGTTTAATGGTCTCAGTAATCATTTTGCCTCAAAAAATTCTTAAGAAATAAATTAAGGAATTATTTCACATCAAAGTAATTAGCTTCATCATTTTTATAATACTTAAAATATTCTTAGTTAACCCCCCACCCCTTCCCCCTACACACATACACACTGATGACTAGGGGTGGCCTTTGCTCTGGATTGCTTATAATATCCTTCTGTAATTTGTCTTAACAGTCTCTCTCAAACCTTGGCTATTCATTTAGCATTTGCATGTCCACTGAATAATTACTGTTATGGAGGGAAAAGTCTGTGGTTTACTCTTTTGCTAAGAAACCTTTAATAATAAAAGAAGAGTCCAAGTCACAGACTGATTACTTTATTGCCTTATTTTTAAAAGTCTTACTTTAAAAAAAATACCTAATTGTGGTTGAAATTCTACTAAAAAGTATTTGTGTATTCTTAAACGGTTTCTTCAGTAGTTAAAGATTTTAATAACTATATTAGGATTCATTAGATACTTCTGTTATTTTTGTGGCTTATAAACCTGTACAGAGCTTGGTTTGGACCAACTGCATTAGCCACAATCACTTATGTAAATCTCTTTTCTGAGTTCTTTCTTTTCTTAAAGATTTCTCTTAAAATTGCTTTATCACTGTAAAAGTCACCTCGTAGTAAAAATTCATGAATTTACTAAATAACTGTTTGTTTTGTATTTTAAGAGTAAACTTTTTATTGAAGTATAATATGCTTCCAGAAAACTGCACCAGTCTGTAAGTGAAAGCTTGATGAATTTTTACCAAGTGAGCATGCTTGTAAAATCAGAGCCCAGATCAGGAAACAGAACATTCCTGGCATCCTGGAAGCCTTCTCTGTGCCTCCCCCTAGCCACTGGCCCCGTACACATGTCCAGGGATAGCCTCTATCCTGTGTAACAGAGTAGAGTAGTTTTGCCTGTTTTGAACTTGATACAAATTGAGTCATACAGTATGTCTTCTTTTGTCTGACATCTTTTGCTCAATATTATTTTTTAGTGATTTATTCAAACTGTTGTGAATAGTTGCAGATTTTTCACTCTTGGTGATAGATAGTATTACACAGAATAAACCACAATACATTTATCTATTTTACTGTTCATAGACACTTGGATAGTTTAGAGTTTTGGACCCATAAAATGTGAATATTTAGGGTGGTTGTTTTGGGTTTTTTGTTTGTTTGTTTTTTGTTTTTTTGTATACACACATATGCATTTCTGTGGATGTGTACCTAGGAGTGAAGTTGCTAGAATACATATATTCTGCCTTACTGGTAAGCACCAAATAATTTTCCAAAGTAGTTGTGCTAGTTTACACATAGCATGTGGTTTTAATGTACACTTCCTACATTTATTGCATTTTGGCTACTAGAAATTAATTATCTCAGTGATTGCAGCTTAATTTTTAAATGAATAACAGAGCTGCCGTAAGGATTTTCCTATACTGCATTTTTTGCTAGGAAGAGGACATAGTCAAGTGGTTGCCCTGACAACTGTAATTCTTGGTACTTTGTAGCCATTTACAAAGGGTACCTGACCACAAGGCCTCTTGCCATGTCAGCAAACCAAAGCTAGTCATCTAAAAGTGAATTTACTTTACAGAAATATATTTAACCCAATGGTGTTTTCTTAGTTTTTCAAGTATTACCTTGATTCTTACAGAAATCAGTGTTTGGAGTTTATGGTCTTGAAGTTATGATTAAAAAGGGAAATCTGGTACAATCATTACCTCATTTATGCATTTTAGCATATTCAAGATGATTTGTGTTTGCATGGCTTGTATGTGTACAAAAGCTCAAATGAGTAGATAGATTTTCAGTCAACTGCAGTTTGTAAACTACCAGTGAACTTTCAGGAAACTAATCTTGTCAAAATAAGAATAATTTTAAAATTGTATTAAGTTAGCCCTTACAATTCATGGTGTCATGAGTTATACTAATTTAAACTCATGTCGTGCACTAGTGGTCTCTGCTTGTTGTGCTCATTCCACCCTCCACCATGGTTGGCCTGTCCCACCACTACCCTTCATGCCCTGATTAGTTCCTTCTACCTGTGCCACCTTTGGTGGACAGGAGGGGGACTTAGGTATGTGCAGTCACACAGAATGTGAATAAGTACTTTTTAACTTTTACTTTCCTTTTGCCTTGAGAACATATTTCTTGGCATTGATATGAAAGGAGCAAAATAAATTTGCTAATAGTAAGAATATAGTTAAGAATGGTCATTCCATTTCCAACTAGGACCAAGCAGGAGTCCTAGCTGTCAAGTGCAACAGTAGTTTGACAGATTGTCAGGGGACACGAGGTGGGTAGCATCCATGGTGCACATGGCCTCTGTTTTCACAGGTTCTGCACTGCTGTGTGTGTGGCTCAAGCACGTACACCCAACAGAGTCACTACACACTGACCCTGGCTGACTTGTCATCCACGGATTATGACCCCTTCCTGCCACTGGCAAATGTGAAGAGCTCTGAGCCAGTCCAGTATCATTCATCAGCGGAACTGGGTAACCTGCTGACTGTTGAAGAGGGTGAGTGAGTATTCCTTCAAGTATGAAACCTTGTGAGAAGGAAAAGGAAGGATTTAGCCTTTTGCCATGCTTGCTGTACTTTTTTTTTTTTTTTTAAACTAGTTGTTGAAGTTGAAATCCTAGTTCCTGGAGTCCTCTGTGATGGCAAATTCTGCCTTCCTTGTTTCTTCTTTTTTTCTATTTTTTTTTCTCTGCTGTTTTCTCATTTTAGTAGTTCAAATGGTTTTTGTATTATTCAAGACAGGTATGTCTTAGATCCTTGGAACTCACAAAAAGGCTCATTTTCTATCCTCAAGGAGCTTTACATCTAATGGAAAACACACAGTGAAGTCCAGAAGGACTCATTGTGGACTGGTAGCACCATGAGGGCTTTCCATGAAGGAGGACTTAAGCCAGACTTAGCAGGGTGGACAGGTGTTGAAAGGAGCTCGTAGATTGTTCCAAGTTAGAAGAGCATCATAAAAAGAGATGGAAATGTACTTGCTACAGTTTTAGATTTGCTCTGCTCATAGCAGAGAGTCCATTTGAGAGTATATAGGGATTGTCAGGACTTAGAGCCTGCTGTATTTCTTACTTAAGCACCCCTCTCCCCAGAATGATAAGAGCCCAGCTTTGGGCCTTGGAATGGGAGTCAGAATGTGGGTATATTGTCTATACATATGATAAAATTGCATAGAACCAAACACACACACACACACACACAAATGCATGCATGTAAAACTGGTGAACACTGAATAATATAGATGGATTATTATCAATGTCAATTTCCTGACTGTGATGTTGTCCTGTAGATATGCAAGATGTTACTCTGAGATGAAGGGTATTTGAGGTCTCTCTGTATTATTGCTTACAACTGCATGTGAATCTGCAGTTGTCTCAACACTAAAAATTAGAAGAAGGCTGAGCCTGGTGGCTCCCACCTGTAATCCTGTCACTTTGGGAGGCCAAGGAGAGCAGATCAGTTGAGCACAGGACCTGTTGAATCTGTGAGGTCAAGGCTGCTGTGATCAGTGCCACTGCACTCTAGCTTGAGCGACAGAGTAAGGCCCTATCTAAAAAAAAAAAAAAAAAAAAAAAATTGAAAGAGATGTAGGTGTGAAGTGTTAGATCATCCATGAAAATTTTATGGACTTCACAAGTTAAAAACCTAGGCCCAAAAGTAGAATCATGTAGGCAAAAACATCCTTAAGGACAGCAGAGTGAAGAATGTCAGCAGGAAAGCAAAGTCAGAGAAGTAGAAAAAGGACCAAGAAAGAGTCATTTCTAGCAAGTCAAGGAAGAAAGGTAAGAAGTTGAGAAAGGTCAGTAGTGCTAGTTGCTTCAGAAAGCTTAGGGAAGGTGAGAATGAAACAGGAGCTGTTTTATTTCCCAACTAGGTGTTTGGTGGTAGGTTTTGCCAGAGCACTTTCACCAGAGTGGTGGGTCAAGCCAGATAACATGAGCAGGTGACCTGTGCAGTAACAATCACATCCCTGAGTCAGACTCCTTTTGTGAGGCCCTTGGTGGAAGGAGGAAGGACACAGCAGGCAGTGGCCAGGTGAGGGAGGACCAAGGTCCAGAGGTATGCTTGCAGCACTACAGAGTCTGGAGCAAGGTTCAAGCTGACAGGAAGGGAAAGGTGAGATGAGGATGAAAAAGACAGGGGGCGGGGGTGACAGTCCTGAGCAAGGGCTTAAAATCTAGCAGTCCTGATTTTAGCTCCATTTTGTAGATGAGCAAACTGAGGTTAAGGGATATTCGCAGGGGTGTGTACAAGTCAGAAGTAAGGGAGGTGGAATTTGAACCTAAGATTTAATGACCAAGTTCCTAAAATACATTATTGACTCTGAGATTTTTGACGTGGAGTAGACTTAACACTCTTGTTTTGAGTTGTGTTGGAGGTGATTGATACATGGTTCATTTTCACATTGTTCTCTTGATTTGTTCTCCATTTATTTAATCATTTAATTGTTTATTTCTGGAGCTCTACTGTCTGTTAACTGCAATGTCTGCTTTACTTTTCCCCCCACAATGATAAATTATTTTTATTAAGTAATTGAAACAACTCTTAATCTATTCGTTTTGTTGTTCCCTACTGTAAGTTCATATGTCTTATAATAAAATTAATTTATTTTTTCCTAAAGTCATCAATTTATACTCATCCCACATGAATATATTCCTAAAACATGGCTATCCCTAAAATAGGTTCACCATTTATTATGAGTTGTCACTTAAAAATAGCAGAAGATAAATAGGTTATTGAAAAAGGAAAAACCTAAAAATACACATTTAAATTCTGGCACCATTTTTCTTTCAATGTACAATTATCTTTTACCTGAATATTTGTTCTCCAAAAAACATCAGGAGCTAATGCAAACATTCCCAAGATCTAAAGTACTAAAAATAATTGCTTAAACTTCTCTGACAAAGGAGTTTTTACAATTCACTGACATATTAGCTAAGCAAATAGGCAAAATGCTTAAAAACATATTGGTATGCACATCCTTGCTAAGTGGATACATCATATAGAAAGTGAAAAGGAAAAATGAAGGTGATAGTGTAGGTATTTTAGGTTAAGCAAGAAAGATCTCAAATTTGAGGGTATTTTTTTTCACTCAATGTCGTACTTCATCATCCATAACAAAACTATCTCTGGTCAGGTGGCCAGGCACGGTGGCTCACGTCTGTAATCCCAGCACTTTGGGAGGCCGAGGCAGATGGATCACGAGGTCAGGAGATCCAGACCATCCTGGCTAACATGGTGAAACCTTATCTCTACTAAAAATACAAAAAATTAGCTGGGCATTGTGGCAGGTACCTGTAGTCCCAGCTACTTGGGAGGCTGAGGCAGGATAATTGCTTGAACCTGGGAGGCGGAGGTTGCAATGAGCCGAGATCGCGCCACTGCACTCTAGCCTGGTGACAGAGCAAGACTCCATCTCGAGGGGGAAAAAAAAAATTTATGTTGTTTTTCACCTTTTTCTGGTATCTTGTTGAGTAGCTTAATAATCAGCCTTCTAAATTCTTTATCTGGTATTTCAAAGATTTCATCTTGGTTTAGATCCATTGCTGGGAAGCTAGTGTGATCTTTTGAACCTTGTTTTATCATATTACCTGTATTTTCTGGTTCCTTCTCATTTGTGTAGACTGTTTCTTCAAATTGTTCTTGAATTTATTCTTGATTTGACTGTATTTATTTTTTAATTTCTCTTTCCCCTCCTCTTAAATATGTGACTTTAATGTTTATAGTTTATTATAGCCTAATTTGATTTTGCTGCTTTTAGAGGTGAATATTCTATATGAGTTTCTTGGTTATATGGAGTCTTTGTATGCTAAGTTTCTCAGATGCTGATTGTAGTAGTTACGTACTCGGGGTGTGGGCAATTTCATTGTCTCCTGTGGAATTGGAATGGCAAGGATCTCTTGAAGCTTATATCATTTCCCCATGGTATGCACTTTTTCATTTAATTTTTCCCCAGTATTTTATTGACTCTCTTGATGATCCAGGCTTCAGGCCAGTAGGGGAAGTATCTCTAGATAGAAACCAGTTGCAGCTAAAGCACGTGGTTAGATACAATACACAATGGTGGGCTGAGGCCCCAGCCTTGATTAATGTGGCTAGGGGATCTCTCAGTTAGATGCACTGAGTTATATCAGGGTGAAGAGTGGGAACTAACTCAGCTTTCCTGTCAGGCCAGCGGCGAGAAAGTTACCCACCTCCCAGCCTCACTCCTGTCCTAATGTTTCGGCTGTTCACATCAGACAGGCACCTCTTTTCATCTGTAGGGATGAGGGATGTTGATGTTCCATGTGGAAAGGAATTATGATTCTGCCTCTTTTGCAAGCCTAAACTCGGAGAGTGCATCTGTGAGGATGCAGTCACCATGAATTGTTCCAGGAGGGCTATCTATAGGTGCATTCATGCTGAGTTCCCATGGAATAAGTTCCAGTTGTGTCTATGGTGGTTGACAAAGTGGAGAACAAGGACCCTTTCTCCACGAGCCTTCACGAGCATGCAGGCTGCCTTCCTGTTGGGGTAGAGGTTCAGACTTTCCCTGTTGCACCCAGCGCTGCAATTGTGTCTCCGCTGCAGAAAGATGTGGGACTCAAGCCCTGCTGTCCAAATTCTTTTGTCCCTTGGGGTGTTCCCTTGATGTGGTGCTCTCCCCCTTCCCCTAGAAATAGGAGGTCTTGATAGCCAAACTACAGTGATTGCTATTGCTCTTCTGGGTCTAGCCACCCAGTGGGGTTGCCACTCTCCAGGCTGGTGCTGGGAAATGTCTGCAAATGATCATCCGGTGATGTGACCTTTCTTCAAGTCTCCCAGCAGTGGGTACTCCAGCTGTGATAGAGGTGGCAGGGGAGTGACGTAGACTCTGTGAGATTCCTTGGTTATAGATAAGCTTAGTGTGCTGGCTTTCTTCAATGCTGGTTTTAATTGTGGTTAACTTTCACCTGGATAGGCTCAGGACCTCTGATGGCTAGCGTATTATGGGCATTGGTGATAGCTAAGGTCATTTAGCCATTTTCTCCTTCCTGGGCACAGTGTTATTCCACCTGTAGATGCTGTAGTGGGCTGCATCAGCTAGTTCCAGCCATGACGTGGTGCTTGCAAGAGAGCACCAGCTGCAGTACTAGCTGTGGGATTTGAGCTAGCCCTAAATTGCCTAGGGGAAGTAATCTGGTTTCTGAGGCAATGGGCAGGGCTGTAAAGCTCCTACAAGTTTGTGTCCCTTGTGTTAAGCTACCTAAGCTACCGGGGTGGGTGCAGGGATACATACCAACAGGTGGGGATAGGGTTGAGCAGATCTGTGTTCTGACTCTCCTTGAGTGGGGCCAGCCATGGTTCCTTTGAGGGTCAGGGGTGGTTCTCAGGCAGTGGGGTAATGTTCCAGAGGTAGTATAACTGCCTCTGCTGCACAGAAGAGTTCACAATGGGAGTGGAGTGTAGCAGGCAGCAGTAAGCCTTGCCCAGCTCCCATGCAGTTGGCAAGGCCGATCTCACTCCCTCAGTGTTCTTACTAGCAGCACCAGGTTTAGATCCAGGCAGTCTGCACACAGAACCCAGATCTGTCCCAGGCCATAAGCTTTCCCACCTGGCTTTCTAGCCATGCCCCTCCTATCTGCCTATGATGCAGATGTGTCTGCAATGCACTTCCCTGTCCCCCCCTACCCCCCGCCCCTGCCGGTTCTGGTCAAAGGAGTTCATCCCTGCTCGAGATTATATCATGAAATTCAGTTAGGAGCACCTTTCACCCTGCAACCCCTTTCTGAGCTAGTTGACCGGCTTCCCCAAGGTCCCCTGTGAGATATATTCAGGTGTGGCTTCCCTCAGTTCATGCTGGAGACTGGGAATGCCTGCAAGGCATTTGCTGCTGCTACTTCTACTTTTATGTTTCTCATCACTCCCTTAAGCAGTTCCAGCTCTGGGTAGGGTTAAGGCCTTCTCCCATGACCTGGATTTTCAGATTCCTGTGTGGGGATGTGTATTCTGAAGGTAGTGTCTCCCACTCACACTCTGAGGATTTATAGTTTTTCACCTGTCTCTTGGAGTAGACTTCAGCCTTCTGCTTCTTTCAGAGGGTCTGTGGATTCTTGCAGTTTTCCTGTTGAGTTCCTGTATTGCTCGTTGGAAAAAAGTTCACAGTGCAAATCTCTACACACTATTCTGTCCTTCCCAGTGGGAGAGGCACGCTAACACTGCCTCCAATCTGCCATCTTCTGGATTTGCTTCTATAGCCCTATGGACTTCTGTCGGCAGGTTTTATATTGGGCTGTGCAATTTGACCTGTAAGCCAGTAGATGGTGTTTATGTGTAAAAGCTGGCTGTGGGTGATGTGGCCAGATATATACTTGATCCTTGTTTACCAGGAGAAGCTCTCTGTTGCCTCAGGCAATGGGGTGATCCATGGAGTGCACAGTGGTCTGAGCTCTCTGCTTAGCTCTGGGTGGGCAGGGGGCAAGATGGATTGAGCCAGACTGGACAGGCTCATTTACAGCTCCCCTGGTGTTGGGCACAAGTAGCAGTGCTGAGGGAGAATCCAGTGGGTGGCCATCAGGTGCCCAGTGATGTGCCTAGGCATGGAGCTGGGAAATCTCCTTGGCTCCCAGTTCTCTGCACAGGCAGAGGGGCACCTGAACTCCTGATCAGGAGAGTGGGTTTGGGTGCTCCAGGTATCTGTAAGTCTGCCTGGGCTTGGAGTTCAAAGGGCTCTGCTATACTACAATCTCTGCACAAGAAAGGTGGGGTGGCTCAGGCTGGTAACCCAAATAAGCAGGCACTGCAACTACCTGGAGATATGCCTGGGCATGGGTGGAGAGGACCCCACTTCACCATGGTCTCTGCACAGGAAGGGCAAGCTGGCTCAGTCTGCTGATTCAGGTGAGTGGGTGCTCTGAATGCTTGGAGATCTGCCTGGGCATGGAGTGGAATGGGCTCCACTGTACCATACAGGAAGGGTGGGGCAGCTCAGGCCGCCAATCTGGGCCAGGAAATGTGCCGAATACCTGGAGATCTGTCTTGGTGTGGAGTGGAGAGAGTTCCCCTGCACCAGGATCTCAGCAGAGGAGGGATGGAGAGACTCAGGCTGCTGAACCAGGCAAGCAGGAGCTCTCAGTGCCTAGAGACCTTCCTGAGCATGAAGCAGAGAGGGTCCCCCTACTCCAGGATCTCTACATAAAGGGTGAAGCAGCTTACACTACCAGTCCAGGTGAGCAGGTGCTTTGAATGCCTGGAGATCTGCTTGGGTGCGGAGCGCAAAGGGCCCTGTTGCACCACAATCTATGTCCAGGAAGGGAAGCATGGCTCAGGCTGCTGGTCCAGGCAAGCAGGTGCTCTGAATGCCTGGAGATCTGCCTAGGCACGGAGTGGAGAGAGCCGTACTGTACCATGATGTGTGCACAGGAAGGTTGGGGCGGCTCAGGCCGCCAGTCTAGGAAAGCGTTTGCCCTTACTGCCTGGAGTCCTGCCTGGGAGTGGAACAGAGAGGGCCCTGCTGCACCATGATCTCAGGGGAGCAGTCTGGTGCACTCAGCAATGACACATGCAGACTGATTCTATGTTGCCAAGCTGGCCCTGGCTGCAAGTCTCATTGCCCAGGAGAAACTTCAGCTGTAGCAGCTCTCTCCTCCCACCCCAAGCCTGCAGTTGAGAGGAGCACAATTCCAGTGCCTGCTGCTGAGGCACTTTCCGCAGTTCTGGCTGTGGAAGTCCCTACCCCACTCCAGAGCGAGTGCTCCAATCTCTCAGTTCCGGATCTAGGAAATGCCTGCAGCTTTTTCTGGTGTCTTTTCCTCTCAGCACCTCCAAGCCTGTCCCCAAGATAGCTCTGGGGCTTGGGAGAAACGTCATTCTCTGCCTTGGCCTGGGTTGCTTGGTTCCCCAGTGGAAAGGTAAATTACAGAGGGAGACTCTTTCTCAGGTACTGGGGCTTCACTCACATCAGCTGGATGCCATCACAGGGGCTGTTTGCCTGCATTGTCCTCCCTGAGATCTGGAACATCCTTCATGATTCCAGTGAATTCCCATTTTCCTTCTTGAATTAAAGCTCAGAGAGTTGATCTTTTTGCACTATGTTGCTATTTCTAAGTGGCTGAGGCACACTAAAAGCCTGTAATATACCATATTGGAACTGCCCCCTGCCCCCCCTCCCCAAAAAAGGAGTTGAGTTTTAATCTTCATTCACCACTGACTCTTTATGTTTCTTTACTGCTGTTTACAGAGAAGAAGAGAAGAAGTTTGGAGTTGATCCCCTTGACTGCTCGAATGGTGATGGCCCACCTGGTGAACCACCTGGGGCACTACCCCCTCAGTGGGGGCCCTGCCATACTGCACAGCCTTGTCAGTGAGAACCACGACAATGCCCATGTGGAAGGCTCTGAGCTGTCCTCTGAGGTGTTCAGAAGCCCAAACCTGCAGCTATTTGTATTTAACGATAGCACCCTCATCTCCTACCTTCAGACACCCACAGAAGGACTGGCAGGAGGATCACCAGTGGGCTGTCTCTCTGATGTGAGAGTAATTGTGAGGGATATCTCAGGGAAGTACTCTTGGGATGGTAAGGTTTTATATGGACCTTTGGAAGGCTGCTTAGCACCCAATGGAAGAAATCCTTCATTTCTGGTTTCAAGCTGGCATCATGACACATTTGGACCTCAGAAAGACTCTTCTCAAGTTGAGGAGGGGGATGATGTTCTTGACAAATTACTTGAAAACATTGGCCATACAAGTCCTGAATGCCTTTTACCATCACAGCTAAATCTAAATGAACCTTCCCTACCCCCATGTGGCATGAACTATGACCAAGAGAAGGAAATTATCGAGGTCATTTTGCGCCAAAATGCTCAGGAGGATGAGTATATCCAGAGTCATAACTTCGATTCTGCAATGAAAGTCACCAGCCAAGGGCAGCCCTCCCCAGTGGAGCCCCAAGGACCCTTTTATTTCTGCAGGTTATTGCTTGATGACTTGGGAATGAATTCTTGGGACAGAAGGTAACAATCCATGCTAGACCTCCAGTTATTTTATTATTTTCATGTACTTGTATTTTTTTATCAGTTTGTGGTTGGGGAAGAAGAAAAGATTGGAGAAGAGAGAAGAGTGGAGATTTTTCTTTATTTTAACATTTGCAGCTTATTTTCTGCTACTAAATTAAAGCTAGAAGTGAAATTATGCTGTACTGGTGTGCAGACTGAATTCCAAACATGTTGGATATTTTAAAGGATATCAAACATTGTGGGGGGCGAGGGCGGTGGTGGTTGTTGTTGTTTGTTTGTTTTTTGTTTTTTGAGACAGAGTCTTGCTCTGTTGCCCGGGCTGGAGTGCTGTGGCGTGGTCTTGGCTCACTGCAACCTCCGCCTCCCAGGTTCAAGCAATTCTTCTGCCTCAGCCTCCTGAGTAGCTGGGATTACAGGCGCCTGCCACCATGCCCGGCTAATTTTTTGTATTTTTAGTAGAAACGGAGTTTCACCATGTTGGCCAGGCTGGTCTCGAACTCCTGACCTCATGAGTCACCCGCCTTGGCCTCCCAAAGTGTTGGGATTATAGGTGTGAGCCACTGCACCTGGCTGAGGGTGTGTGTTTTACTTATTGCTTTGTCCATTATTGTTTCTGCCTTCATGCAGGAAGCAAATGAACTACAAAGGTGAATAAGCCACAGTCTAACCTTAGGTCTGATGTGGGAGATAGACCTAATACAACTCTGATAAAGGATAGAATGACCCAGGAGTTCATGAGTAATGATTAAATCCAATGGGAAGTACAGAGCAATGGAGAAGACTTTGTGGAAAGGGGCGGATTTGAGCTGGACCCTGATAGTGGAGTGGAGTTTTTAAGAACAGAGGTGGGGAAAAGGGATTCACAGCAGAGCTGACACTGGAAACAGACACAGTCACACAGTCACATGCATATAAGTCACAACACTCACCAAAGAGCCATCTGTGTCACTGGGTAGTAATGGGATGCCGGTGGAATTTTTATACCTTTGCATGTCTTAAGGAGAATGGAGTTCATTCTGTAGGTTTCTATCACAAATCTTTTGTGAGTGAGGTGGTAGAGGATGGGTGATAGGTATTTTTATTAAATTACTGATTGAAAAGCGGCAAAATGGTTCTGTAATCACATGGTTTTTCTTCCATCCTTTTTTCTTTATAGGAAGAATTTTCATCTGTTGAAGAAAAATTCAAAATTATTGAGAGAGCTAAAAAATTTGGACTCCCGCCAGTGGTATGTGAAAGTATATCAAATCACTTTTTTCCTGTTTGTCTCTGGGTATTCTTGGATAACAGATACAACTGCAGGAATGAATACACTTACTGAGACATCCAAGGATAGTTCTGTAACCTAGCATCTGGTGACATTTGCGCATGCCATACCTTTGGTGTTTTTTACTATAAGGAATAAACTTTCATGTTTGGTACACTAAAAAGAGGTCACCACTCCCACCTAATCTGTACTTTTGATTGTCTTTCTTTGTGGCTGCCAGAATTCTCATTTGATCTCTGCAACCACCTCTTTATGATGAAGAAAAAGTTTACCTAGGTTAAACAGCCCATGGTTGCTCATACCATATTATCTAAAGCCAAGTGAGTCTGACTTCAAAATCCATGCTGTGTACCAAGGCGCTAACATTCTGTACTTGTGGCTTCATAGTGTTGGAAAGGTTAAAACCAGTGTGTTGTAATTAATAACTCTCTGTTAATAAGCCTCATTCTCCAAAGCTGGCCAGACTCTCAGATCCACCCCTGTTCTATACTATTTCAGAAGCATTTCTATAGATGAGCTCACAACCATGAAAAGTGTTTGATTTGGGGAATGTGTGTTTCCAAAATCATCTAAGTCAAGAATAAGTATAGTACTTGGTACATAACAGATGTTTCAAAGTTTTGAAGAGAATAAGCTGCTTCCTTAATCTTTAGTTTTTAAAAAAACCTCTTTAAAAAAAAAAAAAAAAAAAAACTTCATTCCCCTTTTATTCCGCTTAGGAATATTCTGATATTCTCTGAGCTCTCAAATTAAAAATTCAGGTTGTTTTCCTCAAGTTTATTTTTCAACTCTTCACACTATATTTTATTCATTACATTTTTCTTACTACTCGTTAACTCATAAATTTTTAAATCCGTTTTGAGCTATATGTTTTTAAAGGGTGGTGCAGTTGCTGGCTGAGAAGTAAGAAGGAAGAAAGGAAATAACAGAGTCCTGCTTTATCTTGACCAAAGTCATATCCTAGAATTTCAGAAAATTACTAGAGCTCTTTATTGTATTCATTAAATCCTTCATTCATCCACTCTCACACTTCTCTTCTAAGTCGTGAGCTTCTCCTGCTTGCACTTACAGTGATGAGTTATAGCCTGCTGAATGAATATTTTCGCCATCGTGTGTGTTTCAGTGGCTTTGTGATGGTGTTATTGTTTATTTTAAAGTTTTGATCAAAACTCAAAGTGACACATGCTTAAATTTTATTGTCAAGCAAACTCTTGGTTCATGTCAGTATTATTTGTATATCACCTTGGCAACTGTGTTTCTTCTTTGGTGTTTTGAATTCTTGAATTGCATGTAAACCCAACTATCAAAGTCCAGTTGGAATTTTCTTTTAAACACTTGGAAGATTATATTTCAGAAAGGTCCTTTGGTGATGTCACTAAGGACTGAGTAGATAAAATAATATTAAACTTACAGCTGTGTATTGTTACCATCCTTCAGAAGCATGTGGTATTAAGATGGATTTGTTTGTATTGACCATTTTATGGGAATCAGAAGGGCATAAGTTTTTTTTTCTTTTTTTCTTTTCTCTTCTTCACCCTTCTACTTTCCTACCTGTCTCCCAAGTCACTCAGGACCTCTTATTGCATCTCATATTTACACACATGTTGAGGTATGAACTGTTTCGTGTATGTTTCCAAGTCTTGGGAATGTGACAGGATGGCT